>NW_026870938.1:1259906-1889859 GCF_033118175.1 Dama dama
AGAGCTTCAAAAGGTGTCAGAAATATGAGGAGTATGAAACGGTCTGAAAAATAGGAGGAACATGAAGCGGTGTTGAAAAACATGAAAAGACTGAAAAGGTGTGAAAAATATGAGGAGCTTCAAAAGGTGTGAAAATTAAGAGTAGCTTGAAACGTTGTGAAAATAGGAGGAGCATGAAGCAGTGTTGAAAAACATGAAGAGCCCGAAAACGTGTGAAAAATAGGAAGAGCTCAAAAGGTGTAAAAATATGAAGAGCTTCAAACGGTGTCAGAAATATGAGGAGTATGAAACGGTCTGAACAATAGGAGGAACATGAAGCGGTGTTGAAAAACATAAAAAGACTGAAAAGGTGTGAAAAATATGAGGAGCTTCAAAAGGTGTGAAATTTAATAGTAGCTTGAAACGTTGTGAAAATATGAGGAGCATGAAGCAGTGTTGAAAAACATGAAGAGCCCGAAAACGTGTGAAAAATAGGAAGAGCTCAAAAGGTGTAAAAATATGAAGAGCTTCAAACGGTGTCAGAATTATGAGGAGTATGAAATGGTCTGAACAATAGGAGGAACATGAAACGGTGTTGAAAAACATGAAGAGCCTGAAAAGGTGTGAAAAATATGAGGAGCTTCAAAAGGTGTGAAAATTAAGAGTAGCTTGAAACGTTGTGAAAATAGGAGGAGCATGAAGCAGTGTTGAAAAACATGAAGAGCCCGAAAACGTGTGAAAAATAGGAAGAGCTCAAAAGGTGTAAAAATATGAAGAGCTTCAAACGGTGTCAGAATTATGAGGAGTATGAAATGGTCTGAACAATAGGAGGAACATGAAACGGTGTTGAAAAACATGAAGAGCCTGAAAAGGTGTGAAAAATATGAGGAGCTTCAAAAGGTGTGAAAATTAAGAGTAGCTTGAAACGTTGTGAAAATAGAAGGAGCATGAAGCAGTGTTGAAAAACATGAAGAGCCCGAAAACGTGTGAAAAATAGGAAGAGCTCAAAAGGTGTAAAAATATGAAGAGCTTCAAACGGTGTCAGAAATATGAGGAGTATGAAATGGTCTGAACAATAGGAGGAACATGAAACGGTGTTGAAAAACATGAAGAGCCTGAAAAGGTGTGAAAAATATGAAGAGGTTCAAAAGGTGTCAAAAATATGAGGAGCATTAAACGGTATGAAAAATACCAGGAGCATGATGCGGTGTTCAGAATCATGAAGAGCCTGAAAATGTGTGAAATATATGAAGAGCTTGAAACGGTGTCCAAAATATGAGGAGCATGAAACGGTCTGAAAAATACAAGGAGCATGATGCGGTGTTCAGAATCATGAAGAGCCTGAAAATGTGTGAGATATATGAAGAGTTTCAAACGGTGTCCAAATAATGAGGAGCATGAAACGGTTTGAAAAACAGGAGGAGCATAGAGCGATGTTGAAAAACATGAAGAGCCTGAAAATGTGTTAAAAATATGAAGAGCTTCAAAAGGTGTCAAAATTATGAGGAGCATGAAATGGTCTGAAAAATAGGAGGAGCATGAAGCGGTGTTGAAAAATATGAAGAGCCTGAAAAGGTGTGAAAAATATGAAGAGCTTCAAAATGTGTCAAAAATATGAGGAGCATGAAACGGTCAGAAAAATATGAGGAGCATGACACGGTGTTCAAAAACATGAAGAGCCTGAAAAGGTGTGAAATTTATGAAGAGTTTCAAAAGGTGTCAAAAATATGAAGAGCATGAAACGGTCTGAAAAATAGGAGGAGCATGCAGCGGTGTCGAAAAACATGAGAAGCCTGAAAAGGTGTTCAAAAACATGAAGTGCCTGGAAAGATGTGAAAAATATGAAGAGCTTCAAAACGTGTCAAAAATATGAGGAGCATGAAACGGTCTGAAAAATAGGAGGAACATGAAGCGGTGTTGAAAAACATGAAAAGCCTGAAAAGGTGTGAAAAATATGAGGAGCTTCAAAAGGTGTGAAAATTAAGAGTAGCATGAAAAGGTGTGAAAATAGGAGGAGCATGAAACCGTGTTGAAAAACATGAAGAGCCCGAAAAGGTGTGAAAAATAGGAAGAGCTCAAAAGGTGTAAAAATATGAAGAGCTTCAAACGGTGTCAGAAATATGAGGAGTATGAAACGGTCTGAACAATAGGAGGAGCATGAAACGGTGTTGAAAAACATGAAGAGCCTGAAAAGGTGTGAAAAATATGAAGAGGTTCAAAAGGTGTCAAAAATATGAGGAGCATGAAACGGTATGAAAAATACCAGGAGCATGATGCGGTGTTCAGAATCATGAAGAGCCTGAAAATGTGTGAAATATATGAAGAGCTTCAAACGGTGTCCAAAATATGAGGAGCATGAAACGGTTTGAAAAACAGGAGGAGCATAGAGCGATGTTGAAAAACATGAAGAGCCTGAAAATGTGTTAAAATTATGAAGAGCTTCAAAAGGTGTCAAAAATATGAGGAGCATGAAACGGTCTGTAAAATAGGAAGATCATGAAGCGGTGTTGAAAAATATGAAAAGCCTGAAAACTTTTGCAAAATATGAAGAGCTTCAAAAAGTGTGAAAAATATGAAGAGCTTCAAATCGTGTCAAAAATGAGAGGAGCATGAAACGGTCTGAAAAATAGGAGGAGCATGAAGTGGTGTTGAAAAACATGAAGAGTCTGAAAAGGTGTGAAATATATGAAGAGCTTCAAAAGGAGTCAATAATATGAAGAGCATGAAACGGTCTGAAAAATAGGAGGAGCATGAAGCGTTGTTGAAAAACATGAAAAGCCTGAAAAGGTGTGAAAAATATGAGGAGCTTCAAAAGGTGTGAAAATTAAGAGTAGCTTGAAACGTTGCGAAAATAGGAGGAGCATGAAGCAGTGTTGAAAAACATGAAGAGCCCGAAAACGTGTGAAAAATAGGAAGAGCTCAAAAGGTGTAAAAATATGAAGAGCTTCAAACGGTGTCAGAAATATGAGGAGTATGAAACGGTCTGAAAAATAGGAGGAACATGAAGCGGTGTTGAAAAACATGAAAAGACTGAAAAGGTGTGAAAAATATGAGGAGCTTCAAAAGGTGTGAAAATTAAGAGTAGCTTGAAACGTTGTGAAAATAGGAGGAGCATGAAGCAGTGTTGAAAAACATGAAGAGCCCGAAAACGTGTGAAAAATAGGAAGAGCTCAAAAGGTGTAAAAATATGAAGAGCTTCAAACGGTGTCAGAAATATGAGGAGTATGAAACGGTCTGAAAAATAGGAGGAACATGAAGCGGTGTTGAAAAACATGAAAAGACTGAAAAGGTGTGAAAAATATGAGGAGCTTCAAAAGGTGTGAAAATTAAGAGTAGCTTGAAACGTTGTGAAAATAGGAGGAGCATGAAGCAGTGTTGAAAAACATGAAGAGCCCGAAAACGTGTGAAAAATAGGAAGAGCTCAAAAGGTGTAAAAATATGAAGAGCTTCAAACGGTGTCAGAAATATGAGGAGTATGAAACGGTCTGAAAAATAGGAGGAACATGAAGCGGTGTTGAAAAACATGAAAAGACTGAAAAGGTGTGAAAAATATGAGGAGCTTCAAAAGGTGTGAAAATTAAGAGTAGCTTGAAACGTTGTGATAATAGGAGGAGCATGAAGCAGTGTTGAAAAACATGAAGAGCCCGAAAACGTGTGAAAAATAGGAAGAGCTCAAAAGGTGTAAAAATATGAAGAGCTTCAAACGGTGTCAGAAATATGAGGAGTATGAAATGGTCTGAACAATAGGAGGAACATGAAACGGTGTTGAAAAACATGAAGAGCCTGAAAAGGTGTGAAAAATATGAAGAGGTTCAAAAGGTGTCAAAAATATGAGGAGCATTAAACGGTATGAAAAATACCAGGAGCATGATGCGGTGTTCAGAATCATGAAGAGCCTGAAAATGTGTGAAATATATGAAGAGCTTGAAACGGTGTCCAAAATATGAGGAGCATGAAACGGTCTGAAAAATACAAGGAGCATGATGCGGTGTTCAGAATCATGAAGAGCCTGAAAATGTGTGAGATATATGAAGAGCTTCAAACGGTGTCCAAATAATGAAGAGCATGAAACGGTTTGAAAAACAGGAGGAGCATAGAGCGATGTTGAAAAACATGAAGAGCCTGAAAATGTGTTAAAAATATGAAGAGCTTCAAAAGGTGTCAAAATTATGAGGAGCATGAAATGGTCTGAAAAATAGGAGGAGCATGAAGCGGTGTTGAAAAATATGAAGAGCCTGAAAAGGTGTGAAAAATATGAAGAGCTTCAAAAGGTGTCAAAAATATGAGGAGCATGAAACGGTCAGAAAAATATGAGGAGCATGACACGGTGTTCAAAAACATGAAGAGCCTGAAAAGGTGTGAAATTTATGAAGAGTTTCAAAAGGTGTCAAAAATATGAGGAGCATGAAACGGTCTGAAAAATAGGAGGAACATGAAGCGGTGTTGAAAAACATGAAAAGCCTGAAAAGGTGTGAAAAATATGAGGAGCTTCAAAAGGTGTGAAAATTAAGAGTAGCATGAAAAGGTGTGAAAATAGGAGGAGCATGAAACAGTGTTGAAAAACATGAAGAGCCCGAAAAGGTGTGAAAAATAGGAAGAGCTCAAAAGGTGTAAAAATATGAAGAGCTTCAAACGGTGTCAGAAATATGAGGAGTATGAAATGGTCTGAACAATAGGAGGAACATGAAACGGTGTTGAAAAACATGAAGAGCCTGAAAAGGTGTGAAAAATATGAAGAGGTTCAAAAGGTGTCAAAAATATGAGGAGCATTAAACGGTATGAAAAATACCAGGAGCATGATGCGGTGTTCAGAATCATGAAGAGCCTGAAAATGTGTGAAATATATGAAGAGCTTGAAACGGTGTCCAAAATATGAGGAGCATGAAACGGTCTGAAAAATACAAGGAGCATGATGCGGTGTTCAGAATCATGAAGAGCCTGAAAATGTGTGAGATATATGAAGAGCTTCAAACGGTGTCCAAATAATGAGGAGCATGAAACGGTTTGAAAAACAGGAGGAGCATAGAGCGATGTTGAAAAACATGAAGAGCCTGAAAATGTGTTAAAAATATGAAGAGCTTCAAAAAGTGTCAAAATTATGAGGAGCATGAAATGGTCTGAAAAATAGGAGGAGCATGAAGCGGTGTTGAAAAACATGAAGAGCCTGAAAAGGTGTGAAATTTATGAAGAGTTTCAAAAGGTGTCAAAAATATGAAGAGCATGAAACGGTCTGAAAAATAGGAGGAGCATGCAGCGGTGTCGAAAAACATGAGAAGCCTGAAAAGGTGTTCAAAAACATGAAGTGCCTGGAAAGATGTGAAAAATATGAAGAGCTTCAAAACGTGTCAAAAATATGAGGAGCATGAAACGGTCTGAAAAATAGGAGGAACATGAAGCGGTGTTGAAAAACATGAAAAGCCTGAAAAGGTGTGAAAAATATGAGGAGCTTAAAAAGGTGTGAAAATTAAGAGTAGCATGAAAAGGTGTGAAAATAGGAGGAGCATGAAACAGTGTTGAAAAACATGAAGAGCCCGAAAAGGTGTGAAAAATAGGGAGAGCTCAAAAGGTGTAAAAATATGAAGAGCTTCAAATGGTGTCAGAAATATGAGGAGTATGAAACGGTCTGAACAATAGGAGGAGCATGAAACGGTGTTGAAAAACATGAAGAGCCTGAAAAGGGGTGAAAAATATGAAGAGGTTCAAAAGGTGTCCAAAATATGAGGAGCATGAAACGGTATGAAAAATACAAGGAGCATGATGCGGTGTTCAGAATCATGAAGAGCCTGAAAATGTGTGAAATATATGAAGAGCTTCAAACGGTGTCCAAAATATGAGGAGCATGAAACGGTTTGAAAAACAGGAGGAGCATAGAGCGATGTTGAAAAACATGAAGAGCCTGAAAATGTGTTAAAATTATGAAGAGCTTCAAAAGGTGTCAAAAATATGAGGAGCATGAAACGGTCTGTAAAATAGGAAGATCATGAAGCGGTGTTGAAAAACATGAAAAGCCTGAAAACTTGTGCAAAGTATGAAGAGCTTCAAAAAGTGTGAAAAATATGAAGAGCTTCAAATCGTGTCAAAAATGAGAGGAGCATGAAACGGTCTGAAAAATAGGATGAGCATGAAGTGGTGTTGAAAAACATGAAGAGTCTGAAAAGGTGTGAAATATATGAAGAGCTTCAAAAGGAGTCAATAATATGAAGAGCATGAAACGGTCTGAAAAATAGGAGGAACATGAAGCGGTGTTGAAAAACATGAAAAGCCTGAAAAGGTGTGAAAAATATGAGGAGCTTCAAAAGGTGTGAAAATTAAGAGTAGCTTGAAACGTTGTGAAAATAGGAGGAGCATGAAGCAGTGTTGAAAAACATGAAGAGCCCGAAAACGTGTGAAAAATAGGAAGAGCTCAAAAGGTGTAAAAATATGAAGAGCTTCAAACGGTGTCAGAAATATGAGGAGTATGAAACGGTCTGAAAAATAGGAGGAACATGAAGCGGTGTTGAAAAACATGAAAAGACTGAAAAGGTGTGAAAAATATGAGGAGCTTCAAAAGGTGTGAAAATTAAGAGTAGCTTGAAACGTTGTGAAAATAGGAGGAGCATGAAGCAGTGTTGAAAAACATGAAGAGCCCGAAAACGTGTGAAAAATAGGAAGAGCTCAAAAGGTGTAAAAATATGAAGAGCTTCAAACGGTGTCAGAAATATGAGGAGTATGAAATGGTCTGAACAATAGGAGGAACATGAAACGGTGTTGAAAAACATGAAGAGCCTGAAAAGGTGTGAAAAATATGAAGAGGTTCAAAAGGTGTCAAAAATATGAGGAGCATTAAACGGTATGAAAAATACCAGGAGCATGATGCGGTGTTCAGAATCATGAAGAGCCTGAAAATGTGTGAAATATATGAAGAGCTTGAAACGGTGTCCAAAATATGAGGAGCATGAAACGGTCTGAAAAATACAAGGAGCATGATGCGGTGTTCAGAATCATGAAGAGCCTGAAAATGTGTGAGATATAGGAAGAGCTTCAAACGGTGTCCAAATAATGAGGAGCATGAAACGGTTTGAAAAACAGGAGGAGCATAGAGCGATGTTGAAAAACATGAAGAGCCTGAAAATGTGTTAAAAATATGAAGAGCTTCAAAAGGTGTCAAAATTATGAGGAGCATGAAATGGTCTGAAAAATAGGAGGAGCATGAAGCGGTGTTGAAAAACATGAAGAGCCTGAAAAGGTGTGAAAAATATGAAGAGCTTCAAAAGGTGTCAAAAATATGAGGAGCATGAAACGGTCAGAAAAATATGAGGAGCATGACACGGTGTTCAAAAACATGAAGAGCCTGAAAAGGTGTGAAATTTATGAAGAGTTTCAAAAGGTGTCAAAAATATGAGGAGCATGAAACGGTCTGAAAAATAGGAGGAACATGAAGCGGTGTTGAAAAACATGAAAAGCCTGAAAAGGTGTGAAAAATATGAGGAGCTTCAAAAGGTGTGAAAATTAAGAGTAGCATGAAAAGGTGTGAAAATAGGAGGAGCATGAAACAGTGTTGAAAAACATGAAGAGCCCGAAAATGTGTGAAAAATAGGGAGAGCTCAAAAGGTGTAAAAATATGAAGAGCTTCAAACGGTGTCAGAAATATGAGGAGTATGAAACGGTCTGAACAATAGGAGGAGCATGAAACGGTGTTGAAAAACATGAAGAGCCTGAAAAGGTGTGAAAAATATGAAGAGGTTCAAAAGGTGTCCAAAATATGAGGAGCATGAAACGGTATGAAAAATACAAGGAGCATGATGCGGTGTTCAGAATCATGAAGAGCCTGAAAATGTGTGAAATATATGAAGAGCTTCAAACGGTGTCCAAAATATGAGGAGCATGAAACGGTTTGAAAAACAGGAGGAGCATAGAGCGATGTTGAAAAACATGAAGAGCCTGAAAATGTGTTAAAATTATGAAGAGCTTCAAAAGGTGTCAAAAATATGAGGAGCATGAAACGGTCTGTAAAATAGGAAGATCATGAAGCGGTGTTGAAAAACATGAAAAGCCTGAAAACTTGTGCAAAGTATGAAGAGCTTCAAAAAGTGTGAAAAATATGAAGAGCTTCAAATCGTGTCAAAAATGAGAGGAGCATGAAACGGTCTGAAAAATAGGAGGAGCATGAAGTGGTGTTGAAAAACATGAAGAGTCTGAAAAGGTGTGAAATATATGAAGAGCTTCAAAAGGAGTCAATAATATGAAGAGCATGAAACGGTCTGAAAAATAGGAGGAGCATGAAGCGTTGTTGAAAAACATGAAAAGCCTGAAAAGGTGTGAAAAATATGAGGAGCTTCAAAAGGTGTGAAAATTAAGAGTAGCTTGAAACGTTGTGAAAATAGGAGGAGCATGAAGCAGTGTTGAAAAACATGAAGAGCCCGAAAACGTGTGAAAAATAGGAAGAGCTCAAAAGGTGTAAAAATATGAAGAGCTTCAAACGGTGTCAGAAATATGAGGAGTATGAAACGGTCTGAAAAATAGGAGGAACATGAAGCGGTGTTGAAAAACATGAAAAGACTGAAAAGGTGTGAAATATGTGAGGAGCTTCAAAAGGTGTGAAAATTAAGAGTAGCTTGAAACGTTGTGAAAATATGAGGAGCATGAAGCATTGTTGGAAAATATGAAGACCCTGAAAACGTGTGAAAAATATGAAGAGCGTCAAAAGGTGTAAAAAATATGAGGAGCATGAAACGGTCTGAAAAATAGGAGGAGCATGAAGTGGTGTTGAAAAACATGACGAGCCTGAAAAGGTGTGAAAAATATGAAGAGCTTCAAAAGGTTGTGAAAAATATGAAGAGCTTCAAAATGTGTGAAAAATATGAATAGCTTCAAATGTGTCAAAAATGAGACGAGCATGAAACGGTCTGAAAAATAGGAGGAGCATGAAGCGGTGTTTAAAAATATGAAGACCCTTAAAACGTGTGAAAAATATGAAGAGCGTCAAAAGGTGTAAAAAATATGAGGAGCATGAATCTGTCTGAATAATGGGAGGAGCATGAAACGGTGTTCAAAAAGTGGAAGAGCCTGAAAAGCTGTGAATAATATGAAGAGCTTCAAAGGTGTCAAAAATATGAGGAGCATGAAATGGTCTGAAAAATAGGAGGAGCATTAAGCGGAGTACAAAACCATGAAGAGCCTGAAAAGATGTGAAAAACATGAAGAGCTTCAAAAGGTGTCAAAAATATGAGGAACATGAAATGGACTGAAAAATAGGAGGAGCATGAAGCGGTGTTGAAAAACATGAAGAGCCTGAAAAGGTGTGAAAAATATGAAGAGCTTCAAAAGGTGTCAAAAATGAGAGGAGAAAGAAACGGTCAGAAAAATAGGACGAGTATGAAGTGGTGTTGAAAAACATGAAGAGCCTGAAAAGGTGTGAAACATATGAAGAGATTTAAAAGTTGTGAAAAACATGAAGAGCTTCAAAAGGTCTGAAATATATGAGGAGCTTCAAAAGGTGTGAAAAACATGAGGAGCATGGAACGGTCTGAAAAATTGGAGGAGCATGAAGCGGTGTTCAAAAACATGAAGAGCCTGAAAAGGTGTGAAAAATATGAAGAGATTCAAAAGGTGTCAAAATTATGAGGAGCATGAAACAGTCTGAAAAAAAGGAGAAGCATGAAACTGTGTTGAAAAACCTGAAGAGCATTAAAAGTGTGAGAAATATAAAGAGCTTCAAAAGGTGTCAAAAATATGAGGAGCAAGAAACGGTATGAAAAATAGGAGGAGCATGAAACGTTGTTGAAAAACATGAAGAGCATGAAAATTGTGAATAACCTAAAGAGCTTCAAAAGGTGTCAAAAATATGAGGAACATGAAACGGTCTGAAAAATAGGACGAGCATGAAACGGTGTTGAAAAACATGAAGAGCATTAAAAGTGTGAAAAATAAAAAGAGCTTCAAAAGCTGTCAAAAATATGAGGAGCAAGAAACGGTCTGAAAAATAAGAGGAGCATGAAGCGGTGTTCAAAAACATGAAGAGCCTGAAAAGGTGTGAAAAATAAGAAGAGCTTCAAAAGGTGTCAAAAATATGAGGAGCATGAAACGGTCTGAAAAATAGGAGGAGCATGAACCGGTGTTAAAAACATGAAGAGCCTGAAAAGGAGTGAAAAATATGAAGAGCTTCAAAAGGTGTCAATAATAGATGTGCATGAAACAGTCTGAAAAATAGGAGGAGCAAGAAACGGTGTTGAAAAACATGAAGAGCATGAAAATGTGTGAAAAATATGAAGAGCTTAAAAAGGTGTCAAATGTTTGGAGCATGAAACGGTCTGGAAAATAGGAGGAGCATGAAGCGGTGTTCAAAAACATGAGGAGCCTGAAAAGTTGTGAAAAATATGAAGAGCTTCAAAATGTGTCAAAAATATAAGGAACATGATACCGTCTGAAAAATAGGAGGAGCATGAAGCGTTTTAGAACAAGATGAAGAGCCTGAAAAGGTTTGAAATATATGAAGAGCTTCAAAAGGTGTCAATAATAGATGTGCATGAAACAGTCTGAAAAATAGGAGGAGCATGAAGTGGTGTTGAAAAACATGAAGAGCCTGAAATGGTGTGAAATATATGAAGAACTTCAAAAGGAGTCAAACATATGAGGAGCATGAAACGGTATGTAAAATAAGAGGAGAATGAAGCGGTGTTGAAAAACATCAAGAGCCTCAAAAGGTGTGAAAAATATGAAGAGCTTCAAAAGGTGTTAAAAATATGAGGAGCATGAAACGGGCTGAAAAATAGGAGGAGCATGAAGTAGTGTTGAAAAACATGAAGAGCCTGAAAAGGTGGGAAAAATATGAAGAGCTTCAAAACTAGTAAAAAACATGAACAGCATGAAACTCTCTGCAAAATAGGAGGAGGATGAAGTAGTGTTGAAAAACATGAAGAGCCTGAAAAGGTGGGAAAAATATGAAGAGCTTCAAAAGGTTTTCAAAAATATGAGGAGCGTGAAACGGTCTGGAAAATAGGAGGAGCATGAAATGCTGTTGAAAAACATGAAGAGCCTGAAAAGGTGTGAAAAATATGAATCGCTTCAAAACTAGTAAAAAACATGAGGAGCATGAAACTCTCTGCAAAATAGGAGGAAGATGAAGTGGTGTTTAAAAACATGAAGAGCTTGAAAAGGTGTAAAAAATATGAAGAGCTTAAAATGTGTGAAAAATATGAGGAGCATGAAACTGTCTGAAAAATAGGAGGAGCATGAAGCGGTGTTCAAAAACATGAAGAACCTGAAAAGTTGTGAAAAATATGAAGAGCTTCAAAAGGTGTCAAAAATATGAGGAGCATTAAACCTTCTGAAAAATAGGAGGAGCATGAACGGTGTTCAAAAACATGAAGAGCATGAAAAGGTTTGAAAAATATGAAAAGCTACAAAGCGTGTCAAAAAAATTAGGAGGATGAAACGGTCTGATAAATTGGAGGAGCATGAAGCGGTGTTGAAAAACATGAAGAGCCTGAAAAGGTGTTAAAAATATGAAGAGCTTCAAAAGGTTTTCAAAAATATGAGGAGCATGAAACAGTCTGTAAAATACGAGGAGCATGAAACAGTTTGGAAAACAGGAGGAGCATGAAACTGTATTCAAAAACATGAAGAGCCTGAATATCTGTGAAAAATATGAATAGCTTCAAAACGAGTAAAAAAATTAGGAGCATGAAACAGTCTGAAAAATAGGAGGAGCATGAAGTGGTGTTCAAAAACATGAAGAGCCTGAAAAGGTGTAAAAAATATGAAGAGCTTAAAAAGGTGTGAAAAATATGAGGAGCTTAAAAAGGTGTGAAAAATATGAGGAGCATGAAACTGACTGAAAAATAGGAGGAGCATGAAGCGGTGTTCAAAAACATGAAGAAACTGAAAAGGTGTGAAAAATATGAAGAGCTTCAAAAACGTAAAAAATATGAGGAGCATGAACCGGTATGAAAGATAGGAGGAGCATGAAAGGCGTTCAAAAATATGAAGATCCTGAAACGGTGTGAAAAATATGAAGTGCTTCAAAAGGTGTGAAAAATAGGAAGAGCTTCAAAAGGTGTCAAATTTATGAGGAGCATGAAACGGTCTGAAAAATAGGTGGAGCATGACACGGTGATAAAAAACATGAAGAGCCTGAAAAGTTTTGAAAAATATGAAAAGCTACAAAACGTGTCTAAAATATGAGGAGCATGAAACGGTCTGAAAAATAGGAGGAGCATGACACGGTCTGAAAAATAGGAGGAGCATGAAGTGGTTTTGAAAACATGAATAGTCTGAAAAGTTATGAAAAATATGAAGAGCTTCAAAAAGAGTCAAAAATATGAGGAGGATGAAACGGTCTGAAAAATAGGAGGAGCATGAAATGGTGTTCAAAATATGAAGAGCATGAAAAGGTGCGAAAAATATGAAGAGCTTCAAAAAGTGTCAAAAATATGAGGAGCATGAAACACTCTGAAAAATAGGAGGAGCATGAAACGGTGTTGAAAAACATGAAGAGCATGAAAAGTTGTGAAAAATATGAAGAGCTTCAAAAGGTGTCAAAAATATGAGGAGCATGAAACGGCGTGAAAAATAGGAGGAGCATGAAACGGAGTTGAAAACATGAAGAGCATGAAAAGGTGTGAAAAATATGAAGAGCTTCAAAAGGTGTGAAAAATATGAGGAGCATGAAACGGTCTGAAAATTGGAGTAGCATGAAGTGGTTTGAACACATGAAGAGCCTGAAAAAGTATGAAAAATATGAAGAGCTTCAAAAGGTGTCAAAAATATGAGGAGCATGAAACGGTCTGAAAAATAGGAGGAGCATGAAGTAGTGTTGAAAAACATGAAGAGCCTGAAAAGGTGGGAAATATATGAAGAGCCTCAAAAGGTTTTAAAAAATATGAGGAGCGTGAAACCGTCTGGAAAATAGGAGTAGCATGAAACGGTGTTGAAAACCATGAAGAGCATGAAAAGGTGTTAAAAATATGAATAGGTTCAAAACAAGTAAAAAACATGAGGAGCATGAAACTATCTGGAAAATAGGAGGAGCATGAAGCGGTGTTCAAAAACATGAAGAGCCTGAAAAGGTGTAAAAAATATGAAAAGCTTAAAAAGGTGTGAAAAATATGAGGAGCATGAAACTGTCTGAAAAATAGCAGGAGCATGAAACGGTGTTGTAAAACATGATAAGCATGAAAAGGTGTGAAAAATACAAGGAGCATGAAAAGGTGTGAAAAATACAAGGAGCATGAAAAGGTGTGAAAAATACGAGGAGCATGACAACGTCTAAAAAATACGAGGAGCATGAAAGGTGTGAAAATACGAGAAGCATGAAAAGGTCTGAAAAATATGAGGAGCATGAAAAGTTCTGAAAAACACGAGGAGCATGAACAGGTGTGAATAATATGAGGAGCATGATAAGGTGTGAAACATACGAAGTGCATGAAAAGGTGTGAAATATACAAAGAGCATGAAAAGGTGTGAAAAATACGAAAAGCATGAAATGGTGTGAAAAATATGAAGACATGAAACTGTGTGAAAATATGAGAAGCATGAAACGGTGTGAAAAATATGAGGAGCATGAAAAGGTGTGAATAATATGAGAAGCATGATAAGGTGTGAAACATACGAAGTGCATGAAAAGTTGTAAAATATATAAAGAGCATGAAAAGGTGTGAAAAATACGAAGAGCATGATATGGTGTGAAAAAGATGAAGAGCATGAAACGGTGTAAAAATATGAGGACCATGAAACGATGAGAAAATATGAGGAGCATAGAACGGAGTGAAAAATATGAAGAGCATGAAAAGGTGTGAAAAATATGAAGAGCATGAAAAGGTGTGAAAAATATGAAGAGCATGAAATTGTGTGAAAAATATGAAAAGCATGAAACTGTGTGAAAAATATGAAAAGCATGAAAACGTGTGAAAAATATGAAGAGCATGAAAAGGTGTGAAAAATATGAAGAGCATGAAACGGTGTGAAAAATATGAAGAGCATGAAAAGGTGTGAAAAATACGAAGAGCATGAAAAGGTGTGAAATATATGAAGAGCATGAAAAGGTGTGAAAAATTACCAAGACCATGAAAATGTCTGAAAAATACAAAGAGCATGAAAATGTGTGAAATATAGGAAGAGCAAGAAAATGTGTGAAAATGTGAGGAGCATGAAAAGGTGTGAAAAATAGTAGTAGCATGAAAAGTTCTGAAAAATACGAGGAGCATGAAAAGGTGTGAAAAATACGAGGAGCATGAAAAGGTCTGAAAAATACGAGGAGCATGAAAATGTCTGAAAAATACGAGGAGCATGAAAAGGTGTGAAAAATACGAGTAGCATAAAAAGGTGTGTAAAATAGTAGGAGCATGAAAAGGTCTGAAAATATGGGGAGCATGAAAAGGTCTGAAAAATACGAGTAGCATGAAAAGGTGTGAAAAATACAAAGAGCATGAAAAGGTGTGAAAAATACAAGGATCATGAAAAGCTCTGTAAAATACTAGAAGCATGAAAAGGTGTGAAAAATACGAGGAGCATATAAAGGTCTGAAATATATGAGGAGCATGAAAAGGTCTAAAAAACGTGAGGAGCATGAAACGGTGTGAAAATATGAAGACGTTTAAAACGTGTCAAAAATATGAGGACCATGAAAAGATGTGAAAAATATGAGGAGCATGAAATGCTATGAAAAAAATGAGGAGCATGAAAATATGTAAAAAATATGAAGAGCATGAAAAGTTGTGAAATATGAGGAGCATGAAAAGGTGTGAAAAATACGAGGAGCATGAAAAGGTGTGAAAAATACGAGGAGCATGAAAAGGTCTGAAAAATACGAGGACCATGAAAGGTATGTAAAATACGGGGAGCATGAATCGTTCTGTAAAATACGAGGACCATGAAAGGTATGAAAAATACGGGGAGCATGAAAAGGTCTGAAAAATACGAGGAGCATGAAAAGGTGTGAAAAATACGAGAAGCATGAATTGTTCTGAAAAATACGAGGACCATGAAAGGTATGAAAAATACGGGGAGCATGAAAAGGTCTGAAAAATACGAGGAGCATGAAAAGGTCTGAAAAATAAGAGGAGTATGAAAAGGTATCAAAAATATGAGGAGCATGAAACGGTGTGAAAATATAAAGAGCATGAAACGGTGTGAAAAATATGAAGAGCATGAAAGGTGTGAGAAATATGAGGAGCATGAAAAGGTCTGAAAACTACAAGGAGCATGAAAAGTTGTGAAAAGTACGAGGAGCATGAAAAGGTCTGGAAAATACGAGGAGCATGAAAATATCTGAAAAATATGAGTAGCATGAAACAGTATGGAAACATGAAGAGCATGAAACGGTGTGAAAAATATGAAGAGCATGAAAAGGTGTGAAAAATATGAGGAGCATGAAACGGCCTGAAAAATATGAAGAGCATTAAAAGGTGTGAAAAATATGAGGATCATGAAAAGGTATGAAAAATACGATGAGCATGAAAAGTTGTGAAAAATACGAGGAGCATGAAAAGGTGTGAAAAATATGAGAAGCATGAAACAGTCTGAAAAATACAAGGATCATGAAAAGGTGTCAAAAATATGAGAAGCATGAAAAGGTGTGAAATATATGAGGATCATGAAACGGTATTAAAAATATGAGGAGCATTAAAAGATGTGAAAAATATGAAGAGCATGAAAAGTTGTGAACAATATGAGGAGCATGAAAAGGTGTGAAAAATACGAGGAGCATGAAAAGGTCTGAAAAATACGAGGGGCCTTAATGTCTGACAAATACGAGGAGCGTGAAAAGGTGTGAAAAATACGAGGAATATGAAAATGTGTGAAAAATACGAGGAGCATGAAAAGGTCTGAAAAATACGAGGACCATGAAAAGTTCTGAAAAATACGAGGGGCCTGAATGTCTGAAAAATACGAGGAGCGTGAAAAGGTCTGAAAAACGCGAGGAGCATGAAAATGTCTGAAAAATACGAGGGGCCTGAATGTCTGAAAAATATGAGGAGCGTGAAAAGGTCTGAAAAACACGAGGAGCATGAAAAGGTCTGAAAAATATGAGGAGCATGAAAAGGTGTCAAAAATATGGATAGCATGAAATGCTGTGAAAATATGAAGAGCATGAAATGGTGTGAAGAAATATGAGGAGCAGGAAAAAGTGTGGAAAACACGAAGAGCAAGAAAAGGTGTGAAAAACACGGAGAGCATGAAAAGGTGAGAAAAATATCAAGAGCGTGAAAAGTCCTGAAAAATATAAAGAGCATTAAAAGGAGTGAAAAACACGAAGGGCAAGAAAAGGTGTGAAAAACAGGAAGAGCATGAAAAGGTGTGAAAAATATGAGAAGCATGAAACGGTCTGAAAAATACGAGGACCATGAAAGGTATGAAAAATACAGGGAGCATGAAAAGGTCTGAAAAATACGAGGAGCATGAAAAGGTATGAAAAATATGAGGAGCATTAAAAGATGTGAAAAATATGAAGAGCAAGAAAAGGTGTGAACAATATGAGAAGCATGAAAAGGTGTGAAAAATACAAGGAGCATGAAAAGGTGTGAAAAGTACAAGGGGCCTTAATGTCTGAAAAATACAAGGAGCATGAAAAGGTGTGAAAAATAGGAGGAATATGAAAATGTGTGAAAAATACGAGGAGCATGAAAAGGTCTGAAAAACACGAGGAGCATGTAAATGTCTGAAAAATACGAGGAGCATGAAAAGGTCTGGAAAATACGGGAAGCATGAAAAGGTGTGAAAAATAAGAGGAGCATGAAATGTTATCAAAAATATGAGGAGCATGAAACGGTGTGAAAATATCATGAGCATGAAAACGTGTGAAAAATATGAAGAGCATGAAAGGTGTGAGAAATATGAGGAGCATGAAAAGGTCTGAAAAGTACAAGGAGCAGGAAAAGATCAGAAACATACTAGGAGAATGAAAAGGTCTGAAAAATATGAGGAGCATGAAATGGTCTGAAAATTACGAGGAGCATGAAAAGATGTCAAAAATACGAGGAAAATGAAAAGGTCTGAAAAATACGGGGAGCATGAATAGGTCTGGAAAATACGAGGAGCATGAAAAGGTCTGGAAAATACGAGGAGCATGAAAATGTGTGAAAAACATGAGGAGCATGAAAACGTCTCAAAAATATGAGGAGGATGAAACGGTGTGAAAATATGAAGAGCATGAAACGCTGTGAAAAATATGAAGAGCATGAAAGGTGTGGAAAACATGAGGAGCATGAAAAGGTGTGAAAAATACGAGGAGCAAGAAAAGGTGTGAAAAATTCGAGGAGCATGAAAAGGTCTGAAAATACGAGGAGCACGAAAAGTTCTGAAAAATAAGAGGAGCATGAAAAGCTCTGTAAAATACGAGGAGCATGAAAAGGTCTGAAAAATACGAGGAGCATGAAACGGTCTGAAAAATACAAGGAGCATGAAAAGGTGTAAAAATACGAGGAGCAAAAAAAGGTCTGAAAAATACGAGGAGCATGAAAAGGTCTGAAAAATATGAGAAGAATGAATTGTTCTGAAAAATACGAGGACCATGAAAGGTATGAAAAATACGGGGAGCATGAAAAGGTCTGAAAAATACAAGGAGCATGAAAAGGTCTGAAAAATAAGAGGAGTATGAAAAGGTATCAAAAATATGAGGAGCATGAAACGGTGTGAAAATATAAAGAGCATGAAACGGTGTGAAAAATATGAAGAGCATGAAAGGTGTGAGAAATATGAGGAGCTTGAAAAGGTCTGAAAACTACAAGGAGCATGAAAAGTTGTGAAAAGTACGAGGAGCATGAAAAGGTCTGGAAAATACGAGGAGCATGAAAATGTCTGAAAAATACGAGGGGCCTAAATGTCTGAAAAATACGAGGAGCGTGAAAAGGTCTGAAAAACACGAGGAGCATGAAAAGGTCTGAAAAATACGAAGACCATGAAAGGTATGAAAAATACAGGGAGCAAGAAAAGGTCTGAAAAATACGAGGAGCATGAAAGGTATGAAAAATACAGGGAGCATGAAAAGGTCTGAAAAATACGAGGACCATGAAAATGTCTGAAAAATATGAGGGTCCTGAATGTCTGAAAAATATGAGGAGCGTGAAAAAGTCTGAAAAACACGAGGAGCATGAAAAGGTCTGAAAAATATGAGGAGCATGAAAAGGTGTCAAAAATATGACTAGCATGAAATGCTGTGAAAATATGAAGAGCATGAAATGGTGTGAAGAAATATGAGGAGCATGAAAAGGTGTGGAAAACACGAAGAGCAAGAAAAGGAGTGAAAAACACGAAGAGCATGAAAAGGTGTGAAAAACAGGAAGAGCATGAAAAGGTGTGAATAATACGAGAAGCATGAAACGGTCTGAAAAATACGAGGACCATGAAAGGTATGAAAGATACAGGGAGCATGAAAAGGTTTGAAAAATATGAGGAGCATGAAAAGGTGTGAAAAATAAGAGGAGCATGAAAAGTTATCAAAAATATGAGGAGCATGAAACGGTGTGAAAATATCATGAGCATGAAACTGTGTGAAAAATATGAAGACCATGAAAGGTGTGAGAAATATGAGGAGAATGAAAAGGTCTGAAAAGTACAAGGAGCATGAAAAGATCGGAAATATACTAGGAGAATGAAAAGGTCTGAAAAATATGAGGAGCATGAAATGGTCTGAAAATTACGAGGAGCATGAAAAGATGTCAAAAATACGAGGAACATGAAAAGGTCTGAAAAATACGAGGAGCATGAAAAAGTATGGAAAATACGAGGAGCATGAAAATGTGTGAAAAACATGAGGAGCATGAAAACGTCTCAAAAATATGAGGAGGATGAAACGGTGTGAAAATATGAAGAGCATGAAACGCTGTGAAAAATATGAAGAGCATGAAAGGTGTGGAAAACATGAGGAGCATGAAAAGGTGTGAAAAATTCGAGGAGCACGAAAAGGTCTGAAAATACGAGGAGCACGAAAAGTTCTGAAAAATACGAGGAGCATGAAAAGCTCTGTAAAATACGAGGAGCATGAAAAGGTCTGAAAAATACGAGGAGCATGAAAAGGTGTAAAAATACGAGGAGCAAAAAAAGGTCTGAAAAATACGAGGAGCATGAAAAGGTCTGAAAAATATGAGGAGCATGAAAAGGTGTCAAAAATATGACTAGCATGAAATGCTGTGAAAATATGAAGAGCATGAAATGGTGTGAAGAAATATGAGGAGCAGGAAAAGGTGTGGAAACACGAAGAGCCAGAAAAGGAGTGAAAAACACGAAGAGCAAGAAAAGGTGTGAAAAACAGGAAGAGCATGAAAAGGTGTGAAAAATTCGAGAAGCATGAAACGGTCTGAAAAATACGAGGACCATGAAAGGTATGAAAATACAGGGAGCATGAAAAGGTCTGAAAAATAAGAGGAGCATGAAAAGGTATGAAAAATATGAAAAGCATGAAAAGATGTGAAAAATATGAAGAGCATGAACAGTTGTGAACAATATGAGGAGCATGAAAAGGTGTGAAAAATACGAGGAGCATGAAAAGGTCTGAAAAATACGAGGGGCCTTAATGTCTGAAAAATACGAGGAGCGTGAAAAGGTGTGAAAAATCGGAGGAATATGAAAATGTGTTAAAAATACGAGGAGCATGAAAAGGTCTGAAAAACACGAGGAGCATGAAAATGTCTGAAAAATATGAGGGGCCTGAATGTCTGAAAAATATGAGGAGCGTGAAAAGGTCTGAAAAATACGAGGAGCATGAAAAGGTGTCAAAAATATGACTAGCATGAAATGCTGTGAAAATATGAAGAGCATGAAGTGCTGTGAAGAAATATCAGGAGCATGAAAAGGTGTGGAAAACACGAAGAGCAAGAAAAGGTGTGAAAAACACGGAGAGCATGAAAAGGTGTGTAAAATATCAAGAGCGTGAAAAAGCCTGAAAAATATGAAGAGCATTAAAAGGAGTGAAAAACACGAAGAGCATGAAAAGGTGTGAAAAACAGGAAGAGCATGAAAAGGTGTGAAAAATACGAGAAGCATGAAACGGTCTGAAAAATACGAGGACCATGAATGTTATGAAAATAAAGGGAGCATGAAAAGGTCTGAAAAATACGAGGAGCATGAAAAGGTGTGAAAAATAAGAGGAGCATGAAAAGTTATCAAAAATATGAGGAGCATGAAACGGTGTGAAAATATCATGAGCATGAAACCGTGTGAAAAATATGAAGAGCATGAAAGGTGTGAGAAATATGAGGAGCATGAAAAGGTTTGAAAAGTACAAGGAGCATGAAAAGATCGGAAAAATACTAGGAGAATGAAAAGGTCTGAAAAATATGAGGAGCATGAAATGGTCTGAAAAATACGAGGAGCATGAAAAGGTCTGAAAAATACGAGGAGCATGAAAAGGTCTGAAAAATATGAGGAGCAAGAAAAGGTCTGAAAAATACGAGGAGCATGAAAAGGTCTGGAAAATACGAGGAGCATGAAAATGTGTGAAAAACATGAGGAGCATGAAAACGTCTCAAAAATATGAGGAGGATGAAACGGTGTGAAAATATGAAGAGCATGAAACGCTGTGAAAAATATGAAGAGCATGAAAGGTGTGGAAAACATGAGGAGCATGAAAAGGTGTGAAAAATACGAGGAGCAAGAAAAGGTGTGAAAAATTCGAGGAGCACGAAAAGGTCTGAAAATATGAGGAGCACGAAAAATTCTGAAAAATAAGAGGAGCATGAAAAGCTCTGTAAAATAAGAGGAGCATGAAAAGTTCTGAAAAATACGAGGAGCATGAAACGGGCTGAAAAATACAAGGAGCATGAAAAGGTGTGAAAATACGAGGAGCAAAAAAAGGTCTGAAAAATACGAGGAGCATGAAAATGTCTGAAAAATACGAGGAACAAGAAAAGGTGTGAAAAATACGAGAAGCATGAATCGTTCTGAAAAATACGAGGACCAAGAAAGGTATGAAAAATACGGGGAGCATGAAAAGGTCTGAAAAATACGACTAGCATGAAAAGGTCTGAAAAATAAGAGGAGCATGAAAAGGTGTCAAAAATATGAGGAGCATGAAACAGTGTGAAAATATAAAGAGCATGAAACGGTGTGAAAAATATGAAGAACATGAAAGGTGTGAGAAATATGAGGAGCATGAAAAGGTCTGAAAACTACAAGGAGCATGAAAAGTTGTGAAAATTACGAGGAGCATGAAAAGGTCTGGAAAATACGAGGAGCATGAAAATATCTGAAAAATATGAGGAGCATGAAACAGTGTGAAAATATAAAGAGCATGAAACGGTGTGAAAAATATGAAGAGCATGAAAAGGTGTGAAAAATATGAGGAGCATGAAACGGCCTGAAAAATATTAAGAGCATTAAAAGGTGTGAAAAATATGAGGATCATGAAAAGGTATGAAAAATACGATGAGCATGGAAAGGTCTGAAAAATACGAGGGGCCTTAATGTCTGAAAAACACGAGGAGCATGAAAAGTTCTGAAAAATACGAGAAGCATGAAAATGTCTGTAAAACACAAGGAGCACGAAACGGTGTGATAAATATGAGGAGCATGAAACGGTTTGAAAAATATGAGGAGCATGAAACGGTCTGAAAATATGAGGAGCATGAAAAGGTCTGAAAAATACGAGGGGCCAGAATGTCTGAAAAATACGAGGAGCGTGAATACGTCTGAAAAACACGAGGAGCATTAAAAGGTCTGAAAAATATTAGGAGCATGAAAAGGTGTCAAAAATATGATTAGCATGAAACAGTGTGAAAATATGAAGAGCATGAAATGGTGTGAAAAATATGAGGAGCATGAAAACGTGTGAAAAACACGAAGAGCAAGAAAAGGTGTGAAAAACACAGAGAGCATGAAAAGGTGTGAAAAATATCAAGAGCGTGAAAAGGCCTGAAAAATATGAAGAGCATTAAAAGGAGTGAAAAACAGGAAGAGCATGAAAAGGTGTGAAAAATACGAAGAGCATGAAAAGGTGTGAAAAATATGAGGAGCATGAAAAAGTGTGAAAAATACGAAGAGCATGAAAAGGTCTGAAATATACGAAGAGCTTGAAAACATGGGACAAATACGAAGAGCATGAAAAGATGTAAAAAATATGAAGTGCATGACAAGGTGTGAAAAATAAGTAGAGCATGAAATGGTGTGAAAAAAGAGAAGAGGATGAAAAGGTGTGAAAAATATGAAGAGCATAAAAAGGTGTGAAAAATTTCGAAGAACCTGAAAAGGTGTGAAAAATACGAAGAGCATGAAAAGTTGTGAAAAATACGAAGTGCATTAAAGGTGTGAAACATACGAATAGCCTGAACGGTGTGTAAAATATGAAGAGCATGAAAAGTTGTGAATAATATGAGGTTAATGAAATGGTGTGAAAAATATGAAGAGCATGAAACGGTCTGTAAAATATGAAGAGCATGAAAAGATGTGAAAAATACGCGGAGCATGAAAAGGTTTGAAAAATACGAGGAGCATGAAGAGGAGTGAAAAATACGAAGAGCATGAAACGGTCTAAAAAAAAGGAGGAGCATGAATAGGTCTGAAAATATGAAGAGCATGAAGAGAATGAAAAGTTCTGAAAAATATGAAGAGCATGAAAAGTTGTGTAAAATATGAAGAGCAAGAAAAGGTTTAAAAATACGAAGAGCATGAAAAGGTGTGAAAAATTTGAAAAGCATGACAAGGTGTGAAAAATATGAAGAGCATCAAACGGTGTGAAAAATAAGAAGAGCAAGAAAAGGTTTAAAAAATAAGAAGAGCATGAGAAGTTGTGTAAAATATGAAGAGCATGTAAACGTGTGAAAAATATGTGGAGCATGAAAAGGTCTGAAAAATACGAGGAGCATGAAGAGGAGTGAAAAATACGAAGAGGATGAAAAGGTCTGAAAAATAGGAGGAGCATGAATAGGTCTGAAAATTACGAGGAGCATGAAAAGATGTCAAAAATACGAGGAACATGAAAAGGTCTGAAAAATACGAGGAGCATGAAAAAGTATGGAAAATACGAGGAGCATGAAAATGTGTGAAAAACATGAGGAGCATGAAAACGTCTCAAAAATATGAGGAGGATGAAACGGTGTGAAAATATGAAGAGCATGAAACGCTGTGAAAAATATGAAGAGCATGAAAGGTGTGGAAAACATGAGGAGCATGAAAAGGTGTGAAAAATTCGAGGAGCACGAAAAGGTCTGAAAATACGAGGAGCACGAAAAGTTCTGAAAAATACGAGGAGCATGAAAAGCTCTGTAAAATACGAGGAGCATGAAAAGGTCTGAAAAATACGAGGAGCATGAAAAGGTGTAAAAATACGAGGAGCAAAAAAAGGTCTGAAAAATACGAGGAGCATGAAAAGGTCTGAAAAATATGAGGAGCATGAAAAGGTGTCAAAAATATGACTAGCATGAAATGCTGTGAAAATATGAAGAGCATGAAATGGTGTGAAGAAATATGAGGAGCAGGAAAAGGTGTGGAAACACGAAGAGCCAGAAAAGGAGTGAAAAACACGAAGAGCATGAAAAGGTGTGAAAAACAGGAAGAGCATGAAAAGGTGTGAAAAATTCGAGAAGCATGAAACGGTCTGAAAAATACGAGGACCATGAAAGGTATGAAAATACAGGGAGCATGAAAAGGTCTGAAAAATAAGAGGAGCATGAAAAGGTATGAAAAATATGAAAAACATGAAAAATTGTGAAAAATATGAAGAGCATGAACAGTTGTGAACAATATGAGGAGCATGAAAAGGTGTGAAAAATACGAGGAGCATGAAAAGGTCTGAAAAATACGAGGGGCCTTAATGTCTGAAAAATACGAGGAGCGTGAAAAGGTGTGAAAAATCGGAGGAATATGAAAATGTGTTAAAAATACGAGGAGCATGAAAAGGTCTGAAAAACACGAGGAGCATGAAAATGTCTGAAAAATATGAGGGGCCTGAATGTCTGAAAAATACGAGGAGCGTGAAAAGGTCTGAAAAATATGAGGAGCATGAAAAGGTGTCAAAAATATGACTAGCATGAAATACTGTGAAAATATGAAGAGCATGAAGTGCTGTGAAGAAATATCAGGAGCATGAAAAGGTGTGGAAAACACGAAGAGCAAGAAAAGGTGTGAAAAACACGGAGAGCATGAAAAGGTGTGTAAAATATCAAGAGCGTGAAAAAGCCTGAAAAATATGAAGAGCATTAAAAGGAGTGAAAAACACGAAGAGCATGAAAAGGTGTGAAAAACAGGAAGAGCATGAAAAGGTGTGAAAAATACGAGAAGCATGAAACGGTCTGAAAAATACGAGGACCATGAATGTTATGAAAATAAAGGGAGCATGAAAAGGTCTGAAAAATACGAGGAGCATGAAAAGGTGTGAAAAATAAGAGGAGCATGAAAAGTTATCAAAAATATGAGGAGCATGAAACGGTGTGAAAATATCATGAGCATGAAACCGTGTGAAAAATATGAAGAGCATGAAAGGTGTGAGAAATATGAGGAGCATGAAAAGGTTTGAAAAGTACAAGGAGCATGAAAAGATCGGAAAAATACTAGGAGAATGAAAAGGTCTGAAAAATATGAGGAGCATGAAATGGTCTGAAAAATACGAGGAGCATGAAAAGGTCTGAAAAATACGAGGAGCATGAAAAGGTCTGGAAAATACGAGGAGCATGAAAATGTGTGAAAAACATGAGGAGCATGAAAACGTCTCAAAAATATGAGGAGGATGAAACGGTGTGAAAATATGAAGAGCATGAAACGCTGTGAAAAATATGAAGAGCATGAAAGGTGTGGAAAACATGAGGAGCATGAAAAGGTGTGAAAAATACGAGGAGCAAGAAAAGGTGTGAAAAATTCGAGGAGCACGAAAAGGTCTGAAAATATGAGGAGCACGAAAAATTCTGAAAAATAAGAGGAGCATGAAAAGCTCTGTAAAATAAGAGGAGCATGAAAAGTTCTGAAAAATACGAGGAGCATGAAACGGGCTGAAAAATACAAGGAGCATGAAAAGGTGTGAAAATACGAGGAGCAAAAAAAGGTCTGAAAAATACGAGGAGCATGAAAATGTCTGAAAAATACGAGGAACAAGAAAAGGTGTGAAAAATACGAGAAGCATGAATCGTTCTGAAAAATACGAGGACCAAGAAAGGTATGAAAAATACGGGGAGCATGAAAAGGTCTGAAAAATACGACTAGCATGAAAAGGTCTGAAAAATAAGAGGAGCATGAAAAGGTGTCAAAAATATGAGGAGCATGAAACAGTGTGAAAATATAAAGAGCATGAAACGGTGTGAAAAATATGAAGAACATGAAAGGTGTGAGAAATATGAGGAGCATGAAAAGGTCTGAAAACTACAAGGAGCATGAAAAGTTGTGAAAATTACGAGGAGCATGAAAAGGTCTGGAAAATACGAGGAGCATGAAAATATCTGAAAAATATGAGGAGCATGAAACAGTGTGAAAATATAAAGAGCATGAAACGGTGTGAAAAATATGAAGAGCATGAAAAGGTGTGAAAAATATGAGGAGCATGAAACGGCCTGAAAAATATTAAGAGCATTAAAAGGTGTGAAAAATATGAGGATCATGAAAAGGTATGAAAAATACGATGAGCATGGAAAGGTCTGAAAAATACGAGGGGCCTTAATGTCTGAAAAACACGAGGAGCATGAAAAGTTCTGAAAAATACGAGAAGCATGAAAATGTCTGTAAAACACAAGGAGCACGAAACGGTGTGATAAATATGAGGAGCATGAAACGGTTTGAAAAATATGAGGAGCATGAAACGGTCTGAAAATATGAGGAGCATGAAAAGGTCTGAAAAATACGAGGGGCCAGAATGTCTGAAAAATACGAGGAGCGTGAATACGTCTGAAAAACACGAGGAGCATTAAAAGGTCTGAAAAATATTAGGAGCATGAAAAGGTGTCAAAAATATGATTAGCATGAAACAGTGTGAAAATATGAAGAGCATGAAATGGTGTGAAAAATATGAGGAGCATGAAAACGTGTGAAAAACACGAAGAGCAAGAAAAGGTGTGAAAAACACAGAGAGCATGAAAAGGTGTGAAAAATATCAAGAGCGTGAAAAGGCCTGAAAAATATGAAGAGCATTAAAAGGAGTGAAAAACAGGAAGAGCATGAAAAGGTGTGAAAAATACGAAGAGCATGAAAAGGTGTGAAAAATATGAGGAGCATGAAAAAGTGTGAAAAATACGAAGAGCATGAAAAGGTCTGAAATATACGAAGAGCTTGAAAACATGGGACAAATACGAAGAGCATGAAAAGATGTAAAAAATATGAAGTGCATGACAAGGTGTGAAAAATAAGTAGAGCATGAAATGGTGTGAAAAAAGAGAAGAGGATGAAAAGGTGTGAAAAATATGAAGAGCATAAAAAGGTGTGAAAAATTTCGAAGAACCTGAAAAGGTGTGAAAAATACGAAGAGCATGAAAAGTTGTGAAAAATACGAAGTGCATTAAAGGTGTGAAACATACGAATAGCCTGAACGGTGTGTAAAATATGAAGAGCATGAAAAGTTGTGAATAATATGAGGTTAATGAAATGGTGTGAAAAATATGAAGAGCATGAAACGGTCTGTAAAATATGAAGAGCATGAAAAGATGTGAAAAATACGCGGAGCATGAAAAGGTTTGAAAAATACGAGGAGCATGAAGAGGAGTGAAAAATACGAAGAGCATGAAACGGTCTAAAAAAAAGGAGGAGCATGAATAGGTCTGAAAATATGAAGAGCATGAAGAGAATGAAAAGTTCTGAAAAATATGAAGAGCATGAAAAGTTGTGTAAAATATGAAGAGCAAGAAAAGGTTTAAAAATACGAAGAGCATGAAAAGGTGTGAAAAATTTGAAAAGCATGACAAGGTGTGAAAAATATGAAGAGCATCAAACGGTGTGAAAAATAAGAAGAGCAAGAAAAGGTTTAAAAAATAAGAAGAGCATGAGAAGTTGTGTAAAATATGAAGAGCATGTAAACGTGTGAAAAATATGTGGAGCATGAAAAGGTCTGAAAAATACGAGGAGCATGAAGAGGAGTGAAAAATACGAAGAGGATGAAAAGGTCTGAAAAATAGGAGGAGCATGAATAGGTCTGAAAATACGAAGAGCATGAAGAGAATGAAAAGTTCTGAAAAATATGAAGAGCATGAAAAGTTGTGTAAAATATGAGGAGCAAGAAAAGGTTTAAAAAATACGAAGAGCGTGAAAAGGTGTGAAAAATTTGAAAAGCATGACAAGGTGTGAAATATATGAAGAGCATCAAACGGTGTGAAAAATAAGAAGAGCAAGAAAAGGTTTAAAAAATAAGAAGAGCATGAGAAGTTGTGTAAAATATGAAGAGCATGTAAACGTGTGAAAATTATGTGGAGCATGAAAATTTCTGAAAAATATGAAGAGCATGAAAAGCTGTGAAAAATCTGAGGAGCATGAAACGGTGTGACAATATGAAGCTCATGAAAAGATGTGAAAAATATGAGGAGCATGAAATGGTGTGAAAAATAAGAAGAGCATGAAAAGCTCTAAAAAATATGAAGAGCATGAAAAGGTGTGAAAAATATGAAGAGCATGAAAAGGTGTGAAAAATACAAAGAGCATGAAAAGGTGGGAAAAATACGAAGAGCATGAAAAGTTCTGAAAAATAGGAGGAGCATGAAAAGGTCTGAAAAATATCAAGAGATTGAAAAGGTCTGAAAAATATGAAAGGCATGAAAAGTTGTGAAAAATTGAAGAGAATGAAAAGGTCTGAAAAATATCAAGAACATGAAAACTTCTGAAAAATATCAAGAGCATGAAAAGGTATGAAAAATATGAAGAGCATGAAAAGTTCTGAAAATACGAAGAGCATGAAGAGCATGAAAATTTCTGAAAAATATGAAGAGCTGAAAAGGTGTGAAAAATATAATGAGCATGAAAAGTTGTGAATAATATGAGGAGTATGAAAGTTGTGAACAATATGAGGAGGATGAGAAGTTGTGAAAAATACGAGGAGCGTGAAAAGTTCAGAAAAATACGAGGAGCATGCAAAGGTCTGAAAAATACGAGGAGCATGAAAAGGTCTGAAAAATACAAAGAGCATGAAAAGGTCTGAAAAATACAAAGAGCATGAAACGGAAAAATGAGAAGAGGATGAAAAGGTGTGAAAAATATGAAAAGGTGTGAAAAATTTCGAAGAGCCTGAAGAGGTGTGAAAAATACGAAGAGCATGAAAAGTTGTGAAAAACACGAAGTGCTTGAAAAGGTGTGAAACATACGAAGAGCCTGAAATGGTGTGAAAAATGTGCAGAGCATGAAAGGTTGTGAAAACTACGAAGAGCTTGAAAAGGTCTGAAAAATATCAAGAGCTTGAAAAGTTCTGAAGTATATGAAGAGCATGAAAAGGTGTGAAAAATACCAGGAGCATGAAAAGCTGTGAAAAATACGAAGAGCAAGAAAAATTCTGAAAAATACGAAGAGCATGTAAAGGTCTGAAAACTATGAAGAGCATGAAAAGTTGTGAACAATATGAGGTTCATGAAATGGTGTGAAAAATATGAAGAGCATGAAACGGTGTGTAAAATATGAAGAGCATGAAAAGGTTTGAAAAATACCAGGAGCATGAAAAGCTGTGATTTACGAGGAGAATGAAAAGTTCTGAAAAATAGGAGGAGCATGAAAAGGTGTGAAAAATGCAAGGAGCATGAAAAGGTCTGAAAAATACCAGGAGCATAAAAAGTTGTGAATAATATGAGGAGTATGAAAAGGTGTGAACAATATGAGGAGCATGGGAAGTTGTGAAAAACACAAGGAGCGTGAAAAGGTCTGAAAAATACGAGGAGCATGCAAAGGTCTGAAAAATACGAGGAGCTTGCAAAGGTCTGAAAAATACGAGTAGCATGAAAAGGTGTAAAATATACGAGGAGCATGAAAAGGTGTGAATAATACGAGGAGCATGAAAAGGTCTAAAATATACAAGGAGCATGAAAAGGTGTGAATAATACAAAAAGCACGAAAAGTTGTGAAAAATACGAAGAGCATGAAAAGGTGTGAAAAATTATGAAGTGCAAGAAAAGTTGTGAAAAATTACGAGGAACATGAAAAGATGTGAAAAATACAAAGAGCATGAAAAGGTGAAAAATACAAAGAGCATGAAAAGGTGTGATAAATATGAAGAGCATTAAACGGTGTGAAAAATATGAAGTGCATGAAACGCTGTGAAAAATAGGAAGAGCTTGAAAAGTTCTGAAAAATATGAAGAGCATGAAAAGGTGTGAAAAATCCCAGGAGCATGAAAAGCTGTGAACAATATGAAGAGCATGAAAAATTCTGAAACATACGAAGAGCATGTAAAGGTTTGAAAACTATGAAGAGCATGAAAAGTTGTGAACAATATGAGGTTCATGAAATGGTGTGAAAAATATGAAGAGCATGAAACGGTGTGTAAAATATGAAGAGCATGAAACGGTGTGAAAAATACCAGGAGCATGAAAAGCTGTGATTTACAAGGACAATGAAAAGTTCTGAAAAATAGGAGGAGCATGAAAAGGTCTGAAAAATACCAGAAGCATAAAAAGTTGTGAATAATATGAGGAGTATGAAAAGGTGTGAACAATATGAGGAGCATGAGAAGTTGTGAAAAACACGAGGAGCGTGAAAAGTTCTGAAAAATACGAGGAGCATGCAAAGGTCTGAAAAATACGAGGAGCTTGCAAACGTCTGAAAAATACGAGTAGCATGAAAAGGTCTAAAATATACGAGGAGCATGAAAAGGTGTGAATAATACGAGGAGCATGAAAAGGTCTAAAATATACAAGGAGCATGAAAAGGTGTGAATAATACGAAAAGCATGAAAAGGTGTGAAAAATACGAAGAGCATGAAAAGGTGTGAAAAATTACAAAGTGCATGAAAATTTGTGAAAAATTACGAAGACCATGAAAAGATGTGAAAAATAAAAAGAGCATGAAAAGGTGTGAAAAATACGAAGAGCATGAAAAGTTGTGAAAAATATGAAGAGCATTAAACGGTGTGAAAAATACGAAGTGCATGAAACGCTGTGAAAAATACGAAGCATCAGAATGTCTGAAAAATACGAAGAGCATGAAGTAGTGTGAAAAATACGAAGAGCATGAAAAGTTCTGAAAAATACGAAGAACATGAAAAGATGGGACAAATACGAAGAGGATGAAAAGATGTAAAAAATATGAAGAGCACGACAGGGTGTGAAAAATACGAAGAGCATGAAAAGGGGTGAAAAATTTCGAAGAGCCTGAAAAGGTGTGAAAAATACGAAGAGCATGAAAATTTGTGAAAAATACGAAGTGCATGAAAAGGTGTGAAACATACGAAGAGCCTGAAACGGTGTGTAAAATATGAAGAGCATGAAAAGGTGTGAATAATATAAGGTTAATGAAATGGTGTGAAAAATATGAAGAGCATGAAACGGTGTGTAAAATATGAAGAGCAAGAAAAGGTGTGAAAAATACGCAGAATATGAAAAGGTCTGAAAAATAGGAGGAGCATGAATAGGTCTGAAAATACGAAGAGCATGAAGAGAATGAAAAGTTCTGAAAAATATGAAGAGCATGAAAAGTTGTGAAAAATATGAAGAGCATGAAAAGGTGTGAATATTATGACGAGCATGAAAAGGTGTGAACAATATGAGGAGCATGAGAAGTTGTGAAAAATACGAGAAGCATGAAAAGTTCTGAACAATATGAAGAGCATGAAAAGGTGTGAACTATATGAAGAGCATGAAAAGGTGTGAAAAATATGAGGAGCATGAAAAGGTCTGAAAAATAAGAGGAGCTTGAAAGGTCTGAAAAATTTGAGGAGCATGAAAAGATCTGAAAAATACGAGGAGGTTGAAAAATTCTGAAAAATATGAAGAGCATGAAAAGTTCTGAAAAATACCCGGAGCATGAAAAGGTCTGAAAAATACAAAGAGCATGAAAAGGCGTGAAAATCACGAAGAGCATGCAAAGGTGTGAAAAATACGAGGAGCATGAAAATGTGTGAAAAATACGAGGAGCATGAAAAGGTCTGAAAAATAAGAGGAGCATGAAAAGGTGTCAAAAATATGAGGAGCATGAAACAGTGTGAAAATATAAAGAGCATGAAACGGTGTGAAAAATATGAAGAACATGAAAGGTGTGAGAAATATGAGGAGCATGAAAAGGTCTGAAAACTACAAGGAGCATGAAAAGTTGTGAAAATTACGAGGAGCATGAAAAGGTCTGGAAAATACGAGGAGCATGAAAATATCTGAAAAATATGAGGAGCATGAAACAGTGTGAAAATATAAAGAGCATGAAACGGTGTGAAAAATATGAAGAGCATGAAAAGGTGTGAAAAATATGAGGAGCATGAAACGGCCTGAAAAATATTAAGAGCATTAAAAGGTGTGAAAAATATGAGGATCATGAAAAGGTATGAAAATTACGATGAGCATGGAAAGGTCTGAAAAATACGAGGGGCCTTAATGTCTGAAAAACACGAGGAGCATGAAAAGTTCTGAAAAATACGAGAAGCATGAAAATGTCTGTAAAACACAAGGAGCACGAAACGGTGTGATAAATATGAGGAGCATGAAACGGTTTGAAAAATATGAGGAGCATGAAACGGTCTGAAAATATGAGGAGCATGAAAAGGTCTGAAAAATACGAGGGGCCAGAATGTCTGAAAAATACGAGGAGCGTGAATACGTCTGAAAAACACGAGGAGCATTAAAAGGTCTGAAAAATATTAGGAGCATGAAAAGGTGTCAAAAATATGATTAGCATGAAACAGTGTGAAAATATGAAGAGCATGAAATGGTGTGAAAAATATGAGGAGCATGAAAACGTGTGAAAAACACGAAGAGCAAGAAAAGGTGTGAAAAACACAGAGAGCATGAAAAGGTGTGAAAAATATCAAGAGCGTGAAAAGGCCTGAAAAATATGAAGAGCATTAAAAGGAGTGAAAAACAGGAAGAGCATGAAAAGGTGTGAAAAATACGAAGAGCATGAAAAGGTGTGAAAAATATGAGGAGCATGAAAAAGTGTGAAAAATACGAAGAGCATGAAAAGGTCTGAAATATACGAAGAGCTTGAAAACATGGGACAAATACGAAGAGCATGAAAAGATGTAAAAAATATGAAGTGCATGACAAGGTGTGAAAAATAAGTAGAGCATGAAATGGTGTGAAAAAAGAGAAGAGGATGAAAAGGTGTGAAAAATATGAAGAGCATAAAAAGGTGTGAAAAATTTCGAAGAACCTGAAAAGGTGTGAAAAATACGAAGAGCATGAAAAGTTGTGAAAAATACGAAGTGCATTAAAGGTGTGAAACATACGAATAGCCTGAACGGTGTGTAAAATATGAAGAGCATGAAAAGTTGTGAATAATATGAGGTTAATGAAATGGTGTGAAAAATATGAAGAGCATGAAACGGTCTGTAAAATATGAAGAGCATGAAAAGATGTGAAAAATACGCGGAGCATGAAAAGGTTTGAAAAATACGAGGAGCATGAAGAGGAGTGAAAAATACGAAGAGCATGAAACGGTCTAAAAAAAAGGAGGAGCATGAATAGGTCTGAAAATATGAAGAGCATGAAGAGAATGAAAAGTTCTGAAAAATATGAAGAGCATGAAAAGTTGTGTAAAATATGAAGAGCAAGAAAAGGTTTAAAAATACGAAGAGCATGAAAAGGTGTGAAAAATTTGAAAAGCATGACAAGGTGTGAAAAATATGAAGAGCATCAAACGGTGTGAAAAATAAGAAGAGCAAGAAAAGGTTTAAAAAATAAGAAGAGCATGAGAAGTTGTGTAAAATATGAAGAGCATGTAAACGTGTGAAAAATATGTGGAGCATGAAAAGGTCTGAAAAATACGAGGAGCATGAAGAGGAGTGAAAAATACGAAGAGGATGAAAAGGTCTGAAAAATAGGAGGAGCATGAATAGGTCTGAAAATTACGAGGAGCATGAAAAGATGTCAAAAATACGAGGAACATGAAAAGGTCTGAAAAATACGAGGAGCATGAAAAAGTATGGAAAATACGAGGAGCATGAAAATGTGTGAAAAACATGAGGAGCATGAAAACGTCTCAAAAATATGAGGAGGATGAAACGGTGTGAAAATATGAAGAGCATGAAACGCTGTGAAAAATATGAAGAGCATGAAAGGTGTGGAAAACATGAGGAGCATGAAAAGGTGTGAAAAATTCGAGGAGCACGAAAAGGTCTGAAAATACGAGGAGCACGAAAAGTTCTGAAAAATACGAGGAGCATGAAAAGCTCTGTAAAATACGAGGAGCATGAAAAGGTCTGAAAAATACGAGGAGCATGAAAAGGTGTAAAAATACGAGGAGCAAAAAAAGGTCTGAAAAATACGAGGAGCATGAAAAGGTCTGAAAAATATGAGGAGCATGAAAAGGTGTCAAAAATATGACTAGCATGAAATGCTGTGAAAATATGAAGAGCATGAAATGGTGTGAAGAAATATGAGGAGCAGGAAAAGGTGTGGAAACACGAAGAGCCAGAAAAGGAGTGAAAAACACGAAGAGCATGAAAAGGTGTGAAAAACAGGAAGAGCATGAAAAGGTGTGAAAAATTCGAGAAGCATGAAACGGTCTGAAAAATACGAGGACCATGAAAGGTATGAAAATACAGGGAGCATGAAAAGGTCTGAAAAATAAGAGGAGCATGAAAAGGTATGAAAAATATGAAAAGCATGAAAAGATGTGAAAAATATGAAGAGCATGAACAGTTGTGAACAATATGAGGAGCATGAAAAGGTGTGAAAAATACGAGGAGCATGAAAAGGTCTGAAAAATACGAGGGGCCTTAATGTCTGAAAAATACGAGGAGCGTGAAAAGGTGTGAAAAATCGGAGGAATATGAAAATGTGTTAAAAATACGAGGAGCATGAAAAGGTCTGAAAAACACGAGGAGCATGAAAATGTCTGAAAAATATGAGGGGCCTGAATGTCTGAAAAATACGAGGAGCGTGAAAAGGTCTGAAAAATACGAGGAGCATGAAAAGGTGTCAAAAATATGACTAGCATGAAATGCTGTGAAAATATGAAGAGCATGAAGTGCTGTGAAGAAATATCAGGAGCATGAAAAGGTGTGGAAAACACGAAGAGCAAGAAAAGGTGTGAAAAACACGGAGAGCATGAAAAGGTGTGTAAAATATCAAGAGCGTGAAAAAGCCTGAAAAATATGAAGAGCATTAAAAGGAGTGAAAAACACGAAGAGCATGAAAAGGTGTGAAAAACAAGAAGAGCATGAAAAGGTGTGAAAAATACGAGAAGCATGAAACGGTCTGAAAAATACGAGGACCATGAATGTTATGAAAATAAAGGGAGCATGAAAAGGTCTGAAAAATACGAGGAGCATGAAAAGGTGTGAAAAATAAGAGGAGCATGAAAAGTTATCAAAAATATGAGGAGCATGAAACGGTGTGAAAATATCATGAGCATGAAACCGTGTGAAAAATATGAAGAGCATGAAAGGTGTGAGAAATATGAGGAGCATGAAAAGGTTTGAAAAGTACAAGGAGCATGAAAAGATCGGAAAAATACTAGGAGAATGAAAAGGTCTGAAAAATATGAGGAGCATGAAATGGTCTGAAAAATACGAGGAGCATGAAAAGGTCTGAAAAATACGAGGAGCATGAAAAGGTCTGAAAAATATGAGGAGCAAGAAAAGGTCTGAAAAATACGAGGAGCATGAAAAGGTCTGGAAAATACGAGGAGCATGAAAATGTGTGAAAAACATGAGGAGCATGAAAACGTCTCAAAAATATGAGGAGGATGAAACCGTGTGAAAATATGAAGAGCATGAAACGCTGTGAAAAATATGAAGAGCATGAAAGGTGTGGAAAACATGAGGAGCATGAAAAGGTGTGAAAAATACGAGGAGCAAGAAAAGGTGTGAAAAATTCGAGGAGCACGAAAAGGTCTGAAAATATGAGGAGCACGAAAAATTCTGAAAAATAAGAGGAGCATGAAAAGCTCTGTAAAATAAGAGGAGCATGAAAAGTTCTGAAAAATACGAGGAGCATGAAACGGGCTGAAAAATACAAGGAGCATGAAAAGGTGTGAAAATACGAGGAGCAAAAAAAGGTCTGAAAAATACGAGGAGCATGAAAATGTCTGAAAAATACGAGGAACAAGAAAAGGTGTGAAAAATACGAGAAGCATGAATCGTTCTGAAAAATACGAGGACCAAGAAAGGTATGAAAAATACGGGGAGCATGAAAAGGTCTGAAAAATACGACTAGCATGAAAAGGTCTGAAAAATAAGAGGAGCATGAAAAGGTGTCAAAAATATGAGGAGCATGAAACAGTGTGAAAATATAAAGAGCATGAAACGGTGTGAAAAATATGAAGAACATGAAAGGTGTGAGAAATATGAGGAGCATGAAAAGGTCTGAAAACTACAAGGAGCATGAAAAGTTGTGAAAATTACGAGGAGCATGAAAAGGTCTGGAAAATACGAGGAGCATGAAAATATCTGAAAAATATGAGGAGCATGAAACAGTGTGAAAATATAAAGAGCATGAAACGGTGTGAAAAATATGAAGAGCATGAAAAGGTGTGAAAAATATGAGGAGCATGAAACGGCCTGAAAAATATTAAGAGCATTAAAAGGTGTGAAAAATATGAGGATCATGAAAAGGTATGAAAAATACGATGAGCATGGAAAGGTCTGAAAAATACGAGGGGCCTTAATGTCTGAAAAACACGAGGAGCATGAAAAGTTCTGAAAAATACGAGAAGCATGAAAATGTCTGTAAAACACAAGGAGCACGAAACGGTGTGATAAATATGAGGAGCATGAAACGGTTTGAAAAATATGAGGAGCATGAAACGGTCTGAAAATATGAGGAGCATGAAAAGGTCTGAAAAATACGAGGGGCCAGAATGTCTGAAAAATACGAGGAGCGTGAATACATCTGAAAAACACGAGGAGCATTAAAAGGTCTGAAAAATATTAGGAGCATGAAAAGGTGTCAAAAATATGATTAGCATGAAACAGTGTGAAAATATGAAGAGCATGAAATGGTGTGAAAAATATGAGGAGCATGAAAACGTGTGAAAAACACGAAGAGCAAGAAAAGGTGTGAAAAACACAGAGAGCATGAAAAGGTGTGAAAAATATCAAGAGCGTGAAAAGGCCTGAAAAATATGAAGAGCATTAAAAGGAGTGAAAAACAGGAAGAGCATGAAAAGGTGTGAAAAATACGAAGAGCATGAAAAGGTGTGAAAAATATGAGGAGCATGAAAAAGTGTGAAAAATACGAAGAGCATGAAAAGGTCTGAAATATACGAAGAGCTTGAAAACATGGGACAAATACGAAGAGCATGAAAAGATGTAAAAAATATGAAGTGCATGACAAGGTGTGAAAAATAAGTAGAGCATGAAATGGTGTGAAAAAAGAGAAGAGGATGAAAAGGTGTGAAAAATATGAAGAGCATAAAAAGGTGTGAAAAATTTCGAAGAACCTGAAAAGGTGTGAAAAATACGAAGAGCATGAAAAGTTGTGAAAAATACGAAGTGCATTAAAGGTGTGAAACATACGAATAGCCTGAACGGTGTGTAAAATATGAAGAGCATGAAAAGTTGTGAATAATATGAGGTTAATGAAATGGTGTGAAAAATATGAAGAGCATGAAACGGTCTGTAAAATATGAAGAGCATGAAAAGATGTGAAAAATACGCGGAGCATGAAAAGGTTTGAAAAATACGAGGAGCATGAAGAGGAGTGAAAAATACGAAGAGCATGAAACGGTCTAAAAAAAAGGAGGAGCATGAATAGGTCTGAAAATATGAAGAGCATGAAGAGAATGAAAAGTTCTGAAAAATATGAAGAGCATGAAAAGTTGTGTAAAATATGAAGAGCAAGAAAAGGTTTAAAAATACGAAGAGCATGAAAAGGTGTGAAAAATTTGAAAAGCATGACAAGGTGTGAAAAATATGAAGAGCATCAAACGGTGTGAAAAATAAGAAGAGCAAGAAAAGGTTTAAAAAATAAGAAGAGCATGAGAAGTTGTGTAAAATATGAAGAGCATGTAAACGTGTGAAAAATATGTGGAGCATGAAAAGGTCTGAAAAATACGAGGAGCATGAAGAGGAGTGAAAAATACGAAGAGGATGAAAAGGTCTGAAAAATAGGAGGAGCATGAATAGGTCTGAAAATTACGAGGAGCATGAAAAGATGTCAAAAATACGAGGAACATGAAAAGGTCTGAAAAATACGAGGAGCATGAAAAAGTATGGAAAATACGAGGAGCATGAAAATGTGTGAAAAACATGAGGAGCATGAAAACGTCTCAAAAATATGAGGAGGATGAAACGGTGTGAAAATATGAAGAGCATGAAACGCTGTGAAAAATATGAAGAGCATGAAAGGTGTGGAAAACATGAGGAGCATGAAAAGGTGTGAAAAATTCGAGGAGCACGAAAAGGTCTGAAAATACGAGGAGAACGAAAAGTTCTGAAAAATACGAGGAGCATGAAAAGTTCTGAAAAATACGAGGAGCATGAAAAGGTCTGAAAAATACGAGGAGCATGAAAAGGTGTAAAAATACGAGGAGCAAAAAAAGGTCTGAAAAATACGAGGAGCATGAAAAGGTCTGAAAAATATGAGGAGCATGAAGTAGTGTGAAAAATACGAAGAGCATGAAAAGTTCTGAAAAATACGAAGAACATGAAAAGATGGGACAAATACGAAGAGGATGAAAAGATGTAAAAAATATGAAGAGCACGACAGGGTGTGAAAAATACGAAGAGCATGAAAAGGGGTGAAAAATTTCGAAGAGCCTGAAAAGGTGTGAAAAATACGAAGAGCATGAAAATTTGTGAAAAATACGAAGTGCATGAAAAGGTGTGAAACATACGAAGAGCCTGAAACGGTGTGTAAAATATGAAGAGCATGAAAAGGTGTGAATAATATAAGGTTAATGAAATGGTGTGAAAAATATGAAGAGCATGAAACGGTGTGTAAAATATGAAGAGCAAGAAAAGGTGTGAAAAATACGCAGAATATGAAAAGGTCTGAAAAATAGGAGGAGCATGAATAGGTCTGAAAATACGAAGAGCATGAAGAGAATGAAAAGTTCTGAAAAATATGAAGAGCATGAAAAGTTGTGAAAAATATGAAGAGCATGAAAAGGTGTGAATATTATGACGAGCATGAAAAGGTGTGAACAATATGAGGAGCATGAGAAGTTGTGAAAAATACGAGAAGCATGAAAAGTTCTGAACAATATGAAGAGCATGAAAAGGTGTGAACTATATGAAGAGCATGAAAAGGTGTGAAAAATATGAGGAGCATGAAAAGGTCTGAAAAATAAGAGGAGCTTGAAAGGTCTGAAAAATTTGAGGAGCATGAAAAGATCTGAAAAATACGAGGAGGTTGAAAAATTCTGAAAAATATGAAGAGCATGAAAAGTTCTGAAAAATACCCGGAGCATGAAAAGGTCTGAAAAATACAAAGAGCATGAAAAGGCGTGAAAATCACGAAGAGCATGCAAAGGTGTGAAAAATACGAGGAGCATGAAAATGTGTGAAAAATACGAGGAGCATGAAAAGGTCTGAAAAATAAGAGGAGCATGAAAAGGTGTCAAAAATATGAGGAGCATGAAACAGTGTGAAAATATAAAGAGCATGAAATGGTGTGAAAAATATGAAGAACATGAAAGGTGTGAGAAATATGAGGAGCATGAAAAGGTCTGAAAACTACAAGGAGCATGAAAAGTTGTGAAAATTACGAGGAGCATGAAAAGGTCTGGAAAATACGAGGAGCATGAAAATATCTGAAAAATATGAGGAGCATGAAACAGTGTGAAAATATAAAGAGCATGAAACGGTGTGAAAAATATGAAGAGCATGAAAAGGTGTGAAAAATATGAGGAGCATGAAACGGCCTGAAAAATATTAAGAGCATTAAAAGGTGTGAAAAATATGAGGATCATGAAAAGGTATGAAAAATACGATGAGCATGGAAAGGTCTGAAAAATACGAGGGGCCTTAATGTCTGAAAAACACGAGGAGCATGAAAAGTTCTGAAAAATACGAGAAGCATGAAAATGTCTGTAAAACACAAGGAGCACGAAACGGTGTGATAAATATGAGGAGCATGAAACGGTTTGAAAAATATGAGGAGCATGAAACGGTCTGAAAATATGAGGAGCATGAAAAGGTCTGAAAAATACGAGGGGCCAGAATGTCTGAAAAATACGAGGAGCGTGAATACGTCTGAAAAACACGAGGAGCATTAAAAGGTCTGAAAAATATTAGGAGCATGAAAAGGTGTCAAAAATATGATTAGCATGAAACAGTGTGAAAATATGAAGAGCATGAAATGGTGTGAAAAATATGAGGAGCATGAAAACGTGTGAAAAACACGAAGAGCAAGAAAAGGTGTGAAAAACACAGAGAGCATGAAAAGGTGTGAAAAATATCAAGAGCGTGAAAAGGCCTGAAAAATATGAAGAGCATTAAAAGGAGTGAAAAACAGGAAGAGCATGAAAAGGTGTGAAAAATACGAAGAGCATGAAAAGGTGTGAAAAATATGAGGAGCATGAAAAAGTGTGAAAAATACGAAGAGCATGAAAAGGTCTGAAATATACGAAGAGCTTGAAAACATGGGACAAATACGAAGAGCATGAAAAGATGTAAAAAATATGAAGTGCATGACAAGGTGTGAAAAATAAGTAGAGCATGAAATGGTGTGAAAAAAGAGAAGAGGATGAAAAGGTGTGAAAAATATGAAGAGCATAAAAAGGTGTGAAAAATTTCGAAGAACCTGAAAAGGTGTGAAAAATACGAAGAGCATGAAAAGTTGTGAAAAATACGAAGTGCATTAAAGGTGTGAAACATACGAATAGCCTGAACGGTGTGTAAAATATGAAGAGCATGAAAAGTTGTGAATAATATGAGGTTAATGAAATGGTGTGAAAAATATGAAGAGCATGAAACGGTCTGTAAAATATGAAGAGCATGAAAAGATGTGAAAAATACGCGGAGCATGAAAAGGTTTGAAAAATACGAGGAGCATGAAGAGGAGTGAAAAATACGAAGAGCATGAAACGGTCTAAAAAAAAGGAGGAGCATGAATAGGTCTGAAAATATGAAGAGCATGAAGAGAATGAAAAGTTCTGAAAAATATGAAGAGCATGAAAAGTTGTGTAAAATATGAAGAGCAAGAAAAGGTTTAAAAATACGAAGAGCATGAAAAGGTGTGAAAAATTTGAAAAGCATGACAAGGTGTGAAAAATATGAAGAGCATCAAACGGTGTGAAAAATAAGAAGAGCAAGAAAAGGTTTAAAAAATAAGAAGAGCATGAGAAGTTGTGTAAAATATGAAGAGCATGTAAACGTGTGAAAAATATGTGGAGCATGAAAAGGTCTGAAAAATACGAGGAGCATGAAGAGGAGTGAAAAATACGAAGAGGATGAAAAGGTCTGAAAAATAGGAGGAGCATGAATAGGTCTGAAAATTACGAGGAGCATGAAAAGATGTCAAAAATACGAGGAACATGAAAAGGTCTGAAAAATACGAGGAGCATGAAAAAGTATGGAAAATACGAGGAGCATGAAAATGTGTGAAAAACATGAGGAGCATGAAAACGTCTCAAAAATATGAGGAGGATGAAACGGTGTGAAAATATGAAGAGCATGAAACGCTGTGAAAAATATGAAGAGCATGAAAGGTGTGGAAAACATGAGGAGCATGAAAAGGTGTGAAAAATTCGAGGAGCACGAAAAGGTCTGAAAATACGAGGAGCACGAAAAGTTCTGAAAAATACGAGGAGCATGAAAAGCTCTGTAAAATACGAGGAGCATGAAAAGGTCTGAAAAATACGAGGAGCATGAAAAGGTGTAAAAATACGAGGAGCAAAAAAAGGTCTGAAAAATACGAGGAGCATGAAAAGGTCTGAAAAATATGAGGAGCATGAAAAGGTGTCAAAAATATGACTAGCATGAAATGCTGTGAAAATATGAAGAGCATGAAATGGTGTGAAGAAATATGAGGAGCAGGAAAAGGTGTGGAAACACGAAGAGCCAGAAAAGGAGTGAAAAACACGAAGAGCATGAAAAGGTGTGAAAAACAGGAAGAGCATGAAAAGGTGTGAAAAATTCGAGAAGCATGAAACGGTCTGAAAAATACGAGGACCATGAAAGGTATGAAAATACAGGGAGCATGAAAAGGTCTGAAAAATAAGAGGAGCATGAAAAGGTATGAAAAATATGAAAAGCATGAAAAGATGTGAAAAATATGAAGAGCATGAACAGTTGTGAACAATATGAGGAGCATGAAAAGGTGTGAAAAATACGAGGAGCATGAAAAGGTCTGAAAAATACGAGGGGCCTTAATGTCTGAAAAATACGAGGAGCGTGAAAAGGTGTGAAAAATCGGAGGAATATGAAAATGTGTTAAAAATACGAGGAGCATGAAAAGGTCTGAAAAACACGAGGAGCATGAAAATGTCTGAAAAATATGAGGGGCCTGAATGTCTGAAAAATACGAGGAGCGTGAAAAGGTCTGAAAAATACGAGGAGCATGAAAAGGTGTCAAAAATATGACTAGCATGAAATGCTGTGAAAATATGAAGAGCATGAAGTGCTGTGAAGAAATATCAGGAGCATGAAAAGGTGTGGAAAACACGAAGAGCAAGAAAAGGTGTGAAAAACACGGAGAGCATGAAAAGGTGTGTAAAATATCAAGAGCGTGAAAAAGCCTGAAAAATATGAAGAGCATTAAAAGGAGTGAAAAACACGAAGAGCATGAAAAGGTGTGAAAAACAGGAAGAGCATGAAAAGGTGTGAAAAATACGAGAAGCATGAAACGGTCTGAAAAATACGAGGACCATGAATGTTATGAAAATAAAGGGAGCATGAAAAGGTCTGAAAAATACGAGGAGCATGAAAAGGTGTGAAAAATACGAGGAGCATGAAAATGTGTGAAAAACATGAGGAGCATGAAAACGTCTCAAAAATATGAGGAGGATGAAACGGTGTGAAAATATGAAGAGCATGAAACGCTGTGAAAAATATGAAGAGCATGAAAGGTGTGGAAAACATGAGGAGCATGAAAAGGTGTGAAAAATACGAGGAGCAAGAAAAGGTGTGAAAAATTCGAGGAGCACGAAAAGGTCTGAAAATATGAGGAGCACGAAAAATTCTGAAAAATAAGAGGAGCATGAAAAGCTCTGTAAAATAAGAGGAGCATGAAAAGTTCTGAAAAATACGAGGAGCATGAAACGGGCTGAAAAATACAAGGAGCATGAAAAGGTGTGAAAATACGAGGAGCAAAAAAAGGTCTGAAAAATACGAGGAGCATGAAAATGTCTGAAAAATACGAGGAACAAGAAAAGGTGTGAAAAATACGAGAAGCATGAATCGTTCTGAAAAATACGAGGACCAAGAAAGGTATGAAAAATACGGGGAGCATGAAAAGGTCTGAAAAATACGACTAGCATGAAAAGGTCTGAAAAATAAGAGGAGCATGAAAAGGTGTCAAAAATATGAGGAGCATGAAACAGTGTGAAAATATAAAGAGCATGAAACGGTGTGAAAAATATGAAGAACATGAAAGGTGTGAGAAATATGAGGAGCATGAAAAGGTCTGAAAACTACAAGGAGCATGAAAAGTTGTGAAAATTACGAGGAGCATGAAAAGGTCTGGAAAATACGAGGAGCATGAAAATATCTGAAAAATATGAGGAGCATGAAACAGTGTGAAAATATAAAGAGCATGAAACGGTGTGAAAAATATGAAGAGCATGAAAAGGTGTGAAAAATATGAGGAGCATGAAACGGCCTGAAAAATATTAAGAGCATTAAAAGGTGTGAAAAATATGAGGATCATGAAAAGGTATGAAAAATACGATGAGCATGGAAAGGTCTGAAAAATACGAGAAGCATGAAAAGGTCTGAAAAATATCAAGAGATTGAAAAGGTCTGAAAAATATGAAAGGCATGAAAAGTTGTGAAAAATTGAAGAGCATGAAAAGGTCTGAAAAATATCAAGAACATGAAAACTTCTGAAAAATATCAAGAGCATGAAAAGGTGTGAAAAATATGAGGAGCATGAAACGGCCTGAAAAATATTAAGAGCATTAAAAGGTGTGAAAAATATGAGGATCATGAAAAGGTATGAAAAATACGATGAGCATGGAAAGGTCTGAAAAATACGAGGGGCCTTAATGTCTGAAAAACACGAGGAGCATGAAAAGTTCTGAAAAATACGAGAAGCATGAAAATGTCTGTAAAACACAAGGAGCACGAAACGGTGTGATAAATATGAGGAGCATGAAACGGTTTGAAAAATATGAGGAGCATGAAACGGTCTGAAAATATGAGGAGCATGAAAAGGTCTGAAAAATACGAGGGGCCAGAATGTCTGAAAAATACGAGGAGCGTGAATACGTCTGAAAAACACGAGGAGCATTAAAAGGTCTGAAAAATATTAGGAGCATGAAAAGGTGTCAAAAATATGATTAGCATGAAACAGTGTGAAAATATGAAGAGCATGAAATGGTGTGAAAAATATGAGGAGCATGAAAACGTGTGAAAAACACGAAGAGCAAGAAAAGGTGTGAAAAACACAGAGAGCATGAAAAGGTGTGAAAAATATCAAGAGCGTGAAAAGGCCTGAAAAATATGAAGAGCATTAAAAGGAGTGAAAAACAGGAAGAGCATGAAAAGGTGTGAAAAATACGAAGAGCATGAAAAGGTGTGAAAAATATGAGGAGCATGAAAAAGTGTGAAAAATACGAAGAGCATGAAAAGGTCTGAAATATACGAAGAGCTTGAAAACATGGGACAAATACGAAGAGCATGAAAAGATGTAAAAAATATGAAGTGCATGACAAGGTGTGAAAAATAAGTAGAGCATGAAATGGTGTGAAAAAAGAGAAGAGGATGAAAAGGTGTGAAAAATATGAAGAGCATAAAAAGGTGTGAAAAATTTCGAAGAACCTGAAAAGGTGTGAAAAATACGAAGAGCATGAAAAGTTGTGAAAAATACGAAGTGCATTAAAGGTGTGAAACATACGAATAGCCTGAACGGTGTGTAAAATATGAAGAGCATGAAAAGTTGTGAATAATATGAGGTTAATGAAATGGTGTGAAAAATATGAAGAGCATGAAACGGTCTGTAAAATATGAAGAGCATGAAAAGATGTGAAAAATACGCGGAGCATGAAAAGGTTTGAAAAATACGAGGAGCATGAAGAGGAGTGAAAAATACGAAGAGCATGAAACGGTCTAAAAAAAAGGAGGAGCATGAATAGGTCTGAAAATATGAAGAGCATGAAGAGAATGAAAAGTTCTGAAAAATATGAAGAGCATGAAAAGTTGTGTAAAATATGAAGAGCAAGAAAAGGTTTAAAAATACGAAGAGCATGAAAAGGTGTGAAAAATTTGAAAAGCATGACAAGGTGTGAAAAATATGAAGAGCATCAAACGGTGTGAAAAATAAGAAGAGCAAGAAAAGGTTTAAAAAATAAGAAGAGCATGAGAAGTTGTGTAAAATATGAAGAGCATGTAAACGTGTGAAAAATATGTGGAGCATGAAAAGGTCTGAAAAATACGAGGAGCATGAAGAGGAGTGAAAAATACGAAGAGGATGAAAAGGTCTGAAAAATAGGAGGAGCATGAATAGGTCTGAAAATTACGAGGAGCATGAAAAGATGTCAAAAATACGAGGAACATGAAAAGGTCTGAAAAATACGAGGAGCATGAAAAAGTATGGAAAATACGAGGAGCATGAAAATGTGTGAAAAACATGAGGAGCATGAAAACGTCTCAAAAATATGAGGAGGATGAAACGGTGTGAAAATATGAAGAGCATGAAACGCTGTGAAAAATATGAAGAGCATGAAAGGTGTGGAAAACATGAGGAGCATGAAAAGGTGTGAAAAATTCGAGGAGCACGAAAAGGTCTGAAAATACGAGGAGCACGAAAAGTTCTGAAAAATACGAGGAGCATGAAAAGCTCTGTAAAATACGAGGAGCATGAAAAGGTCTGAAAAATACGAGGAGCATGAAAAGGTGTAAAAATACGAGGAGCAAAAAAAGGTCTGAAAAATACGAGGAGCATGAAAAGGTCTGAAAAATATGAGGAGCATGAAAAGGTGTCAAAAATATGACTAGCATGAAATGCTGTGAAAATATGAAGAGCATGAAATGGTGTGAAGAAATATGAGGAGCAGGAAAAGGTGTGGAAACACGAAGAGCCAGAAAAGGAGTGAAAAACACGAAGAGCATGAAAAGGTGTGAAAAACAGGAAGAGCATGAAAAGGTGTGAAAAATTCGAGAAGCATGAAACGGTCTGAAAAATACGAGGACCATGAAAGGTATGAAAATACAGGGAGCATGAAAAGGTCTGAAAAATAAGAGGAGCATGAAAAGGTATGAAAAATATGAAAAGCATGAAAAGATGTGAAAAATATGAAGAGCATGAACAGTTGTGAACAATATGAGGAGCATGAAAAGGTGTGAAAAATACGAGGAGCATGAAAAGGTCTGAAAAATATGAGGGGCCTTAATGTCTGAAAAATACGAGGAGCGTGAAAAGGTGTGAAAAATCGGAGGAATATGAAAATGTGTTAAAAATACGAGGAGCATGAAAAGGTCTGAAAAACACGAGGAGCATGAAAATGTCTGAAAAATATGAGGGGCCTGAATGTCTGAAAAATACGAGGAGCGTGAAAAGGTCTGAAAAATACGAGGAGCATGAAAAGGTGTCAAAAATATGACTAGCATGAAATGCTGTGAAAATATGAAGAGCATGAAGTGCTGTGAAGAAATATCAGGAGCATGAAAAGGTGTGGAAAACACGAAGAGCAAGAAAAGGTGTGAAAAACACGGAGAGCATGAAAAGGTGTGTAAAATATCAAGAGCGTGAAAAAGCCTGAAAAATATGAAGAGCATTAAAAGGAGTGAAAAACACGAAGAGCATGAAAAGGTGTGAAAAACAGGAAGAGCATGAAAAGGTGTGAAAAATACGAGAAGCATGAAACGGTCTGAAAAATACGAGGACCATGAATGTTATGAAAATAAAGGGAGCATGAAAAGGTCTGAAAAATACGAGGAGCATGAAAAGGTGTGAAAAATACGAGGAGCATGAAAATGTGTGAAAAACATGAGGAGCATGAAAACGTCTCAAAAATATGAGGAGGATGAAACGGTGTGAAAATATGAAGAGCATGAAACGCTGTGAAAAATATGAAGAGCATGAAAGGTGTGGAAAACATGAGGAGCATGAAAAGGTGTGAAAAATACGAGGAGCAAGAAAAGGTGTGAAAAATTCGAGGAGCACGAAAAGGTCTGAAAATATGAGGAGCACGAAAAATTCTGAAAAATAAGAGGAGCATGAAAAGCTCTGTAAAATAAGAGGAGCATGAAAAGTTCTGAAAAATACGAGGAGCATGAAACGGGCTGAAAAATACAAGGAGCATGAAAAGGTGTGAAAATACGAGGAGCAAAAAAAGGTCTGAAAAATACGAGGAGCATGAAAATGTCTGAAAAATACGAGGAACAAGAAAAGGTGTGAAAAATACGAGAAGCATGAATCGTTCTGAAAAATACGAGGACCAAGAAAGGTATGAAAAATACGGGGAGCATGAAAAGGTCTGAAAAATACGACTAGCATGAAAAGGTCTGAAAAATAAGAGGAGCATGAAAAGGTGTCAAAAATATGAGGAGCATGAAACAGTGTGAAAATATAAAGAGCATGAAACGGTGTGAAAAATATGAAGAACATGAAAGGTGTGAGAAATATGAGGAGCATGAAAAGGTCTGAAAACTACAAGGAGCATGAAAAGTTGTGAAAATTACGAGGAGCATGAAAAGGTCTGGAAAATACGAGGAGCATGAAAATATCTGAAAAATATGAGGAGCATGAAACAGTGTGAAAATATAAAGAGCATGAAACGGTGTGAAAAATATGAAGAGCATGAAAAGGTGTGAAAAATATGAGGAGCATGAAACGGCCTGAAAAATATTAAGAGCATTAAAAGGTGTGAAAAATATGAGGATCATGAAAAGGTATGAAAAATACGATGAGCATGGAAAGGTCTGAAAAATACGAGAAGCATGAAAAGGTCTGAAAAATATCAAGAGATTGAAAAGGTCTGAAAAATATGAAAGGCATGAAAAGTTGTGAAAAATTGAAGAGCATGAAAAGGTCTGAAAAATATCAAGAACATGAAAACTTCTGAAAAATATCAAGAGCATGAAAAGGTGTGAAAAATATGAGGAGCATGAAACGGCCTGAAAAATATTAAGAGCATTAAAAGGTGTGAAAAATATGAGGATCATGAAAAGGTATGAAAAATACGATGAGCATGGAAAGGTCTGAAAAATACGAGGGGCCTTAATGTCTGAAAAACACGAGGAGCATGAAAAGTTCTGAAAAATACGAGAAGCATGAAAATGTCTGTAAAACACAAGGAGCACGAAACGGTGTGATAAATATGAGGAGCATGAAACGGTTTGAAAAATATGAGGAGCATGAAACGGTCTGAAAATATGAGGAGCATGAAAAGGTCTGAAAAATACGAGGGGCCAGAATGTCTGAAAAATACGAGGAGCGTGAATACGTCTGAAAAACACGAGGAGCATTAAAAGGTCTGAAAAATATTAGGAGCATGAAAAGGTGTCAAAAATATGATTAGCATGAAACAGTGTGAAAATATGAAGAGCATGAAATGGTGTGAAAAATATGAGGAGCATGAAAACGTGTGAAAAACACGAAGAGCAAGAAAAGGTGTGAAAAACACAGAGAGCATGAAAAGGTGTGAAAAATATCAAGAGCGTGAAAAGGCCTGAAAAATATGAAGAGCATTAAAAGGAGTGAAAAACAGGAAGAGCATGAAAAGGTGTGAAAAATACGAAGAGCATGAAAAGGTGTGAAAAATATGAGGAGCATGAAAAAGTGTGAAAAATACGAAGAGCATGAAAAGGTCTGAAATATACGAAGAGCTTGAAAACATGGGACAAATACGAAGAGCATGAAAAGATGTAAAAAATATGAAGTGCATGACAAGGTGTGAAAAATAAGTAGAGCATGAAATGGTGTGAAAAAAGAGAAGAGGATGAAAAGGTGTGAAAAATATGAAGAGCATAAAAAGGTGTGAAAAATTTCGAAGAACCTGAAAAGGTGTGAAAAATACGAAGAGCATGAAAAGTTGTGAAAAATACGAAGTGCATTAAAGGTGTGAAACATACGAATAGCCTGAACGGTGTGTAAAATATGAAGAGCATGAAAAGTTGTGAATAATATGAGGTTAATGAAATGGTGTGAAAAATATGAAGAGCATGAAACGGTCTGTAAAATATGAAGAGCATGAAAAGATGTGAAAAATACGCGGAGCATGAAAAGGTTTGAAAAATACGAGGAGCATGAAGAGGAGTGAAAAATACGAAGAGCATGAAACGGTCTAAAAAAAAGGAGGAGCATGAATAGGTCTGAAAATATGAAGAGCATGAAGAGAATGAAAAGTTCTGAAAAATATGAAGAGCATGAAAAGTTGTGTAAAATATGAAGAGCAAGAAAAGGTTTAAAAATACGAAGAGCATGAAAAGGTGTGAAAAATTTGAAAAGCATGACAAGGTGTGAAAAATATGAAGAGCATCAAACGGTGTGAAAAATAAGAAGAGCAAGAAAAGGTTTAAAAAATAAGAAGAGCATGAGAAGTTGTGTAAAATATGAAGAGCATGTAAACGTGTGAAAAATATGTGGAGCATGAAAAGGTCTGAAAAATACGAGGAGCATGAAGAGGAGTGAAAAATACGAAGAGGATGAAAAGGTCTGAAAAATAGGAGGAGCATGAATAGGTCTGAAAATTACGAGGAGCATGAAAAGATGTCAAAAATACGAGGAACATGAAAAGGTCTGAAAAATACGAGGAGCATGAAAAAGTATGGAAAATACGAGGAGCATGAAAATGTGTGAAAAACATGAGGAGCATGAAAACGTCTCAAAAATATGAGGAGGATGAAACGGTGTGAAAATATGAAGAGCATGAAACGCTGTGAAAAATATGAAGAGCATGAAAGGTGTGGAAAACATGAGGAGCATGAAAAGGTGTGAAAAATTCGAGGAGCACGAAAAGGTCTGAAAATACGAGGAGCACGAAAAGTTCTGAAAAATACGAGGAGCATGAAAAGCTCTGTAAAATACGAGGAGCATGAAAAGGTCTGAAAAATACGAGGAGCATGAAAAGGTGTAAAAATACGAGGAGCAAAAAAAGGTCTGAAAAATACGAGGAGCATGAAAAGGTCTGAAAAATATGAGGAGCATGAAAAGGTGTCAAAAATATGACTAGCATGAAATGCTGTGAAAATATGAAGAGCATGAAATGGTGTGAAGAAATATGAGGAGCAGGAAAAGGTGTGGAAACACGAAGAGCCAGAAAAGGAGTGAAAAACACGAAGAGCATGAAAAGGTGTGAAAAACAGGAAGAGCATGAAAAGGTGTGAAAAATTCGAGAAGCATGAAACGGTCTGAAAAATACGAGGACCATGAAAGGTATGAAAATACAGGGAGCATGAAAAGGTCTGAAAAATAAGAGGAGCATGAAAAGGTATGAAAAATATGAAAAGCATGAAAAGATGTGAAAAATATGAAGAGCATGAACAGTTGTGAACAATATGAGGAGCATGAAAAGGTGTGAAAAATACGAGGAGCATGAAAAGGTCTGAAAAATACGAGGGGCCTTAATGTCTGAAAAATACGAGGAGCGTGAAAAGGTGTGAAAAATCGGAGGAATATGAAAATGTGTTAAAAATACGAGGAGCATGAAAAGGTCTGAAAAACACGAGGAGCATGAAAATGTCTGAAAAATATGAGGGGCCTGAATGTCTGAAAAATACGAGGAGCGTGAAAAGGTCTGAAAAATACGAGGAGCATGAAAAGGTGTCAAAAATATGACTAGCATGAAATGCTGTGAAAATATGAAGAGCATGAAGTGCTGTGAAGAAATATCAGGAGCATGAAAAGGTGTGGAAAACACGAAGAGCAAGAAAAGGTGTGAAAAACACGGAGAGCATGAAAAGGTGTGTAAAATATCAAGAGCGTGAAAAAGCCTGAAAAATATGAAGAGCATTAAAAGGAGTGAAAAACACGAAGAGCATGAAAAGGTGTGAAAAACAGGAAGAGCATGAAAAGGTGTGAAAAATACGAGAAGCATGAAACGGTCTGAAAAATACGAGGACCATGAATGTTATGAAAATAAAGGGAGCATGAAAAGGTCTGAAAAATACGAGGAGCATGAAAAGGTGTGAAAAATACGAGGAGCATGAAAATGTGTGAAAAACATGAGGAGCATGAAAACGTCTCAAAAATATGAGGAGGATGAAACGGTGTGAAAATATGAAGAGCATGAAACGCTGTGAAAAATATGAAGAGCATGAAAGGTGTGGAAAACATGAGGAGCATGAAAAGGTGTGAAAAATACGAGGAGCAAGAAAAGGTGTGAAAAATTCGAGGAGCACGAAAAGGTCTGAAAATATGAGGAGCACGAAAAATTCTGAAAAATAAGAGGAGCATGAAAAGCTCTGTAAAATAAGAGGAGCATGAAAAGTTCTGAAAAATACGAGGAGCATGAAACGGGCTGAAAAATACAAGGAGCATGAAAAGGTGTGAAAATACGAGGAGCAAAAAAAGGTCTGAAAAATACGAGGAGCATGAAAATGTCTGAAAAATACGAGGAACAAGAAAAGGTGTGAAAAATACGAGAAGCATGAATCGTTCTGAAAAATACGAGGACCAAGAAAGGTATGAAAAATACGGGGAGCATGAAAAGGTCTGAAAAATACGACTAGCATGAAAAGGTCTGAAAAATAAGAGGAGCATGAAAAGGTGTCAAAAATATGAGGAGCATGAAACAGTGTGAAAATATAAAGAGCATGAAACGGTGTGAAAAATATGAAGAACATGAAAGGTGTGAGAAATATGAGGAGCATGAAAAGGTCTGAAAACTACAAGGAGCATGAAAAGTTGTGAAAATTACGAGGAGCATGAAAAGGTCTGGAAAATACGAGGAGCATGAAAATATCTGAAAAATATGAGGAGCATGAAACAGTGTGAAAATATAAAGAGCATGAAACGGTGTGAAAAATATGAAGAGCATGAAAAGGTGTGAAAAATATGAGGAGCATGAAACGGCCTGAAAAATATTAAGAGCATTAAAAGGTGTGAAAAATATGAGGATCATGAAAAGGTATGAAAAATACGATGAGCATGGAAAGGTCTGAAAAATACGAGAAGCATGAAAAGGTCTGAAAAATATCAAGAGATTGAAAAGGTCTGAAAAATATGAAAGGCATGAAAAGTTGTGAAAAATTGAAGAGCATGAAAAGGTCTGAAAAATATCAAGAACATGAAAACTTCTGAAAAATATGAAGAGCATGAAAAGGTGTGAAAAATATGAGGAGCATGAAACGGCCTGAAAAATATTAAGAGCATTAAAAGGTGTGAAAAATATGAGGATCATGAAAAGGTATGAAAAATACGATGAGCATGGAAAGGTCTGAAAAATACGAGGGGCCTTAATGTCTGAAAAACACGAGGAGCATGAAAAGTTCTGAAAAATACGAGAAGCATGAAAATGTCTGTAAAACACAAGGAGCATGAAACGGTGTGATAAATATGAGGAGCATGAAACGGTTTGAAAAATATGAGGAGCATGAAACGGTCTGAAAATATGAGGAGCATGAAAAGGTCTGAAAAATACGAGGGGCCAGAATGTCTGAAAAATACGAGGAGCGTGAATACGTCTGAAAAACACGAGGAGCATTAAAAGGTCTGAAAAATATTAGGAGCATGAAAAGGTGTCAAAAATATGATTAGCATGAAACAGTGTGAAAATATGAAGAGCATGAAATGGTGTGAAAAATATGAGGAGCATGAAAACGTGTGAAAAACACGAAGAGCAAGAAAAGGTGTGAAAAACACAGAGAGCATGAAAAGGTGTGAAAAATATCAAGAGCGTGAAAAGGCCTGAAAAATATGAAGAGCATTAAAAGGAGTGAAAAACAGGAAGAGCATGAAAAGGTGTGAAAAATACGAAGAGCATGAAAAGGTGTGAAAAATATGAGGAGCATGAAAAAGTGTGAAAAATACGAAGAGCATGAAAAGGTCTGAAATATACGAAGAGCTTGAAAACATGGGACAAATACGAAGAGCATGAAAAGATGTAAAAAATATGAAGTGCATGACAAGGTGTGAAAAATAAGTAGAGCATGAAATGGTGTGAAAAAAGAGAAGAGGATGAAAAGGTGTGAAAAATATGAAGAGCATAAAAAGGTGTGAAAAATTTCGAAGAACCTGAAAAGGTGTGAAAAATACGAAGAGCATGAAAAGTTGTGAAAAATACGAAGTGCATTAAAGGTGTGAAACATACGAATAGCCTGAACGGTGTGTAAAATATGAAGAGCATGAAAAGTTGTGAATAATATGAGGTTAATGAAATGGTGTGAAAAATATGAAGAGCATGAAACGGTCTGTAAAATATGAAGAGCATGAAAAGATGTGAAAAATACGCGGAGCATGAAAAGGTTTGAAAAATACGAGGAGCATGAAGAGGAGTGAAAAATACGAAGAGCATGAAACGGTCTAAAAAAAAGGAGGAGCATGAATAGGTCTGAAAATATGAAGAGCATGAAGAGAATGAAAAGTTCTGAAAAATATGAAGAGCATGAAAAGTTGTGTAAAATATGAAGAGCAAGAAAAGGTTTAAAAATACGAAGAGCATGAAAAGGTGTGAAAAATTTGAAAAGCATGACAAGGTGTGAAAAATATGAAGAGCATCAAACGGTGTGAAAAATAAGAAGAGCAAGAAAAGGTTTAAAAAATAAGAAGAGCATGAGAAGTTGTGTAAAATATGAAGAGCATGTAAACGTGTGAAAAATATGTGGAGCATGAAAAGGTCTGAAAAATACGAGGAGCATGAAGAGGAGTGAAAAATACGAAGAGGATGAAAAGGTCTGAAAAATAGGAGGAGCATGAATAGGTCTGAAAATTACGAGGAGCATGAAAAGATGTCAAAAATACGAGGAACATGAAAAGGTCTGAAAAATACGAGGAGCATGAAAAAGTATGGAAAATACGAGGAGCATGAAAATGTGTGAAAAACATGAGGAGCATGAAAACGTCTCAAAAATATGAGGAGGATGAAACGGTGTGAAAATATGAAGAGCATGAAACGCTGTGAAAAATATGAAGAGCATGAAAGGTGTGGAAAACATGAGGAGCATGAAAAGGTGTGAAAAATTCGAGGAGCACGAAAAGGTCTGAAAATACGAGGAGCACGAAAAGTTCTGAAAAATACGAGGAGCATGAAAAGCTCTGTAAAATACGAGGAGCATGAAAAGGTCTGAAAAATACGAGGAGCATGAAAAGGTGTAAAAATACGAGGAGCAAAAAAAGGTCTGAAAAATACGAGGAGCATGAAAAGGTCTGAAAAATATGAGGAGCATGAAAAGGTGTCAAAAATATGACTAGCATGAAATGCTGTGAAAATATGAAGAGCATGAAATGGTGTGAAGAAATATGAGGAGCAGGAAAAGGTGTGGAAACACGAAGAGCCAGAAAAGGAGTGAAAAACACGAAGAGCATGAAAAGGTGTGAAAAACAGGAAGAGCATGAAAAGGTGTGAAAAATTCGAGAAGCATGAAACGGTCTGAAAAATACGAGGACCATGAAAGGTATGAAAATACAGGGAGCATGAAAAGGTCTGAAAAATAAGAGGAGCATGAAAAGGTATGAAAAATATGAAAAGCATGAAAAGATGTGAAAAATATGAAGAGCATGAACAGTTGTGAACAATATGAGGAGCATGAAAAGGTGTGAAAAATACGAGGAGCATGAAAAGGTCTGAAAAATACGAGGGGCCTTAATGTCTGAAAAATACGAGGAGCGTGAAAAGGTGTGAAAAATCGGAGGAATATGAAAATGTGTTAAAAATACGAGGAGCATGAAAAGGTCTGAAAAACACGAGGAGCATGAAAATGTCTGAAAAATATGAGGGGCCTGAATGTCTGAAAAATACGAGGAGCGTGAAAAGGTCTGAAAAATACGAGGAGCATGAAAAGGTGTCAAAAATATGACTAGCATGAAATGCTGTGAAAATATGAAGAGCATGAAGTGCTGTGAAGAAATATCAGGAGCATGAAAAGGTGTGGAAAACACGAAGAGCAAGAAAAGGTGTGAAAAACACGGAGAGCATGAAAAGGTGTGTAAAATATCAAGAGCGTGAAAAAGCCTGAAAAATATGAAGAGCATTAAAAGGAGTGAAAAACACGAAGAGCATGAAAAGGTGTGAAAAACAGGAAGAGCATGAAAAGGTGTGAAAAATACGAGAAGCATGAAACGGTCTGAAAAATACGAGGACCATGAATGTTATGAAAATAAAGGGAGCATGAAAAGGTCTGAAAAATACGAGGAGCATGAAAAGGTGTGAAAAATACGAGGAGCATGAAAATGTGTGAAAAACATGAGGAGCATGAAAACGTCTCAAAAATATGAGGAGGATGAAACGGTGTGAAAATATGAAGAGCATGAAACGCTGTGAAAAATATGAAGAGCATGAAAGGTGTGGAAAACATGAGGAGCATGAAAAGGTGTGAAAAATACGAGGAGCAAGAAAAGGTGTGAAAAATTCGAGGAGCACGAAAAGGTCTGAAAATATGAGGAGCACGAAAAATTCTGAAAAATAAGAGGAGCATGAAAAGCTCTGTAAAATAAGAGGAGCATGAAAAGTTCTGAAAAATACGAGGAGCATGAAACGGGCTGAAAAATACAAGGAGCATGAAAAGGTGTGAAAATACGAGGAGCAAAAAAAGGTCTGAAAAATACGAGGAGCATGAAAATGTCTGAAAAATACGAGGAACAAGAAAAGGTGTGAAAAATATGAGAAGCATGAATCGTTCTGAAAAATACGAGGACCAAGAAAGGTATGAAAAATACGGGGAGCATGAAAAGGTCTGAAAAATACGACTAGCATGAAAAGGTCTGAAAAATAAGAGGAGCATGAAAAGGTGTCAAAAATATGAGGAGCATGAAACAGTGTGAAAATATAAAGAGCATGAAACGGTGTGAAAAATATGAAGAACATGAAAGGTGTGAGAAATATGAGGAGCATGAAAAGGTCTGAAAACTACAAGGAGCATGAAAAGTTGTGAAAATTACGAGGAGCATGAAAAGGTCTGGAAAATACGAGGAGCATGAAAATATCTGAAAAATATGAGGAGCATGAAACAGTGTGAAAATATAAAGAGCATGAAACGGTGTGAAAAATATGAAGAGCATGAAAAGGTGTGAAAAATATGAGGAGCATGAAACGGCCTGAAAAATATTAAGAGCATTAAAAGGTGTGAAAAATATGAGGATCATGAAAAGGTATGAAAAATACGATGAGCATGGAAAGGTCTGAAAAATACGAGAAGTATGAAAAGGTCTGAAAAATATCAAGAGATTGAAAAGGTCTGAAAAATATGAAAGGCATGAAAAGTTGGGAAAAATTGAAGAGCATGAAAAGGTCTGAAAAATATCAAGAACATGAAAACTTCTGAAAAATATGAAGAGCATGAAAAGGTGTGAAAAATATGAGGAGCATGAAACGGCCTGAAAAATATTAAGAGCATTAAAAGGTGTGAAAAATATGAGGATCATGAAAAGGTATGAAAAATACGATGAGCATGGAAAGGTCTGAAAAATACGAGGGGCCTTAATGTCTGAAAAACACGAGGAGCATGAAAAGTTCTGAAAAATACGAGAAGCATGAAAATGTCTGTAAAACACAAGGAGCACGAAACGGTGTGATAAATATGAGGAGCATGAAACGGTTTGAAAAATATGAGGAGCATGAAACGGTCTGAAAATATGAGGAGCATGAAAAGGTCTGAAAAATACGAGGGGCCAGAATGTCTGAAAAATACGAGGAGCGTGAATACGTCTGAAAAACACGAGGAGCATTAAAAGGTCTGAAAAATATTAGGAGCATGAAAAGGTGTCAAAAATATGATTAGCATGAAACAGTGTGAAAATATGAAGAGCATGAAATGGTGTGAAAAATATGAGGAGCATGAAAACGTGTGAAAAACACGAAGAGCAAGAAAAGGTGTGAAAAACACAGAGAGCATGAAAAGGTGTGAAAAATATCAAGAGCGTGAAAAGGCCTGAAAAATATGAAGAGCATTAAAAGGAGTGAAAAACAGGAAGAGCATGAAAAGGTGTGAAAAATACGAAGAGCATGAAAAGGTGTGAAAAATATGAGGAGCATGAAAAAGTGTGAAAAATACGAAGAGCATGAAAAGGTCTGAAATATACGAAGAGCTTGAAAACATGGGACAAATACGAAGAGCATGAAAAGATGTAAAAAATATGAAGTGCATGACAAGGTGTGAAAAATAAGTAGAGCATGAAATGGTGTGAAAAAAGAGAAGAGGATGAAAAGGTGTGAAAAATATGAAGAGCATAAAAAGGTGTGAAAAATTTCGAAGAACCTGAAAAGGTGTGAAAAATACGAAGAGCATGAAAAGTTGTGAAAAATACGAAGTGCATTAAAGGTGTGAAACATACGAATAGCCTGAACGGTGTGTAAAATATGAAGAGCATGAAAAGTTGTGAATAATATGAGGTTAATGAAATGGTGTGAAAAATATGAAGAGCATGAAACGGTCTGTAAAATATGAAGAGCATGAAAAGATGTGAAAAATACGCGGAGCATGAAAAGGTTTGAAAAATACGAGGAGCATGAAGAGGAGTGAAAAATACGAAGAGCATGAAACGGTCTAAAAAAAAGGAGGAGCATGAATAGGTCTGAAAATATGAAGAGCATGAAGAGAATGAAAAGTTCTGAAAAATATGAAGAGCATGAAAAGTTGTGTAAAATATGAAGAGCAAGAAAAGGTTTAAAAATACGAAGAGCATGAAAAGGTGTGAAAAATTTGAAAAGCATGACAAGGTGTGAAAAATATGAAGAGCATCAAACGGTGTGAAAAATAAGAAGAGCAAGAAAAGGTTTAAAAAATAAGAAGAGCATGAGAAGTTGTGTAAAATATGAAGAGCATGTAAACGTGTGAAAAATATGTGGAGCATGAAAAGGTCTGAAAAATACGAGGAGCATGAAGAGGAGTGAAAAATACGAAGAGGATGAAAAGGTCTGAAAAATAGGAGGAGCATGAATAGGTCTGAAAATTACGAGGAGCATGAAAAGATGTCAAAAATACGAGGAACATGAAAAGGTCTGAAAAATACGAGGAGCATGAAAAAGTATGGAAAATACGAGGAGCATGAAAATGTGTGAAAAACATGAGGAGCATGAAAACGTCTCAAAAATATGAGGAGGATGAAACGGTGTGAAAATATGAAGAGCATGAAACGCTGTGAAAAATATGAAGAGCATGAAAGGTGTGGAAAACATGAGGAGCATGAAAAGGTGTGAAAAATTCGAGGAGCACGAAAAGGTCTGAAAATACGAGGAGCACGAAAAGTTCTGAAAAATACGAGGAGCATGAAAAGCTCTGTAAAATACGAGGAGCATGAAAAGGTCTGAAAAATACGAGGAGCATGAAAAGGTGTAAAAATACGAGGAGCAAAAAAAGGTCTGAAAAATACGAGGAGCATGAAAAGGTCTGAAAAATATGAGGAGCATGAAAAGGTGTCAAAAATATGACTAGCATGAAATGCTGTGAAAATATGAAGAGCATGAAATGGTGTGAAGAAATATGAGGAGCAGGAAAAGGTGTGGAAACACGAAGAGCCAGAAAAGGAGTGAAAAACACGAAGAGCATGAAAAGGTGTGAAAAACAGGAAGAGCATGAAAAGGTGTGAAAAATTCGAGAAGCATGAAACGGTCTGAAAAATACGAGGACCATGAAAGGTATGAAAATACAGGGAGCATGAAAAGGTCTGAAAAATAAGAGGAGCATGAAAAGGTATGAAAAATATGAAAAGCATGAAAAGATGTGAAAAATATGAAGAGCATGAACAGTTGTGAACAATATGAGGAGCATGAAAAGGTGTGAAAAATACGAGGAGCATGAAAAGGTCTGAAAAATACGAGGGGCCTTAATGTCTGAAAAATACGAGGAGCGTGAAAAGGTGTGAAAAATCGGAGGAATATGAAAATGTGTTAAAAATACGAGGAGCATGAAAAGGTCTGAAAAACACGAGGAGCATGAAAATGTCTGAAAAATATGAGGGGCCTGAATGTCTGAAAAATACGAGGAGCGTGAAAAGGTCTGAAAAATACGAGGAGCATGAAAAGGTGTCAAAAATATGACTAGCATGAAATGCTGTGAAAATATGAAGAGCATGAAGTGCTGTGAAGAAATATCAGGAGCATGAAAAGGTGTGGAAAACACGAAGAGCAAGAAAAGGTGTGAAAAACACGGAGAGCATGAAAAGGTGTGTAAAATATCAAGAGCGTGAAAAAGCCTGAAAAATATGAAGAGCATTAAAAGGAGTGAAAAACACGAAGAGCATGAAAAGGTGTGAAAAACAGGAAGAGCATGAAAAGGTGTGAAAAATACGAGAAGCATGAAACGGTCTGAAAAATACGAGGACCATGAATGTTATGAAAATAAAGGGAGCATGAAAAGGTCTGAAAAATACGAGGAGCATGAAAAGGTGTGAAAAATACGAGGAGCATGAAAATGTGTGAAAAACATGAGGAGCATGAAAACGTCTCAAAAATATGAGGAGGATGAAACGGTGTGAAAATATGAAGAGCATGAAACGCTGTGAAAAATATGAAGAGCATGAAAGGTGTGGAAAACATGAGGAGCATGAAAAGGTGTGAAAAATACGAGGAGCAAGAAAAGGTGTGAAAAATTCGAGGAGCACGAAAAGGTCTGAAAATATGAGGAGCACGAAAAATTCTGAAAAATAAGAGGAGCATGAAAAGCTCTGTAAAATAAGAGGAGCATGAAAAGTTCTGAAAAATACGAGGAGCATGAAACGGGCTGAAAAATACAAGGAGCATGAAAAGGTGTGAAAATACGAGGAGCAAAAAAAGGTCTGAAAAATACGAGGAGCATGAAAATGTCTGAAAAATACGAGGAACAAGAAAAGGTGTGAAAAATACGAGAAGCATGAATCGTTCTGAAAAATACGAGGACCAAGAAAGGTATGAAAAATACGGGGAGCATGAAAAGGTCTGAAAAATACGACTAGCATGAAAAGGTCTGAAAAATAAGAGGAGCATGAAAAGGTGTCAAAAATATGAGGAGCATGAAACAGTGTGAAAATATAAAGAGCATGAAACGGTGTGAAAAATATGAAGAACATGAAAGGTGTGAGAAATATGAGGAGCATGAAAAGGTCTGAAAACTACAAGGAGCATGAAAAGTTGTGAAAATTACGAGGAGCATGAAAAGGTCTGGAAAATACGAGGAGCATGAAAATATCTGAAAAATATGAGGAGCATGAAACAGTGTGAAAATATAAAGAGCATGAAACGGTGTGAAAAATATGAAGAGCATGAAAAGGTGTGAAAAATATGAGGAGCATGAAACGGCCTGAAAAATATTAAGAGCATTAAAAGGTGTGAAAAATATGAGGATCATGAAAAGGTATGAAAAATACGATGAGCATGGAAAGGTCTGAAAAATACGAGAAGTATGAAAAGGTCTGAAAAATATCAAGAGATTGAAAAGGTCTGAAAAATATGAAAGGCATGAAAAGTTGGGAAAAATTGAAGAGCATGAAAAGGTCTGAAAAATATCAAGAACATGAAAACTTCTGAAAAATATGAAGAGCATGAAAAGGTGTGAAAAATATGAGGAGCATGAAACGGCCTGAAAAATATTAAGAGCATTAAAAGGTGTGAAAAATATGAGGATCATGAAAAGGTATGAAAAATACGATGAGCATGGAAAGGTCTGAAAAATACGAGGGGCCTTAATGTCTGAAAAACACGAGGAGCATGAAAAGTTCTGAAAAATACGAGAAGCATGAAAATGTCTGTAAAACACAAGGAGCACGAAACGGTGTGATAAATATGAGGAGCATGAAACGGTTTGAAAAATATGAGGAGCATGAAACGGTCTGAAAATATGAGGAGCATGAAAAGGTCTGAAAAATACGAGGGGCCAGAATGTCTGAAAAATACGAGGAGCGTGAATACGTCTGAAAAACACGAGGAGCATTAAAAGGTCTGAAAAATATTAGGAGCATGAAAAGGTGTCAAAAATATGATTAGCATGAAACAGTGTGAAAATATGAAGAGCATGAAATGGTGTGAAAAATATGAGGAGCATGAAAACGTGTGAAAAACACGAAGAGCAAGAAAAGGTGTGAAAAACACAGAGAGCATGAAAAGGTGTGAAAAATATCAAGAGCGTGAAAAGGCCTGAAAAATATGAAGAGCATTAAAAGGAGTGAAAAACAGGAAGAGCATGAAAAGGTGTGAAAAATACGAAGAGCATGAAAAGGTGTGAAAAATATGAGGAGCATGAAAAAGTGTGAAAAATACGAAGAGCATGAAAAGGTCTGAAATATACGAAGAGCTTGAAAACATGGGACAAATACGAAGAGCATGAAAAGATGTAAAAAATATGAAGTGCATGACAAGGTGTGAAAAATAAGTAGAGCATGAAATGGTGTGAAAAAAGAGAAGAGGATGAAAAGGTGTGAAAAATATGAAGAGCATAAAAAGGTGTGAAAAATTTCGAAGAACCTGAAAAGGTGTGAAAAATACGAAGAGCATGAAAAGTTGTGAAAAATACGAAGTGCATTAAAGGTGTGAAACATACGAATAGCCTGAACGGTGTGTAAAATATGAAGAGCATGAAAAGTTGTGAATAATATGAGGTTAATGAAATGGTGTGAAAAATATGAAGAGCATGAAACGGTCTGTAAAATATGAAGAGCATGAAAAGATGTGAAAAATACGCGGAGCATGAAAAGGTTTGAAAAATACGAGGAGCATGAAGAGGAGTGAAAAATACGAAGAGCATGAAACGGTCTAAAAAAAAGGAGGAGCATGAATAGGTCTGAAAATATGAAGAGCATGAAGAGAATGAAAAGTTCTGAAAAATATGAAGAGCATGAAAAGTTGTGTAAAATATGAAGAGCAAGAAAAGGTTTAAAAATACGAAGAGCATGAAAAGGTGTGAAAAATTTGAAAAGCATGACAAGGTGTGAAAAATATGAAGAGCATCAAACGGTGTGAAAAATAAGAAGAGCAAGAAAAGGTTTAAAAAATAAGAAGAGCATGAGAAGTTGTGTAAAATATGAAGAGCATGTAAACGTGTGAAAAATATGTGGAGCATGAAAAGGTCTGAAAAATACGAGGAGCATGAAGAGGAGTGAAAAATACGAAGAGGATGAAAAGGTCTGAAAAATAGGAGGAGCATGAATAGGTCTGAAAATTACGAGGAGCATGAAAAGATGTCAAAAATACGAGGAACATGAAAAGGTCTGAAAAATACGAGGAGCATGAAAAAGTATGGAAAATACGAGGAGCATGAAAATGTGTGAAAAACATGAGGAGCATGAAAACGTCTCAAAAATATGAGGAGGATGAAACGGTGTGAAAATATGAAGAGCATGAAACGCTGTGAAAAATATGAAGAGCATGAAAGGTGTGGAAAACATGAGGAGCATGAAAAGGTGTGAAAAATTCGAGGAGCACGAAAAGGTCTGAAAATACGAGGAGCACGAAAAGTTCTGAAAAATACGAGGAGCATGAAAAGCTCTGTAAAATACGAGGAGCATGAAAAGGTCTGAAAAATACGAGGAGCATGAAAAGGTGTAAAAATACGAGGAGCAAAAAAAGGTCTGAAAAATACGAGGAGCATGAAAAGGTCTGAAAAATATGAGGAGCATGAAAAGGTGTCAAAAATATGGCTATCATGAAATGCTGTGAAAATATGAAGAGCATGAAATGGTGTGAAGAAATATGAGGAGCAGGAAAAGGTGTGGAAACACGAAGAGCCAGAAAAGGAGTGAAAAACACGAAGAGCATGAAAAGGTGTGAAAAACAGGAAGAGCATGAAAAGGTGTGAAAAATTCGAGAAGCATGAAACGGTCTGAAAAATACGAGGACCATGAAAGGTATGAAAATACAGGGAGCATGAAAAAGTCTGAAAAATAAGAGGAGCATGAAAAGGTATGAAAAATATGAAAAGCATGAAAAGATGTGAAAAATATGAAGAGCATGAACAGTTGTGAACAATATGAGGAGCATGAAAAGGTGTGAAAAATACGAGGAGCATGAAAAGGTCTGAAAAATACGAGGGGCCTTAATGTCTGAAAAATACGAGGAGCGTGAAAAGGTGTGAAAAATCGGAGGAATATGAAAATGTGTTAAAAATACGAGGAGCATGAAAAGGTCTGAAAAACACGAGGAGCATGAAAATGTCTGAAAAATATGAGGGGCCTGAATGTCTGAAAAATACGAGGAGCGTGAAAAGGTCTGAAAAATACGAGGAGCATGAAAAGGTCTGAAAAATATGAGGAGCATAAAAAGGTGTCAAAAATATGACTAGCATGAAATGCTGTGAAAATATGAAGAGCATGAAGTGCTGTGAAGAAATATCAGGAGCATGAAAAGGTGTGGAAAACACGAAGAGCAAGAAAAGGTGTGAAAAACACGGAGAGCATGAAAAGGTGTGTAAAATATCAAGAGCGTGAAAAAGCCTGAAAAATATGAAGAGCATTAAAAGGAGTGAAAAACACGAAGAGCATGAAAAGGTGTGAAAAACAGGAAGAGCATGAAAAGGTGTGAAAAATACGAGAAGCATGAAACGGTCTGAAAAATACGAGGACCATGAATGTTATGAAAATAAAGGGAGCATGAAAAGGTCTGAAAAATACGAGGAGCATGAAAAGGTGTGAAAAATAAGAGGAGCATGAAAAGTTATCAAAAATATGAGGAGCATGAAACGGTGTGAAAATATCATGAGCATGAAACCGTGTGAAAAATATGAAGAGCATGAAAGGTGTGAGAAATATGAGGAGCATGAAAAGGTTTGAAAAGTACAAGGAGCATGAAAAGATCGGAAAAATACTAGGAGAATGAAAAGGTCTGAAAAATATGAGGAGCATGAAATGGTCTGAAAAATACGAGGAGCATGAAAAGGTCTGAAAAATACGAGGAGCATGAAAAGGTCTGAAAAATATGAGGAGCAAGAAAAGGTCTGAAAAATACGAGGAGCATGAAAAGGTCTGGAAAATACGAGGAGCATGAAAATGTGTGAAAAACATGAGGAGCATGAAAACGTCTCAAAAATATGAGGAGGATGAAACGGTGTGAAAATATGAAGAGCATGAAACGCTGTGAAAAATATGAAGAGCATGAAAGGTGTGGAAAACATGAGGAGCATGAAAAGGTGTGAAAAATACGAGGAGCAAGAAAAGGTGTGAAAAATTCGAGGAGCACGAAAAGGTCTGAAAATATGAGGAGCACGAAAAATTCTGAAAAATAAGAGGAGCATGAAAAGCTCTGTAAAATAAGAGGAGCATGAAAAGTTCTGAAAAATACGAGGAGCATGAAACGGGCTGAAAAATACAAGGAGCATGAAAAGGTGTGAAAATACGAGGAGCAAAAAAAGGTCTGAAAAATACGAGGAGCATGAAAATGTCTGAAAAATACGAGGAACAAGAAAAGGTGTGAAAAATACGAGAAGCATGAATCGTTCTGAAAAATACGAGGACCAAGAAAGGTATGAAAAATACGGGGAGCATGAAAAGGTCTGAAAAATACGACTAGCATGAAAAGGTCTGAAAAATAAGAGGAGCATGAAAAGGTGTCAAAAATATGAGGAGCATGAAACAGTGTGAAAATATAAAGAGCATGAAACGGTGTGAAAAATATGAAGAACATGAAAGGTGTGAGAAATATGAGGAGCATGAAAAGGTCTGAAAACTACAAGGAGCATGAAAAGTTGTGAAAATTACGAGGAGCATGAAAAGGTCTGGAAAATACGAGGAGCATGAAAATATCTGAAAAATATGAGGAGCATGAAACAGTGTGAAAATATAAAGAGCATGAAACGGTGTGAAAAATATGAAGAGCATGAAAAGGTGTGAAAAATATGAGGAGCATGAAACGGCCTGAAAAATATTAAGAGCATTAAAAGGTGTGAAAAATATGAGGATCATGAAAAGGTATGAAAAATACGATGAGCATGGAAAGGTCTGAAAAATACGAGGGGCCTTAATGTCTGAAAAACACGAGGAGCATGAAAAGTTCTGAAAAATACGAGAAGCATGAAAATGTCTGTAAAACACAAGGAGCACGAAACGGTGTGATAAATATGAGGAGCATGAAACGGTTTGAAAAATATGAGGAGCATGAAACGGTCTGAAAATATGAGGAGCATGAAAAGGTCTGAAAAATACGAGGGGCCAGAATGTCTGAAAAATACGAGGAGCGTGAATACGTCTGAAAAACACGAGGAGCATTAAAAGGTCTGAAAAATATTAGGAGCATGAAAAGGTGTCAAAAATATGATTAGCATGAAACAGTGTGAAAATATGAAGAGCATGAAATGGTGTGAAAAATATGAGGAGCATGAAAACGTGTGAAAAACACGAAGAGCAAGAAAAGGTGTGAAAAACACAGAGAGCATGAAAAGGTGTGAAAAATATCAAGAGCGTGAAAAGGCCTGAAAAATATGAAGAGCATTAAAAGGAGTGAAAAACAGGAAGAGCATGAAAAGGTGTGAAAAATACGAAGAGCATGAAAAGGTGTGAAAAATATGAGGAGCATGAAAAAGTGTGAAAAATACGAAGAGCATGAAAAGGTCTGAAATATACGAAGAGCTTGAAAACATGGGACAAATACGAAGAGCATGAAAAGATGTAAAAAATATGAAGTGCATGACAAGGTGTGAAAAATAAGTAGAGCATGAAATGGTGTGAAAAAAGAGAAGAGGATGAAAAGGTGTGAAAAATATGAAGAGCATAAAAAGGTGTGAAAAATTTCGAAGAACCTGAAAAGGTGTGAAAAATACGAAGAGCATGAAAAGTTGTGAAAAATACGAAGTGCATTAAAGGTGTGAAACATACGAATAGCCTGAACGGTGTGTAAAATATGAAGAGCATGAAAAGTTGTGAATAATATGAGGTTAATGAAATGGTGTGAAAAATATGAAGAGCATGAAACGGTCTGTAAAATATGAAGAGCATGAAAAGATGTGAAAAATACGCGGAGCATGAAAAGGTTTGAAAAATACGAGGAGCATGAAGAGGAGTGAAAAATACGAAGAGCATGAAACGGTCTAAAAAAAAGGAGGAGCATGAATAGGTCTGAAAATATGAAGAGCATGAAGAGAATGAAAAGTTCTGAAAAATATGAAGAGCATGAAAAGTTGTGTAAAATATGAAGAGCAAGAAAAGGTTTAAAAATACGAAGAGCATGAAAAGGTGTGAAAAATTTGAAAAGCATGACAAGGTGTGAAAAATATGAAGAGCATCAAACGGTGTGAAAAATAAGAAGAGCAAGAAAAGGTTTAAAAAATAAGAAGAGCATGAGAAGTTGTGTAAAATATGAAGAGCATGTAAACGTGTGAAAAATATGTGGAGCATGAAAAGGTCTGAAAAATACGAGGAGCATGAAGAGGAGTGAAAAATACGAAGAGGATGAAAAGGTCTGAAAAATAGGAGGAGCATGAATAGGTCTGAAAATTACGAGGAGCATGAAAAGATGTCAAAAATACGAGGAACATGAAAAGGTCTGAAAAATACGAGGAGCATGAAAAAGTATGGAAAATACGAGGAGCATGAAAATGTGTGAAAAACATGAGGAGCATGAAAACGTCTCAAAAATATGAGGAGGATGAAACGGTGTGAAAATATGAAGAGCATGAAACGCTGTGAAAAATATGAAGAGCATGAAAGGTGTGGAAAACATGAGGAGCATGAAAAGGTGTGAAAAATTCGAGGAGCACGAAAAGGTCTGAAAATACGAGGAGCACGAAAAGTTCTGAAAAATACGAGGAGCATGAAAAGCTCTGTAAAATACGAGGAGCATGAAAAGGTCTGAAAAATACGAGGAGCATGAAAAGGTGTAAAAATACGAGGAGCAAAAAAAGGTCTGAAAAATACGAGGAGCATGAAAAGGTCTGAAAAATATGAGGAGCATGAAAAGGTGTCAAAAATATGGCTATCATGAAATGCTGTGAAAATATGAAGAGCATGAAATGGTGTGAAGAAATATGAGGAGCAGGAAAAGGTGTGGAAACACGAAGAGCCAGAAAAGGAGTGAAAAACACGAAGAGCATGAAAAGGTGTGAAAAACAGGAAGAGCATGAAAAGGTGTGAAAAATTCGAGAAGCATGAAACGGTCTGAAAAATACGAGGACCATGAAAGGTATGAAAATACAGGGAGCATGAAAAGGTCTGAAAAATAAGAGGAGCATGAAAAGGTATGAAAAATATGAAAAGCATGAAAAGATGTGAAAAATATGAAGAGCATGAACAGTTGTGAACAATATGAGGAGCATGAAAAGGTGTGAAAAATACGAGGAGCATGAAAAGGTCTGAAAAATACGAGGGGCCTTAATGTCTGAAAAATACGAGGAGCGTGAAAAGGTGTGAAAAATCGGAGGAATATGAAAATGTGTTAAAAATACGAGGAGCATGAAAAGGTCTGAAAAACACGAGGAGCATGAAAATGTCTGAAAAATATGAGGGGCCTGAATGTCTGAAAAATACGAGGAGCGTGAAAAGGTCTGAAAAATACGAGGAGCATGAAAAGGTCTGAAAAATATGAGGAGCATGAAAAGGTGTCAAAAATATGACTAGCATGAAATGCTGTGAAAATATGAAGAGCATGAAGTGCTGTGAAGAAATATCAGGAGCATGAAAAGGTGTGGAAAACACGAAGAGCAAGAAAAGGTGTGAAAAACACGGAGAGCATGAAAAGGTGTGTAAAATATCAAGAGCGTGAAAAAGCCTGAAAAATATGAAGAGCATTAAAAGGAGTGAAAAACACGAAGAGCATGAAAAGGTGTGAAAAACAGGAAGAGCATGAAAAGGTGTGAAAAATACGAGAAGCATGAAACGGTCTGAAAAATACGAGGACCATGAATGTTATGAAAATAAAGGGAGCATGAAAAGGTCTGAAAAATACGAGGAGCATGAAAAGGTGTGAAAAATAAGAGGAGCATGAAAAGTTATCAAAAATATGAGGAGCATGAAACGGTGTGAAAATATCATGAGCATGAAACCGTGTGAAAAATATGAAGAGCATGAAAGGTGTGAGAAATATGAGGAGCATGAAAAGGTTTGAAAAGTACAAGGAGCATGAAAAGATCGGAAAAATACTAGGAGAATGAAAAGGTCTGAAAAATATGAGGAGCATGAAATGGTCTGAAAAATACGAGGAGCATGAAAAGGTCTGAAAAATACGAGGAGCATGAAAAGGTCTGAAAAATATGAGGAGCAAGAAAAGGTCTGAAAAATACGAGGAGCATGAAAAGGTCTGGAAAATACGAGGAGCATGAAAATGTGTGAAAAACATGAGGAGCATGAAAACGTCTCAAAAATATGAGGAGGATGAAACGGTGTGAAAATATGAAGAGCATGAAACGCTGTGAAAAATATGAAGAGCATGAAAGGTGTGGAAAACATGAGGAGCATGAAAAGGTGTGAAAAATACGAGGAGCAAGAAAAGGTGTGAAAAATTCGAGGAGCACGAAAAGGTCTGAAAATATGAGGAGCACGAAAAATTCTGAAAAATAAGAGGAGCATGAAAAGCTCTGTAAAATAAGAGGAGCATGAAAAGTTCTGAAAAATACGAGGAGCATGAAACGGGCTGAAAAATACAAGGAGCATGAAAAGGTGTGAAAATACGAGGAGCAAAAAAAGGTCTGAAAAATACGAGGAGCATGAAAATGTCTGAAAAATACGAGGAACAAGAAAAGGTGTGAAAAATACGAGAAGCATGAATCGTTCTGAAAAATACGAGGACCAAGAAAGGTATGAAAAATACGGGGAGCATGAAAAGGTCTGAAAAATACGACTAGCATGAAAAGGTCTGAAAAATAAGAGGAGCATGAAAAGGTGTCAAAAATATGAGGAGCATGAAACAGTGTGAAAATATAAAGAGCATGAAACGGTGTGAAAAATATGAAGAACATGAAAGGTGTGAGAAATATGAGGAGCATGAAAAGGTCTGAAAACTACAAGGAGCATGAAAAGTTGTGAAAATTACGAGGAGCATGAAAAGGTCTGGAAAATACGAGGAGCATGAAAATATCTGAAAAATATGAGGAGCATGAAACAGTGTGAAAATATAAAGAGCATGAAACGGTGTGAAAAATATGAAGAGCATGAAAAGGTGTGAAAAATATGAGGAGCATGAAACGGCCTGAAAAATATTAAGAGCATTAAAAGGTGTGAAAAATATGAGGATCATGAAAAGGTATGAAAAATACGATGAGCATGGAAAGGTCTGAAAAATACGAGGGGCCTTAATGTCTGAAAAACACGAGGAGCATGAAAAGTTCTGAAAAATACGAGAAGCATGAAAATGTCTGTAAAACACAAGGAGCACGAAACGGTGTGATAAATATGAGGAGCATGAAACGGTTTGAAAAATATGAGGAGCATGAAACGGTCTGAAAATATGAGGAGCATGAAAAGGTCTGAAAAATACGAGGGGCCAGAATGTCTGAAAAATACGAGGAGCGTGAATACGTCTGAAAAACACGAGGAGCATTAAAAGGTCTGAAAAATATTAGGAGCATGAAAAGGTGTCAAAAATATGATTAGCATGAAACAGTGTGAAAATATGAAGAGCATGAAATGGTGTGAAAAATATGAGGAGCATGAAAACGTGTGAAAAACACGAAGAGCAAGAAAAGGTGTGAAAAACACAGAGAGCATGAAAAGGTGTGAAAAATATCAAGAGCGTGAAAAGGCCTGAAAAATATGAAGAGCATTAAAAGGAGTGAAAAACAGGAAGAGCATGAAAAGGTGTGAAAAATACGAAGAGCATGAAAAGGTGTGAAAAATATGAGGAGCATGAAAAAGTGTGAAAAATACGAAGAGCATGAAAAGGTCTGAAATATACGAAGAGCTTGAAAACATGGGACAAATACGAAGAGCATGAAAAGATGTAAAAAATATGAAGTGCATGACAAGGTGTGAAAAATAAGTAGAGCATGAAATGGTGTGAAAAAAGAGAAGAGGATGAAAAGGTGTGAAAAATATGAAGAGCATAAAAAGGTGTGAAAAATTTCGAAGAACCTGAAAAGGTGTGAAAAATACGAAGAGCATGAAAAGTTGTGAAAAATACGAAGTGCATTAAAGGTGTGAAACATACGAATAGCCTGAACGGTGTGTAAAATATGAAGAGCATGAAAAGTTGTGAATAATATGAGGTTAATGAAATGGTGTGAAAAATATGAAGAGCATGAAACGGTCTGTAAAATATGAAGAGCATGAAAAGATGTGAAAAATACGCGGAGCATGAAAAGGTTTGAAAAATACGAGGAGCATGAAGAGGAGTGAAAAATACGAAGAGCATGAAACGGTCTAAAAAAAAGGAGGAGCATGAATAGGTCTGAAAATATGAAGAGCATGAAGAGAATGAAAAGTTCTGAAAAATATGAAGAGCATGAAAAGTTGTGTAAAATATGAAGAGCAAGAAAAGGTTTAAAAATACGAAGAGCATGAAAAGGTGTGAAAAATTTGAAAAGCATGACAAGGTGTGAAAAATATGAAGAGCATGAAACGTTGTGAAAAATCACGAAAAGCATGAAAAGTTGTGAAAAATTCAGAGAGCATTAAAAGATGTGAAAAATTACCAAGAACATGAGAAAGTCTGAAAAATACAAAGAGCTTTCTGAAAAATATGAAGAGCATGAAACGTGTGAAAAATATGAGGAGCATGAAACTATCTGAAAATATGAAGAGCATGAAACGGTGTGAAAAATACGAGGAGCATGGAAAGGTCTGAAAAATACAAGGGTCGTGAAAAGGTGTGAAAAATACGAGGAGCATGGAAATGTGTGAAAAATACGAGGAGCATGAAAAGGTCTGAAAAATACGAGAAGCATGAAAATGTCTGTAAAACACAAGGAGCACGAAACGGTGTGATAAATATGAGGAGCATGAAACGGTTTGCAAAATATGAAGAGCATGAAACGCTGTGAAAAATATGAAGAGCATGACAGGTGTGGAAAACATGAGGAGCATGAAAAGGTGTGAAAAATTCGAGGAGCACGAAAAGGTCTGAAAATACGAGGAGCACGAAAAGTTCTGAAAAATACGAGGAGCATGAAAAGCTATGTAAAATACGAGGAGCATGAAAAGGTCTGAAAAATACGAGGAGCATGAAAAGGTGTAAAAATACGAGGAGCAAAAAAAGGTCTGAAAAATACGAGGAGCATGAAAAGGTCTGAAAAATATGAGGAGCATGAAAAGGTGTCAAAAATATGACTATCATGAAATGCTGTGAAAATATGAAGAGCATGAAATGGTGTGAAGAAATATGAGGAGCAGGAAAAGGTGTGGAAACACGAAGAGCCAGAAAAGGAGTGAAAAACACGAAGAGCATGAAAAGGTGTGAAAAACAGGAAGAGCATGAAAAGGTGTGAAAAATTCGAGAAGCATGAAACGGTCTGAAAAATACGAGGACCATGAAAGGTATGAAAATACAGGGAGCATGAAAAGGTCTGAAAAATAAGAGGAGCATGAAAAGGTATGAAAAATATGAAAAGCATGAAAAGATGTGAAAAATATGAAGAGCATGAACAGTTGTGAACAATATGAGGAGCATGAAAAGGTGTGAAAAATACGAGGAGCATGAAAAGGTCTGAAAAATACGAGGGGCCTTAATGTCTGAAAAATACGAGGAGTGTGAAAAGGTGTGAAAAATCGGAGGAATATGAAAATGTGTTAAAAATACGAGGAGCATGAAAAGGTCTGAAAAACACGAGGAGCATGAAAATGTCTGAAAAATATGAGGGGCCTGAATGTCTGAAAAATACGAGGAGCGTGAAAAGGTCTGAAAAATACGAGGAGCATGAAAAGGTGTCAAAAATATGACTAGCATGAAATGCTGTGAAAATATGAAGAGCATGAAGTGCTGTGAAGAAATATCAGGAGCATGAAAAGGTGTGGAAAACACGAAGAGCAAGAAAAGGTGTGAAAAACACGGAGAGCATGAAAAGGTGTGTAAAATATCAAGAGCGTGAAAAAGCCTGAAAAATATGAAGAGCATTAAAAGGAGTGAAAAACACGAAGAGCATGAAAAGGTGTGAAAAACAGGAAGAGCATGAAAAGGTGTGAAAAATACGAGAAGCATGAAACGGTCTGAAAAATACGAGGACCATGAATGTTATGAAAATAAAGGGAGCATGAAAAGGTCTGAAAAATACGAGGAGCATGAAAAGGTGTGAAAAATAAGAGGAGCATGAAAAGTTATCAAAAATATGAGGAGCATGAAACGGTGTGAAAATATCATGAGCATGAAACCGTGTGAAAAATATGAAGAGCATGAAAGGTGTGAGAAATATGAGGAGCATGAAAAGGTTTGAAAAGTACAAGGAGCATGAAAAGATCGGAAAAATACTAGGAGAATGAAAAGGTCTGAAAAATATGAGGAGCATGAAATGGTCTGAAAAATACGAGGAGCATGAAAAGGTCTGAAAAATACGAGGAGCATGAAAAGGTCTGAAAAATATGAGGAGCAAGAAAAGGTCTGAAAAATACGAGGAGCATGAAAAGGTCTGGAAAATACGAGGAGCATGAAAATGTGTGAAAAACATGAGGAGCATGAAAACGTCTCAAAAATATGAGGAGGATGAAACGGTGTGAAAATATGAAGAGCATGAAACACTGTGAAAAATATGAAGAGCATGAAAGGTGTGGAAAACATGAGGAGCATGAAAAGGTGTGAAAAATACGAGGAGCAAGAAAAGGTGTGAAAAATTCGAGGAGCACGAAAAGGTCTGAAAATATGAGGAGCACGAAAAATTCTGAAAAATAAGAGGAGCATGAAAAGCTCTGTAAAATAAGAGGAGCATGAAAAGTTCTGAAAAATACGAGGAGCATGAAACGGGCTGAAAAATACAAGGAGCATGAAAAGGTGTGAAAATACGAGGAGCAAAAAAAGGTCTGAAAAATACGAGGAACAAGAAAAGGTGTGAAAAATACGAGAAGCATGAATCGTTCTGAAAAATACGAGGACCAAGAAAGGTATGAAAAATACGGGGAGCATGAAAAGGTCTGAAAAATACGACTAGCATGAAAAGGTCTGAAAAATAAGAGGAGCATGAAAAGGTGTCAAAAATATGAGGAGCATGAAACAGTGTGAAAATATAAAGAGCATGAAACGGTGTGAAAAATATGAAGAACATGAAAGGTGTGAGAAATATGAGGAGCATGAAAAGGTCTGAAAACTACAAGGAGCATGAAAAGTTGTGAAAATTACGAGGAGCATGAAAAGGTCTGGAAAATACGAGGAGCATGAAAATATCTGAAAAATATGAGGAGCATGAAACAGTGTGAAAATATAAAGAGCATGAAACGGTGTGAAAAATATGAAGAGCATGAAAAGGTGTGAAAAATATGAGGAGCATGAAACGGCCTGAAAAATATTAAGAGCATTAAAAGGTGTGAAAAATATGAGGATCATGAAAAGGTATGAAAAATACGATGAGCATGGAAAGGTCTGAAAAATACGAGGGGCCTTAATGTCTGAAAAACACGAGGAGCATGAAAAGTTCTGAAAAATACGAGAAGCATGAAAATGTCTGTAAAACACAAGGAGCACGAAACGGTGTGATAAATATGAGGAGCATGAAACGGTTTGAAAAATATGAGGAGCATGAAACGGTCTGAAAATATGAGGAGCATGAAAAGGTCTGAAAAATACGAGGGGCCAGAATGTCTGAAAAATACGAGGAGCGTGAATACGTCTGAAAAACACGAGGAGCATTAAAAGGTCTGAAAAATATTAGGAGCATGTAAAGGTGTCAAAAATATGATTAGCATGAAACAGTGTGAAAATATGAAGAGCATGAAATGGTGTGAAAAATATGAGGAGCATGAAAACGTGTGAAAAACACGAAGAGCAAGAAAAGGTGTGAAAAACACAGAGAGCATGAAAAGGTGTGAAAAATATCAAGAGCGTGAAAAGGCCTGAAAAATATGAAGAGCATTAAAAGGAGTGAAAAACAGGAAGAGCATGAAAAGGTGTGAAAAATACGAAGAGCATGAAAAGGTGTGAAAAATATGAGGAGCATGAAAAAGTGTGAAAAATACGAAGAGCATGAAAAGGTCTGAAATATACGAAGAGCTTGAAAACATGGGACAAATACGAAGAGCATGAAAAGATGTAAAAAATATGAAGTGCATGACAAGGTGTGAAAAATAAGTAGAGCATGAAATGGTGTGAAAAAAGAGAAGAGGATGAAAAGGTGTGAAAAATATGAAGAGCATAAAAAGGTGTGAAAAATTTCGAAGAACCTGAAAAGGTGTGAAAAATACGAAGAGCATGAAAAGTTGTGAAAAATACGAAGTGCATTAAAGGTGTGAAACATACGAATAGCCTGAACGGTGTGTAAAATATGAAGAGCATGAAAAGTTGTGAATAATATGAGGTTAATGAAATGGTGTGAAAAATATGAAGAGCATGAAACGGTCTGTAAAATATGAAGAGCATGAAAAGATGTGAAAAATACGCGGAGCATGAAAAGGTTTGAAAAATACGAGGAGCATGAAGAGGAGTGAAAAATACGAAGAGCATGAAACGGTCTAAAAAAAAGGAGGAGCATGAATAGGTCTGAAAATATGAAGAGCATGAAGAGAATGAAAAGTTCTGAAAAATATGAAGAGCATGAAAAGTTGTGTAAAATATGAAGAGCAAGAAAAGGTTTAAAAATACGAAGAGCATGAAAAGGTGTGAAAAATTTGAAAAGCATGACAAGGTGTGAAAAATATGAAGAGCATGAAACGTTGTGAAAAATCACGAAAAGCATGAAAAGTTGTGAAAAATTCAGAGAGCATTAAAAGATGTGAAAAATTACCAAGAACATGAAAAAGTCTGAAAAATACAAAGAGCTTTCTGAAAAATATGAAGAGCATGAAACGTGTGAAAAATATGAGGAGCATGAAACTATCTGAAAATATGAAGAGCATGAAACGGTGTGAAAAATACGAGGAGCATGGAAAGGTCTGAAAAATACAAGGGTCGTGAAAAGGTGTGAAAAATACGAGGAGCATGGAAATGTGTGAAAAATACGAGGAGCATGGAAATGTGTGAAAAATACGAGGAGCCTGAAAAGGTTTCAAAACTATCAAGAGCATGAAAAGGTCTGAAAAATACGAAGAGCATGCAAACGTCTGAAAAATACGAAGAGCATGAAAAGGTGTGCAAAATATGAGGAGCATGAAAAGTTCTGAAAAATATGAGGAGCATGAAAATGTGTGAAAAATACAGGGAGCATGCAAAGGCCTGAAAAACACGAAGAGCGTGAAAAGGTGTGAAAAATATGAGGAGGATGAAAAGGTCTGGAAAATACGAGGAGCATGCCAAGGTCTGAAAATTATGAGGAGCATGAAAAGGTCTGAAAAATACGAGGACCATGAAAAGGTCTGAAAAATATGAGGAGCATGAAACAGTGTGAGAATATGAAGAGCATGAAACGGTATGAAAAATATGAAGAGCAGGAAAAGGTGTGAAAAATATGAAGAGCATGAAACGGTGTGAAAAATATGAGGAGCAAGAAAAGGTGTCAAAAATATGAGGAGCATGTAAAGGTGTGAAAAATATGAAGAGCATGAAAAGTTCTGAAAAATACGAGGAGCAAGAAATGGTGTCAAAAATATGAGGAGCATTTAAAGGTGTGAAAAATTTGAAGAGCATGAAACTATGATAAATATGAGGAGCATGTAATGGTGTGAACATATGAAGAGCATGAAACAGTGTGAAATATATGAAGAGCATGAAAAGAAGTGAAAAATATGAAGATTATGAAACAGTGTGAAAAATATGAATAGCATGAAAAGGTGTGAAAAATATGAAGTGCATGAAACGGTGTGAAAAATGCGAAGAGCATGAAAAGTTCTGAAAAATATGGAGATCACGAAAAGTTCTGATAAATACGAAAAGCATGAAACGGTGTGAAAAATAAGAAGATCATGAAACCATCTGATAAATACGAAGAGTATGAAACGGTGTGAAAAATACAAAGAGCATGAAAAGATCTGAAAAATACGAAGAGAATGATAAAACCTGAAAAATACGAAGAGCATGAAAAGGTGTAAAAAATTTGAAAAGCATGACAAGGTGTGAAAAATATGAAGAGCATGAAACGGTGTGTAAAATATGAAGAGCAAGAAAAGGTTTAAAAAATATGAAGAGCATGAAAAGTTGTGTAAAATATGAGGAGCAAGAAAAGGTTTAAAAAATACGAAGAGCATGAAAAGGTGTGAAAAATTTGAAAAGCATGACAAGGTGTGAAAAATATGAAGAGCATGAAACGGTGTGAAAAATAAGAAGAGCAAGAAAAGGTTTAAAAAATAAGAAGAGCATGAGAAGTTGTGTAAAATATGAAGAGCATGTAAACGTGTGAAAAATATGTGGAGCATGAAAAGGTCTGAAAAATATGAAGAGCATGAAAAGCTGTGAAAAATCTGAGGAGCATGAAACGGTGTGACAACATGAAGCTCATGAAAAGATGTGAAATATATGAGGAGCATGAAATGGTGTGAAAAATAAGAAGAGCATGAAAAGCTGTAAAAAATATGAAGAGCATGAAAAGGTCTGAAAAATACGAAGAGCATGAAAAGGTCTGAAAAATATCAAGAGATTGAAAAGGTCTGAAAAATATGAAAGGCATGAAAAGTTGTGAAAAATTGAAGAGCATGAAAAGGTCTGAAAAATATCAAGAACATGAAAACTTCTGAAAAATATCAAGAGCATGAAAAGGTGTGAAAAATACGAAGAGCATGAAAAGTTCTGAAAAATACGAAGAGCATGAAAAGGTCTGAAAAATACGAAGAGCATGAAGAGTATGAAAATTTCTGAAAAATATGAAGAGCTGAAAAGGTGTGAAAAATAAAATGAGCATGAAAAGTTGTGAATAATATGAGGAGTATGAAAGGTGTGAACAATATGAGGAGCATGAGAAGTTGTGAAAAATACGAGGAGCGTGAAAAGTTCAGAAAAATATGAGGAACATGCAAAGGTCTGAAAAATACGAGGAGCATGAAAAGGTCTGAAAAATACAAAGAGCATGAAAAGGTCTGAAAAATACATTGAGCATGAAACGGTGTGAAAAATGAGAAGAGGATGAAAATGTGTGAAAAATATGAAGAGCATGAAAAAGTGTGAAAAATGTCGAAGAGCCTGAAGAGGTGTGAAAAATACGAAGAGCAAGAAAAGTTGTGAAAAACACGAAGTGCATGAAAAGGTGTGAAACATATGAAGAGCCTGAAACGGTGTGAAAAATGTGCAGAGCATGAAAGGTTATGAAAACTACGAAGAGCTTGAAAAAGTCTGAAAAATATCAAGAGCTTGAAAAGTTGTGAAGTATATGAAGAGCATGAAAAGGTGTGAAAAATACCAGGAGCATGAAAAGCTGTGAAAAATACGAAGAGCATGTAAAGGTCTGAAAACTATGAAGAGCATGAAAAGTTGTGAACAATATGAGGTTCATGAAATGGTGTGAAAAATATGAAGAGCATGAAACGGTGTGTAAAGTATGAAAAGCTTGAAAAGGTGTGAAAAATACCAGGAGCATGAAAAGCTGTGATTTACGAGGAGAATGAAAAGTTCTGAAAAATAGGAGGAGCATGAAAAGGTGTGAAAAATGCGAGGAGCATGAAAAGGTCTGAAAAATACCAGGAGCATAAAAAGTTGTGAATAATATGAGGAGTATGAAAAGGTGTGAACAATATGAGGAGCATGGGAAGTTGTGAAAAACACAAGGAGCGTGAAAAGGTCTGAAAAATACGAGGAGCATGCAAAGGTCTGAAAAATACGAGGAGCTTGCAAAGGTCTGAAAAATACGAGTAGCATGAAAAGGTCTAAAATATACGAGGAGCATGAAAAGGTCTAAAACATACAAGGAGCATGAAAAGGTGTGAATAATACAAAAAGCATGAAAAGGTGTGAAATATACAAAGAGCATGAAAAGGTGTGAAAAATTATGAAGTGCATGAAAAGTTGTGAAAAATTACGAAAACCATGAAAAGATGTGAAAAATACAAAGAGCATGAAAAGCTGTGAAAAATACGAAGAGCATGAAAAGGTGTGAAAAATATGAAGAGCATTAAACGGTGTGAAAAATACAAAGTGCATGAAACGCTGTGAAAAATAGGAAGAGCTTGAAAAGTTCTGAAAAATATGAAGAGCATGAAAAGGTGTGAAAAATCCCAGGAGCATGAAAAGCTGTGAACAATACGAAGAGCATGAAAAATTCTGAAACATATGAAGAGCATGCAAAGGTTTGAAAACTATGAAGAGCATGAAAAGTTGTGAACAATATGAGGTTCATGAAATGGTGTGAAAAATATGAAGAGCATGAAACGGTGTGTAAATATGAAGAGCATGAAAAGGTGTGAAAAATACCAGGAGCATGAAAAGCTGTGATTTACGAGCAGAATGAAAAGTTCTGAAAAATAGGAGGAGCATGAAAAGGTCTGAAAAATACCAGGAGCATAAAAAGGTGTGAATAATATGAGGAGTATGAAAAGGTGTGAACAATGTGAGGAGCATGAGAAGCTGTGAAAAACACGAGGAGCGTGAAAAGTTCTGAAAAATACGAGGAGCATGCAAAGGTCTGAAAAATACGAGGAGCTTGCAAAGGTCTGAAAAATACGAGTAGCATGAAAAGGTGTGAAATATACAAAGAGCATGAAAAGGTGTGAAAAATTACGAAGTGCAGGAAAAGTTGTAAAAAATTACGAAGACCATGAAAAGATGTGAAAAATAAAAAGAGCAGGAAAAGGTGTGAAAAATACGAAGAGCATGAAAAGGTGTGAAAAATATGAACAGCATTAAACGGTGTGAAAAATACGAGGAGCATGAAAAGGTCTGAAAAATAGAAGGAGCATAAAAAGGTGTGAAAAATACGAGGAGTATGAAAAGGTGTCAAAAACACGAAGAGCATGAACAGGTGTGAAATATTACAAAGAGCATGAAAAGGTGTGAAAAATATGAGGAGCATGAAATGGTCTGAAAAATATCAAGAACTTGAAAAGGTCTGAAATATACGAAGAGCATGAAAATGTGTGAACAGTATGAAGAGCATGAAAATTTCTGAAAAATACGAGTAGCATGAAGAGTTCTGAAAAATACGAAGAGCATGAATAGGTCTGAAATATCAGAGGAGCATGAAGAGGTCTGAAAAATACTAAGAGCATGAGGAGGTCTAAAAAATACGAGGAGCATGAAAAGATCTGAAAAATAAGAAGAGCATGAAAAGGTCAGAAAAATACGAGGAGCATGAAACAGTCTGAAAACTATGAAGAGCATGAAAAGATCTGAAAAATATGAAGTGATTGAAAAAGTGTGAAAAATATGAAGAGCATGAAATGCTGTGAAAAATATGAAGAGCATGAAAAGGTGTGAAAATTATGAGGAGCATGAAACGGAGTGAACAATACGAGGAGCATGAAATGGTGTGAACAATACGAGGAGCAGGAAAAGTTGTGAACAATACGAAGAGCATGAAAAGGTCTGAAAAATATAAGGAGCATGAAAAGGTCTGAAAAATAAGAAGAGCATGAAAAGGTGTGTTAAATATGAGGAGCATAAAAAGGTGTGAAAAATATTAACAGCATGAAAAGGTGTGAAAAATATGAAGAGCATGATAAGGTGTGAAACATATGAAGAGCATGAAAAGGTCTGAAAAATATGAAGAGCGTGAAGAGCGACGTCAGGACTTGTGCCTAGATGCGAGCGACACCTCGTGACTCTCCTCGAGGCTTGGCAGGGCAATTGGGACGTGTCTCCACGTGAGGCGGGAGACCCAGGGTCCCTTTCCACGTGCCACAGGGATCCTGGGACTCCTATCCATTTTCAAGAGGAGTCAGGCATCGTCTCCTTTGGAAGCTTTGATCTCCGCGGACCTCTCGAGTTTTAAAAGGATGTGAGGCCTCCAGTCGTGATGAGGTGGAGGACTAGGTCTTTCTCTGTGGTCTCCACAGGGGATTCAGACATCCCTTCGTCTTGGGAGATGCAAGATGAGCCTGCATTCTCTTCACTGCAGGGATATCCTGCCTTACTTCGAGTCAGAGCATCTCGGTGTCCATTCCACTTGAGGCCACAAACTCAGGGTCCCTCTCACCTACCTGTAGCTGAGAAAAGCCCCCTCTTGAGGTGCTTGTGGAAAGTTGGTATTCCTCTTGAGTCGAAGCCAGGGACTAAGCTCAAATCTCGAGTTGAATTGGGTTCTCGGAGGCCTTTCGTGTTGCTACAGTGACCTCAGGATCCCTCTAAACTTGAGACAGTGATCTTGGGTTTTCTCTGGAGTGCCATCAAGGAAATCAAGGCTCCTTTCACGTTTGATGTGGAACACGGAATTGCTCTGCACGCAGTGCAGGGGAATCGGGCCTCATCTCGCGGCGAGGGGGAAGTCTAATGGTTTTTCTCGAGTTGAGGCCGGAACCTGGGGTATATTCTCGAGTTACGACGGGGAGGGCCCTTCCAGACACGTGTTTGTTCAGCGACGTCAGGACTCCGGCCTAGGTACTAGGGACACCTCGAGATTCTCCTCGAGTCTTGGCATGGCATTTGGGACGCGTCTCCACGTGAGGCAGGAGATCCCGGGTACCTTTCCACGTGCCACAGGGATCCTGGGACTACTATCCATTTTCAAGAGGAGTCAGGCATCGTCTCCTTTGGAAGTATTGATCTCCGCGGACCTCTCGAGTTTTCAAAGAATGTTAGGTCTCCGGTCGCGATGAGGCGGAGGACTAGGTCTTTCTCTGTGGTCTCCACAGGGGATTCAGACATCCCTTCGTCTTGGGAGATGCAAGACGAGCCTGCATTCAATTCACTGCAGAGATATCCGGCCTTACTTCGAGTCAGAGCATCTCGGTGTCCATTCCACTTGAGGCCACAAACTCAGGGTACCTCTCACATCCATGTAGCTGAGAGAAGCCTCTTCTTGAGGTGCTTGTGGAAACTTGGTATTCCTCTTGAGTGGAAGCCAGGGACTAAGCTGTCATCTCGAGTTGATTTGTAGTCCACGGAGCTCTTTCGTGTTGCTACAGTGACCTCAGGATCCCTCTAGACTTGAGACAGTGATCTTGGGTTTTCTCTGGAGTGCCATCTAGCAAATCAAGGCGCCTTTCACGTTTGATGTGGAACACGGAATTGCTCTGCACGCAGTGCAGGGGAATCGGGCCTAATCTCACAGCTATGGGGAAGTCTCATTGTTTTCCTCGAGTTGCGGCCGGAACCTGGGGTATATTCTCGAATTACGATGGGGAGGGACCTTCCAGACACGTGTTTGTTCAGCGACGTCAGGACTCCTTCCTAGGTGCGAGGGCCACCTCGGGATTCTCCTCGAGTCTTGGCATGGCAATTGGGACGGGTCTCCACGTGAGGCGGGAGACCCAGGGTCCCTTTCCACGTGCCACAGGCCTCCTGGGAGTCCTATGCATTTTCAAGAAGAGTCAGACATCGGCTCCTTGGGAAACGTTGATCTCCGCGGACCTCTCGAGTTTTCAAAGGATGTGAGGCCTCCGGTCGCGATGAGGCGGAGAACTAGGTCTTCTCTGTGCTCTCCACAGGGGATTCAGACATCCCTTCGTCTAGGGAGATGCAAGATGAGCCTGCATTCAATTCACTGCAGGGATATCTGGCCTTACTTCGAGTCAGAGCATCTCGGTGTCCATTCCACTTGAGGCCACAAACTCAGGGTCCCTCTCACATACCTGTAGCTGAGAGAAGCCTCCTCTTCAGGTGCTTGTGGAAAGTTGGTATTCCTCTTGAGTCGAAGTCAGGGTGTAAGCTCTAACCTCGAGTTGATTTGGGGTCCACGGAGCTCTTTCGTGTTGCTACAGTGACCTCAGGATCCCTCTAGACTTGAGACAGTGATCTTGGGTTTTCTCTGGAGTGCCATCTAGCAAATCAAGGCGCCTTTCACGTTTGATGTGGAACACGGAATTGCTCTGCACGCAGTGCAGTGGAATCGGGCCTAATCTCGCAGCTATGGGGAAGTCTCATTGTTTTCCTCGAGTTGCGGCCGGAACCTGGGGTATAGTCTCGAGTTACGATGGGGAGGGCCCTTCCAGACACGTGTTGGTTCAGCGACGTCAGGACTCCAGCCTAGGTGCGAGGGCCACCTCGGGATTCTCCTCGAGTCTTGGCATGGCAATTGGGACGGGTCTCCAAGTGAGGCGGGAGACCCAGGGTCCCTTTCCACGTGCCACAGGCCTCGTGGGAGTCCTATGCATTTTCAAGAAGAGTCAGGCATCGGCTCCTTTGGAAGCATTGATCTCCGCGGACCTCTCGAGTTTTCAAAGGATGTGAGGCCTCCGGTCGCGATGAGGCGGAGAACTAGGCCTTTCTCTGTCGTCTCCACAGGGGATTCAGAGATCCACTCGGATTGGGAGATGCAAGACGAGCCTGCATTCAATTCACTGCAGGGATATCCGGCCTTACTTCGAGTCAGAGCATCTCGGTGTTCATTCCAATTGAGTCCACCAACTCAGGATCCCTCTCACATACCTGTAGCTGAGAGAGGCCTCCTCTTGAGGTGCTTGTGGAAAGTTGCTATTCCTCTTGAGTCGAAGCCAGGGACTAAGCTCTCATCTCGAGTTGATTTGGGGTCCACGGAGCCCTTTCGTGTTGCTCCAGTGACCTTAGGATCCCTCTAGACTTGAGAAAGTGATCTTGGGTTTTCTATGGAGTGCCATCAAGAAAATCAAGGCTCCTTTCACGTTTGAGGTGGAACACGGAATTGCTCTGCACGCAGTGCAGGGCAATCGGGCCTCATCTCGCGGCAAGGGGGAAGTCTCATGGTTTTTCTCCAGTTGCGGAAGGACCCTGAAGTATATTCTCGAGTTACGACGGGGAGGGCCCTTCCAGACACGTGTTTGTTCAGCGACGTCAGGACTCAGGCCTAGGTGCGAGGGACAACTTGGGATTCTCCTCGAGTCTTGGCATGGTAATTGGGACCCGTCTCCACGTGAGGCGGGAGACCCAGGATCCCTTTCCACGTGCCACAGCGATCCTGGGACTCCTATCCATTTTCAAGAGGAGTCAGGCATCGTCTCCTTTGGAAGCATTGATTTCCGCGGACCCCTCGAGTTTTCAAAGGATGTGAGGCCTCCGGCAACGATGAGGCGGAGAAGTAGGTCTTTCTCTGTGGTTTCCACAGGGAATTCAGACATCCCTTCGTCTTGGGAGATGCAAGACGAGCCTGCATTCAATTCACTGCAGGGATATCTGGCCTTACTTTGAGTCAGAGTATCTCGGTGTCCATTCCACTTGAGGCTACAAACTCAGGGTCCCTCTTCCATACCTGTAGCTGAGAGAAGCCTCGTCTTGAGGTGCTTGTGGAAAGTTGGTATTCCTCTTGAGTCGAAGCCAGGGACTAAGCTCTCATCTCTAGTGGATTTCGGGTCCACGGAGCCCTTTCGTGTTGCTACAGTGACCTCAGGATCCCTCTAGACTTGAGACAGTGATCGTGGGTTTTCTCTGGAGTTCCATCAAGGAAATCAAGGCTCCTTTCAGGCTTGATGTGGAACACGGAATGGCTCTGCACGCAGTGCAGGGGAATCGGGCCTCATCTCGCGGCGAGGGGGAAGTCTCATGGTTTTTCTCGAATTGCGGCCGGAACCTGGGATATATTCTCGAGTAACGTCGGGGAGGGAACTTCCAGACACGTGTTTGTTCAGCGACGTCACGACTCCTGCCTAGGTGCGAGGAACATGTCGGGATTCTCCTCGAGTCTTGGCATGGCAATTGGGACGCGTCTCCACGTGAGGTGGGAGACCCAGGGTCCCTTTCCAGGTGCCACAGGGATCCTGGGACTCCTATCCATTTTCAAGAGGAGTCAGGCATCGTCTCCTTTGGAAGCATTGATCTCCGCAGACCTCTCGAGTTTTCAAAGGATATGAGAGCTCCGGTCGCGATGAGGCGGAGGACTACGTCTTTCTCTGTCGTCTCCACAGGGGATTCAGACCTCCCTTCGTCTTGGGAGATGCAAGAGGAGCCTGCATTCAATTCACTGCAGGGATATCCGGCCTTACTTCGAGTCACAGAATCTCGGTGTCCATTACACTTGAGGCCACAAATTCAGGGTCCCTCTCACATACCTGTAGCTGAGAGAAGCCTCCTCTTGAGGTGCTTGTGGAAAGTTGGTATTCGTCTTGAGTGGAAGCCAGGGACTAAGCTCTCATCTCGAGCTGATTTGGGGTCCTCAGATCCCTTTGGTGTTGCTCCAGTGACCTCAGGATCCCTCTAGACTTGAGACAGTGATCTTGGGTTTTTTCTGGAGTACCATCAAGGAAATCAAGGCTCCTTTCACGTTTGATGTGGAACACGGAATTGCTCTGCATGCAGTGTAGGGGAATCGGGTCTCAACTCGCGGCGAGGGGGAAATCTCATGGTTTTTCTCGATTTGCGGCCGGAACCTGGGGTATATTCTCGAGTTACGATTGGGAGGACCCTTCCAGACACGTGTTTGTTCAGCGACGTCAGGACTCCTGCCTAGGTGCTAGGGACACCTCGGGATTCTCCTCGAGTCTTGGCATGGCAATTGGGATGCGTCTCCACGTGAGGCAGGAGACACAGTGTCCCTTTCCACGTGCCACATTGATCCTGGGACTCCTATCCATTTTCAAGAGGAGTCCAGCATCGTCTCCTTTGGAAGCATTGATCTCCGCGCACCTCTCGAGTTTTCAAAGGATGTGAGGCCTCCGTTCGCATTGAGGCGGAGGACTAGGTCTTTCTCTGTCGTCTCCACTGGGGATTCAGACATGCCTTCGTATTGGGAGATGAAAGATGTGCTTGTATTCAATTCACTGCAGGGATATCCGGCCTTACTTCGAGTCAGAGCATCTCGGTGTCCATTCCACTTGAGGCCACAAACTCAGGGTCCCTCTCACATACCTGTAGCTGAGAGAAGCCTACTCTTGAGGTGCTTGTGGAAATTGGTATTCCTCTTGAGTCGAAGCCAGGGACTAAGCTCTCATCTCGAGTTAATTTGGGCTCCTCAGAGCCCTTTCGTGTTGCTCCAGTGACCTCAGGATCCCTCTAGACTTGAGACAGTGATCTTGGGTTTTCTCTGTAGTGCCATCAAGGAAATCAAGGCTCCTTTTACGTTTGATGTGGAACACGGAATTGCTCTGCATGCAGTGCAGGGGAATCGGGCCTCGTCTCGCGGCGAGGGGGAAATCTCATGGATTTTCTCGAGTTGCGGCTGGACCCTGGGGTATATTCTCGAGTTACGACGGGTAGGCCCCTTCCAGAAACGTGTTTGTTCAGCGACGTCAGGACTCCTGCCTAGGTGCGAGGGACACCTCGGGATTCTCCTCGAGTCTTGGCATGGCAATTGGGACGCGTCTCCCCGTGAGGCTGGATACCCAGGGTCCCTTTCCATGTGCCACAGGGATCCTGGGACTCATATCCATTTTCAAGAGGAGTCAGGCATCGTCTCCTATGGAAGCATTGATCTCCGCGGACCTCTCGAGTTTTCAAAGGATGTGAGGCCTCCGGTCGCGATGAGGCGGAGAACTAGGTCTTTCTCTGTGGTCTCCACAGGGGATTCAGACATCCCTTCGTCTTGGCAGATGCAAGACGAGCCTGCATTCAATTCACTGCAGGGATATCCGGCCTTAATTCGAGTCAGAGCATTTCGGTGTCCATTCCACTTGAGGCCACAAACTCAGGGTCCCTCTCACATACCTGTAGCTGAGAGAAGCCTCCTCTCGAGATGCTTGTGGAAAGTTGGTATTCCTCCTGAGTCAAAGCCAGGGACTAAGCTCTCATCTCGAGTTGATTTGGTGTCCACGGAGCCCTTTCGTGTTTCTCCAGTGACCTCAGGATCCCTCTAGGCTTGACACAGTGATCTTCCTTTTTCTCTGGAGTGCCATCAATGAAATCAAGCCTCCTTTCATGTTTGATGTGGATCACGGAATTGCTCTGCACACAGTGCAGGGAATCGGGCCTCATCTTGCGGAGAGGGAGAAGTCTCATGGTTTTTCTCGAGTTGCGGCCGGAACCTGTGGTATATTCTCGAGATACGACGGGGAGGGCCCTTCCAGACACCTGTTTTTTCAGCGACGTCAGGACTCCTGCCTAGGTGCGAGGGACAACTCGGGATTCTCCTCGAGTCTTGGCATGGCAATTGGGACGCGTCTCCACGTGAGGCGGTAGACCCAGGGTCCCTTTCCACGTGCCACAGGGATCCTGGGTCTCATATCCATTTTAAGAGGAGTCAAGCATCTTCTCCTTTGGAAGGATTGATCTCCGCGGACCTCTCGAGTTTTCAAAGTATGTGAGGCCTCCGGTCGCGATGAGGCGGAGAACTAGGTCTTTCTCTGTGGTCTCCACAGGGGATTCAGACATCCCTTCGTCTTGGGAGATGCAAGACGAGCCTGCACTCAATTCACTGCAGGGATATCCGGCCTTAATTCGAGTCAGAGCATCTCGGTGTCCATTCCACTTGAGGCCACAAACTCAGGGTCCCTCTCACATACCTGTAGCTAAGAGAAGCCTCCTCTTGAGGTGTTTGTGGAAAGTTGGTATTCCTCTTGAGTGGAAGCCAGGGACTAAGCTCTCATCTCGAGTTGATTTGGGGTCCTTGGAGCCCTTTCCTGTTGCTACAGTGTCCTCAGGATCCCTCTAGACTTGAGACAGTGATCTTGGGTTTTCTCAGGAGTGCCATCAATAAAATCAAGGCTCCTTTCACGGTTGATGTCGATCACGGAATTGTGCTGCACGCAGTGCAGGGGAATCGGGCCTCATCTCGCGGCGAGGGGTAAGTCTCATGGTTTTTCTCGAGTTGCGGCCGGAACCTGGGGTATATTCTCGAGTTATGACGGGGAGGGCCCTTCCAGACACGTGTTTGTTCAGCGACGTCAGGACTCCTGCCTAGGTGCGAGGGACACCTCGGGATTCTCCTCGAGTCTTGGCATGGCAATTGGGACGCATCTCCACGTGAGGCGGAAGACCCAGTGTCCCTTTCCACGTGCCACAGGGATCCTGGGACTCCTATCCATTTTCAAGAGGAGTCAGGCATCGTCTCCTTTCTAAGCATTGATCTCCGCGGTCCTCTCGAGTTTTCAAAGGATGTGAGGCCTCCGGTCGCGATGAGGAAGAGAACTAGGTCTTTCTCTGTGGTCTCCACAGGGGATTCAGACATCCCTTCGTCTTGGGAGATGCAAGGCGAGCCTGCATTCAATTCACTGCAGGGATATCCGGCCTTACTTCGAGTCAGAGCATCTCCGTGTCCATTCCACTTGAGGCCACAAAATCAGGGTCCCTCTCACATACTTGTAGCTGAGAGAAGCCTCCTCTTGAGGTGCTTGTGGAAAGTTGGTATCACTCTTGAGTCGAAGCCAGGGACTAAGCTCTCATCTCGAGTTGATTTGGGGTCCACGGAGCCCTTTCATGTTGCTCCAGTGACCTCAGGATCCCTCTAGAATTGAGACAGTGATCTTGGGTTTTCTCTGGAGTGCCATCAAGGAAATCAAGGCTCCTTTCACGTTTGATGTGGAACACGGAATTGCTCTGCACGCAGTGCAGGGGAATCGGGCCTCATCTCGCGGTGAGGGGGAAGTCTCATGCTTTTCCTCGAGTTGCGGCCAGAACCTGGGGTATATTCTCGAGTTAAGACGGGGAGGGCCCTTCCAGACACGTGTTTGTTCAGCGAAGTCAGGACTCCTGCCTAGGTGCGAGGGACACCTCGGGATTCTCCTCGAGTCTTGGCATGGCAATTGGGACGCGTCTCCACGTGAGGCGGGAGACCCAGGGTCCCTTTCCACCAGCCACAGGGATCCTGGGACTCCTATCCATTTTCAAGAGGAGTCAGGCATCGTCTCCTTTGGAAGCATTGATCTCCGCGGACCTCTCGAGGTTTCAAAGGACGTGAGGCCTCCGGTCGCGATGAGGCGGAGAACTAGGTCTTTCTCTGTGGTCTCCACAGGGGATTCAGACATCCCTTCGTCTTGGGAGATGCAAGACGAGCCTGCATTCAATTCACTGTAGGGATATCTGGCCTTACTTCGAGTCAGAGCATCTCGGTGTCCATTCCACTTGAGGCCACAAACTCAGGGTCCCTCTCACATACCTGTAGCTGAGAGAAGCCTCCTCTTGAGGTGCTTGTGGAAAGTTGGTATTCCTCTTGAGTCGAAGCCAAGGACTAAGCTCTCATCTCGAGTTGATTTGGGGTCGACGGAGCCCTTTCGTGTTGCTACAGGGACCTCAGGATCCCTCTAGACTTGAGACAGTGATCTTGGGTTTTCTCTGTAGTGCCATCAAGGAAATCAAGGCTCCTTTTACGTTTGATGTGGAACACGGAATTGCTCTGCATGCAGTGCAGGGGAATCGGGCCTCGTCTCGCGGCGAGGGGGAAATCTCATGGATTTTCTCGAGTTGCGGCTGGAGCCTGGGGTATATTCTCGAGTTACGTCGGGTAGGCCCCTTCCAGAAACGTGTTTGTTCAGTGACGTCAGGACTCCTGCCTAGGTGCGAGGGACACCTCGGTATTCTCCTCGAATCTTGGCATGGCAATTGGGACGCGTCTCCACATGAGGCGGGAGACCCAGGGTCCCTTTCCACGTGCCACAGGGATCCTGGGAATCCTATCCATTTTCAAGAGGAGTCAGGCATCGTCTCCTTTGGAAGCATTGATCTCCGTGGACCTCTCGAGTTTTCAAAGGATGTGAGGCCTCCGGTCGCGATGAGGAAGAGAACTAGGTCTTTTTCTGTGGTCTCCACAGGGGATTCAGACATCCCTTCGTCTTGGGAGATGCAAGACGAGCCTGCACTCAATTCACTGCAGGGATATCCGGCCTTAATTCGAGTCAGAGAATCTCGGTGTCCATTCCTCCTGAGGCCACAAACTCAGGGTCCCTCTCACATACCTGTAGCTGAGAGAAGCCTCCTCTTGAGGTGTTTGTGGAAAGTTGGTATTCCTCTTGAGTTGAAGCCAGGGACTAAGCTCTCATCTCGAGTTGATTTGGGGTCCTTGGAGCCCATTCGTGTTGCTACAGTGTCCTCAGGATCCCTCTAGACTTGAGACAGTGATCTTGGGTTTTCTCAGGAGTGCCATCAATAAAATCAAGGCTCCTTTCACGTTTGATGTCGATCACGGAATTGTGCTGCACGCAGTGCAGGGGAATCGGGCCTCATCTCGCGGCGAGGGGTAAGTCTCATGGTTTTTCTCGAGTTGCGGCCGGAACCTGGGGTATATTCTCGAGTTATGACGGGGAGGGCCCTTCCAGACACGTGTTTGTTCAGCGACGTCAGGACTCCTGCCTAGGTGCTAGGGACACCTCGGGATTCTCCTCGAGTCTTGGCATGGCAATTGGGATGCGTCTCCACGTGAGGCAGGAGACACAGTGTCCCTTTCCACGTGCCACATTGATCCTGGGACTCCTATCCATTTTCAAGAGGAGTCCAGCATCGTCTCCTTTGGAAGCATTGATCTCCGCGGACCTCTCGAGTTTTCAAAGGATGTGAGGCCTCCGTTCGCATTGAGGCGGAGGACTAGGTCTTTCTCTGTCGTCTCCACTGGGGATTCAGACATGCCTTCGTATTGGGAGATGAAAGATGTGCTTGTATTCAATTCACTGCAGGGATATCCGGCCTTACTTCGAGTCAGAGCATCTCGGTGTCCATTCCACTTGAGGCCACAAACTCAGGGTCCCTCTCACATACCTGTAGCTGAGAGAAGCCTACTCTTGAGGTGCTTGTGGAAATTGGTATTCCTCTTGAGTCGAAGCCAGGGACTAAGCTCTCATCTCGAGTTAATTTGGGCTCCTCAGAGCCCTTTCGTGTTGCTCCAGTGACCTCAGGATCCCTCTAGACTTGAGACAGTGATCTTGGGTTTTCTCTGTAGTGCCATCAAGGAAATCAAGGCTCCTTTTACGTTTGATGTGGAACACGGAATTGCTCTGCATGCAGTGCAGGGGAATCGGGCCTCGTCTCGCGGCGAGGGGGAAATCTCATGGATTTTCTCGAGTTGCGGCTGGACCCTGGGGTATATTCTCGAGTTACGACGGGTAGGCCCCTTCCAGAAACGTGTTTGTTCAGCGACGTCAGGACTCCTGCCTAGGTGCGAGGGACACCTCGGGGTTCTCCTCGAGTCTTGGCATGGCAATTGGGACGCGTCTCCCCGTGAGGCTGGATACCCAGGGTCCCTTTCCATGTGCCACAGGGATCCTGGGACTCATATCCATTTTCAAGAGGAGTCAGGCATCGTCTCCTATGGAAGCATTGATCTCCGCGGACCTCTCGAGTTTTCAAAGGATGTGAGGCCTCCGGTCGCGATGAGGCGGAGAACTAGGTCTTTCTCTGTGGTCTCCACAGGGGATTCAGACATCCCTTCGTCTTGGCAGATGCAAGACGAGCCTGCATTCAATTCACTGCAGGGATATCCGGCCTTAATTCGAGTCAGAGCATTTCGGTGTCCATTCCACTTGAGGCCACAAACTCAGGGTCCCTCTCACATACCTGTAGCTGAGAGAAGCCTCCTCTCGAGATGCTTGTGGAAAGTTGGTATTCCTCCTGAGTCAAAGCCAGGGACTAAGCTCTCATCTCGAGTTGATTTGGTGTCCACGGAGCCCTTTCGTGTTTCTCCAGTGACCTCAGGATCCCTCTAGGCTTGACACAGTGATCTTCCTTTTTCTCTGGAGTGCCATCAATGAAATCAAGCCTCCTTTCATGTTTGATGTGGATCACGGAATTGCTCTGCACACAGTGCAGGGAATCGGGCCTCATCTTGCGGAGAGGGAGAAGTCTCATGGTTTTTCTCGAGTTGCGGCCGGAACCTGTGGTATATTCTCGAGATACGACGGGGAGGGCCCTTCCAGACACCTGTTTTTTCAGCGACGTCAGGACTCCTGCCTAGGTGCGAGGGACAACTCGGGATTCTCCTCGAGTCTTGGCATGGCAATTGGGACGCGTCTCCACGTGAGGCGGTAGACCCAGGGTCCCTTTCCACGTGCCACAGGGATCCTGGGTCTCATATCCATTTTAAGAGGAGTCAAGCATCTTCTCCTTTGGAAGGATTGATCTCCGCGGACCTCTCGAGTTTTCAAAGTATGTGAGGCCTCCGGTCGCGATGAGGCGGAGAACTAGGTCTTTCTCTGTGGTCTCCACAGGGGATTCAGACATCCCTTCGTCTTGGGAGATGCAAGACGAGCCTGCACTCAATTCACTGCAGGGATATCCGGCCTTAATTCGAGTCAGAGCATCTCGGTGTCCATTCCACTTGAGGCCACAAACTCAGGGTCCCTCTCACATACCTGTAGCTAAGAGAAGCCTCCTCTTGAGGTGTTTGTGGAAAGTTGGTATTCCTCTTGAGTGGAAGCCAGGGACTAAGCTCTCATCTCGAGTTGATTTGGGGTCCTTGGGGCCCTTTACTGTTGCTACAGTGTCCTCAGGATCCCTCTAGACTTGAGACAGTGATCTTGGGTTTTCTCAGGAGTGCCATCAATAAAATCAAGGCTCCTTTCACGGTTGATGTCGATCACGGAATTGTGCTGCACGCAGTGCAGGGGAATCGGGCCTCATCTCGCGGCGAGGGGTAAGTCTCATGGTTTTTCTCGAGTTGCGGCCGGAACCTGGGGTATATTCTCGAGTTATGACGGGGAGGGCCCTTCCAGACACGTGTTTGTTCAGCGACGTCAGGACTCCTGCCTAGGTGCGAGGGACACCTCGGGATTCTCCTCGAGTCTTGGCATGGCAATTGGGACGCATCTCCACGTGAGGCGGAAGACCCAGTGTCCCTTTCCACGTGCCACAGGGATCCTGGGACTCCTATCCATTTTCAAGAGGAGTCAGGCATCGTCTCCTTTCTAAGCATTGATCTCCGCGGTCCTCTCGAGTTTTCAAAGGATGTGAGGCCTCCGGTCGCGATGAGGAAGAGAACTAGGTCTTTCTCTGTGGTCTCCACAGGGGATTCAGACATCCCTTCGTCTTGGGAGATGCAAGGCGAGCCTGCATTCAATTCACTGCAGGGATATCCGGCCTTACTTCGAGTCAGAGCATCTCCGTGTCCATTCCACTTGAGGCCACAAAATCAGGGTCCCTCTCACATACTTGTAGCTGAGAGAAGCCTCCTCTTGAGGTGCTTGTGGAAAGTTGGTATCACTCTTGAGTCGAAGCCAGGGACTAAGCTCTCATCTCGAGTTGATTTGGGGTCCACGGAGCCCTTTCATGTTGCTCCAGTGACCTCAGGATCCCTCTAGAATTGAGACAGTGATCTTGGGTTTTCTCTGGAGTGCCATCAAGGAAATCAAGGCTCCTTTCACGTTTGATGTGGAACACGGAATTGCTCTGCACGCAGTGCAGGGGAATCGGGCCTCATCTCGCGGTGAGGGGGAAGTCTCATGCTTTTCCTCGAGTTGCGGCCAGAACCTGGGGTATATTCTCGAGTTAAGACGGGGAGGGCCCTTCCAGACACGTGTTTGTTCAGCGAAGTCAGGACTCCTGCCTAGGTGCGAGGGACACCTCGGGATTCTCCTCGAGTCTTGGCATGGCAATTGGGACGCGTCTCCACGTGAGGCGGGAGACCCAGGGTCCCTTTCCACCAGCCACAGGGATCCTGGGACTCCTATCCATTTTCAAGAGGAGTCAGGCATCGTCTCCTTTGGAAGCATTGATCTCCGCGGACCTCTCGAGGTTTCAAAGGACGTGAGGCCTCCGGTCGCGATGAGGCGGAGAACTAGGTCTTTCTCTGTGGTCTCCACAGGGGATTCAGACATCCCTTCGTCTTGGGAGATGCAAGACGAGCCTGCATTCAATTCACTGTAGGGATATCTGGCCTTACTTCGAGTCAGAGCATCTCGGTGTCCATTCCACTTGAGGCCACAAACTCAGGGTCCCTCTCACATACCTGTAGCTGAGAGAAGCCTCCTCTTGAGGTGCTTGTGGAAAGTTGGTATTCCTCTTGAGTCGAAGCCAGGGTCTAAGCTCTCATCTCGAGTTGATTTGGGGTCGACGGAGCCCTTTCGTGTTGCTACAGGGACCTCAGGATCCCTCTAGACTTGAGACAGTGATCTTGGGTTTTCTCTGTAGTGCCATCAAGGAAATCAAGGCTCCTTTTACGTTTGATGTGGAACACGGAATTGCTCTGCATGCAGTGCAGGGGAATCGGGCCTCGTCTCGCGGCGAGGGGGAAATCTCATGGATTTTCTCGAGTTGCGGCTGGAACCTGGGGTATATTCTCGAGTTACGTCGGGTAGGCCCCTTCCAGAAACGTGTTTGTTCAGTGACGTCAGGACTCCTGCCTAGGTGCGAGGGATACCTCGGTATTCTCCTCGAATCTTGGCATGGCAATTGGGACGCGTCTCCACATGAGGCGGGAGACCCAGGGTCCCTTTCCACGTGCCACAGGGATCCTGGGAATCCTATCCATTTTCAAGAGGAGTCAGGCATCGTCTCCTTTGGAAGCATTGATCTCCGTGGACCTCTCGAGTTTTCAAAGGATGTGAGGCCTCCGGTCGCGATGAGGAAGAGAACTAGGTCTTTTTCTGTGGTCTCCACAGGGGATTCAGACATCCCTTCGTCTTGGGAGATGCAAGACGAGCCTGCACTCAATTCACTGCAGGGATATCCGGCCTTAATTCGAGTCAGAGAATCTCGGTGTCCATTCCTCCTGAGGCCACAAACTCAGGGTCCCTCTCACATACCTGTAGCTGAGAGAAGCCTCCTCTTGAGGTGTTTGTGGAAAGTTGGTATTCCTCTTGAGTTGAAGCCAGGGACTAAGCTCTCATCTCGAGTTGATTTGGGGTCCTTGGAGCCCATTCGTGTTGCTACAGTGTCCTCAGGATCCCTCTAGACTTGAGACAGTGATCTTGGGTTTTCTCAGGAGTGCCATCAATAAAATCAAGGCTCCTTTCACGTTTGATGTCGATCACGGAATTGTGCTGCACGCAGTGCAGGGGAATCGGGCCTCATCTCGCGGCGAGGGGTAAGTCTCATGGTTTTTCTCGAGTTGCGGCCGGAACCTGGGGTATATTCTCGAGTTATGACGGGGAGGGCCCTTCCAGACACGTGTTTGTTCAGCGACGTCAGGACTCCTGCCTAGGTGCGAGGGACACCTCGGGATTCTCCTCGAGTCTTGGCATGGCAATTGGGACGCATCTCCACGTGAGGCGGAAGACCCAGTGTCCCTTTCCACGTGCCACAGGGATCCTGGGACTCCTATCCATTTTCAAGAGGAGTCAGGCATCGTCTCCTTTCTAAGCATTGATCTCCGCGGTCCTCTCGAGTTTTCAAAGGATGTGAGGCCTCAGGTCGCGATGAGGAAGAGAACTAGGTCTTTCTCTGTGGTCTCCACAGGGTATTCAGACATCCCTTCATCTTGGGAGATGCAAGGCGAGCCTGCATTCAATTCACTGCAGGGATATCCGGCCTTACTTCGAGTCAGAGCATCTCCGTGTCAATTCCACTTGAGGCCACAAACTCAGGGTCCCTCTCACATACCTGTAGCTGAGAGAAGCCTCCTCTTGAGGTGCTTGTGGAAAGTTGGTATCACTCTTGAGTCAAAGCCAGGGACTAAGCTCTCATCTCGAGTTGATTTGGGGTCCACGGAGCCCTTTCATGTTGCTTCAGTGAACTCAGGATCCCTCTAGAATTGAGACAGTGATCTTGGGTTTTCTCTGGAGTGCCATCAAGGAAATCAAGTCTCCTTTCACGTTTGATGTGGAACACGGATTTACTCTGCACACAGTGCAGGGGAATCGGGCCTCATGTTGCGGCGAGGGGAAGTCTCATGGTTTTTCTCGAGATGCGGCCGGAACCTGGGGTATATTCTCGAGTTACGACGGCGAGGGCCCTTCCAGACACGTGTTTGTTCAGCGACGTCAGGACTTTTGCCTAGGTGCGAGGGACACCTCGGGATTCTCCTTCACTCCTGGCTTCGCAATTGGGACCCGTCTCCACGTGACGCAGGAGACCACGGGTCCCTTTCCAATTGCCACAGGGATCCTGGAACTCCTATCCAATTTCAAGAGATTCAGCAACGTCTCCTTTGGAAGCATTGATCTCCGCGGACCTCTCGAGTTTTCAAAGGATGTGAGGCCTCCGGTCGCGATGAGGCGGAGAACTAGGTCTTTCTCTGTGGTCTCCACAGGGGATTCAGACATCCCTTCCTCTTGGGAAATGCAGGACGAGCCTGCATTCAATTCACTGCAGGGATATCCGGTCTTACTTCGAGTCAGAGCATCTCGGTGTCCATTCCACTTGAGGCCACAAACTCAGGGTCCCTCTCACATACCTGTAGCTGAGAGAAGCCTCCTCTTGAGGTGCTTGTGGAAAGGAGGTAATCCTCTTGAGTCGAAGCCAGGGACTAAGCTCTCATCTCGAGTTGATTTGGGGTCCACGGAGCCCTTTCATTTTGCTACAGTGACCTCAGGATCCCTCTAGACTTGAGACAGTGATCTTGGGTTTTCTCTGGAGTGCCATCAAGGAAATTAAGGCTTTTTTCTCGTTTGATGTGGAACACGGAATTGCTCTGCACGCAGTGCAGGGGAATCGGGCCTCATCTCGTGGCGAGGGGGAAGTCTCATAGTTTTTCTCGAGTTGCGACCGGAACTTGGGGTATATTCTCGACTTACGACGGGGAGGGCCCTTCCAGATACGTGTTTGTTCAGCGACGTCAGGACTCCTGCCTAGGTGCGAGGGACACCTCGGGATTCTCCTCGAGTCTTGTCATGGCAATTGGGACGCGTCTCTATGTGAGATGGGAGACCCCGGTCCGTTTCCACATGCCACAGGGATCCTGGGACTCCTATCCATTTTCAAGAGGAGTCAGGCATCGTCTCCTTTGGAAGCATTGATCTCCGCGGACCTCTCGAGTTTTCAAAGGATGTGAGGCCTCCGGTCGCGATGAGGTGGAGAACTAGGTCTTTCTCTTTGGTCTCCACAGGGGATTCAGACATCCCTTCGTCTTGGGAGATGCAAGACGAGCCTGCATTCAACTCACTGCAGGGATATCCAGCCTTACTCCGAGTCAGAGCATCTTGGTGTCCATTCCACTTGAGGCCACAAACTCAGGGTCCCTCTCACATACCTGTAGCTGAGAGAAGCCTCCTCTTGAGGTGATTGTGGAAAGTTGGTATTCCTCTTGAGTCGAAGTCAGGGACTAAGCTCTCATCTCGAGTTGATTTGGGGTCCACGGAGCCCTTTTGTGTTGCAACAGTGAGCTCAGGATCCTTCTAGACTTGAGACAGTGATGTTTGGTTTCTCTGGAGTGCCATCAAGGAAATCAAGGCTCCTTTCACGTTTGATGTGGAACACGGAATTGCTCTGCACACAGTGCAGGGGAATCGGGCCTCATCTCGCGGCGAGGGGGAAGTCTCATGGTTTTTCTCGAGTTGCGGACGGAACCTGGGGTATATTCTCGAATTACGACGGGGAGGGCCCTTCCAGACACGTGTTTGTTCAGCGACGTCAGGACTTTTGCCTAGGTGCGAGGGACACCTCGGGATTCTCATTCACTCCTTGCATCGCAATTGGGACCCGTCTCCACGTGACGCAGGAGACCACGGGTCCCTTTCCAATTGCCACAGGGATCCTGGAACTCCTATCCAATTTCAAGAGATTCAGCAACGTCTCCTTTGGAAGCATTGATCTCCGCGGACCTCTCGAGTTTGCAAAGGATGTGAGGCCTCCGGTCGCGATGAGGCGGAGAACTAGGTCTTTCTCTGTGGTCTCCACAGGGGATTCAGACATCCATTTGTCTTGGGAGATGCAAGACGAGCCTGCATTCAATTCACTGCCAGGATATCTGGCCTTACTTCGAGTCAGAGCATCTCGGTGTCCATTCCACTTGAGGCCACAAACTCGGGGTCCCTCAAATATACCTGTAGCTGAGAGAAGCCTCCTCTTGAGGTGCTTGTGGAAAGTTGTTATTCCTCTTGAGTCTAAGCCAGGGACTAAGCTCTCATCTCGAGTTGATTTGGGGTCCACGGAGCCCTTTCCTGTTGGTCCAGTGACCTCAGGATCCCTCTAGAATTGAGACAGTGATCTTGGGTTTTCTATGGAGTGCCATCAAGGAAATCAAGGCTCCTTTCACGTTTGATGTGGAACACAGAATTGCTCTGCATGCAGTGCAGGGGAATCGGGCCTCAACTCGTGGCGAGGGGGAAATCTCATGGTTTTTCTCGAGTTGCGGCCGGAACCTGGGGTATATTCTCGAGTTACGACGGGGAGGGCCCTTCAAGACAGGTGTTTGTTCAGCGACGACAGGACTCCTGCCTAGGTGCGAGGGACACCTAGGGATTCTCCTCGAGTCTTGGCATGGCAATTGGGACGCATCTCCACGTGAGGCGGGAGACCCAGTGTCCTTTTCCACGTGTCACAGGGATCCTGGGACTCCTATCCATTTTCAAGAGGAGTCAGGCATCGTCTCCATTGGAAGCATTGATCTCCGCGGACCTCTCGAGTTTTCAAAGGATGTGAGGGCTCCGGTCGCCATGAGGCGGAGAACTCGGTCTTTCTCTGTGGTCTCCACAGCGTATTCAGACATCCCTTCGTCTTGGGAGATGCAAGACGAGCCTGCATTCAATTCACTGCAGGGATATCCGGCCTAACTTCGAGTCAGAGCATCTCGGTGTCCATTCCACTTGAGGCCACAAACTCAGGGTCCCTCTCACGTACCTGTAGCTGAGAGAAGCCTCCTCTTGAGGTGCTTGTGGAAAGATGGTATTCCTCTTGAGTCGAAGCCAGGGACTAAGCTCTCATCTCGAGTTGATTTGGGGTCCACGGAGCTCTTTCGTGTTGCTCCAGTGACCTCAGGATCCCTCTAGACTTGAGACAGTGATCTTGGGTTTTCTCTGGAGTGCCATCAATGAAATCAAGGCTCCTTTCACGTTTGATGTGGAACACGGAATTGCTCTGCACGCAGTGCAGGGGAATCGGGCCTCAACTCGTGGCAAAGGGGAAGTCTCATGGTTTTTCTCGAGTTGCGGCCGGAACCTGGGGTATATTCTCGAGTTACGACGGGGAGGGCCCTTCCAGACACGTGTTTGTTCAGCGACGTCAGGACTCCTTCCTAGGTGCGAGGGACAACTCGGAATTCTCCTCGAGTCTTGGCATGGCAATTGGGACGCGTCTCCACGTGAGGCGGGAGACCCAGGGTCCCTTTCCACGTGCCACAGGGATCCTGGGACTCCTATCCATTTTCAAGAGGAGTCAGGCATTGTCTCCTTTGGAAGCATTGATCTCCGCGGACCTCTCGAGTTTTCAAAGGATGTGAGGCCTCGGTCGCCATGAGGCGGAGAACTCGGTCTTTCTCTGTGGTCTCCACAGGGGATTCAGACATCCCTTCGTCTTGGGAGATTCAAGACGAGCCTGCATTCAATTCACTGCAGGGATATCCAGCCTTACTTCGAGTCAGAGCATTTCGGTGTCCATTCCACTTGAGGCCACAAACTCAGGGTCCCTCTCACATACCTGTAGCTGAGAGAAGCCTCCTCTTGAGGTGCTTGTGGAAAGTTGGTATTCCTCTTGAGTCGAAGCCAGGGACTAAGCTCTCATCTCGAGTTAATACGGGGTCCACGGAGCCCTTTCGTGTTGCTCCAGTGACCTCAGGATCCCTCTAGACTTGAGACAGTGATCTTGGGTTTTCTCTGGAGTGCCATCAAGGAAATCAAGGCTCCTTTCACGTTTGATGTGGAACACGGAATTGCTCTGCACGCAGTGCAGGGGAATCGGGTCTCATCGCCTGGCGAGGGGTAGTCTCATGGTTTTTCTCGAGTTGCTGCCGAAACCAGGGGTATATTCTCGAGTTACGGTGGGAAGGGCCCTTTCAGACATGTGTTTATTCTGCGATGTCAGAACTCCTGCCTAGGTGCGAGGGACACCTCGGGATTCTCCTCGAGTCTTGGCAAGGCAACTGGGACGCGTCTCCACGTGAGGCGGGAGACCCAGTGTCCCGTTCCACGTGCCACAGGGATCCTGGGACTCCTATCCATTTTCAAGAGGAGTCAGACATCGTCTCCTTGGGAAGCATTGATCTCCGCGGACCTCTAGAGTTTTCAAAGGATGTGAGGCCTCCGGACGCGATGAGGCAGAGAACTAGGTCTTTCTCTGTGGTCTACACTGGGGATTCAGACATCACTTCGTCTTGGGAGATGCAAGACGAGCCTGCATTCAATTCACTGCAGGGATATCCGGCCTTACTTCGCGTCAGAGCATCTCGGTGTCCATTCCACTTGAGGCCACAAACTCAGGGTCCCTCTCACATACCTGTAGCTGAGAGAAGCCTCCTCTTGAGGTGCTTGTGGAAAGTTGGTATTCCTTTTGAGTCGAAGCCCGGGACTAAGCTCTAATCTCGAGTTGATTTGTGATCCACGCAGCCCTTTCATGGTGCTACAGTTACCTCAGGATTCCTCTAGACTTGAGACAGTGATCTTGGGTTTTCTCTGGAGTGTCATCAAGGAAATCAAGGCTGCTTTCACGTTTAATGTGGAACACGGAATTGCTCTGCACGCAGTGCAGGGGAATCGGGCCTCATCTCGCGGCGAGGGGGAAGTCTCATGCTTTTTCTCGAGTTGCGGCCGTAACCTGGGGTATATTCTTGAGTTACGACGGGGAGGGCCCTTCCAGACACTTGTTTGTTCAGCGTCGTCAGGACCCCTGCCTAGGTGCGAGGGACACCTCGGGATTCTCCTCGAGTCTTTGCATTGCAATTGGGACGCGTCTCCACGTGAGGCGGGAGACCCAGGGTCCCTTTCCACGTGCCACAGATATCCTGGGACTCCTATCCATTTTCAAGAAGAGTCAGGCATCGTCTCCTTTGGAAGCATTGATCTCCGCGGACCTCTAGAGTTTTCAAAGGATGTGAGGCCTCCGCTCGCGATGAGGCAGAGGACTAGGTCTTTCTCTGTGGTCTCCACAGCAGATTCAGACATCCCTTCGTCTTGGGGGATGCAAGACGAGCCTGAATTCAATTCACTGCAGGGATATCCGGCCTTACTTCGAGTCAGAGTATCTCGGTGTCCATTCCACTTGAGGCCTCAAACTCAGGGTCCCTCTCACATACCTGTAGCTGAGAGAAGCCTCCTCTTGAGGTGCTTGTGGAAAGTTGGTACTCCTCTTGAGTCGAAGCCACGGACTAAGCTCTCATATCGAGTTGATTTGGGGTCCACGGAGCCCTTTCTTGTTGCTACAGTGACCTCAGGATTCCTCTAGACTTGAGACAGTGATCTTGGGTTTTCTCTGGAGTGCCATCAAGGAAATCAAGGCTCCTTTCACGTTTGATGTGGAACACGGAATTGCTCTGCACGCAGTGCAGGGGAATCGGGCCTCATCTCGCGGCGAGGGGGAAGTCTCATGCTTTTTCTCGAGTTGCGGCCGGAACCTGGGGTATATTCTCGAGTTACGACGGGGAGGGCCCTTCCAGACACGTGTTTGTTCAGCGACGTCAGGACTCCTGCCTAGGTGCGAGGGACACCTCGGGATTCTCCTCGAGTCTTTGCATTGCAATTGGGACGCGTCTCCACGTGAGGCGGGAGACCCAGGGTCCCTTTCCACGTGCCACAGATATCCTGGGACTCCTATCCATTTTCAAGAGTAGTCAGGCATCGTCTCCTTTGGAAGCATTGATCTCCGCGGACCTCTAGAGTTTTCAAAGGATGTGAGGCCTCCGCCTGCGATGAGGCAGAGGACTAGGTCTTTCTCTGTGGTCTCCACAGCAGATTCAGACATCCCTTCGTCTTGGGGGATGCAAGACGAGCCTGCATTCAATTCACTGCAGGGATATCCGGCCTTACTTCGAGTCAGAGCATCTCGGGGTCCATTCCACTTGAGGCCTCAAACTCAGGGTCCCTCTCACATACCTGTAGCTGAGAGAAGCCTCCTCTTGAGGTGCTTGTGGAAAGTTGGTATTCCTCTTGACTCGAAGCCAGGGACTATGCTCTCAATTCGACTTGTTTTGTGGTCCACGGAGTGCTTTCGTGTTGCTACAGTGACCTCAGGATTCCTCTAGACTTGAGACAGTGATCTTGGGTTTTCTCTGGAGTGCCATCAAGGAAATCAAGGCTCCTTTCACGTTTGATGTGGAACACGGAATTGCTCTGCACGCATTGCAGGGGAATCGGGCCTCATGTCGCGGCGAGGGGGAAGTCTCATGGTTTTTCTCGAGTTGCGGCCGGAACCTGGGGTATATTCTCGAGTTACGACGGGGAGGGCCCTTCCAGACACGTGTTTGTTCAGCGACGTCAGGACTCCTGCCTAGGAGCGAGTGACACCTCGGGATTCTCCTGGAGTCTTGGCATGGCAATTGGGAGGCATCTCCACGTGAGGCGGGAGACCCAGGGTCCCTTTCCACGTGCCACAGGGATCCTGGGACTCCTATCCATTTTCAAGAGGAGTCAGGCATCGTCTCCTTTGGAAGCATTGATCTCCTCGGACCTCTCGTGTTTTCAAAGGATGTGAGGCCTCCGGGGGCGATGAGGCGGAGAACTCGGTCTTTCTCTGTGGTCTCCACAGGGGATTCAGACATCCCTTCGTATTGGGAGATACAAGATGAGCCTGCATTCAATTCACTGCAGGGATATCCGGCCTTACTTCGAGTCAGAGCATCTCGGTGTCCATTCCACTTGAGGCCAAAAACTCGGGGTCCCTCAAATATACCTGTAGCTGAGAGAAGCCTCCTCTGGAGGTGCTTGTGGAAAGTTGGTATTCCTCTTGACTCTAAGCCAGGGACTAAGCTCTCATCTCGAGTTGATTTGGGGTCCGCGCAGCCCTTTCCTGTTGGTCCAGTGACATCAGGATCCCTCTAGACTTGAGACAGTGATCTTGGGTTTTCTCTGGAGTGCCATCAAGGACATCAAGGCTCCTTTCACGTTTGATGTGGACTACGTAATTGCTCTGCACGTAGTGCAGGGGAATCGGGTCTCATCTCGCGGGGAGGGGGAACTCTCATGGTTTTTCTCAAGTTGCGGCCGGAACCTGGGGTATATTCTCGAGTTACGACGGGGAGGGCCCTTCCAGACAAGTGTTTGTTAAGCGACGACAGGACTCCTTCCTAGGTTCGAGGGACACCTCGGGATTCTCCTAAAGTCTTGGCATGTCATTTGTGACGTGTCTCCACATGAAGCGGGAGACCCAGGGTCCCTTTCCACGTGCCACAGGGATCCTGGGACTCCTATCCATTTTCAAGAGGAGTCAGGCATCGTCTCTTTAGAAGCATTGATCTCCGCGGACCTCACGAGTTTTCAAAGGATGTGAGGCCCCCGGTCGCGATGAGGCGGAGAACTAGGTCTTTCTCTGTTGTCTCCACAGGGGATTCAGACATCCCTTCGTCTTGGGAGATGCAGGACGAGCCTTCATTCAATTCACTGCAGTGATATCGGGCCTTACTTCTAGTCAGAGCATCTCGGTGTCCATTCCACTTGAGGCCACAAACTCAGGGTCCCTCTCACATACCTGTAGCTGAGAGAAGCCTCCTCTTGAGGTGCTTGTGGAAAGTTGGTATTCCTATTGAGTCGAAGCCATTGACTAAGCTCCCATCTCCAGATGATTTGGGGTCCACGGAGCCCTTTCGTGTTGCTCCAGTGACCTCATGATCCCTCTAGACTAGAGACAGTGACTTTGGGTTTTCTCTGGAGTGCCATCAAGGAAATCAAGGCTCCTTTCCCGTTTGATGTGGAACACGGAATTGCTCTGCACGCAGTGCAGGGGAATCGGCCCTCATCTCGCGGTGAGGGCGAAGTCTCATGGTTTTTCTCGAGTTGCGGCCGGAACCTGGGGTATATTCTGGAGTTACGACGGGGAGGGCCCTTCCAGACACGTGTTTGTTCAGCGACGTCAGGACTCCTGCCTAGGTGCGAGGGACACCTCGGGATTCTCCTCGAGTTTTGGCATGGCAATTGGGAGGCATCTCCACGTGAGGCGGGAGACCCAGGGTCCCTTTCCACGTGCCACAGGGATCCTGGGACTCCTATTCATTTTCAAGAGGAGTCAGGCATCGTCTCCTTTGGAAGCATTGATCTCCTCGGACCTCTCGTGTTTTCAAAGGATGTGAGGCCTCCGGGGGCGATGAGGCGGAGAACTCGGTCTTTCTCTGTGGTCTCCACAGGGGATTCAGACATCCCTTCGTCTTGGGAGATACAAGATGAGCCTGCATTCAATTCACTGCAGGGATATCCGGCCTTACTTCGAGTCAGAGCATCTCGGTGTCCATTCCACTTGAGGCCAAAAACTCGGGGTCCCTCAAATATACCTGTAGCTGAGAGAAGCCTCCTCTGGAGGTGCTTGTGGAAAGTTGGTATTCCTCTTGACTCTAAGCCAGGGACTAAGCTCTCATCTCGAGTTGATTTGGGGTCCACGCAGCCCTTTCCTGTTGGTCCAGTGACATCAGGATCCCTCTAGACTTGAGACAGTGATCTTGGGTTTTCTCTGGAGTGCCATCAAGGACATCAAGGCTCCTTTCACGTTTGATGTGGACTACGTAATTGCTCTGCACGTAGTGCAGGGGAATCGGGTCTCATCTCGCGGGGAGGGGGAACTCTCATGGTTTTTCTCAAGTTGCGGCCGGAACCTGGGGTATATTCTCGAGTTACGACGGGGAGGGCCCTTCCAGACAAGTGTTTGTTAAGCGACGACAGGACTCCTTCCTAGGTTCGAGGGACACCTCGGGATTCTCCTAAAGTCTTGGCATGTCATTTGTGACGTGTCTCCACATGAAGCGGGAGACCCAGGGTCCCTTTCCACGTGCCACAGGGATCCTGGGACTCCTATCCATTTTCAAGAGGAGTCAGGCATCGTCTCCTTTGGAAGCATTGATCTCCTCGGACCTCTCGTGTTTTCAAAGGATGTGAGGCCTCCGGGGGCGATGAGGCGGAGAACTCGGTCTTTCTCTGTGGTCTCCACAGGGGATTCAGACATCCCTTCGTCTTGGGAGATACAAGATGAGCCTGCATTCAATTCACTGCAGGGATATCCGGCCTTACTTCGAGTCAGAGCATCTCGGTGTCCATTCCACTTGAGGCCAAAAACTCGGGGTCCCTCAAATATACCTGTAGCTGAGAGAAGCCTCCTCTGGAGGTGCTTGTGGAAAGTTGGTATTCCTCTTGACTCTAAGCCAGGGACTAAGCTCTCATCTCGAGTTGATTTGGGGTCCACGCAGCCCTTTCCTGTTGGTCCAGTGACATCAGGATCCCTCTAGACTTGAGACAGTGATCTTGGGTTTTCTCTGGAGTGCCATCAAGGACATCAAGGCTCCTTTCACGTTTGATGTGGACTACGTAATTGCTCTGCACGTAGTGCAGGGGAATCGGGTCTCATCTCGCGGGGATGGGGAACTCTCATGGTTTTTCTCAAGTTGCGGCCGGAACCTGGGGTATATTCTCGAGTTACGACGGGGAGGGCCCTTCCAGACAAGTGTTTGTTAAGCGACGACAGGACTCCTTCCTAGGTTCGAGGGACACCTCGGGATTCTCCTAAAGTCTTGGCATGTCATTTGTGACGTGTCTCCACATGAAGCGGGAGACCCAGGGTCCCTTTCCACGTGCCACAGGGATCCTGGGACTCCTATCCATTTTCAAGAGGAGTCAGGCATCGTCTCTTTGGAAGCATTGATCTCCGCGGACCTCACGAGTTTTCAAAGGATGTGAGGCCCCCGGTCGCGATGAGGCGGAGAACTAGGTCTTTCTCTGTGGTCTCCACAGGGGATTCAGACATCCCTTCGTCTTGGGAGATGCAGGACGAGCCTTCATTCAATTCACTGCAGTGATATCGGGCCTTACTTCTAGTCAGAGCATCTCGGTGTCCATTCCACTTGAGGCCACAAACTCAGGGTCCCTCTCACATACCTGTAGCTGAGAGAAGCCTCCTCTTGAGGTGCTTGTGGAAAGTTGGTATTCCTATTGAGTCGAAGCCATTGACTAAGCTCCCATCTCCAGATGATTTGGGGTCCATGGAGCCCTTTTGTTTTGCTACAGTGACCTCAGGATCCCTCTAGACTTGAGACAGTGATCTTGGGTGTTCTCTGGAGTGCCATCAAGGAAATCAAGGTTCCTTTCATGTTTGATGTGGAACACAGAATTGCTCTGCACGCATTTCAGGGGAATCGGGCCTCATCTCGCGGCGAGGGGGAAGTCTCATGTTTTTTCTCGAGTTGCGGGCGGACCCTGGGGTATATTCTCGAGTTACAACGGGGAGGGCCCTTCCAGACACGTGTTTGTTCAGCGACGTCAGGACTCCTGCCTACATGCGAGGGACACCTCGGGATTCTCCTCGAGTCTTGGCATGGCCATTGGGACGCGTCTCCACGTGAGGCGGGAGACCAAGTGTCCCTTTCCACGTGCCACAGGGATCCTGGGACTCCTATCCATTTTCAAGAGGAGTCAGGCATCGTCTCCTTTGGAAGCATTGATCTCCGCGGACCTCTCGAGGTTTCAAAGGACGTGAGGCCTCCGGTCGCGATGAGGCAGAGAACTAGGTCTTTCTCTGTGGTCTCCACAAGGGATTCAGACATCCCTTCGACGTGGGAGATGCAAGACGAGCCTGCATTCAATTCACTGCAGGGATATCCGGCCTTCCCTCGAGTCAGAGCATCTCGGTGTACATTGCACTTGAGGCCACAAACTCAGGGTCCCTCTCACATACCTGTAGCTGAGAGAAGCCTCCTCTTGAGGTGCTTGTGGAAAGTGGGTATTCCTCTTGAGTCGAAGCTAGGGAAGAAGCTCTCATCTCGAGTTGATTTGAGGTTCACGGAGCCCTTGCGTGTTGCTACAGTGAACTCAGGATCCCTCTAGATTGAGACAGTCATCTTGGGTGTTCTCTGGAGTGCCATTAAGGAAATCAAGGCTCCTTTCATGTTTGATGTGGAACACGGAATTGCTCTGCACGCAGTGCATGGGAATCGGGCCTCATCTCGCGGCGAGGGGGAAATCTCATGGTTTTTCTCGAGTTGCGGCCGGAACCTGGGGTATATTCTCGAGTTACGACGGGGAGGGACCTTCCAGACACGCGTTTGTTCAGGGACGTCAGGACTCCTGCCTAGGTGCGAGGGACACCTCGGGATTCTCCTCGAGTCTTGGCATGGCCATTGGGACGCGTCTCCACGTGAGGCGGGAGACCCAGGGTCCCTTTCCACGTGCCACAGGGATCCTGGGACTCCTATCCATTTTCAAGAGGAGTCAGGCATCGTCTCCTTTGGAAGCATTGATCTCCGCGGACCTATCGAGTTTTCAAAGGACGTGAGTCCTCCTGTCGCGATGAGGTAGAGAACTTGGTCTTTCTCTGTGGTCTCCACAGGGGATTCAGACATCCCTTCGTCGTGTTAGATGCAAGACGAGCCTGCATTCAATTCACTGCGGTGATATCCGGCCTTCCTTCGAGTCAGAGCATCTCGGTGTCCATTCCATTTGAGGCCACAAACTCAGGGTCCCTCTCACATACATGTAGCTGAGAGAAGCCTCCTCTTGAGGTGCTTGTGGAAAGTGGGTATTCCTCTTGAGTCGAAGCCAGGGACGAAGCTCTCATCTCGAGTTGATTTGGGGTCCACGCAGCCCTTTTGTGTTGCTACAGTGACCTCAGGATCCTTCTAGACTTGAGACAGTGATCTTGGGTGTTCTCTGGAGTGCCATCAAGGAAATCAAGGCTCCTTTCATGTTTGATGTGGAACACGGAATTGCTATGCACGCAGTGCAGGGGAATCAGGCCTCATCTCGCGGCGAGGGGGAAGTCTCATGGTTTTTCTCGAGTTGCGGGCGGACCCTGGGGTATATTCTCGAGTTACGACGGGGAGGGCCCTTCCAGACACGTGTTTGTTCAGCGACGTCAGGACTCCTGCCTAGGTGCGAGGGACACCTCGGGATTCTCCTCGAGTCTTGGCATGGCCATTGGGACGCGTCTCCACGTGAGGCGGGAGACCCAGCGTCCCTTTCCACGTGCCACAGGGATTCTGGGACCCGTATCCATTTTCAAGAGGAGTCAGGCATCGTCTCCTTTGGAAGCATTGATCTCCGCGGACCTCTCGAGTTTTCAAAGGACGTGAGGCCTCCAGTCACGATGAGGCGGAGAACTAGGTCTTTCTCTGTGGTCTCCACAGGGGATTCAGACATCCCTTCGTCGTGGGAGATGCAAGACGAGCCTGCATGCAATTCACTGCACGGATATACGGCCTTCCTTCGAGTCAGAGCATCTCGGTGTCCATTCCACTTGAGGCCACAAACTCAGGGTCCCTCTCACATACCTGTAGCTGAGAGAAGCCTCCTCATGAGGTGCTTGTGGAAAGTGGGTATTCCTCTTGAGTCGAAGCCAGCGAAGAAGCTATCATCTCGAGTTGATTTGGGGTCCACGGAGCCCTTTCGTGTTGCTACAGTGACCTCAGGATCCCTCTAGACTTGAGACAGTGATCTTGGGTGTTCTCTGGAGTGCCATTAAGGAAATCAAGGCTCCTTTCATGTTTGATGTGGAACACGGCATTGCTCTGCACGCAGTGCAGGGGAATCGGGCCTCATCTCGCAGCGAGGGGGAAGTCTCATGGTTTTTCTCGAGTTGCGGCCGGAACCTGGGGTATATTCTCGAGTTACGACGGGGAGGGCCCTTCCAGACACGTGTTTGTTCAGCGACGTCAGGACTCCTGCCTAGGTGCGAGGGACACCTCGGGATTCTTCTCGAGTCTTGGCATGGCCATTGGGACGAGTCTCCACGTGAGGCGGGAGACCCAGTGTCCCTTTCCACGTGCCACAGGGATCCTGGGACTCCTATCCATTTTCAAGAGGAGTCAGGCATCGTCTCCTTTGGAAGCATTGATCTCCGCGGACCTCTCGAATTTTCAAAGGACGTGAGGCCTCCGGTCACGATGAGGCGGAGAACTAGGTCTTTCTCTGTGGTCTCCACAGGGGATTCAGACATCCCTTCGTCGTGGGAGATGCAAGACGAGCCTACATGCAATTCACTGCACGGATATCCGGCCTTCCTTCGAGTCAGAGCATCTCGGTGTCCATTCCACTTGAGGCCACAAACTCAGGGTCCCTCTCACATACCTGTAGCTGAGAGAAGCCTCCTCTTGAGGTGCTTGTGGAAAGTGGGTATTCCTCTTGAGTCGAAGCCAGGGAAGAAGCTATCATCTCGAGTTGATTTGGGGTCCACAGAGCCCTTTCGTGTTGCTACAGTGACCTCAGGATCCCTCTAGACTTGAGACAGTGATCTTGGGTGTTCTCTGGAGTGCCATTAAGGAAATCAAGGCTCCTTTCATGTTTGATGTGGAACACGGCATTGCTCTGCATGCAGTTCAGGGGAATCGGGCCTCATCTCACGGCGAGGGGGAAATCTCATGGTTTTTCTCGAGTTGCGGCCGGAACCTGGGGTATATTCTCGAGTTACGACGGGGAGGGCCCTTCCAGACACGTGTTTGTTCAGCGACGTCAGGACTCCTGCCTAGGTGCGAGGGACACCTCGGGATTCTCCTCGAGTCTTGGCATGGCCATTGGGACGGGTCTCCACGTGAGGCGGGAGACCCAGGGTCCCTTTCCACGTGCCACAGGGATCCTGGGACTCCTATCCATTTTCAAGAGGAGTCAGGCATCGTCTCCTTTGGAAGCATTGATCTCCGCGGACCTCTCGAGTTTTCAAAGGACGTGAGGCCTCCGGTCACGATGAGGCGGAGAACTAGGTCTTTCTCTGTGGTCTCCACAGGGGATTCAGACATCCCTTCGTCGTGGGAGATGCAAGACGAGCCTGCATGCAATTCACTGCACGGATATCCGGCCTTCCTTCAAGTCAGAGCATCTCGGTGTCCATTCCACTTGAGGCCACAAACTCAGGGTCCCTCTCACATACCTGTAGCTGAGAGAAGCCTCCTCTTGAGGTGCTTGTGGAAAGTGGGTATTCCTCTTGAGTGGAAGCCTGGGACGAAGCTCTCATCTCGAGTTGATTTGGGGTCCACGGAGCCCTTTCGTGTTGCTACAATGACCTCAGGATCCCCCTAGACTTGAAACAGTGATCTTGGGTGTTCTCTGGAGTGCCATTAAGGAAATCAAGGCTCCTTTCAAGTTTGATGTGGAACACGGAATTGCTCTGCACGCAGTGCAGTGGAATCGGGCCTCATCTCGCGGCGAGGGGGAAGTCTCCTGGTTTTTCTCGAGTTGAGGCCGGAACCTGGGGTATATTCTCGAGTTACGACGGGGAGGGCCCTTCCAGACACGTGTTTGTTCAGCGACCTCAGGACTCCTGCCTAGGTGCGAGGGACACCTCGGGAGTTTCCTCGAGTCTTGGCATGGCCATTGGGACGCGTCTCCACGTGAGGCGGGAGACCCAGGGTCGCTTTCCACGTGCCACAGGGATCCTGGGACTCCTATCCATTTTCTAGAGGAGTCAGGCATCGTCTCCTTTGGAAGCATTGCTCTCCGCGGACCTCTCGAGTTTTCAAAGGACGTGAGGCCTCCGGTCACGATGAGGCGGAGAACTAGGTCTTTCTCTGTGGTCTCCACAGGGGATTCAGACAACCCATCGTCGTGGGAGATGCAAGAAGAGCCTGCATTCAATTCCCTGCAGGAATATCCGGCCTTCCTTCGAGTCAGAGCATCTCGGTGTCCATTCCACTTGAGGCCACAAACTCAGGGTCCCTCTCACATACCTGTAGCTGAGAGAAGCCTCCTCTTGAGGTGCTTGTGGAAAGTTAGTATTCCTCTTGAGTTGAAGCCAGGGACCAAGCTCTCATCTCGTGTTGATTTGGAGTCCAGGGAGCCCTTTCGTGTTGCTACAGAGACCTCAGGATCCCTCTAGACTTAAGACAGTGATCTTGGGTGTTCTCTGGAGTGCCATCAAGGAAATCAAGGCTCCTTTCATGTTTGATGTGGAACACGGAATTGCCCTGCACGCAGTGCAGGGGAATCGGGCCTCATCTCGTGGCGAGGGGGAAGTCTCATGGTTTTTCTCGAGTTGCGGGCGGACCCTGGGGTATATTCTCGAGTTACGACGGGGAGGGCCCTTCCAGACACGTGTTTGTTCAGGGACGTAAGGACTCCTGCCTAGGTGCCAGGGACACCTCGGGATTCTCCTCGAGTCTTGGCATGGCCATTGGGACGCGTCTCCACGTGAGGCGGGAGACCCAGGGTCCCTTTCCACGTGCCACAGGGATCCTGGGACTCCTATCCAATTTCAAGAGGAGTCAGGCATCGTCTCCTTTGGAAGCATTGATCTCCGCGGACCTCTCGAGTTTTCAAAGGACGTGAGGCCTCCGCTCACGATGAGGCGGAGAACTAGGTCTTTCTCTGTGGTCTCCACAGGGGATTCAGACATCCCTTCGTCGTGGGAGATGCAAGACGAGCCTGCATGCAATTCACTGCAGGGATATCCGGCCTTCCTTCGAGTCAGAGCATCTCGGTGTCCATTCCACTTGAGGCCACAAACTCAGGGTCCCTCTCACATACCTGTAGCTGAGAGAAGCCTCCTCTTGAGGTGCTTATGGAAAGTGGGTATTCCTCTTGAGGCGAAGCCAGGGAAGAAACTATCATCTCGAGTTGATTTCGGGTCCACGGAGCCCTTTCGTGTTGCTACAGTGACCTCAGGATCCCTCTAGACTTGAGACAGTGATCTTGGGTGTTCTCTGGAGTGCCATTAAGGAAATCAAGGCTCCTTTCATGTTTGATGTGGAAAACGGAATTGCTCTGCACGCAGTTCAGGTGAATCGGGCCTCATCTCGCAGCGAGGGGGAAGTCTCATGGTTTTTCTTGAGTTGCGGCCGGAACCTGCGGTATAATCTCGAGTTACGACGGGGAGGGCCCTTCCAGACACGTGTTTGTTCAGCGACGTCAGGACTCCTGCCTAGGTGTGAGGGACACCTCGGGATTCTCCTCGAGTCTTGGCATGGCCATTGGGACGCGTCTCCATGTTAGGCGGGAGAGCCAGGGTCGCTTTCCACGTGCCACAGGGATCCTGGGACTCCTATCCATTTTCAAGAGGAGTCAGGCATCGTCTCCTTTGGAAGCATTGATCTCCGCGTACCTCTCGAGTTTTCAAAGGACGTGAGGCCTCCTGTCGCGATGAGGTGGAGAACTAGGTCTTTTTCTGTGTCTCCACAGGGGATTCAGATATCCCTTCGTCGTGGGAGATGCAAGACGAGCCTGCATTCAATTCACTGCAGGGATATCCGGCCTTCCTTCGAGTCAGAGCATCTCGGTGTCCATTCCACTTGAGGCCACAAACTCAGGGGCCCTCTCACATACCTGTAGCTGAGAGAAGCCTCCTCTTGAGGTGCTTGTGGAAAGTGGGTATTCCTCTTGAGTCGAAGCCAGGGACGAAGCTCTCATCTCGAGTTGATTTGGGGTCCACGGAGCCCTTTTGTTTTGCTACAGTGACGTCAGGGTCCCTCTAGACTTGAGAGAGTGATCTTGGGTGTTCTCTGGAGTGCCATCAAGGAAATCAAGGCTCCTTTCATGTTTGATGTGGAACACGGAATTGCCCTGCACGCAGTGCAGGGGAATCGGGCCTCATCTCGTGGCGAGGGGGAAGTCTCATGGTTTTTCTCGAGTTGCGGGCGGAACCTGGGGTATATTCTCGAGTTACGACGGGGAGGGCCCTTCCAGACACGTGTTTGTTCAGGGACATCAGGACTCCTGCCTAGGTGCCAGGGACACCTCGGGATTCTCCTCGAGTCTTGGCATGGCCATTGGGATGCGTCTCCACGTGAGGCGGGAGACCCAGGGTCCCTTTCCACGTGCCACAGGGATCCTGGGACTCCTATCCATTTTCAAGAGGAGTCAGGCATCGTCTCCTTTGGAAGCATTGATCTCCGCGGACCTCTCGAGTTTTCAAAGGATGTGAGACCTCCGGTCGCGATGAGGCAGAGAACTAGGTCTTTCTCTGTGGTCTCCACAAGGGATTCAGACATCCCTTCGACGTGGGAGATGCAAGACGAGCCTGCATTCAATTCACTGCAGGGATATCCGGCCTTCCCTCGAGTCAGAGCATCTCGGTGTCCATTCCACTTGAGGCCACAAACTCAGGGTCCCTCTCACATACCTGTAGCTGAGAGAAGCCTCCTCTTGAGGTGCTTGTGGAAAGTGGGTATTCCTCTTGAGTCGAAGCCAGGGAAGAAGCTATCATCTCGAGTTGATTTGGGGTCCACGCAACCCTTTTGTTTTTCTACAGTGACCTCAGGATCCCTCTAGACTTGAGACAGTGATCTTGGGTGTTCTCTGAAGTGCCATCAAGGAAATCAAGGCTCCTTTCATGTTTGATGTGGAACACGGAATTGCTCTGCACGCAGTGCAGGGGAATCGGGCCTCATCTCGCGGCGAGGGGGAAGTCTCATGGTTTTTCTCGAGTTGCGGGCGGAACCTGGGGTATATTCTCGAGTTACGACGGGGAGGGCCCTTCCAGACACGTGTTTGTTCAGCGACTTCAGGACTCCTGCCTAGGTGCGAGGGACACCTCGGGATTCTCCTCGATTCTTGGCATGGCCATTGGGACGTGTCTCCAGGTGAGGCGGGAGACCCAGCGTCCCTTTCCACGTGCCAGAGGGATCCTGGGACTCCTATCCATTTTCAAGAGGAGTAAGGCATCGTCTCCTTTGGAAGCATTGATCTCCGCGGACCTCTCGAGGTTTCAAAGGACGTGAGGCCTCCTGTCGCAATGAGGCAGAGAACTAGGTCTTTCTCTGTGGTCTACAAAGGGATTCAGACATCCCTTCGACGTGGGAGATGCAAGACGAGCCTGCATTCAATTCACTGCAGGGATATCCGGCCTTCCTTCGAGTCAGAGCATCTCGGTGTACATTCCACTTGAGGCCACAAACTCAGGGTCCCTCTCACATACCTGTAGCTGAGAGAAGCCTCCTCTTGAGGTGCTTGTGGAAAGTGGGTATTCCTCTTGAGTCGAAGCCGGGGACGAAGCTCTCATCTCGAGTTGATTTGGGGTCCACGGAGCCCTTTCGTGTTGCTACAATGACCTAAGGATCCCTCTAGACTTGAAACAGTGATCTTGGGTGTTCTCTGGAGTGCCATTAAGGAAATCAAGGCTCCTTTCAAGTTTGATGTGGAACACGGAATTGCTCTGCACGCAGTGCAGGGGAATCGGGCCTCCTCTCGCGGCGAGGGGGAAGTCTCATGGTTTTTCTCGAGTTGCGGCTGGAACCTGGGGTATATTCTCGAGTTACGATGGGGAGGGCCATTCCAGACACGTGTTTGTTCATCGACGTCAGGACTCCTGCCTAGGTGCGAGGGACACCTCGGTATTCTTCACGAGTCTTGCCATGGCCATTGGGACGCGTCTCCACGTGAGGCGGGAGACCCAGGGTCCCTTTCCACGTGCCACAGGGATCCTGGGACTCCTATCCATTTTCAAGAGGACTCAGGCATCGTCTCCTTAGGAAGCATTGATCTCCGCGGACCTCTCGAGTTTTCAAAGGACGTGAGGCCTCCTGTCGCGATGAGGTGGAGAACTTGGTCTTTCTCTCTGGTCTCCACAGGGGATTCAGACATCCCTTCGTCGTGTTAGATGCAAGACGAGCCTGCATTCAATTCACTGCAGGGATATCCGGCCTTCCTTCGAGTCAGAGCATCTCGGTGTCCATTCCACTTGAGGCCACAAACTCAGGGTCCCTCTCACATACCTGTAGCTGAGAGTAGCCTCCTCCTGAGGTGCTTGTGGAAAGTGGGTATTCCTCTTGAGTCGAAGCCAGGGACGAAGCTCTCATCTCGAGTTGATTTGGGGTCCATGGAGACCTTTCGCGTTGCTACAGTGACCTCAGGATCCCTCTAGACTTGATACAGTGATCTTGGGTGTTCTCTGGAGTGCCGTCAAGGAAATCAAGGCTCCTTTCATGTTTGATGCGGAACACGGAATTGCTCTGCACGCAGTGCAGGGGAATCGGGCCTCATCTCGCGGCGAAGGGGAAGTCTCATGGTTTTTCTCGAGTTGCGGCCGGAACCTGGGGTATATTCTCGAGTTACGACGGGGAGGGACCTTCCAGACACGTGTTTGTTCAGCGACGTCAGGACTCCTGCCTAGGTGCGAGGGACACCTCGGGATTCTCCTCGAGTCTTGGCATGGCCATTGGGACGCGTCTCCATGTGAGGCGGGAGACCCAGGGTCCCTTTCCACGTGCCACAGTGATCCTGGGACTCCTATCCATTTTCAAGAGGAGTCAGACATCGTCTCCTTTGGAAGCATTGAACTCCGCGGACCTCTCGAGGTTTCAAAGGACGTGAGGCCTCCGGTCGCGATGAGGTGGAGAACTAGGTCTTTCTCTATGGTCTCCACAGGGGATTCAGACATCCCTTCGTCGTGGGAGATGCAAGAAGAGCCTGGTTTCAATTCACTGCAGGGATATCCGCTGTTCCTTCGAGTCAGAGCATCTCAGTGTCCATTCCACTTGAGGCCACAAACTCAGGGTCCCTCTCACATACCTGTAGCTGAGAGAAGCCTCCTCTTGAGGTGCTTGTGGAAAGTGGGTATTCCTCTTGAGTCGAAGCCAGGGAGGAATCTCTCATCCCGAGTTGATTTGGGGTCCACGGAGCCCTTTTGTGTTGCTACAGTGACCTCAGGATCCCTCTAGACTTGAGACAGTGATCTTGGGTGTTCTCTGGAGTGCCATCAAGGAAATCAAGGCTCCTTTCATGTTTGATGTGGAACACGGAATTGCTCTGCACGCAGTGCAGAGGAATCGGACCTCATCTCGCGGCGAGGGGAAAGTCTCATGGTTTCTCTCGAGTTGCGGCCGGAACCTGGGGTATATTCTCGAGTTACGACGGGGAGGGCCCTTCCAGACACGTGTCTGTTCAGGGACGTCAGGACTTCTGCCTAGGTGCAAGGGACATGTCGGGATTCTCCTCTTGTCTTGGCATGGCGATTGGGACGCGTCTCCACGTGAGGCGGGAGACCAAGGGTCCCTTTCCAAGTGCCACAGGGATCCTGGGACTCCTATCCATTTTCAAGAGGACTCAGGCATCGTCTCCTTTGGAAGCAATGATCTCCGCGGACCTCTCGAGTTTTCAAAGGACGTGAGGCCTCCGGTCGCGATGAGGCGGAAAACTAGGTCTTTCTCTGTGGTCTCCACAGGAGATTCAGACATCCCTTCGTCGTGGGAGATGCAAGAAGAGCCTGCTTTCAATTCACTGCAGGGATATCCGGCCTTCCTTCGAGTCAGAGCATCTCGGTGTCCATTCCACTTGAGGCCACAAACTCAGGGTCCCTCTCACATACCTGTAGCTGAGAGTAGCCTCCTCCTGAGGTGCTTGTGGAAAGAGGGTATTCCTCTTGAGTCGAAGCCAGGGACGAAGCTCTCATCTCGAGTTGATTTGGGGTCCATGGCGACCTTTCATGTTGCTACACTGACCTCAGGATCCCTCTAGACTTGAGACAGTGATCTTGGGTGTTCTCTGGAGTGCCATCAAGGAAATCAAGGCTCCTTTCATGTTTGATGTGGAACACGGAATTGCTCTGCCCGCAGTGCAGGGGAATCGGGCCTCATCTCGCGGCGAGGGGGAAGTCTCATGGTTTTTCTCGAGTTGCGGGCGGAACCTGTGGTATATTCTCGAGTTACGACGGGGAGGGCCCTTCCAGACACGTGTTTGTTCAGCGACGTCAGGACTCCTGCCTAGGTGCGAGGGACACCTCGGGATTCTCCTCGAGTCTTGGCATGGCCATTGGGACGCGTCTCCATGTGAGGCGGGAGACCCAGGGTCCCTTTCCACGTGCCACAGTGATCCTGGGACTCCTATCCATTTTCAAGAGGAGTCAGACATCGTCTCCTTTGGAAGCATTGAACTCCGCGGACCTCTCGAGGTTTCAAAGGACGTGAGGCCTCCGGTCGCGATGAGGTGGAGAACTAGGTCTTTCTCTATGGTCTCCACAGGGGATTCAGACATCCCTTCGTCGTGGGAGATGCAAGAAGAGCCTGGTTTCAATTCACTGCAGGGATATCCGCTGTTCCTTCGAGTCAGAGCATCTCAGTGTCCATTCCACTTGAGGCCACAAACTCAGGGTCCCTCTCACATACCTGTAGCTGAGAGAAGCCTCCTCTTGAGGTGCTTGTGGAAAGTGGGTATTCCTCTTGAGTCGAAGCCAGGGAGGAATCTCTCATCTCGAGTTGATTTGGGGTCCACGGAGCCCTTTCGTGTTGCTACAGTGACCTCAGGATCCCTCTAGACTTGAGACAGTTATCTTGGGTGTTCTCTGGAGTGCCATCAAGGAAATCAAGGCTCCTTTCATGTTTGATGTGGAACACGGAATTGCTCTGCACGCAGTGCAGAGGAATCGGGCCTCATCTCGCGGCGAGGGGAAAGTCTCATGGTTTCTCTCGAGTTGCGGCCGGAACCTGGGGTATATTCTCGAGTTACGACGGGGAGGGCCCTTCCAGACACGTGTCTGTTCAGGGACGTCAGGACTCCTGCCTAGGTGCAAGGGACATGTCGGGATTCTCCTCTTGTCTTGGCATGGCGATTGGGACGCGGCTCCACGTGAGGCGGTAGACCAAGGGTCCCTTTCCAAGTGCCACAGGGATCCTGGGACTCCTATCCATTTTCAAGAGGACTCAGGCATCGTCTCCTTTGGAAGCAATGATCTCCGCGGACCTCTCGAGTTTTCAAAGGACGTGAGGCCTCCGGTCGCGATGAGGCGGAGAACTAGGTCTTTCTCTGTGGTCTCCACAGGAGATTCAGACATCCCTTCGTCGTGGGAGATGCAAGAAGAGCCTGCTTTCAATTCACTGCAGGGATATCCGGCCTTCCTTCGAGTCAGAGCATCTCGGTGTCCATTCCACTTGAGGCCACAAACTCAGGGTCCCTCTCACATACCTGTAGCTGAGAATAGCCTCCTCCTGAGGTGCTTGTGGGAAGAGGGTATTCCTCTTGAGTCGAAGCCAGGGACGAAGCTCTCATCTCGAGTTGATTTGGGGTCCATGGAGACCTTTCTTGTTGCTACACTGACCTCAGGATCCCTCTAGACTTGAGACAGTGATCTTGGGTGTTCTCTGGAGTGCCATCAAGGAAATCACGGCTTCTTTCATGTTTGATGTGGAACACGGAATTGCTCTGCACGCAGTGCAGGGGAATCGGGCCTCATCTCGCGGCGAGGGGGAAGTCTCATGGTTTTTCTCGAGTTGCGGGCGGAACCTGGGGTATATTCTCGAGTTAAGACGGGGAGGGCTCTTCCAGACACGTGTTTGTTCAGCGACGTCAGGAATCCTGCATAGGTGCGAGGGACACCTCGGTATTCTCCTCGAGTCTTGGCATGGCAATTGGGACGCGTCTCCACGTGAGGCGGGAGACCCAGAGTCCCTTTCCACGTGCCACAGGGATCCTGGGACTCCTATCAATTTTCAAGCGGAGTCAGGCATCGTCTCCGTTGGAAGCATTGATCTCCGCAGACCTCTCGAGTTTTCAAAGGATGTGAGGCCTCCGGTCGCGATGAGGCGGAGGACTAGGTCTTTCTCTGTGGTCTCCACAGGGGATTCAAACATCCCTTCGTCTTGGGAGATGCAAGACGAGCCTGCATTCAATTCACTGCACGGATATCCAGCCTTAGTTCAAGTCAAAGCATCTCAGTGTCCATTCCACTTGAGGCCACAAACTCAGGGTCCCTCTCACATACCTGCAGCTGAGAGAAGCCTCCTCTTGAGGTGCTTGTGGAAAGTTGGTATTCCACTTGAGTCGAAGCCAGGGAATAAGCTCTCATCTCGAGTTCATTTGGGGTCCACGGAGCCCTTTCGTGTTGATCCAGTGACCTCAGGATCCCTCTAGACTTGAGACAGTGATCTTGGGTTTTCTGGAGTGCCATCAAGGAAATCAAGGCTCCTTTCACGTTTGATGAGGAACACGGAATTGCTCTGCGCGCAGTGCAGGGGAATCGGGCCTCATCTCGCGGCGAGGGGGAAGTCTCATGGTTTTTCTCGAGTTGCGGCCGGAACCTGGGGTATATTCTCGAGTTACGACGGGGAGGGCCCTTCCAGACACGTGTTTTTTAAGCGACATCAGGACTCCTGCCTAGGTGCGAGGGACACCTCGGGATTCTCCTCGAGTCTTGGCATGGCAATTGGGACGCGTCTCCACGTGAGGCGGGAGACCCAGGGTCCCTTTCCACATGACACAGGGATCCTGGGACTCCTATCCATTTTCAAGAGGAGTCAGGCATCGTCTCCTTTGGAAGCATTGATCTCCGCGGACCTCTCGAGTTTTCAAAGGATGTGAGGCCTCCAGTCGCGGTGAGGCGGAGGACTAGGTCTTTCTCTGTGGCCTCCACAGGGGATTCAGATATCCCTTCGTCTTGGGAGATGGAAGACGAGCCTGCATTCAATTCACTGCAGGGATATCCGGCCTTACTTCGAGTCAGAGCATCTCGGTGTCCATTCCACTTGAGGCCACAAACTCAGGGTCCCTCTCACATACTTGCAGCTGAGAGAAGCCTCCTCTTGAGGTGCTTGTGGAAAGTTGGTATTCCACTTGAGTCGAAGCCAGGGAATAAGCTCTCATCTCGAGTTCATTTGGGGTCCACGGAGCCCTTTCGTGTTGCTCCAGTGACCTCAGGATCCCTCTAGACTTGAGACAGTGATCTTGCGTTTTCTCTGGAGTGCCATCAAGGAAATCAAGGCTCCTTTCACGTTTGATGAGGAACACGGAATTGCTCTGCGCGCAGTGCAGGGGAATTGGGCCTCATCTCGCGGCGAGGGGGAAGTCTCATGGTTTTTCTCGAGTTGCGGCCGGAACCTGGGGTATATTCTCGAGTTACGACGGGGAGGGCCCTTCCAGACACGTGTTTTTTAAGCGACATCAGGACTCCTGCCTAGGTGCGAGGGACACCTCGGGATTCTCCTCGAGTCTTGGCATGGCAATTGGGACGCGTCTCCACGTGAGGCGGGAGACCCAGGGTCCCTTTCCACATGACACAGGGATCCTGGGACTCCTATCCATTTTCAAGAGGAGTCAGGCATCGTCTCCTTTGGAAGCATTGATCTCCGCGGACCTCTCGAGTTTTCAAAGGATGTGAGGCCTCCGGTCGCGGTGAGGCGGAGGACTAGGTCTTTCTCTGTGGCCTCCACAGGGGATTCAGATATCCCTTCGTCTTGGGAGATGGAAGACGAGCCTGCATTCAATTCACTGCAGGGATATCCGGCCTTACTTCGAGTCAGAGCATCTCGGTGTCCATTCCACTTGAGGCCACAAACTTAGGCTCCCTCTCACATACCTGTAGCTGAGAGAAGCCTCCTCTTGAGGTGCTTGTGGAAAGTTGGTATTCCTCATGAGTCGAAGTGAGGGACTAAGCTCTTATCTCGAGTTGATTTGGGGTCCACGGAGCCCTTTCTTGTTGCTACAGTGACCTCAGGATCCCTCTAGACTTGAGACAGTGATCTTGGGTTTTCTCTGGAGTGCCATCAAGGAAATCAAGGCTCCTTTCACGTTTGATGTGGAACACCGAATTGCTCTGCACGCAATGCAGGGGAATCGTGCATCATCTCGCGGCGAGGGGGAAATCTCATGGTTTTTCTCGAGTTGCGGCCGGAAACAGGTTTATATTCTCGAGTTACGATGGGGAGGGCCCTTCCCGAAATGTATTTGTTCAGCGACGTCAGGACTCCTGCCTAGGTGCGATGGACACCTCGGGATTCTCCTCTGGTCTAGGCATGGCAATTGGGACGCGTCTCCACGTGAGGCGGGAGACCCAGGGTCCCTTTCCACGTGCCACAGGGATCCTGGGACTCCTATCCATTTTCCAGAGGAATCAGGCATCGTCTCCTTTGGAAGCATTGATCTCCGTGGACCTCTCGAGTTTTCAAAGGATGTGAGGCCTCCGGTCACGTGAGGCGGAAGACTAGGTCTTTCTCTGTGTCCTCCACAGGGGATTCAGACATCCCTTCGTCTTGGGAGATGGAAGACGAGCCTGCATTCAATTCACTGCAGGGATATCCGGCCTTACTTCGAGTCAGAGCATCTCGGTGTCCATTCCACTTGAGGCCACAAACTCAGGGTCCCTCTCACATACCTGTAGCTGTGAGAAGCCTCCTCTTGAGGTGCTTTTGGAAAGTTGGTATTCCTCTTGAGTCGAAGCCAGGGACTAAGCTTTCATCTCGAGTTGATTTGGGGTCCACGGAGCCCTTTCTTGTTCCTCCAGTTACCTCAGGATCCCTCTAGACTTGAGACAGTAATCTTGGGTTTTCTCTGGAGTGCCATCAAGGAAATCAAGGCTCCTTTCACGTTTGATGTGGAACACGAAATTGCTCTGCACGCAGTGCAGGGGAATCGGGCCTCATCTCGCGGCGAGGGGGAAGTCTCATGGTTTTTCTCGAGTTGCGGCCGTAACGTGAGGTATATTCTCGAGTTACGACGGGGAGGGCCCTTCCAGACACGTGTTTCTTCAGCGATGTCAGGACTCCTGCCTAGGTGCGAGGGACACATCGGGATTCTCCTCGAGTCTTGGCATGGCTATTGGGACGCGACTCCACGTGAGTCGGGAGACCCAGGGTCCCTTTCCACGTGCCACAGGGATCCTGGGACTCCTATCCATTTTCAAGAGGAGTCAGGCATCGTCTCCTTTGGAAGCATTGATCTCCGCGGACCTCTCGAGGTTTCAAAGGACGTGACGCCTCCGGTCGCGATGAGGTGGAGAACTAGGTCTTTCTCTATGGTCTCCACAGGGGATTCAGACATCCCTTCGTCGTGGGAGATGCAAGAAGAGCCTACTTTCAATTCACTGCAGGGATATCCGGCCTTCCTTCGAGTCAGAGCATCTCGGTGTCCATTCCATTTGAGGCCACAAACTCAGGATCCCTCTCACATACCTGTAGCCGAGAGAAACCTCCTCTTGAGGTGCTTGTGGAAAGTGGGTATTCCTCTTGAGTCGAAGCCAGGGACGTGGCTCTCATCTCGAGTTGATTTGGGGTCCAGGGAGCCCTTTTGTGTTGCTACAGTGACCTCAGGATCCCTCTAGACTTGAGACAGTGATCTTGGGTGTTCTCTGGAGTGCCATCAAGGAAATCAAGGCTCCTTTCACGTTTGATGTGGAACACGGCATTGCTCTGCACGCAGTGCAGGGGAATCGGGCCTCATCTCGCGGCGAGGGGGAAGTCTCATGGTTTTTCTCGAGTTGCGGCCGGAACCTGGGGTATATTCTCGAGTTACGACGGGGAGGGCCCTTCAAGACACGTGTTTGTTCAGCGATGTCAGGACTCCTGCCTAGGTGCGAGGGACACCTCGGGATTCTCCTCGAGTCTTGGCATGGCCATTGGGACGCGTCTCCACGTGAGGCGGGAGACCCAGGGTCCCTTTCCACGTGCCACAGGGATCCTGGGACTCCTATCCATTTTAAAGAGGAGTCAGGCATTGTCTCCTTTGGAAGGATTGATCTCCGCCGACCTCTCGAGTTTTCAAAGGACGTGAGGCCTCCGGTCGCGAGGAGGTGGAGAACTAGGTCTTTCTCTGTGGTCTCCACAGGGGATTCAGACATCCCTTCGTCTTGGGAGATGCAAGACGAGCCTGCATTCAATTCACTGCACGGATATCCGGCCTTCCTTCGAGTCAGAGCATCTCGGTATCCATTCCACTTGAGGCCACAAACTCAGGGTTCCTTCTCACATACATGTAGCTGAGAGAAGCCTCCTCTTGAGGTGCTTGTGGAAAGTGGGTATTCCTCTTGAGTCGAAGCCAGGGACGAAGCTCTCATCTCGAGTTGATTTGGGGTCCACGGAGCCCTTTTGTGTTGCTACAGTGACCTCAGGATCCCTCTAAACTTGAGACAGTGATCTTGGGTGTTCTCTGGAGTGCCATCAAGGAAATCAAGGCTCCTTTCATGTTTGATGAGGAACACGGAATTGCTCTGCACGCATTGCAGGGGAATCGGGCCTCATCTCGCGGCGAAAGGGAATTCTCATGGTTTTTCTCGAGTTGCGGGCGGAACCTGGGGTATATTCTCGAGTTACCACGGGGAGGGCCCTTCCAGACACGTGTTTCTTCAGCGACGTCAGGACTCCTGCCTAGGTGTGAGGGACACCTCGGGATTCTCCTCGAGTCTTGGCATGGCCATTGGGACGCGTCTCCACGTGAGGCGGGAGACCCAGGGACCCTTTCCACGTGCCACAGGGATCCTGGGACTCCTATCCATTTTCAAGAGGAGTCAGGCATCGTCTCCTTTGGAAGCATTGATCTCCGCGGACCTCTCGAGGTTTCAAAAGACGTGAGGCCTCCGGTCGCGATGAGGCAGAGAACTAGGTCTTTCTCTGTGGTCTCCACAGGGGATTCAGACATCCCTTCGTCGTGGGAGATGCAAGATGACCCTGCATTCAATTCACTGCAGGGATATCCGGCCTTCCTTCGAGTCAGAGCATCTCGGTGTCCATTCCACTTGAGGCCACAAACTCAGGGTCCCTCTCACATACCTGTAGCTGAGAGAAGCCTCCTCTTGAGGTGCTTGAGGAAAGTGGGTATTCCTCTTGAGTCGAAGCTAGGGAAGAAGCTCTCATCTCGATTTGATTTGGGGTCCACGGAGCCCTTTCGTGTTGCTACAGTGACCTCAGGATCCCTCTAGACTTGAGACAGTGATCTTTCGTGTTCTCTGGAGTGCCATCAAGGAAATCAAGGCTCCTTTCATGTTTGATGTGGAACACGGAACTGCTCTGCACGCAGTGCAGGGGAATCGGGCCTCATCTCGCGGCGAGGGTGAAGTCTCATGGTTTTTCTCCAGTTGCGGCCGGAACCTGGGGTATATTCTCGAGTTACGACGGGGAGGGCCCTTCCAGACACGTGTTTCTTCAGCGACGTCAGGACTCCTGCCTAGGTGCGAGGCACACCTCGGGATTCTCCTCGAGTCTTGGCATGGCCATTGGGACGCGTCTCCACGTGAGGCGGGAGACCCAGGGTCCCTTTCCACGTGCCACAGGGATCCTGGGACTCCTATCCATTTTCAAGAGGAGTCAGGCATCGTCTCCTTTGGAAGGACTGATCTCCGCGGACCTCTCGAGGTTTCAAAGGACGTGAGGCCTCCGGTCGCGATGAGGTGGAGAACTAGGTCTTTCTCTATGGTCTCCACAGGGGATTCAGACATCCCTTCGTCGTGGGAGATGCAAGAAGAGCCTGCTTTCAATTCACTGCAGGGATATCCGGCCTTCCTTCGAGTCAGAGCATCTCGGTGTCCATTCCATTTGAGGCCACAAACTCAGGGTCCCTCTCACATACCTGTAGCTGAAAGAAACCTCCTCTTGAGGTGCTTGTGGAAGTGGGTATTCCTCTTGAGTCAAAGCCAGGGACGTGGCTCTCATCTCGAGTTGATTTGGGGTCCAGGGAGCCCTTTCGTGTTGCTACAGTGACCTCAGGATCCCTCTAGACTTGAGACAGTGATCTTGGGTGTTCTCTGGAGTGCCATCAAGGAAATCAAGGCTCCTTTCACGTTTGATGAGGAACACGGAATTGCTCTGCGCGCAGTGCAGGGGAATCGGGCCTCATCTCGCGGCGAGGGGGAAGTCTCATGGTTTTTCTCGAGTTGCGGCCGGAACCTGGGGTATATTCTCGAGTTACGACGGGGAGGGCCCTTCCAGACACGTGTTTGTTCAGGGACGTCAGGACTCCTGTCTAGGTGCGAGGGACACCTCGGGATTCTCCTCGAGTCTTGGCATGGCAATTGGGACGCGTCTCCACGTGAGGCGGGAGACCCAGGGTCCCTTTCCACATGACACAGGGATCCTGGGACTCCTATCCATTTTCAAGAGGAGTCAGGCATCGTCTCCTTTGGAAGCATTGATCTCCGCGGACCTCTCGAGTTTTCAAAGGATGTGAGGCCTCCGGTCGCGGTGAGGCGGAGGACTAGGTCTTTCTCTGTGGCCTCCACAGGGGATTCAGATATCCCTTCGTCTTGGGAGATGGAAGACGAGCCTGCATTCAATTCACTGCAGGGATATCCGGCCTTACTTCGAGTCAGAGCATCTCGGTGTCCATTCCACTTGAGGCCACAAACTTAGGCTCCCTCTCACATACCTGTAGCTGAGAGAAGCCTCCTCTTGAGGTGCTTGTGGAAAGTTGGTATTCCTCATGAGTCGAAGTGAGGGACTAAGCTCTTATCTCGAGTTGATTTGGGGTCCACGGAGCCCTTTCTTGTTGCTACAGTGACCTCAGGATCCCTCTAGACTTGAGACAGTGATCTTGGGTTTTCTCTGGAGTGCCATCAAGGAAATCAAGGCTCCTTTCACGTTTGATGTGGAACACCGAATTGCTCTGCACGCAATGCAGGGGAATCGTGCATCATCTCGCGGCGAGGGGGAAATCTCATGGTTTTTCTCGAGTTGCGGCCGGAAACAGGTTTATATTCTCGAGTTACGATGGGGAGGGCCCTTCCCGAAATGTATTTGTTCAGCGACGTCAGGACTCCTGCCTAGGTGCGATGGACACCTCGGGATTCTCCTCTGGTCTAGGCATGGCAATTGGGACGCGTCTCCACGTGAGGCGGGAGACCCAGTGTCCCTTTCCACGTGCCACAGGGATCCTGGGACTCCTATCCATTTTCCAGAGGAATCAGGCATCGTCTCCTTTGGAAGCATTGATCTCCGCCCACCTCTCGAGTTTTCAAAGGATGTGAGGATTCCGGGCGCGATGAGGCGGAGAACTAGGTCTTTCTCTGTGGTCTCCACAAGGGATTCAGACATCCCTTCGTCTTGGGAGATGCAAGGCGAGCCTGCATTCTATTCACTGCAGGGATATCCGGCCTTACTTTGAGTCAGAGCATCTCGGTGTCCATTCCACTTGAGGCCACAAACTCAGGGTCCCTCTCACATACCTGTAGCTGAGAGAAACCTCCTATTGAGGTGCTTGTGGAAAGTTGGTATTCCTCTTGAGTCGAAGCCAGGGACTAAGCTCTCATCTCGAGTTGATTTGGGGTCCACGGAGCCCTTTCTTGTTGCTCCAGTGACCTCAGGATCCCTCTAGACTTGAGACAGTGATCTTGGGTTTCTCTGGAGTGCCATCAAGGAAATCAAGGCTCCTATCACGTTTGATGTGGAACACGGAATTGCTCTGCACGCAGTGCAGGGGAATCGGGCCTCATCTCGCGGCGAGGGGGAAGTCTCATGGTTTTTCTCGAGTTGCGGCCGGAACCTGGGGTATATTCTGGAGTTACGACGGGGAGGGCCCTTCCAGACACGTGATTGTTCAGCGACGTCAGGACTCCTGCCTAGGTGCGAGGGACACCTCGGGATTCTCCACGAGTCTTGGCATGGAAATTGGGACGCGTCTCCACGTGAGGCGGGAGACCCAGGGTCCCCGTCCATGTGGACAGGGATCCTGGGACTCCTAACCATTTTCAAGAGGAGTCAGGCATTGTCTCCTTTGGAAGCATTGATCTCCGTGGACCTCTCGAGTTTTCAAAGGATGTGAGGCCTCCGGTCACGTGAGGCGGAAGACTAGGTCTTTCTCTGTGTCCTCCACAGGGGATTCAGACATCCCTTCGTCTTGGGAGATGGAAGACGAGCCTGCATTCAATTCACTGCAGGGATATCCGGCCTTACTTCGAGTCAGAGCATCTCGGTGTCCATTCCACTTGAGGCCACAAACTCAGGGTCCCTCTCACATACCTGTAGCTGTGAGAAGCCTCCTCTTGAGGTGCTTTTGGAAAGTTGGTATTCCTCTTGAGTCGAAGCCAGGGACTAAGCTTTCATCTCGAGTTGATTTGGGGTCCACGGAGCCCTTTCTTGTTCCTCCAGTTACCTCAGGATCCCTCTAGACTTGAGACAGTAATCTTGGGTTTTCTCTGGAGTGCCATCAAGGAAATCAAGGCTCCTTTCACGTTTGATGTGGAACACGAAATTGCTCTGCACGCAGTGCAGGGGAATCGGGCCTCATCTCGCGGCGAGGGGGAAGTCTCATGGTTTTTCTCGAGTTGCGGCCGTAACGTGAGGTATATTCTCGAGTTACGACGGGGAGGGCCCTTCCAGACACGTGTTTCTTCAGCGATGTCAGGACTCCTGCCTAGGTGCGAGGGACACATCGGGATTCTCCTCGAGTCTTGGCATGGCTATTGGGACGCGACTCCACGTGAGTCGGGAGACCCAGGGTCCCTTTCCACGTGCCACAGGGATCCTGGGACTCCTATCCATTTTCAAGAGGAGTCAGGCATCGTCTCCTTTGGAAGCATTGATCTCCGCGGACCTCTCGAGGTTTCAAAGGACGTGACGCCTCCGGTCGCGATGAGGTGGAGAACTAGGTCTTTCTCTATGGTCTCCACAGGGGATTCAGACATCCCTTCGTCGTGGGAGATGCAAGAAGAGCCTACTTTCAATTCACTGCAGGGATATCCGGCCTTCCTTCGAGTCAGAGCATCTCGGTGTCCATTCCATTTGAGGCCACAAACTCAGGATCCCTCTCACATACCTGTAGCTGAGAGAAACCTCCTCTTGAGGTGCTTGTGGAAAGTGGGTATTCCTCTTGAGTCGAAGCCAGGGACGTGGCTCTCATCTCGAGTTGATTTGGGGTCCAGGGAGCCCTTTTGTGTTGCTACAGTGACCTCAGGATCCCTCTAGACTTGAGACAGTGATCTTGGGTGTTCTCTGGAGTGCCATCAAGGAAATCAAGGCTCCTTTCACGTTTGATGTGGAACACGGCATTGCTCTGCACGCAGTGCAGGGGAATCGGGCCTCATCTCGCGGCGAGGGGGAAGTCTCATGGTTTTTCTCGAGTTGCGGCCGGAACCTGGGGTATATTCTCGAGTTACGATGGGGAGGGCCCTTCAAGACACGTGTTTGTTCAGCGATGTCAGGACTCCTGCCTAGGTGCGAGGGACACCTCGGGATTCTCCTCGAGTCTTGGCATGGCCATTGGGACGCGTCTCCACGTGAGGCGGGAGACCCAGGGTCCCTTTCCACGTGCCACAGGGATCCTGGGACTCCTATCCATTTTAAAGAGGAGTCAGGCATTGTCTCCTTTGGAAGGATTGATCTCCGCCGACCTCTCGAGTTTTCAAAGGACGTGAGGCCTCCGGTCGCGAGGAGGTGGAGAACTAGGTCTTTCTCTGTGGTCTCCACAGGGGATTCAGACATCCCTTCGTCTTGGGAGATGCAAGACGAGCGTGCATTCAATTCACTGCACGGATATCCGGCCTTCCTTCGAGTCAGAGCATCTCGGTATCCATTCCACTTGAGGCCACAAACTCAGGGTCCCTCTCACATACATGTAGCTGAGAGAAGCCTCCTCTTGAGGTGCTTGTGGAAAGTGGGTATTCCTCTTGAGTCGAAGCCAGGGACGAAGCTCTCATCTCGAGTTGATTTGGGGTCCACGGAGCCCTTTTGTGTTGCTACAGTGACCTCAGGATCCCTGTAAACTTGAGACAGTGATCTTGGGTGTTCTCTGGAGTGCCATCAAGGAAATCAAGGCTCCTTTCATGTTTGATGAGGAACACGGAATTGCTCTGCACGCATTGCAGGGGAATCGGGCCTCATCTCGCGGCGAAAGGGAATTCTCATGGTTTTTCTCGAGTTGCGGGCGGAACCTGTGGTAAATTCTCGAGTTACCACGGGGAGGGCCCTTCCAGACACGTGTTTCTTCAGCGACGTCAGGACTCCTGCCTAGGTGTGAGGGACACCTCGGGATTCTCCTCGAGTCTTGGCATGGCCATTGGGACGCGTCTCCTCGTGAGGCGGGAGACCCAGGGTCCCTTTCCACGTGCCACAGGGATCCTGGGACTCCTATCCATTTTCAAGAGGAGTCAGGCATCGTCTCCTTTGGAAGCATTGATCTCCGCGGACCTCTCGAGGTTTCAAAAGACGTGAGGCCTCCGGTCGCGATGAGGCAGAGAACTAGGTCTTTCTCTGTGGTCTCCACAGGGGATTCAGACATCCCTTCGTCGTGGGAGATGCAAGACGAGCCTGCATTCAATTCACTGCAGGGATATCCGGCCTTCCTTCGAGTCAGAGCATCTCGGTGTCCATTCCACTTGAGGCCACAAACTCAGGGTCCCTCTCACATACCTGTAGCTGAGAGAAGCCTCCTCTTGAGGTGCTTGAGGAAAGTGGGTATTCCTCTTGAGTCGAAGCTAGGGAAGAAGCTCTCATCTCGATTTGATTTGGGGTCCACGGAGCCCTTTCGTGTTGCTACAGTGACCTCAGGATCCCTCTAGACTTGAGACAGTGATCTTGGGTGTTCTCTGGAGTGCCATCAAGGAAATCAAGGCTCCTTTCATGTTTGATGTGGAACACGTTATTGCTCTGCACGCAGTGCAGGGGAATCGGGCCTCATCTCGCGGCGAGGGGGAAGTCTCATGGTTTTTCTCGAGTTGCGGCCGGATCCTGGGGTATATTCTCGAGTTACGATGGGGAGGGCCCTTCAAGACACGTGTTTGTTCAGCGATGTCAGGACTCCTGCCTAGGTGCGAGGGACAGCTCGGGATTCTCCTCGAGTCTTGGCATGGCCATTGGGACGCGTCTCCACGTGAGGCGGGAGACCCAGGGTCCCTTTCCACGTGCCACAGGGATACTGGGACTCCTATCCATTTTAAAGAGGAGTCAGGCATTGTCTCCTTTGGAAGCATTGATCTCCGCGGACCTCTCGAGTTTTCAAAGGACGTGAGGCCTCCGGTCGCGAGGAGGTGGAGAACTAGGTCTTTCTCTGTGGTCTCCACAGGGGATTCAGACATCCCTTCGTCTTGGGAGATGCAAGACGAGCCTGCTTTCAATTCACTGCACGGATATCCGGCCTTCCTTCGAGTCAGAGCATCTCAGTGTCCATTCCACTTGAGGCCACAATCTCAGGGTCCCTCTCACATACCTGTAGCTGAGAGAAACCTCCTCGTGAGGTGCTTGTGGTAAGTGGGTATTCCTCTTGAGTCGAAGCCAGGGACGAAGCTCTCATCTCGAGTTGATTTGGGGTCCACGGAGCCCTTTTGTGTTGCTACAGTGACCTCAGGATCCCTCTAGACTTGAGACAGTGATCTTGGGTGTTCTCTGGAGTGCCATCAAGGAAATCAAGGCTCCTTTCATGTTTGATGTGGAACACGGAATTGCTCTGCACGCAGTGCAGGGGAATCGGGCCTCATCTCGCGGCGAAGGGAAAGTCTCATGGTTTTTCTCGAGTTGCGGGCGGAACCTGTTGTATATTCTCGAGTTACCACGGGGAGGGCCCTTCCAGACACGTGTTTCTTCAGCGACGTCAGGACTCCTGCCTAGGTGCGAGGGACACCTCGGGATTCTCCTCGAGTCTTGGCATGGCCATTGGGACGCGTCTCCACGTGAGGCGGGAGACCCAGGGTCCCTTTCCACGTGCCACAGGGATCCTGGGACTCCTATCCATTTTCAAGAGGACTCAGGCATCGTCTCCTTTGGAAGTATTGATCTCCGCGGACCTCTCGAGGTTTCAAAGGACGTGAGGCCTCCGGTCGCGATGAGGCAGAGAACTAGGTCTTTCTCTGTTGTCTCCACAGGGGATTCAGACATCCCTTCGTCGTGGGAGATGCAAGACGAGCCTGCATTCAATTCACTGCAGGGATATCCGGCCTTCCTTCAAGTCAGAGCATCTCAGTGTCCATTCCACTTGAGGCCACAATCTCAGGGTCCCTCTCACATACCTGTAGCTGAGAGAAGCCTCCTCTTGAGGTGCTTGTGGAAAGTTGGTATTCCTCTTGAGTCGAAGCCACGGACTAAGCTCTCATCTCGAGATGATTTGGGGTCCACGGAGCCCTTTTGTGTGGCTCCAGTGACCTCAGGATCCCTCTTTACTAGAGACAGTGACTTTGGGTTTTCTCTGGAGTGCCATCAAGGAAATCAAGGCTCCTTTCACGTTTGATGTGGAACACGGAATTGCTCTGCACGCAGTGAAGGGGAATCGGGCCTCATCTCGCGGCGAGGGGTAAGTCTCATGGTTTTTCTCAAGTTGCGGCCGGAACTTGGGGTATATTCTCGAGTTACGACGGGGAGGGCCCTTCGAGACACGTGTTTGTTCAGCGACGTCAGGACTCCTGCCTAGATGCGAGGGACATCCCGGTATTCTCCTCGCGTCTTGGCATGGCAATTGGGACGTGTCTCCAAGTGTGACCTGAGACCCAGTGTCGTTTTTAACGTACCACAGGTATTCTGGGGCTCCTATCTATTTTCGAGAGGAGTCAGGCATCGTCTCCTTTGGAAGCATTGATCTCCGTGGACCTCTCGAATTTTCAAAGGATGTGAGGCCTCCGGTCGCGATGAGGCGGAGGACTAGGTCTTTTTCTGTCGTTTCCACAGTGGATTCAGACATCCCTTCGTCTTGGGAGATGCAAGACGAGCCTGCATTCAATTCACTGCAGGGATATCCGGCCTTACTTCGAGTCAGAGCATCTCTGTGTCCATTCCACTTGAGGCCACAAACTCAGGGTCCATCTCACATACCTCTAGCTGAGAGAAGCCTCCTCTTGAGGTCCTTGTGGAAAGTTGGTATTCCTCTTGAGTTGAAGCCAGGGACTAAGCTCTCATCTCGAGATGATTTGGGGTCCACGGAGCCCTTTCGTGTGGCTCCAGTCACCTCAAGATCCCTCTAGACTAGAGACAGTGACTTTGGGTTTTCTCTGGAGTGCCATCAAGGAAATCAAGGCTCCTTTCACATTTGATGTGGAACACGGAATTGCTCTGCACGCAGTGCAGGGGAATCGTGCCTCATCTCGCGGCGAGGGGGAAGTCTCATGGTTTTTCTCGAGTTGCGGCCGGAACCTGGGGTATAATCTCGAGTTACGACGGGGAGGGCCCTTCCAGACACGTGTTTATTCAGCGACGTCACGACTCCAACCTAGGTGCGAGGGACACCTTGGGATTCTCCTCGAGTCTTGGCATGGCAATTGAGACGCGTCTCCAAGTGAGGCGGGAGACCCAGGGTCCCTTTCCGCGTGCCACAGGGATCCTGGGTCTCCTATCCATTTTCAAGAGGAGTCAGGCATCGTCTCCTTTGGAAGCATTGATCTCCGCGGAACTCTCGAGTTTTCAAAGGATGTGAGGCCTCCGGACGCGATGAGGCGGAGGACTAGGTCTTTCTCCGTGGTATCCACAGGGGATTCAGATATCCCTTCGTCTTGGGAGACGCAAGACGAGCTTGCATTCAATTCACTGCAGGGATATCCGGCCTGACTTCGAGTCAGAGCATCTCAGTGTCCATTCCACTTGAGGCCACAAACTCAGGGTCCCTCTCACATACCTGTAGCTGAGAGAAGCCTCCTCTTGAAGTGCTTGTGGAAAGTTGGTATTCCTCTTGAGTAGAAGCCAGGGACTAAGCTCTCATCTCGAGTTGATTTGGGGTCCACGGAGCCCTTTCGTGTTGCTCCAGTGACCTCAGGATCCCTCTAGACTTCAGACAGTGATCTTGGGTTTTCTCTGGAGAGCCATCAAGGAAATCAAGGCTCCTTTCCCGTTTGATGTGGAACACGGAATTGCTCTGCACGCAGTGCAGGGGAATCGGGCCTCATCTCGCGGCGAGGGGGAAGTCTCATGGTTTTTCTCGAGTTGCGGCCGGACCCTGGGGTATATTCTCGAGTTACGATGGGGAGGGCCCTTCCAGACACGTGTTTCTTCAGCGACGTCAGGACTCCTGCCTAGGTGCGAGGGACACCTCGGGATTCTCCTCGAGTCTTGGCATGGCAATTGGAACGCGTCTCCACGTGAGGCGGGAGACACAGGGTCCCTTTCCACGTGCCACAGGGATCCTGGGACTCCTATCCATTTTCAAGAGGAGTCAGGCATCGTCTCCTTTGGAAGCATTGATCTCCGCGGACCTCTCGAGTTTTCAAAGGATATGAGGCCACCGCTCGCGATGAGGCGGAGAACTCGGTCTTTCTCTGTCATCTCCACAGGGGATTCAGACATCCCTTCGGATTGGGAGATGCAAGACGAGCCTGCATTCAATTCACTGCAGGGATATCCGGCCTTACTTCGAGTCAGAGCATCTCGGTGTCCATTCCACTTGAGGCCACAAACTCAGGGTCCCTCTCACATACCTGTAGCTGAGAGAAGCCCCCTCTTGAGGTGCTTGTGGAAAGTTGGTATTCCTCTTGACTCGAAGCCAAGGACTAAGCTCTCATCTCGAGTTGATTTGGGGTCCACGGAGCACTTTCGTGTTGCTCCAGTGACCTCAGGATCCCTCTAGACTTGAGACAGTGATCTTGGGTTTTCTCTGGAGTGCCATGAAGGAAATCAAGGCTCCTTTCACGTTTGATGTGGAACACGGAATTGCTCTGCACGCATTGCAGGGGAATCGGGCCTCATCTCGCGGCGAGGAGGAAGTCTCATGGTTTTTCTCGAGTTGCGGCCGGAACCTGGGGTATATTCTCGAGTTACGATTGGGAGGATCCTTCCAGACACGTGTTTGTTCAGCGACGTCAGGACTCCTGCCTTGGTGCGAGGACACCTCGGGATTCTCCTCGAGTCTTGGCATGGCAATTGGGACGCGTCTCCATGTGAGGCGGGAGACCCGGGGCCCTTTCCACGTGCCACAGGGATCCTGGGACACCTATCCATTTTCAAGAGGAGTCAGGCATCGTCTCCTTTGGAAGCATTGATCTCCGCGGACCTCTCGAGTTTTCAAAGGATGTGAGGCCTCTGGTCGCGATGAGGCGGAGAACTAGGTCTTTCTCTGTGGTCTCCAAAGGGGATTCAGACATCCCTTCTTCTTGGGAGATACAAGAAAAGCCTGCTTTCAATTCACTGCAGGGATATCCGGCCTTACTTCGAGTCAGAGCATCTCGGTGTCCATTCCACTTGAGGCCACAAACTCAGGGTCCCTCTCACATACCTGTAGCTGAGAGAAGCCTCCTCTTGAGGTGCTTGTGGAAAGTTGGTATTCCCTTGAGTCGAAGCCAGGGACTAAGCTCTCATCTCGAGTTGATTTGGGGTCCACGCAGACCTTTCGTGTTGCTTCAGAGACCTCAGGATCCCTCTAGTCTTGAGACAGTGATCTTGGGTTTTCTCTAGAGTGCCGTCAAGGAAATCAAGGCTCCTTTCACGTTTGATGTGGAACACGGAATTGTTCTGCATGCAGTTCATGGGAATCGGGCCTCATCTCGCGGCGAGGGGGAAGTCTCATGGTTTTTCTCGAGTTGCGGCCAGAACCTGGGGTATAATCTCGAGTTACGACGGGGAGGGCCCTTCCAGACACGTGTTTGTTCAGCGACGTCAGGACTCCTGCCTAGGTGCGAGGGACACCTCGGGATTCTCCTCGAGTCTTGGCATGGCAATTGGGACGTGTCTCCACGTGAGGCGGGAGACCCAGGGTCCCTTTCCACGTGCCACAGGGATCCTGGGACTCCTATCCATTTCCAAGAGGAGTCAGGCATCGTCTCCTTCGGAGGTACTGATCTCCGCAGACCTCTCGAGTTTTCAAAGGATATGAGGCCTCCGGTTGCATTGAGGTGGAGGACTAGGCCTTTCTCTGTTGTCTCCACAGGGGATTCAGACAACCCTTCGTCTTGGGAGATGCAAGACGAGCCTGCATTCAATTCACTGCAGGGATATCCGGCCTTACTTCGAGTCAGAGCATCTCGGTGTCCATTCCACTTGAGGCCACAAACTCAGGGCCCTCTCACATACCTGTAGCTGAGAGAAGCCTCCTCTTGAGGTGCTTGTGGAAAGTTGGTATTCCTCTTGACTCGAAGCCAGGGACTAAACTCTCATCTCGAGTTGATTTGGGGTCCATGGAGCCCTTTCGTGTTGCTCCAGTGACCTCAGGATCCCTCTAGACTTGAGACAGTGATCTTGGGTTTTCTCTGGAGTGCCATCAAGGAAATCAAGGCTCCTTTCACGTTTGATGTGGAACACGGAATTGCTCTGCACGCATTGCAGGGGAATCGGGCCTCATCTCGAGGCGAGGGGGAAGTCTCATGATTTTTCTCGAGTTGCGGCCGGAACCTGGGGTATATTCTCGAGTTACGACGGGGAGGGCCCTTCCAGACACGTGTTTGTTCAGCGACGTCAGGACTCCTGCCTAGGTGCGAGGGACACCTCGGGATTCTCCTCGAGTCTTGGCATGGCAATTGGGACGCGTCTCCACGTGAGGCGGGAGACCCAGGGTCCCTTTCCACGTGCCACAGGGATCCTGGGACTCCTATCCATTTTCAAGAGGAGTCAGGCATCGTGTCCTTTGGAAGCATTGATCTCCGCGGACCTCTCGAGTTTTCAAAGGATATGAGGCCACCGCTCGTGATGAGGCGGAGAACTCGGTCTTTCTCTGTCATCTCCACAGGGGATTCAGACATCCCTTCATCTTGGGAGATGCAAGACGAGCCTGCATTCAATTCAATGCAGGGATATCCGGCCTTACTTCGAGTCAGAGAATCTCGGTGTCCATTCCACTTGAGGCCACAAATTCAGGGTCCCTCTCACATACCTGTAGCTGAGAGAAGCCACCTCTTGAGGTGCTTGTGAAAAGTTGGTCTTCCTCTTGACTCGAAGCCAGGGACTAAGCTCTCATCTCGAGTTGATTTGGGGTCCACGGAGCCCTTTCGTGTTGCTCCAGTGACCTCAGGATCCCTCTAGACTTGAGACAGTGATCTTGGGTTTTCTCTGGAGTGCCATGAAGGAAATCAAGGCTCCTTTCACGTTTGATATGGAACACGGAATTGCTCTGCACGCATTGCAGGGGAATCGGGCCTCATCTCGCGGCGAGGAGGAAGTCTCATGGTTTTTCTCGAGTTGCGGCCGGAACATGGGGTATATTCTCGAGTTACGACGGGGAGGGACCTCCCAGACACGTGGTTGTTCAGCGACGTCAGGACTCCTGCCTAGGAGTGAGGAACAACTCGGGATACTCCTCGAGTCTTGGCATGGTAATTGGGAGGCATCTCCACGTGAGGCGGGAGACCCAGGGTCCCTTTCCACGTTCCACAGGGATCCTGGGACTCCTATCCATTTTGAAGAGGAGTCTGGCATCGTCTCCTTTGGAAGCATTGATCTCCGCGGACCTCTCGAGTTTTCAAAGGATGTGAGGCCTCCGCTCGCAATGAGGCGGAGTACTCGGTCTTTCTCTGTCATCTCCACAGGGGATTCAGACATCCCTTCGTCTTGGGAGATGCAAGACGAGCCTGCATTCAATTCACTGCAGGGATATCCGGCCTTACTTCGAGTCAGAGCATCTCGGTGTCCATTCCATTTGAGGCCACAAACTCAGGGTCCCTCTCACACACCTGTAGCTGAGAGAAGCCTCCTCTTGAGTTGCTTGTGGAAAGTTGGTATTCCTCTTGACTCGAAGTGAGGGACTAAGCTCTCATCTAGAGTTGATTTGGGGTCCACGGAGCCCTTTCCTGTTGGTCGAGTGACCTCAGGATCCCTCTAGACTTGAGACAGTGATCTTGGGTTTTCTCTGGAGTGCCATCAAGGAAATCAAGGCTCCTTTCACGTTTGATGTGGAACACGGAATTGCTCTGCATGCAGTGCAGGGGAATCGGGCCTCAACTCGCGGCGAGTGGGTAATCTCATGGTTTTTCTCGATTTGCGGCCGAAACCTGGGGTATATTCTCGAGTTACGATTGGGAGGATCCTTCCAGACACGTGTTTGTTCAGCGACGTCAGGACTCCTGCCTTGGTGCGAGGACACCTCGGGATTCTCCTCGAGTCTTGGCATGGCAATTGGGACGCGTCTCCACGTGAGGCGGGAGACCCGGGGCCCTTTCCACGTGCCACAGGGATCCTGGGACTCCTATCCATTTTCAAGAGGAGTCAGGCATCGTCTCCTTTGGAAGCATTGGCTCGCGTCTCCACGTGAAGCGGGAGACCCACGATCACCGTACATGTGGACAGGGATCCTGGGAATTCTAATCATTTTCAAGAGGAGTCAGGCATCGTCTCCTTTGGAAGCATTGATCTCCGCGAACCTCTCGAGTTTTCAAAGGATGTGAGGCCTCCGTTCGCGTTGAGGCGGAGGACTAGGACTTTCTCTGTGGTCTCCACAGGGGATTCAGACATCCCTTCGTCTTGGGAGATGCAAGAGGAGCCTGCATTCAATTCACTGCAGGGATATCCGTCCTTACTTCAAGTCAGAGCATATCGGTGTCCATTCCACTTGAGGCCACACACTCAGGGTCCCTTCACATACCTGTAGCTGAGAAAAGCCTCCTCTTGAGGTGCTTGTGGAAAGTTGGTATTCCTCTTGAGTCGAAGCCAGGGACTAAGCTCTCATCTCGAGTTGATTTTGGATCCACGGAGCCCTTTCGTGTTGCTCAAGTGACCTCAGGATCCCTCTAGACTTGAGACAGTGATCTTGGGTTTTCTCTGGAGTGCCAACAAGGAAATCAAGGCTCCTTTCACGTTTGATGTGGAACACAGAATTGCTCTGCACGCAGTGCAGGGGAATCGGGCCTCATCTCGCGGCGAGGGGGAAGTCTCAGATTTTTTCTAAAGTTGCGGCCGGAACCTGATTTATATTCTCGAGTTACGACGGGGAGGGCCCTTCCAGACACGTGTTTGTTCAGCGACGTCAGGACTCCTTCCTAGGTGCGAGGGACACCTCGGGATTCTCCTCGAGTCTTGGCATGGCAATTGGGACGCGTCTCCACGTGAGGCGGGAGACCCAGGGTCCCTTTCCACGTGCCACAGGGATCCTGGGACTCCTATCCATTTGCAAGAGGAGTCAGGCATCGTCTCCTTTGGAAGCATTGATCTCCGCGGACCTCTCGAGTTTTCAAAGGATGTGAGGCATCCGGTCTGTTTAGCCGGAGGACTAGGTCTTTCTCTGTCGTCTCCACAGGGGATTCAGACATCCCTTCGTCTTGGGAGATGCAAGACGAGCCTGCATTCAATTCACTGCAGGGATATCCGGCCTTACTTCGAGTCAGAGCATCTCGGTATCCATTCCACTTGAGGCCACAAACTCAGGGTCCCTTCACATACCTGTAGCTGAGAAAAGCCTCCTCTTGAGGAGCTTGTGGAAAGTTGGTATTCCTCTTGAGTCGAAGCCAGGGACTAAGCTCTCATCTCGAGTTGATTTGGGGTCCACGGAGCCCTTTCGTGTTGCTCAAGTGACCTCAGAATCCCTCTAGACTTGAGACAGTGATCTTGGGTTTTCTCTGCAGTGCCATCAAGGAAATCAAGGCTCCTTTCACGTTTGATGTGGAACACGGAATTGCTCTGCAGGCAGTGCAGGGGAATCGGGCCTCATCTCGCGGCGAGGGGGAAGTCTCATGGTTTTTCTCGAGTTGCGGCCGGAACCTGGGGTATATTCTCGAGTTACGACGGGGAGGGCCCTTCCAGACACGTGTTTGTTCAACGACGTCAGGACTCCTGCCTAGGTGCGAGGGACACCTCGGGATTCTCCTAGAGTCTTGGCATGGCAAATTGGACGCGGCTCCACGTGAGGCGGGAGACCCAGTGTCCCTTTCCACGTGCCACAGGGATCCTGGGACTCCTATCCATTTTCAAGAGGAGTCAGGCATCGTCTCCTTTGGAAGCATTGATCTCCGCGGACCTCTCGAGTTTTCAAAGGATGTGAGGCCTCCGGTCGCGATGAGGCGGAGGACTAGGCCTTTCTCTGTGGTCTCCACAGCGGATTCAGACATCCCTTCGTCATGGGAGATGCAAGACGAGCCTGCATTCAATTCACTGCAGGGATATCCGGCCTTACTTCGAGTCAGAGCATCTCGGTGTCCATTCCACTTGAGGCCACAAACTCAGGGACCCTCTCACTTACCTGTAGCTGAGAGAAGCCTCCTCTTGAGGTGCTTGTGGAAAGTTGGTATTCCTCTTGAGTCGAAGCCAGGGATTAAGCTCTCATCTCGAGTTGATTTGGGGTCCACGGAGATCTTTCGTGTTGCTCCAGTGGTTTCAGGATCCCTCTAGACTTGAGACAGTGAACTTGGGTTTTCTCTGGAGTGCCATCAAGGAAATCAAGGCTCCTTTCACGTTTGATGTGGAAAACGGAATTGCTCTGCACGCAGTGCAGGGGAATCTGGGCTCATCTCGTGGCGAGGGTGAAGTCTCATGGCTTTTCTCGAGTTGCGGCCGGAACCTGGGGTATATTCTCGAGTTACGACGGGGAGGGCCCTTGCAGACACGTGTTTGTTCAGCGAGGTCAGGACTCCTGCCTAGGTGCGAGGGACACCTCGGGATTCTCCTCGAGTCTTGGCATGGCAAGTGGGACGCGTCTCCACGTGATGCAGGAGACCCAGGGTCCCTTTCCACGTGCCACAGGGATCCTGGGACTCCTATCCATTTTCAAGAGGAGTCAGGCATCGTCTCCTTCGGAAGTATTGATTTCCGCGGACCTCTCGAATTTTCAAAGGATATGAGGCCTCCGGTTGCGTTGAGGTGGAGGACTAGGTCTTTCTCTGTGGTCTCCACAGGGGATTCAGACAACCCTTCGTCTTGGGAGATGCAAGACGAGCCTGCATTCAATTCACTGCAGGGATATCCGGCCTTACTTCGAGTCAGAGCATCTCGGTGTCCATTCCACTTGAGGCCACAAACTCAGGGTCCCTCTCACATACCTGTAGCTGAGAGAAGCCTCCTCTTGAGATGCTTGTGGAAAGTTGGTATTCCTCTTGAGTCGAAGCCAGGGACTAAGCTCTCATCTCGAGTTGATTTGGGGTCCACAGATCCATTTCCTGTTGGTCCAGTGACCTCAGGATCCCTCTAGACTTGAGACAGTGATCTTGGGTTTTCTCTGGAGTGCCATCAATGAAATCAAGGCTCCTTTCACGTTTGATGTGGAAAACGGAATTGCTGTGCATGCAGTTCAGAGGAATCAGGCCTCAACTCGCGGCGAGGGGTATATCTCATGGTTTTTCTCGAGTTGCGTCCCGAACCTGGGGTATATTCTCGAATTACGACGGGGAGGGCCTTTCCAGACACGTGTTTGTTCAGCGACGTCAGGACTCCTGCCTAGGTGCGAGGGACACCTCGGAATTCTCCTCGAGTCTTGGCATGGCAATTTGGACGCGTCTCCACGTGAGGCGGGAGACCCAAGGTCCCTTTCCACGTGCCACAGGGATCCTGGGACTCCTATCCATTTTCAAGAGGAGTCAGGCATCGTCTCCTTTGGAAGCATTGATCTCCGCGGACCTCTCGAGTTTTCAAAGGATGTGAGGCCACCGGTCGCGATGAGGCGGAGAACTCGGTCTTTCTCTGTGATCTCCACAGGGGATTCAGACATCCCTTCGTCTTGGGAGATGCAAGATGAGCCTGCATTCAATTCACTGCAGGGATATCCTGCCTTTCTTCGAGTCAGAGCATCTCAGTGTCCATTCCACTTGAGGCCACACACTCAGGGTCCCTCTCACATACCTGTAGCTGAGAGAAGCCTCCTCTTGAGGTGCTTGTGGAAAGTTGGTATTCCTCTTGAGTCGAAGCCAGGGACTAAGCTCTCATCTCGAGTTGATTTGGGGTCCACAGAGCCCTTTCCTGTTGCTCCAGTGACCTCAGGATCCCTCTAGACTTGAGACAGTGATCTTGGGTTTTCTCTGGAGTGCCATCAAGGAAATCAAGGCTCCTTTCACGTTTGATGTGGAACACGGAATTGCTCTGCACGCAGTGCAGGGGAATCGGGCCTCATCCAGCGGCGAGGTTGAAATCTCATGATTTTTCTCGAGTTGAGGCCGGAACCAGGGGTATATTCTCGAGTTACGACGGGGAGGGCCCTTCCAGACACGTGTTTGTTCAGCGACGTCAGGAATCCTGCCTAGGTGCGAGGGACACCTCGGGATTCTCCTCGAGTCTTGGCATGGCAATGGGGACGCGTCTCCACGTGAGGCGGGAGACGCAGGGTCCCTTTCCACGTGCCACAGGGATCCTGGGACTCCTATCCATTTTCAAGAGGAGTCAGGCATCGTCTCCTTTGGAAGCATTGATCTCCGCGGACCTCTCGAATTTTCAAAGGATGTGAGGAAACCGGTCACGATGAGGCGGAGAACTAGGTCTTTCTCTGTGGTCTCCACAGGGGATTCAGACATCCCTTCGTCTTGGGAGATGCAAGACGAGCCTGCATTCAATTCACTGCAGGGATATCCGGCCTTACTGCGAGTCAGAGCATCTCGGTGTCCATTCCACTTTAGGCCACAAACTCAGGGGCCCTCTCACATACCTGTAGCTGAGAGAAGCCTCCTCTTGAGGTGCTTGTGGAAAGTTGGTATTCCTCTTGAGTCGAAGCCAGGGACTAAGCTCTCATCTCGAGTTGATTTTGGGTCCACGCAGCCCTTTCGTGTTGCTCCAGTGACCTCAGCATCCCTCTAGACTTGAGACAGTGATCTTGGGTTTTCTCTGGAGTGCCATCAAGTAAATCAAGGCTCCTTTCACGTTTGATGTGGAACACGGAATTGCTCTGCACGCAGTGCAGGGGAATCGGGACTCATCTCGCGGCAAGGGGGATGTCTCATGGTTTTTCTCAAGTTTCGGGCGGAACCAGGGGTATATTCTCGAGTTACGACGCGGAGGGCCCTTCCAGACATGTGTTTGTTCAGCGATGTCAGGACTCCTGCCTAGGTGCGAGGGACACCTCAGGATTATCCTCGAGCCTTGGCATGGCCATTGGGACGCGTCTCCACGTGAGGCGGGAGACCCAGTGTCCCTTTCCACGTGCCACAGGGATCCTGGGACTCCTATCCATTTTCAAGAAGAGTCAGGCATCGTCTCCTTTGGAAGCATTGATCTCCACGGACCTCTCGAGTTTTCAAAGGATGGGAGGCCTCCGGTCTCGATGAGGCGGAGAACTAGGTCTTTCTCTGAGGTCTCCACAGGGGATTCAGACATCCCTTCGTCTTGGGAGTTGCAAGACGAGCCTGCTTTCAATTCACTGCAGGGATATCCGGCCTTACTTCGAGTCAGAGCATCTCGGTGTCCATTCCACTTGAGGCCACAAACTCAGGGTCCTACTCACATACCTGTAGCTGAGAGAAGCCTCCTCTTGAGGTGCTTGTGGAAAGTTGGTATTCCTCTTGAGTCGAAGCCAGGGACTAAGCTCTCATCTCGAATTGATTTGGGGTCCACGGAGACCTTTCATGTTGCTCCAGTGAACTCAGGATCCCTCTAGACTTGAGACAGTGATCTTGGGATTTCTCTGGAGTGCCATCAAGGAAATCATGGCTCCTTTCAACTTTGATGTGGAACACGGAATTGCTATGCACGCAGTGCAGGAGGATTGGGCCTCATCTCGCGGCGAGGGGGAAGTCTCATGGTTTTTCTCGAGTTGCGGCCGGAACCTGGGGTATATTCTCGAGTTACGACGGGGAGTGCCCTTCCAGACACGTGTTTGTTCAGCGAGGTCAGGACTCCTGCCTAGGTGCGAGGGACACCTCGGGATTCTCCTCGAGTCTTGGCATGGCAATTGGGACGCGTCTCCACGTGAGGCGGGAGACCCAGTGTCCCTTTCAAAGTGCCACAGGGATCCTGGGACTCCTATCTATTTTCAAGAGGAGTCAGGCATCGTCTCCTTTGGAAGCATTGATCTCCGTGGAACTCTCGAGTTTTCAAAGGATGTGAGGCGTCCGGTCGCGTTGAGGCGGAGGGCTAGATCTCTCTGTGGTCTCCACAGTGGATTCAGACATCCCTTCGTCTTGGGAGATGCAAGACGAGCCTGCATTCAATTCACTGCAGGGATATCCAGCCTTACTTCGAGTCAGAGCATCTCGGTGTCCATTCCCCTTGAGGCCACAAACTCAGAGTCCCTCTCACATACTTGTAGATGAGAGAAGCCTCCTCTTGAGGTGCTTGTGGAAAGTGGGTATTCCTCTTGAGTCGAAGCCAGGGACTAAGATATCATCTCGAGTTGATTTGGGGTCCACGGAGCCTTTTCGTGTTGCTCCAGTGACCTCAGGATCCCTCTAGACTTGAGACAGTGATCTTGGGTTTTCTCTGGAGTGCCATCAAGGAAATCAAGGCTCCTTTCACGGTTGATGTGGAACGCGGAATTGCTCTGCACGTAGTGCAGGGGAATCGGGCCTCATCTCGCGGTGAAGGGGAAATCTCATGGTTTTTCTCGAGTTGCGGCCAGAACCTGGGGTATATTCTCGAGTTAGGACGGGGAGGGCCCTTCCAGACACGTGTTTGTTCAGCGATGTCAGGACTCCTGCCTAGGTGCGAGGGACACCTCGGGATTCTCCACGAGTCTTGGCATGGCAATTGGGACGCGTCTCCACGTGAGGCGGGAGACCCAGTGTCCCTTTCCAGGTGCCACAGGGATCCTGGGACTCCTATCCATTTTCAAGAGGAGTCAGGCATCATCTCCTTTGGAAGCATTGATCTCCGCAGACCTCTCATGTTCTCAAAGGATGTGAGGCCTCCGGTCGCGATGAGGCGGAGGACTAGGTCTTTCTCTGTCGTCTCCACAGGGGATTCAAACAACGGTTCGTCTTGGGAGATGCAAGACGAGCCTGCATTCAATTCTCTGCAGGGATATCCGGGCTTACTTCGAGTCAGAGCATCTCGGTGTCCAGTCCACTTGAGGCCGCAAACTCAGGGTCCCTCTCACATACCTGTAGCTGAGAGAAGCCTCCTCTTGAGGTGCTTGTGGAAAGTTGGTATTCCTCTTGATTCGAAGCCAGGGACTAAGCTCTCATCTCGAGTTGATTTGGGGTGCACGGAGCCCTTTCGTGTTGCTAAAGTGACCTCAGGATCCTTCTAGACTTGAGACAGTGATCATGGGTTTTCTCTAGAGTGCCATCAAGGAAATCAAGGCTCCTTTCACGTTTGATGTGGAACACGGAATTGCTCTGCACGCAGTGCAGGGGAATCGGGCCTCATCTCGCGGCGAGGGGGAAGTCTCATGGTTTTTTTCGAGTTGTGGCCGGAACCTGGGGTATATTATCCAGTTACGACGGGGAGGGCCCTTCCAGACATGTGTTTGTTCAGCGATGTCAGGACTCCTGCCTAGGTGCGAGGGACACCTCGGGATTCTCCTCGAGTCTTGGCATGGTAATTGGGACGCGTCTCCACGTGAGGCGGGAGACCCAGTGTCCCTTTCCACGTGCCACAGGGATCCTGGGACTCCTATCCATTTTCAAGAATAGTCAGGCATCGTCTCATTTGGAAGCATTGATCTCCGTGGACCTCTCGAGTTTTCAAAGGATGGGAGGCCTCCGGTCTCGATGAGGCGGAGAACTAGGTCTTTCTCTGTGGTCTCCACAGGGGATTCAGACATCCCTTCGTCTTGGGAGTTGCAAGACGAGCCTGCTTTCAATTCACTGCAGGGATATCCGGCCTTACTTCGAGTCAGAGCATCTCGGTGTCCATTCCACTTGAGGCCACAAACTCAGGGTCCTACTCACATACCTGTAGCTGAGAGAAGCCTCCTCTTGAGGTGCTTGTGGAAAGTTGGTATTCCTCTTGAGTCGAAGCCAGGGACTAAGCTCTCATCTCGAATTGATTTGGGGTCCATGGAGACCTTTCGTGTTGCTCCAGTGACCTCAGGATCCCTCTAGACTTGAGACAGTGATCTTGGGATTTCTCTGGAGTACCATCAAGGAAATCATGGCTCCTTTCACCTTTGATGTGGAACACGGAATTGCTATGCACGCAGTGCAGGGAAATTGGGCCTCATCTCGCGGCGAGGGGGAAGTCTCATGGATTTTCTCGAGTTGCGGCCGGAACCTGGGGTATATTCTCGAGTTACGACGGGGAGGGCCCTTCCAGACACGTGTTTGTTCAGCCACGTCAGGACTCCTGCCTAGGTGCGAGGGACACCTCGGGATTCTCCTCAAGTCTTGGCATGGCAATTGGGACGCGTCTCCACGTGAGGCGGGAGACCCAGGGTCCCTTTCCACGTGCCACAGGGATCCTGGGACTCTTATCCACTTTTCAAGAGGAGTCTGGCATCGTCGCCTTTGGAAGCATTGATCTCCGCGGACCTCTCGACTTTTCAAAGGATGTGAGGCCTCCGGTCGCGATGAGGCGGAGGACTAGGACTTTCTTTGTGGTCTCCACAGGGGATTCAGACATTCCTTCGTCTTGGGAGATGCAAGACGAGCCTGCATTCAAATCACTGCAGGGATATCCGGCCTTACTTCGAGTCAGAGCATCTCAGTGTCCATTCCATTTGAGGCCACAAACTCAGGGTCCCTCTCACATACCTGTAGCTGAGAGAAGCCTCCTCTTGAGGTGCTTGTGGAAAGTTGGTATTCCTCTTGAATCGAAGGCTGGGACTAAGCTCTCATCACGAGTTGATTTGTGGTCCACGGAGCCCTTTCGTGTTGCTCCAGTGACCTCAGGATCCCTCTAGACTTGAGACAGTGATCTTGGGTTTTCTCTGGAGTGCCATCAAGGAAATCAAGGCTCCTTTCACGTTTAATGTGGAACAAGGAATTGCTCTGCACGCAGTGCAGGGAAATCGGGCCTCATCTCGCGGCGAGGGGGAAGTCTTATGGTTTTTCTCGAGTTGTGGCCGGAACCTGGGGTATATTCTCGAGTTACGACGGGGAGGGCCCTTCCAGACACGTGTTTGTTCAGCGAGGTCAGGACTCCTGCCTAGGTGCGAGGGACACCTCGGGATTCTCCTCGAGTCTTGGCATGGCAATTGGGACGCGTCTCCACGTGAGGCGGGAGACCCAGTGTCCCTTTCAAAGTGCCACAGGGATCCTGGGACTCCTATCTATTTTCAAGAGGAGTCAGGCATCGTCTCCTTTGGAAGCATTGATCTCCGTGGAACTCTCGAGTTTTCAAAGGATGTGAGGCCTCCGGTCGCGTTGAGGCGGAGGGCTAGATCTCTCTGTGGTCTCCACAGTGGATTCAGACATCCCTTCGTCTTGGGAGATGCAAGACGAGCCTGCATTCAATTCACTGCAGGGATATCCAGCCTTACTTCGAGTCAGAGCATCTCGGTGTCCATTCCACTTGAGGCCACAAACTCAGGGTCCCTCTCACATACTTGTAGATGAGAGAAGCCTCCTCTTGAAGTGCTTGTGGAAAGTTGGTATTCCTCTTGAGTCGAAGCCAGGGACTAAGATATCATCTCGAGTTGATTTGGGGTCCACGGAGCCTTTTCGTGTTGCTCCAGTGACCTCAGGATCCCTCTAGACTTGAGACAGTGATCTTGGGTTTTCTCTGGAGTGCCATCAAGGAAATCAAGGCTCCTTTCACGTTTCATGTGGAACGCGGAATTGCTCTGCACGTAGTGCAGGGGAATCGGGCCTCATCTCGCGGTGAAGGGGAAATCTCATGGTTTTTCTCGAGTTGCGGCCGGAACCTGGGGTATATTCTCGAGTTAGGACGGGGAGGGCCCTTCCAGACACGTGTTTGTTCAGCGATGTCAGGACTCCTGCCTAGGTGCGAGGGACACCTCGGGATTCTCCACGAGTCTTGGCATGGCAATTGGGACGCTTCTCCACGTGAGGCGGGAGACCCAGGGTCCCTTTCCAGGTGCCACAGGGATCCTGGGACTCCTATCCATTTTCAAGAGGAGTCAGGCATCATCTCCTTTGGAAGCATTGATCTCCGCAGACCTCTCATGTTCTCAAAGGATGTGAGGCCTCCGGTCGCGATGAGGCGGAGGACTAGGTCTTTCTCTGTCGTCTCCACAGGGGATTCAAACATCGGTTCGTCTTGGGAGATGCAAGACGAGCCTGCATTCAATTCTCTGCAGGGATATCCGGGCTTACTTCGAGTCAGAGCATCTCGGTGTCCATTCCACTTGAGGCCGCAAACTCAGGGTCCCTCTCACATACCTGTAGCTGAGAGAAGCCTCCTCTTGAGGTGCTTGGGGAAAGTTGGTATTCCTCTTGATTCGAAGCCAGGGACTAAGCTCTCATCTCGAGTTGATTTGGGGTGCACGGCGCCCTTTCGTGTTGCTAAAGTGACCTCAGGATCCTTCTAGACTTGAGACAGTGATCATGGGTTTTCTCTAGAGTGCCATCAAGGAAATCAAGGCTCCTTTCACGTTTGATGTGGAACACGGAATTGTTCTGCACGCAGTGCAGGGGAATCGGGCCTCATCTCGCGGCGAGGGGGAAGTCTCATGGTTTTTTTCGAGTTGCGGCCGGAACCTGGGGTATATTATCCAGTTACGACGGGGAGGGCCCTTCCAGACACGTGTTTGTTCTGCGAGGTCAGGACTCCTGCCTAGGTGCGTGGGATACCTCGGGATTCTCCTCGAGTCTTGGCATGGCAATTGGGACGCGTCTCCACGTGAGGCGGGAGACCCAGGGTCCCTTTCCACGTGCCACAGGGATCCTGGGACTCCTATCCATTTTCAAGAGGAGTCAGGCATTGTCTCCTTTGGAAGCATTGATCTCCGCAGGCCTCTCGAGTTTTCAAAGGATGTGAGGCCTCAGGTCGCGATGAGGCGGAATACTAGGTCTTTCTCTGTCGTCTCCACTGGGGATTCAGACATCCCTTCATCTTGGGAGATGCAAGACGAGCCTGCATTCAATTCACTGCAGGGATATCCGGCCTTACTTCGAGTCAGAGCATCTCGGTGTCCATTCCACTTGAGGCCACAAACTCAGGGTCCTTCTCACATACCTGTAGCTGAGAGAAGCCTCCTCTTGAGGTGCTTGTGGAAAGTTGGTATTCCTCTTGATTCGAAGCCAGGGTCTAAGCTCTCATCTCGAGTTGATTTGGGGTCCAAGGAGCCCTTTCGTGTTGCTACAGTGACCTCAGGATCCCTCTAGACTTGAGACAGTGATCTTGGGTTTTGCCTAGAGTGCCATCAAGGAAATCAAGGCTCCTTTCACGTTTGATGTGGATCACGGAATTGCTCTGCACGCAGTGCAGGGGAATCGGGCCTCATCTCGCGGCGAGGGGGAAGTATCATTGTTTTTCTCGATTTGCGGCTGGAACCTGGGGTATATTCTCAAGGTACGACGGGGGGGGGCCCATCGAGACACGTGTTTGTTCAGCGACGTCAGGACTCCTGCCTAGTTGCGAGGGACACCTCGGTATTCACCTCGATTCTTGGCATGGCAATTGGGACGCGTCTCCACCTGAGGCGGGAGACCCAGGGTCCCTTTCCACGTGCCACAGGGATCCTGGGACTCCTATCAATTTTCAAGAGGACTCAGGCATCGTCTCTTTGGGAAGCATTGATCTCCGCGGACCTCTCGAGTTTTCAAAGGATGTGAGGCCTCCGGTCGCGATGAGGCAGAGAACTAGGTCTTTCTCTGTGGTCTCCACACGGGATTCAGACATCCCTTCGTCTTGGGAGATGCAAGACGAGCCGGCATTCAATTCACTGCAGGAATATCCAGCCTTACTTCGAGTCAGAGCATCTCGGTGTCCATTCCACTTGAGGCCACAAACTCAGGGTCCCTCTCACATACCTGTAGCTGAGAGAATCCTCCTCTTGAGATGCTTGTGGAAAGTTGGTACTCCTCTTGAGTCGAAGCGAGGGACTAAGCTCTCATCTCGAGTTGATTTGGGGTTCACGAAGCCCTTTCTTGTTGCTACAGTGACCTCAGGATCCCTCTAGACTTGAGACAGTGATCTAGGGTTTTCTCTGGAGTGCCATCAAGGAAATCAAGGCTCCTTTCACGTTTGATGTGGAACACGGAATTGCTCTGCACGCAGTGCAGGTTAATCGGGACTCATCTCATGGCGAGGGGGAAGTCTCATGGTTTTTCGCCAGTTGTGGCCGGAACCTGGGGTATATTCTCGACTTTCGACGAGGAGGGCCCTTCCAGACACGTGTTTGTTCAGCGACGTCAGGACTCCTGCCTAGGTGCGAGGGACACCTCGGGATTCTCCTCGAGTCTTGGCATGGCGACTGGGACGCGTCTCCACGTGGGGCAGGAGACCCAGGGTCCCTTTCCACGTGCCACACGGATCCTGGGACTATTATCCATTTTCAAGGGGAGTCAGGCATCGTCTCATTTGGAAGCATTGATCTCCGCGGACCGCTCGAGTTTTCAAAGGATGTGAGGCCGCCGTTCGCGTTGAGGCTTAGGACTAGGTCTTTCTCTGTGGTCTCCACAGGGGATTCAGACAACCCTTCGTCTTGGGAGATGCAAGACGAGCCTGCATTCTATTCACTGCAGGGATATCCGGCCTTACTTCGAGTCAGAGCATCTCAGTGTCCATTCCACTTGAGGCCACAAACTCAGGGTCCCTCTCACATACCTGTAGCTGAGAGAAGCCTCCTCTTGAGGTGCTTGTGGAAAGTTGGTATTCCTCTTTAGTCGAAGCCAGGGACTAAGCTCTCATCTCGAGTTGATTTGGGGTCCACGGAGCCCTTTCGTGTTGCTCCAGTGACCTCAGGATCCCTCTAGTCTTGAGACAGTGATCTTGGGTTTTCTCTGGAGTGCCATCAAGGAAATCAAGGCTCCTTTCACGTTTGATGTGGAACACGGAATTGCCCTGCACGCAGTGCATGGGAATCGGGCCTAATCTCGCGGCGAGGGGCAAGTCTCATGGTTTTTCTCGAGTTGCGGCCGGAACCTAGGGTATATTCTCGAGTTACGACGGGGAGGGCCCTTCCAGACACGTGTTTGTTCAGCGACTTCAGGACTCCTGCCTAGGTGCGAGGGACAGCTCGCGATTCTCCTCGAGTCTTGGCATGGCAATTGGAACGCGAATCCACGTGAGGCGGGAGACCCAGGTTCCCTTTCCACGTGCCACAGGGATCCTGGGACTCCTATCCATTTTCAAGAGGAGTCAGGCATCGTCTCCTTTGGAAGCGTTGATCTCCGCGGACCTCCCGAGTTTTCAAAGGATGTCAGGCCTCCGGTCGCGTTGAGGCGAAGGACTAGGACTTTCTCTGTGGTCTCCACATTGGATTCAGATATCCCTTCATCTTGGGAGATACAAGACGAGCCTGCATTCAATTCACTGCCGGGATATCCGGCCTTATTTCGAGTCAGAGCATCTCGGTGTCCATTCCACTTGAGGCCTCAAAATCAGGGTCCCTCTCACATATCTGTAGCTGAGAGAAGCCTCCTCTTGAGGTGCTTGTGGAAACTTGGTATTCCTCTTGAGTCGAAGCCAGGGACTAAGCTCTCATCTCGAGTTGATTTGGGGTCCACGGAGCCCTTTCGTGTTGCTAGAGTGACCTGAGGATCCCTCTAGACTTGAGACAGTGATCTCGGGTTTGCTCTGTAGTGCAAACAAGGAAATCAAGGCTCCTTTCACGTTTGATGTGGAACACGGAATTGCTCTGCACGCAGTGCAGGGGAATCGGGCCTCATCTCGCGGCGAGGGAGAAGTCTCATGGTTTTTCTAGAGTTCCGGCCGGAACCTGGTTTATATTCTCGAGTTACGACGGGGAGGGCCCTTCCAGACACGTGTTTGTTCAGCGACATCAGGACTCCTGCCTAGGTGCGAGGGACACCTCGGGATTCTCCTCGAGTCTTGGCATGGCAATTGGGACGCGTCTACACGTGAGGCTGGAGACCCAGGGTCCCTTTCCACGTGTCACAGGGATCCTGAAACTCATATCCATTTTCAAGAGGAGTCAGGCATCGTCTCCTATGGAAGCATTGATCTCCGCGGACCTCTCGAGTTTTCAAATATGTGAGGCCTCCGGTCGCGATGAGGCAGAGAACAAGGTCTTTCTCTGTGGTCTCCACAGGGCATTCAGACATCCCTTCGTCTTGGGAGATGCAATACCAGCCTGCATTCAATTCAGTGCAGGGATATCCGGCCTTACTTCGAGTGAGAGCATCTTGGTGTCCATTCCACTTGAGGCCACAAACTCAGGGTCCCTCTCACATGCGTGTATCTGAGAGAAGCCTCCTCTTGAAGTGCTTGTGGAAAGTTGGTATTCCTCTTGAGTCGAAACCAGGGACTAAGCTCTCATCTCGAGTTGATTTGTGGTCCACGGAGCCCTTACGTGTTGCTACAGTGACCTCAGGATCCCTCTAGACGTGAGACAGTGATCTTGGGTTTTCTCTGGAGTGCCATCAAGGAAATCAAGGCTCCTTTCACGTTTGATGTGGAACACGGAATTGCTCTGCACGCATTGCAGGGGAATCGGGCCACACTTCGCGGACAGGGGGAAGTCTCATGGTTTTTCTCGAGTTGCGGCCGGAACCTGGGGTATATCCTCGAGTTATTACGGGGAGGGCCCTTCCAGACACATGTTTGTTCAGCGACGTCAGGACTCCTGCCTAGGTGTGAGGCACACCTCGGGATTCTCCTCGAGGCTTGGCATGGCAATTGGGACGCGTCTGCAAGTGAGGCGGTAGACCCAGGGTCCCTTTCCACGTGCCACAGGTATTCTGGGACTCCTATCCATTTTCAAGAGGAGTCAGGCATCGTCTCCTTTGGAAGCATTGATCTCCGCGGACCTCTCGAGTTTTCAAAGTTTATGAAGCTTCCGGTCGCGATGAGCCGGAGAACTAGGTCTTTCTCTGTGGTCTCCACAGGGGATTCAGACATCCCTTCATCTTCGGAGATGCAAGACGAGTCTGCATTTAATTCACTGCAGGGATATCCGGCCTTACTTTTAGTCAGAGCATCTCGGTGTCCATTCCACTTGAGGCCACAAACTCAGGGTCCCTCTCACATACCTGTAGCTGAGAGAAGAATCCTCTTGAGGTGCTTCTGAAAAGTTGGTATTCCTCTTGAGTCGAAGCCAGGGAATAAGCTCTCATCTCGAGTTGATTTGGGGTTCACAGAGCCTTTTCCTGTTGGTACAGTGACCTCAGGATCCCTCTAGACTTGAGACAGTGATCTTGGGTTTTCTCTGGAGTGCCATAAAGGAAATCAAGGCACCTTTCATGTTTAATGAGGAACACGGAATTGCTCTGCACACAGTGAAGGGGAATCGGGCCCCATCTCGCGGCGAGGGGGAAGTCTCATGGTTTTTCTCGAGTTGCGGCCGGAACCTGGGGTATATTCTCGAGTTACGATGGGAAGGGCCCTTCCAGACACGTGTTTCTTCAGTGACGTCAGGACCCCGCCTAGGTGCGACGGACACCTCGGGATTCTCCTCGAGTCTTGGCATGGGAATTGGGACGCGTATCCACGTGAGGCGGGAGACTCAGGACCCCTTTCCACCTGCTACAGGGATCCTGGGACTCCTATTCATTTTCAAGAGGAGTCAGGCATCGTCTCTTTTGGAAGCATTGATCTCCGCGGACCTCTCGAGTTTTCAAAGGATGTGAGGCCTCCGGTCGCGATGAGGCGGAGAACTAGGTCTTTCTCTGTGGTCTCCACAGGGGATTCAGACATCCCTTCATCTTGGGAGATGCAAGACGAGCCTGCATTCAATTCACTGCAGGGATATCCGGCCTTACTTCGAGTCAGAGCATCTCGGTGTCCATTCCACTTGAGGCCACAAACCAGGGTCCCTCTCACATACCTGTAGCTGAGAGAAGCCTCCTCTTGAGGTGCTTGTGGAAAGTTGGTATTCCTCTTGAGTCGAAGCCAGGGATTAAGCTCTCATCTCGAGTTGATTTGGGGTCCACGGAGATCTTTCGTGTTGCTCCAGTGGTTTCAGGATCCCTCTAGACTTGAGACAGTGAACTTGGGTTTTCTCTGGAGTGCCATCAAGGAAATCAAGGCTCCTTTCACGTTTGATGTGGAAAACGGAATTGCTCTGCACGCAGTGCAGGGGAATCTGGGCTCATCTCGTGGCGAGGGTGAAGTCTCATGGCTTTTCTCGAGTTGCGGCCGGAACCTGGGGTATATTCTCGAGTTACGACGGGGAGGGCCCTTGCAGACACGTGTTTGTTCAGCGAGGTCAGGACTCCTGCCTAGGTGCGAGGGACACCTCGGGATTCTCCTCGAGTCTTGGCATGGCAAGTGGGACGCGTCTCCACGTGATGCAGGAGACCCAGGGTCCCTTTCCACGTGCCACAGGGATCCTGGGACTCCTATCCATTTTCAAGAGGAGTCAGGCATCGTCTCCTTCGGAAGTATTGATTTCCGCGGACCTCTCGAATTTTCAAAGGATATGAGGCCTCCGGTTGCGTTGAGGTGGAGGACTAGGTCTTTCTCTGTGGTCTCCACAGGGGATTCAGACAACCCTTCGTCTTGGGAGATGCAAGACGAGCCTGCATTCAATTCACTGCAGGGATATCCGGCCTTACTTCGAGTCAGAGCATCTCGGTGTCCATTCCACTTGAGGCCACAAACTCAGGGTCCCTCTCACATACCTGTAGCTGAGAGAAGCCTCCTCTTGAGATGCTTGTGGAAAGTTGGTATTCCTCTTGAGTCGAAGCCAGGGACTAAGCTCTCATCTCGAGTTGATTTGGGGTCCACAGATCCATTTCCTGTTGGTCCAGTGACCTCAGGATCCCTCTAGACTTGAGACAGTGATCTTGGGTTTTCTCTGGAGTGCCATCAATGAAATCAAGGCTCCTTTCACGTTTGATGTGGAAAACGGAATTGCTGTGCATGCAGTTCAGAGGAATCAGGCCTCAACTCGCGGCGAGGGGTATATCTCATGGTTTTTCTCGAGTTGCGTCCCGAACCTGGGGTATATTCTCGAATTACGACGGGGAGGGCCTTTCCAGACACGTGTTTGTTCAGCGACGTCAGGACTCCTGCCTAGGTGCGAGGGACACCTCGGAATTCTCCTCGAGTCTTGGCATGGCAATTTGGACGCGTCTCCACGTGAGGCGGGAGACCCAAGGTCCCTTTCCACGTGCCACAGGGATCCTGGGACTCCTATCCATTTTCAAGAGGAGTCAGGCATCGTCTCCTTTGGAAGCATTGATCTCCGCGGACCTCTCGAGTTTTCAAAGGATGTGAGGCCACCGGTCGCGATGAGGCGGAGAACTCGGTCTTTCTCTGTGATCTCCACAGGGGATTCAGACATCCCTTCGTCTTGGGAGATGCAAGATGAGCCTGCATTCAATTCACTGCAGGGATATCCTGCCTTTCTTCGAGTCAGAGCATCTCAGTGTCCATTCCACTTGAGGCCACACACTCAGGGTCCCTCTCACATACCTGTAGCTGAGAGAAGCCTCCTCTTGAGGTGCTTGTGGAAAGTTGGTATTCCTCTTGAGTCGAAGCCAGGGACTAAGCTCTCATCTCGAGTTGATTTGGGGTCCACAGAGCCCTTTCCTGTTGCTCCAGTGACCTCAGGATCCCTCTAGACTTGAGACAGTGATCTTGGGTTTTCTCTGGAGTGCCATCAAGGAAATCAAGGCTCCTTTCACGTTTGATGTGGAACACGGAATTGCTCTGCACGCAGTGCAGGGGAATCGGGCCTCATCCAGCGGCGAGGTTGAAATCTCATGATTTTTCTCGAGTTGAGGCCGGAACCAGGGGTATATTCTCGAGTTACGACGGGGAGGGCCCTTCCAGACACGTGTTTGTTCAGCGACGTCAGGAATCCTGCCTAGGTGCGAGGGACACCTCGGGATTCTCCTCGAGTCTTGGCATGGCAATGGGGACGCGTCTCCACGTGAGGCGGGAGACGCAGGGTCCCTTTCCACGTGCCACAGGGATCCTGGGACTCCTATCCATTTTCAAGAGGAGTCAGGCATCGTCTCCTTTGGAAGCATTGATCTCCGCGGACCTCTCGAATTTTCAAAGGATGTGAGGAAACCGGTCACGATGAGGCGGAGAACTAGGTCTTTCTCTGTGGTCTCCACAGGGGATTCAGACATCCCTTCGTCTTGGGAGATGCAAGACGAGCCTGCATTCAATTCACTGCAGGGATATCCGGCCTTACTGCGAGTCAGAGCATCTCGGTGTCCATTCCACTTTAGGCCACAAACTCAGGGGCCCTCTCACATACCTGTAGCTGAGAGAAGCCTCCTCTTGAGGTGCTTGTGGAAAGTTGGTATTCCTCTTGAGTCGAAGCCAGGGACTAAGCTCTAATCTCGAGTTGATTTTGGGTCCGCGCAGCCCTTTCGTGTTGCTCCAGTGACCTCAGCATCCCTCTAGACTTGAGACAGTGATCTTGGGTTTTCTCTGGAGTGCCATCAAGTAAATCAAGGCTCCTTTCACGTTTGATGTGGAACACGGAATTGCTCTGCACGCAGTGCAGGGGAATCGGGACTCATCTCGCGGCAAGGGGGATGTCTCATGGTTTTTCTCAAGTTTCGGGCGGAACCAGGGGTATATTCTCGAGTTACGACGCGGAGGGCCCTTCCAGACATGTGTTTGTTCAGCGATGTCAGGACTCCTGCCTAGGTGCGAGGGACACCTCAGGATTATCCTCGAGCCTTGGCATGGCCATTGGGACGCGTCTCCACGTGAGGCGGGAGACCCAGTGTCCCTTTCCACGTGCCACAGGGATCCTGGGACTCCTATCCATTTTCAAGAAGAGTCAGGCATCGTCTCCTTTGGAAGCATTGATCTCCACGGACCTCTCGAGTTTTCAAAGGATGGGAGGCCTCCGGTCTCGATGAGGCGGAGAACTAGGTCTTTCTCTGTGGTCTCCACAGGGGATTCAGACATCCCTTCGTCTTGGGAGTTGCAAGACGAGCCTGCTTTCAATTCACTGCAGGGATATCCGGCCTTACTTCGAGTCAGAGCATCTCGGTGTCCATTCCACTTGAGGCCACAAACTCAGGGTCCTACTCACATACCTGTAGCTGAGAGAAGCCTCCTCTTGAGGTGCTTGTGGAAAGTTGGTATTCCTCTTGAGTCGAAGCCAGGGACTAAGCTCTCATCTCGAATTGATTTGGGGTCCACGGAGACCTTTGATGTTGCTCCAGTGAACTCAGGATCCCTCTAGACTTGAGACAGTGATCTTGGGATTTCTCTGGAGTGCCATCAAGGAAATCATGGCTCCTTTCAACTTTGATGTGGAACACGGAATTGCTATGCACGCAGTGCAGGAGGATTGGGCCTCATCTCGCGGCGAGGGGGAAGTCTCATGGTTTTTCTCGAGTTGCGGCCGGAACCTGGGGTATATTCTCGAGTTACGACGGGGAGTGCCCTTCCAGACACGTGTTTGTTCAGCGAGGTCAGGACTCCTGCCTAGGTGCGAGGGACACCTCGGGATTCTCCTCGAGTCTTGGCATGGCAATTGGGACGCGTCTCCACGTGAGGCGGGAGACCCAGTGTCCCTTTCAAAGTGCCACAGGGATCCTGGGACTCCTATCTATTTTCAAGAGGAGTCAGGCATCGTCTCCTTTGGAAGCATTGATCTCCGTGGAACTCTCGAGTTTTCAAAGGATGTGAGGCGTCCGGTCGCGTTGAGGCGGAGGGCTAGATCTCTCTGTGGTCTCCACAGTGGATTCAGACATCCCTTCGTCTTGGGAGATGCAAGACGAGCCTGCATTCAATTCACTGCAGGGATATCCAGCCTTACTTCGAGTCAGAGCATCTCGGTGTCCATTCCCCTTGAGGCCACAAACTCAGAGTCCCTCTCACATACTTGTAGATGAGAGAAGCCTCCTCTTGAGGTGCTTGTGGAAAGTGGGTATTCCTCTTGAGTCGAAGCCAGGGACTAAGATATCATCTCGAGTTGATTTGGGGTCCACGGAGCCTTTTCGTGTTGCTCCAGTGACCTCAGGATCCCTCTAGACTTGAGACAGTGATCTTGGGTTTTCTCTGGAGTGCCATCAAGGAAATCAAGGCTCCTTTCACGGTTGATGTGGAACGCGGAATTGCTCTGCACGTAGTGCAGGGGAATCGGGCCTCATCTCGCGGTGAAGGGGAAATCTCATGGTTTTTCTCGAGTTGCGGCCAGAACCTGGGGTATATTCTCGAGTTAGGACGGGGAGGGCCCTTCCAGACACGTGTTTGTTCAGCGATGTCAGGACTCCTGCCTAGGTGCGAGGGACACCTCGGGATTCTCCACGAGTCTTGGCATGGCAATTGGGACGCGTCTCCACGTGAGGCGGGAGACCCAGTGTCCCTTTCCAGGTGCCACAGGGATCCTGGGACTCCTATCCATTTTCAAGAGGAGTCAGGCATCATCTCCTTTGGAAGCATTGATCTCCGCAGACCTCTCATGTTCTCAAAGGATGTGAGGCCTCCGGTCGCGATGAGGCGGAGGACTAGGTCTTTCTCTGTCGTCTCCACAGGGGATTCAAACAACGGTTCGTCTTGGGAGATGCAAGACGAGCCTGCATTCAATTCTCTGCAGGGATATCCGGGCTTACTTCGAGTCAGAGCATCTCGGTGTCCAGTCCACTTGAGGCCGCAAACTCAGGGTCCCTCTCACATACCTGTAGCTGAGAGAAGCCTCCTCTTGAGGTGCTTGTGGAAAGTTGGTATTCCTCTTGATTCGAAGCCAGGGACTAAGCTCTCATCTCGAGTTGATTTGGGGTGCACGGAGCCCTTTCGTGTTGCTAAAGTGACCTCAGGATCCTTCTAGACTTGAGACAGTGATCATGGGTTTTCTCTAGAGTGCCATCAAGGAAATCAAGGCTCCTTTCACGTTTGATGTGGAACACGGAATTGCTCTGCACGCAGTGCAGGGGAATCGGGCCTCATCTCGCGGCGAGGGGGAAGTCTCATGGTTTTTTTCGAGTTGTGGCCGGAACCTGGGGTATATTATCCAGTTACGACGGGGAGGGCCCTTCCAGACATGTGTTTGTTCAGCGATGTCAGGACTCCTGCCTAGGTGCGAGGGACACCTCGGGATTCTCCTCGAGTCTTGGCATGGTAATTGGGACGCGTCTCCACGTGAGGCGGGAGACCCAGTGTCCCTTTCCACGTGCCACAGGGATCCTGGGACTCCTATCCATTTTCAAGAATAGTCAGGCATCGTCTCATTTGGAAGCATTGATCTCCGTGGACCTCTCGAGTTTTCAAAGGATGGGAGGCCTCCGGTCTCGATGAGGCGGAGAACTAGGTCTTTCTCTGTGGTCTCCACAGGGGATTCAGACATCCCTTCGTCTTGGGAGTTGCAAGACGAGCCTGCTTTCAATTCACTGCAGGGATATCCGGCCTTACTTCGAGTCAGAGCATCTCGGTGTCCATTCCACTTGAGGCCACAAACTCAGGGTCCTACTCACATACCTGTAGCTGAGAGAAGCCTCCTCTTGAGGTGCTTGTGGAAAGTTGGTATTCCTCTTGAGTCGAAGCCAGGGACTAAGCTCTCATCTCGAATTGATTTGGGGTCCATGGAGACCTTTCGTGTTGCTCCAGTGACCTCAGGATCCCTCTAGACTTGAGACAGTGATCTTGGGATTTCTCTGGAGTACCATCAAGGAAATCATGGCTCCTTTCACCTTTGATGTGGAACACGGAATTGCTATGCACGCAGTGCAGGGAAATTGGGCCTCATCTCGCGGCGAGGGGGAAGTCTCATGGATTTTCTCGAGTTGCGGCCGGAACCTGGGGTATATTCTCGAGTTACGACGGGGAGGGCCCTTCCAGACACGTGTTTGTTCAGCCACGTCAGGACTCCTGCCTAGGTGCGAGGGACACCTCGGGATTCTCCTCAAGTCTTGGCATGGCAATTGGGACGCGTCTCCACGTGAGGCGGGAGACCCAGGGTCCCTTTCCACGTGCCACAGGGATCCTGGGACTCTTATCCACTTTTCAAGAGGAGTCTGGCATCGTCGCCTTTGGAAGCATTGATCTCCGCGGACCTCTCGACTTTTCAAAGGATGTGAGGCCTCCGGTCGCGATGAGGCGGAGGACTAGGACTTTCTTTGTGGTCTCCACAGGGGATTCAGACATTCCTTCGTCTTGGGAGATGCAAGACGAGCCTGCATTCAAATCACTGCAGGGATATCCGGCCTTACTTCGAGTCAGAGCATCTCAGTGTCCATTCCATTTGAGGCCACAAACTCAGGGTCCCTCTCACATACCTGTAGCTGAGAGAAGCCTCCTCTTGAGGTGCTTGTGGAAAGTTGGTATTCCTCTTGAATCGAAGGCTGGGACTAAGCTCTCATCACGAGTTGATTTGTGGTCCACGGAGCCCTTTCGTGTTGCTCCAGTGACCTCAGGATCCCTCTAGACTTGAGACAGTGATCTTGGGTTTTCTCTGGAGTGCCATCAAGGAAATCAAGGCTCCTTTCACGTTTAATGTGGAACAAGGAATTGCTCTGCACGCAGTGCAGGGAAATCGGGCCTCATCTCGCGGCGAGGGGGAAGTCTTATGGTTTTTCTCGAGTTGTGGCCGGAACCTGGGGTATATTCTCGAGTTACGACGGGGAGGGCCCTTCCAGACACGTGTTTGTTCAGCGAGGTCAGGACTCCTGCCTAGGTGCGAGGGACACCTCGGGATTCTCCTCGAGTCTTGGCATGGCAATTGGGACGCGTCTCCACGTGAGGCGGGAGACCCAGTGTCCCTTTCAAAGTGCCACAGGGATCCTGGGACTCCTATCTATTTTCAAGAGGAGTCAGGCATCGTCTCCTTTGGAAGCATTGATCTCCGTGGAACTCTCGAGTTTTCAAAGGATGTGAGGCCTCCGGTCGCGTTGAGGCGGAGGGCTAGATCTCTCTGTGGTCTCCACAGTGGATTCAGACATCCCTTCGTCTTGGGAGATGCAAGACGAGCCTGCATTCAATTCACTGCAGGGATATCCAGCCTTACTTCGAGTCAGAGCATCTCGGTGTCCATTCCACTTGAGGCCACAAACTCAGGGTCCCTCTCACATACTTGTAGATGAGAGAAGCCTCCTCTTGAAGTGCTTGTGGAAAGTTGGTATTCCTCTTGAGTCGAAGCCAGGGACTAAGATATCATCTCGAGTTGATTTGGGGTCCACGGAGCCTTTTCGTGTTGCTCCAGTGACCTCAGGATCCCTCTAGACTTGAGACAGTGATCTTGGGTTTTCTCTGGAGTGCCATCAAGGAAATCAAGGCTCCTTTCACGTTTCATGTGGAACGCGGAATTGCTCTGCACGTAGTGCAGGGGAATCGGGCCTCATCTCGCGGTGAAGGGGAAATCTCATGGTTTTTCTCGAGTTGCAGCCGGAACCTGGGGTATATTCTCGAGTTAGGACGGGGAGGGCCCTTCCAGACACGTGTTTGTTCAGCGATGTCAGGACTCCTGCCTAGGTGCGAGGGACACCTCGGGATTCTCCACGAGTCTTGGCATGGCAATTGGGACGCTTCTCCACGTGAGGCGGGAGACCCAGGGTCCCTTTCCAGGTGCCACAGGGATCCTGGGACTCCTATCCATTTTCAAGAGGAGTCAGGCATCATCTCCTTTGGAAGCATTGATCTCCGCAGACCTCTCATGTTCTCAAAGGATGTGAGGCCTCCGGTCGCGATGAGGCGGAGGACTAGGTCTTTCTCTGTCGTCTCCACAGGGGATTCAAACATCGGTTCGTCTTGGGAGATGCAAGACGAGCCTGCATTCAATTCTCTGCAGGGATATCCGGGCTTACTTCGAGTCAGAGCATCTCGGTGTCCATTCCACTTGAGGCCGCAAACTCAGGGTCCCTCTCACATACCTGTAGCTGAGAGAAGCCTCCTCTTGAGGTGCTTGGGGAAAGTTGGTATTCCTCTTGATTCGAAGCCAGGGACTAAGCTCTCATCTCGAGTTGATTTGGGGTGCACGGCGCCCTTTCGTGTTGCTAAAGTGACCTCAGGATCCTTCTAGACTTGAGACAGTGATCATGGGTTTTCTCTAGAGTGCCATCAAGGAAATCAAGGCTCCTTTCACGTTTGATGTGGAACACGGAATTGTTCTGCACGCAGTGCAGGGGAATCGGGCCTCATCTCGCGGCGAGGGGGAAGTCTCATGGTTTTTTTCGAGTTGCGGCCGGAACCTGGGGTATATTATCCAGTTACGACGGGGAGGGCCCTTCCAGACACGTGTTTGTTCTGCGAGGTCAGGACTCCTGCCTAGGTGCGTGGGATACCTCGGGATTCTCCTCGAGTCTTGGCATGGCAATTGGGACGCGTCTCCACGTGAGGCGGGAGACCCAGGGTCCCTTTCCACGTGCCACAGGGATCCTGGGACTCCTATCCATTTTCAAGAGGAGTCAGGCATTGTCTCCTTTGGAAGCATTGATCTCCGCAGGCCTCTCGAGTTTTCAAAGGATGTGAGGCCTCAGGTCGCGATGAGGCGGAATACTAGGTCTTTCTCTGTCGTCTCCACTGGGGATTCAGACATCCCTTCATCTTGGGAGATGCAAGACGAGCCTGCATTCAATTCACTGCAGGGATATCCGGCCTTACTTCGAGTCAGAGCATCTCGGTGTCCATTCCACTTGAGGCCACAAACTCAGGGTCCTTCTCACATACCTGTAGCTGAGAGAAGCCTCCTCTTGAGGTGCTTGTGGAAAGTTGGTATTCCTCTTGATTCGAAGCCAGGGTCTAAGCTCTCATCTCGAGTTGATTTGGGGTCCAAGGAGCCCTTTCGTGTTGCTACAGTGACCTCAGGATCCCTCTAGACTTGAGACAGTGATCTTGGGTTTTGCCTAGAGTGCCATCAAGGAAATCAAGGCTCCTTTCACGTTTGATGTGGATCACGGAATTGCTCTGCACGCAGTGCAGGGGAATCGGGCCTCATCTCGCGGCGAGGGGGAAGTATCATTGTTTTTCTCGATTTGCGGCTGGAACCTGGGGTATATTCTCAAGGTACGACGGGGGGGGGCCCATCGAGACACGTGTTTGTTCAGCGACGTCAGGACTCCTGCCTAGTTGCGAGGGACACCTCGGTATTCACCTCGATTCTTGGCATGGCAATTGGGACGCGTCTCCACCTGAGGCGGGAGACCCAGGGTCCCTTTCCACGTGCCACAGGGATCCTGGGACTCCTATCAATTTTCAAGAGGACTCAGGCATCGTCTCTTTGGGAAGCATTGATCTCCGCGGACCTCTCGAGTTTTCAAAGGATGTGAGGCCTCCGGTCGCGATGAGGCAGAGAACTAGGTCTTTCTCTGTGGTCTCCACACGGGATTCAGACATCCCTTCGTCTTGGGAGATGCAAGACGAGCCGGCATTCAATTCACTGCAGGAATATCCAGCCTTACTTCGAGTCAGAGCATCTCGGTGTCCATTCCACTTGAGGCCACAAACTCAGGGTCCCTCTCACATACCTGTAGCTGAGAGAATCCTCCTCTTGAGATGCTTGTGGAAAGTTGGTACTCCTCTTGAGTCGAAGCGAGGGACTAAGCTCTCATCTCGAGTTGATTTGGGGTTCACGAAGCCCTTTCTTGTTGCTACAGTGACCTCAGGATCCCTCTAGACTTGAGACAGTGATCTAGGGTTTTCTCTGGAGTGCCATCAAGGAAATCAAGGCTCCTTTCACGTTTGATGTGGAACACGGAATTGCTCTGCACGCAGTGCAGGTTAATCGGGACTCATCTCATGGCGAGGGGGAAGTCTCATGGTTTTTCGCCAGTTGTGGCCGGAACCTGGGGTATATTCTCGACTTTCGACGAGGAGGGCCCTTCCAGACACGTGTTTGTTCAGCGACGTCAGGACTCCTGCCTAGGTGCGAGGGACACCTCGGGATTCTCCTCGAGTCTTGGCATGGCGACTGGGACGCGTCTCCACGTGGGGCAGGAGACCCAGGGTCCCTTTCCACGTGCCACACGGATCCTGGGACTATTATCCATTTTCAAGGGGAGTCAGGCATCGTCTCATTTGGAAGCATTGATCTCCGCGGACCGCTCGAGTTTTCAAAGGATGTGAGGCCGCCGTTCGCGTTGAGGCTTAGGACTAGGTCTTTCTCTGTGGTCTCCACAGGGGATTCAGACAACCCTTCGTCTTGGGAGATGCAAGACGAGCCTGCATTCTATTCACTGCAGGGATATCCGGCCTTACTTCGAGTCAGAGCATCTCAGTGTCCATTCCACTTGAGGCCACAAACTCAGGGTCCCTCTCACATACCTGTAGCTGAGAGAAGCCTCCTCTTGAGGTGCTTGTGGAAAGTTGGTATTCCTCTTTAGTCGAAGCCAGGGACTAAGCTCTCATCTCGAGTTGATTTGGGGTCCACGGAGCCCTTTCGTGTTGCTCCAGTGACCTCAGGATCCCTCTAGTCTTGAGACAGTGATCTTGGGTTTTCTCTGGAGTGCCATCAAGGAAATCAAGGCTCCTTTCACGTTTGATGTGGAACACGGAATTGCCCTGCACGCAGTGCATGGGAATCGGGCCTAATCTCGCGGCGAGGGGCAAGTCTCATGGTTTTTCTCGAGTTGCGGCCGGAACCTAGGGTATATTCTCGAGTTACGACGGGGAGGGCCCTTCCAGACACGTGTTTGTTCAGCGACTTCAGGACTCCTGCCTAGGTGCGAGGGACAGCTCGCGATTCTCCTCGAGTCTTGGCATGGCAATTGGAACGCGAATCCACGTGAGGCGGGAGACCCAGGTTCCCTTTCCACGTGCCACAGGGATCCTGGGACTCCTATCCATTTTCAAGAGGAGTCAGGCATCGTCTCCTTTGGAAGCGTTGATCTCCGCGGACCTCCCGAGTTTTCAAAGGATGTCAGGCCTCCGGTCGCGTTGAGGCGAAGGACTAGGACTTTCTCTGTGGTCTCCACATTGGATTCAGATATCCCTTCATCTTGGGAGATACAAGACGAGCCTGCATTCAATTCACTGCCGGGATATCCGGCCTTATTTCGAGTCAGAGCATCTCGGTGTCCATTCCACTTGAGGCCTCAAAATCAGGGTCCCTCTCACATATCTGTAGCTGAGAGAAGCCTCCTCTTGAGGTGCTTGTGGAAACTTGGTATTCCTCTTGAGTCGAAGCCAGGGACTAAGCTCTCATCTCGAGTTGATTTGGGGTCCACGGAGCCCTTTCGTGTTGCTAGAGTGACCTGAGGATCCCTCTAGACTTGAGACAGTGATCTCGGGTTTGCTCTGTAGTGCAAACAAGGAAATCAAGGCTCCTTTCACGTTTGATGTGGAACACGGAATTGCTCTGCACGCAGTGCAGGGGAATCGGGCCTCATCTCGCGGCGAGGGAGAAGTCTCATGGTTTTTCTAGAGTTCCGGCCGGAACCTGGTTTATATTCTCGAGTTACGACGGGGAGGGCCCTTCCAGACACGTGTTTGTTCAGCGACATCAGGACTCCTGCCTAGGTGCGAGGGACACCTCGGGATTCTCCTCGAGTCTTGGCATGGCAATTGGGACGCGTCTACACGTGAGGCTGGAGACCCAGGGTCCCTTTCCACGTGTCACAGGGATCCTGAAACTCATATCCATTTTCAAGAGGAGTCAGGCATCGTCTCCTATGGAAGCATTGATCTCCGCGGACCTCTCGAGTTTTCAAATATGTGAGGCCTCCGGTCGCGATGAGGCAGAGAACAAGGTCTTTCTCTGTGGTCTCCACAGGGCATTCAGACATCCCTTCGTCTTGGGAGATGCAATACCAGCCTGCATTCAATTCAGTGCAGGGATATCCGGCCTTACTTCGAGTGAGAGCATCTTGGTGTCCATTCCACTTGAGGCCACAAACTCAGGGTCCCTCTCACATGCGTGTATCTGAGAGAAGCCTCCTCTTGAAGTGCTTGTGGAAAGTTGGTATTCCTCTTGAGTCGAAACCAGGGACTAAGCTCTCATCTCGAGTTGATTTGTGGTCCACGGAGCCCTTACGTGTTGCTACAGTGACCTCAGGATCCCTCTAGACGTGAGACAGTGATCTTGGGTTTTCTCTGGAGTGCCATCAAGGAAATCAAGGCTCCTTTCACGTTTGATGTGGAACACGGAATTGCTCTGCACGCATTGCAGGGGAATCGGGCCACACTTCGCGGACAGGGGGAAGTCTCATGGTTTTTCTCGAGTTGCGGCCGGAACCTGGGGTATATCCTCGAGTTATTACGGGGAGGGCCCTTCCAGACACATGTTTGTTCAGCGACGTCAGGACTCCTGCCTAGGTGTGAGGCACACCTCGGGATTCTCCTCGAGGCTTGGCATGGCAATTGGGACGCGTCTGCAAGTGAGGCGGTAGACCCAGGGTCCCTTTCCACGTGCCACAGGTATTCTGGGACTCCTATCCATTTTCAAGAGGAGTCAGGCATCGTCTCCTTTGGAAGCATTGATCTCCGCGGACCTCTCGAGTTTTCAAAGTTTATGAAGCTTCCGGTCGCGATGAGCCGGAGAACTAGGTCTTTCTCTGTGGTCTCCACAGGGGATTCAGACATCCCTTCATCTTCGGAGATGCAAGACGAGTCTGCATTTAATTCACTGCAGGGATATCCGGCCTTACTTTTAGTCAGAGCATCTCGGTGTCCATTCCACTTGAGGCCACAAACTCAGGGTCCCTCTCACATACCTGTAGCTGAGAGAAGAATCCTCTTGAGGTGCTTCTGAAAAGTTGGTATTCCTCTTGAGTCGAAGCCAGGGAATAAGCTCTCATCTCGAGTTGATTTGGGGTTCACAGAGCCTTTTCCTGTTGGTACAGTGACCTCAGGATCCCTCTAGACTTGAGACAGTGATCTTGGGTTTTCTCTGGAGTGCCATAAAGGAAATCAAGGCACCTTTCATGTTTAATGAGGAACACGGAATTGCTCTGCACACAGTGAAGGGGAATCGGGCCCCATCTCGCGGCGAGGGGGAAGTCTCATGGTTTTTCTCGAGTTGCGGCCGGAACCTGGGGTATATTCTCGAGTTACGATGGGAAGGGCCCTTCCAGACACGTGTTTCTTCAGTGACGTCAGGACCCCGCCTAGGTGCGACGGACACCTCGGGATTCTCCTCGAGTCTTGGCATGGGAATTGGGACGCGTATCCACGTGAGGCGGGAGACTCAGGACCCCTTTCCACCTGCTACAGGGATCCTGGGACTCCTATTCATTTTCAAGAGGAGTCAGGCATCGTCTCTTTTGGAAGCATTGATCTCCGCGGACCTCTCGAGTTTTCAAAGGATGTGAGGCCTCCGGTCGCGATGAGGCGGAGAACTAGGTCTTTCTCTGTGGTCTCCACAGGGGATTCAGACATCCCTTCATCTTGGGAGATGCAAGACGAGCCTGCATTCAATTCACTGCAGGGATATCCGGCCTTACTTCGAGTCAGAGCATCTCGGTGTCCATTCCACTTGAGGCCACAAACCAGGGTCCCTCTCACATACCTGTAGCTGAGAGAAGCCTCCTCTTGAGGTGCTTGTGGAAAGTTGGTATTCCTCTTGAGTCGAAGACAGGAACGAAGCTCTCATCTCGAGTTGATTTGGGGTCCACGGAGCCCTTTCGTGTTGCTACAGTGACCTCAGGTTCCCTCTAGACTTGAGACAGTGATCTTGGGGTTTCTCTGGAGTGCCATCAAGGAAATCAAGGCTCCTTTCACGTTTGATGTGGAACACGGAATTGCTCTGCACGCAGTGCATTGGAATCAGGCCTCATCTGGCGGCGAGGGGGAAGGCTCCTGGTTTTTCTCGGGTTGCGGCTGGAACCTGGGGTATATTCTCGAGTTACAACGGGGAGGGCCTTTCCAGACACGTGTTTGTTCAGCGACGTCAGGACTCCTGCCTAGGTGCGAGGGGCACCTCGGGATTCTCCTCGAGTCTTGGCATGGCAATTGGGACGCGTCTCCACGTGAGGCGGGAGACTCAGGGTCCCTTTCCACGTGCCACAGGGATCCTGGGACTCCTATCCATTTTCAAGAGGAGTCAGGCATCGTCTCCTTTGGAAGCATTGATCTCCGCGGACCTCTCGAGTTTTCAAAGGATGTGAGGCCTCCGGTCGCAATGAGGCGGAGAACTAGGTCTTTCTCTGTGGTCTCCACCGGGGATTCAGACATCCCTTCGTCTCGGGATATGCAAGATGAGCCTGCATTCAATTCACTGCAGGGATATCCGGCCTTACTTGGAGTCAGAGCATCTCGGTGTCCATTCCACTAGAGGCCACAAACTCAGGGTCCCTCTCACATACCTGTAGCTGAGAAAAGCCTCCTCTTGAGGTTCTTGTGGAAAGTTGGTATTCCGCTTGAGTCAAAGCCAGGGACGAACCTCTCATCTCGAGTTACGACGTGTTTCACACGTGATTCCTACGTGACGCACATGTGATTCACACGTGATTTCCACGTATTGCACACGTGACTCACACGTGAATCCCACGAGAGGCACACGTGAGTGACACGTGATTTCCACGTGATGCACACGTGATTCACACTTGATTCCCACGTGATGCATACGTGACTCACACGTGATACCCACTTGATGCACACTTGCTTCCCACATGATTCCCACGTGATGCACACGTGATTCACACGTGATGCACACGTGACTGACACGTGATCCCCACGTGACGCACACGTGTTTCACATTGATACCACGTGATGCACACGTGACTGACACATGATTCCCACGTGAGGCACAAGTGACTCGCATGTGATTCCCACGTGATGCACACATGATTGACACGTGATTGCCATGTGAAACACACGTGATGCACACGTGGTTCCCACGTGATGCACACGTGTTTCACACGTGATTCCACGTGATTCACACGTGACTTACACGTGACTCACACGTGATTCCCACGTGATGCACACGTGACTGACACGTGATTGAAACGTGACACACACGTGATTCACACGTGACACACACGTGTTTCACACGTGATTCACACGTGACGCACACAGGCTCTTCATGTTTTCAACACTGTTTCATGCTACTCCTATTTTTCAGACCGTTTTATGCCTCTCTCACTTTTTACACCGTTTGAAGCTCTTCATATTTTTTACACCTTTTGAAGCTCTTCATATTTTTCAAACGTTTTCAGGCTCTTCATGATTTTCCACACCGTTTCATGTTCCTCCTATTTTTCAGACCGTTTCATGCTCCTCATATTTTTGACACCTTTTGTAGCTCTTCATATTTTTCACACATTTTCAGTCTCTTCAAGCTTTTGAACACCATTTCATGCTCCTCCTTTTTTTCAGGCCGTTTCATGCTCATCATATTTTTGACACCTTTTGAAACTCTTCATATTTTTCACATCTTTTCAGGCTCTTCATGTTTTTCAACACCACTTCATGCTCCTCCTATTTTTCAGGCCATTTCATGCTCCTCATATTTTTGACACCTTTTGTAGCTCTTCATATATTTCACACCTTTTCAGGCTCTTCATTTTTTTCAACACCGCTTCATGCTCCTCCTATTTTTCAGACCGATTAATGCTCTTCATATTTTTCACACCTTTTGAAACTCTTCATATTTTTCACATCTTTTCAGGCTATTCATGTTCTTCAACACCGCTTCATAATCCTCCTATTTTTCAGAACGTTTCATGCTCCTCATATATTTGACACCTTTTGAAGCTATTCGTATATTTCACACCTTTTCAGGCTCTTCATATTTTTGAACACCTCTTCATGCTTCTCGTATTTTTCAGACTGTTTCATTCTCCTCATATTTTTGACACCTTTTGTAGCTCTTCATATATTTCACACCTTTTCAGGCTCTTCATTTTTTTCAACACCGCTTCATGCTCCTCCTATTTTTCAGACCGATTAATGCTCTTCATATTTTTCACACCTTTTGAAGCTCTTCATATTTTTCACACCTATTCAGGCTCTTCATGTTTTTCAACACCACTTCATGCTCCTCCTATTTTTCAGACCATTTCATGCTCCTCATATGTTTGACACCATTTGAAGCTCTTCATATTTTTCACACCTTTCAGACTCTTCATATTTTTCAACACCGCTTCAAGCTCCTCCTATTGTTCACACCGTTACATGCTCCTCATAGTTTTCGCACCTTTTCAAGCTTTTCATATTTTTCACACCTTTTCAGGCTCTTCAGGTTTTTCAACACAGCTTCATGCTCCTCCTATTTTTCAGACCGTTTCATGTTCCTCAAGTATTTCACTCCTTTTGAAGCTCTTCATATTTTTCACAGCTTTTCAGGCTCTTTATGTTTTTGAACACCGTTTCATACTCCCCTATTTTTCAGACCGTTTCATGCTCCTCTTATTTTTGACACCTTTTGAAGCTCTTCATATTTTTCAGACATTTTCAGACTCTTCATGTTTTTCAACAATGCTTCATGCTCCTCCTATTTTTCAGACCATTTCATGCTCCTCATTTTTTTACACCTTTTGAAGCTTTTCATATTTTTCACACCTTGTCAGGCTCTTCATGTTGTTAAACACCACCTCATGCTCCTCCTATTTCTCAGACCGTTTCATGCTCCTCATGTATTTCAAACCTTTTGAAGCTCTTCATATTTTTCACACCTTTTCAGGCCCCTCATGTTTTTCAACACCACTTCATGCTCCTCCTATTTTTCAGACCGATTAATGCTCTTCATATTTTTCACACCTTTTGAAGCTCTTCATATATTTCACACCTACTCAGGCTCTTCATGTTTTTGAACACCTTTTCAAGCACCTCATACTTTTGACACCTATTGAAGCTCTTCATAGTTTTCACACCTTCTCAGGCTCTTCATGTTTTTGAACACCTTTTCAAGCTCCTCATACTTTTGACACCTTTTGAAGTTCTTCATAGTTTTCACACCTTCTCAGGCTCTTCATGTTTTTGAACACCTTTTCAAGCTCCTCATACTTTTGACACCTTTTGAAGTTCTTCATAGTTTTCACACCTTCTCTGGCTCTTCATGTTTTTGAACACCTTTTCAAGCTCCTCATAATTTTGACACCTTTTGAAGCTCTTCATAGTTTTCACTCTTTTCAGGCTCTTCATGTTTTTCAGACCGTTTCATGCTCCTCATATTTTTGACACCTTTTGAAGTTCTTCATAGTTTTCACACCTTCTCTGGCTCTTCATGTTTTTGAACACCTTTTCAAGCTCCTCATACTTTTGACACCTTTTGAAGTTCTTCATAGTTTTCACACCTTCTCTGGCTCTTCATGTTTTTGAACACCTTTTCAAGCTCCTCATAATTTTGACACCTTTTGAAGCTCTTCATATATTTCACTCTTTTCAGGATCTTCATATTTTTCAACACCACTTCATGCTCCTCGTATTTTTCACACCTTTTGAAGCTCTTCGTATATTTCACACCTTTTCAAGCTCTACATGTTTTTGAACACCACTTCATGCTCCTCATATTTTTCACACCTTTTGAAGCTCTTCATATTTTTCACACCTTTTGAAGCTCTTCATATTTTTCACACCATTTCAATCTCTTCATGTATTTCAACATCTTTCATGCTCCTCCTATTTTTCATACCGTTTCATGCTCCTCATATATTTTACACTTTTTGAAGCTCTTCATATTTTTCACACCTTTTGAAGCTCTTCATATTTTTCACACATTTTCAGGCTCTTCATGTTTTTCAACACCTTTCATGCTCCTCCTATTTTTCACACCGTTTCATGCTCCTCCTATTTTTCACACCGTTTCATGCTCCTCATTTTTTTCACACCTTTTGAAGCTCTTCATATTTTTCAAACGTTTTCAGTCTCTTTATGTTTTTGAACACCATTTCATGCTCCTCCTATTTTTCAGACCGTTTCATGCTCCTCATATTTTTGACACCTTTTGAAACTCTTCATATATTTCACTCATTTCAGGCTCTTCATGTTTTTCAACACCGCTTCATTCTCCTCCTATTTTTCAGACCGTTTCATGCTCCTCATATTTTTGACACCTTTTGAACCTCTTTATATATTTCACACCTTTTCAGGCTCTTCATATTTTTCAACACCGTTTCATGCTACTTCTATTTTTCAGACCGTTTCATGCTCCTCATATTTTTCACATCTTTTGAAGCTCTTCATATTTTTCACACATTTTCAGCCTCTTCAAGTTTTTGAACACCATTTCATGCTCCTCCTTTTTTTCAGTCCGTTTCATGCTCTTCATATTTTTGACACCTATTGAAACTCTTCATATTTTTCACACCTTTTCAGGCTCTTCATGGTTTTCAACACCACTTCATGCTCCTCCTATTTTTCAGGCCATTTCATGCTCCTCCTATTTTTGACACATTTTGAAGGTCTTCATATTTTTCACACCTTTTCATGCTCGTCATGTTTTTCAACACAGTTTCACACTCCTCATATTTTTGACACGTTTTGAAGCTCTTCATATATTTCACACCTTTTCAGGCTCTTCATGTTTTTCAACATCGCTTCATTCTCCTCCTATTTTTCAGAACTTTTCATGCTCCTCACATTTTTGACTCCTTTTGTAGCTCTTCATATTTTTGACACCTTTTCATGCTCTTCATGTTTTTCAACACCGTTTCATGCTCCTCCTATATTTCAGACCGCTTCATGCTCCTCATATTTTTCACACATTTTGAAGCTCTTCATATTTTTCACACCTTTACAGACTCTTCATGTTTTTCAACACCGTTTCATGCTCCTCCTATTTTTCAGACCGTTTCATGCTCCTGATATTTTTGACACATTTTGAACCTCTTCATAGTCTCACATCTTTTCAGGCTCTTCATGTTTTTCATAACCGTTTCATGCTCCTGTTTTGCAGACCATTTCATGCCTCTCATATATTTGACAACCTTTGGAGCTCTTCATATTTTTCTCAAATTTTGAAGCTCTTCATATTGTTCACACCTTTTCAGGATCTTTATATTGTTCAACACCTTTCATGCTCCTCCTATTTTTCATACCGTTTCATGCTCCTCATATATTTGACACCTTTTGAAGCTCTTCATATTTTTCACACCTTTTGAAGCTCTTCATATTTTGCACACCATTTTAGGCTCTTCATGTTTTTCAAAACCTTTCATGCTCCTCCTATTTTTCATACCGTTTCATGCTCCTCATATATTTGACACCTTTTGAAGCTCTTCATATATTTCACACATTTTGAAGCGATTCATATATTTCACATTTTTTTCTGGCTCTTCATGTTTTTGAACACCACTTCATGCTCCTCCAATTTTTGAGACCGTTTCATGCTCCTCATATTTCTGACACGTTTTGAAGCTCTTCATATTTTTCACACCTTTTCAGGCTCTTCATGATTTTGAACACTGTTTCATGCTCCTCCTATTTTTCAGACCGTTTAATGCTCGTGATATTTTTTACACCGATTGGAGCTCTTCATATATTTAACACCTTTTCAGGCTCTTCATGTTTTTCAACACTACTTCATGCTCCTCCTATTGTTCAGACCGTCTTTTGCTCCTCTTATTTTTGACACCTTTTGAAGCTCTTCATATTTTTCACACCTTTTCAGGCTCTTCATGTTTTTGAACACTGTTTCATGCTCCTCCTATTTTTCAGACCGTTTCATTCTCCTCATATTTTGACACCTTTTGAAGCTCTTCATATTTTTCACACCTTTTCAGGCTCTTCCATTTTTGCAACACCGCTTCATGCTCCTCCTATTTTTCAGACCGTTTCATGCTCCTCATATTTTGACACCTTTTGAAGCTCTTCATATTTTTCACACCTTTTCAAGCTCTTGTAATTTTTCAACAACGCTCCATGTGCCTCCTATTTTTCAGACTGTTTCATGCTCCTCATATTTTTGACTCCTTTTGAAACTCTTCATATTTTTCACACCTTTCCATGCTCTTCATGTTTTTCAACACCGTTTCATCCTCCTCCTATTTTCAGACTGTTTCATTCTCCTCATACGTTTGACACATTTTGAAGCTCTTCATATATTTCACACCTTTTCAGGCTCTTCATGTTTTTGAACACCGCTTCATGCTCCTCCTATTTTTCACACCTTTTGAAGCTCTTCGTATATTTCACACCTTTTCAAGCTCTTCATGTTTTTGAACACCACTTCATGCTCCTCATATTTTCACACCTTTTGAAGCTCTTCATAATTTTCACACATTTTCAGGCTCTTCATGTTTTTGAACACCGTTTCATGATCCTCCTATATTTCAGACCGTTTCTTGCTCCTCATATTTTTGACTCCTTTGGAAACTCCTCATATTTTTCACAGCTTTTCAGGCTCTTCATGTTTTTGAACACCGTTTCATGCTCCTCATATTTTCAAACCGTTTCTTGCTCCTCTAATTTTGACACGTTTTGAAGCTCTTCATATTTTTCACACCTTCTCAGGCTCTTCCATTTTTTCAACACGGCTTCATGCTCCTCCTATTTTTCAGAACTTTTCATGCTCCTCATATTTTTGACACGTTTTGTAGCTCTTCATATTTTTCACATATTTTGAAGCTCTTCATATTTTTTAAACCTTTTCTGGCTCTTCATGTTTTTCAACAAAGCTTCATGCTCCTCCAGTTTTTCAGACCGTTTCATGCTCCTCATAAAATGACACGTTTTTAAGCTCTTCATATTTTTCACAACTTTTCACGCTCTTCAAGTTTTTGAACACAGTTTCATGCTCCTCCTATTTTTCAGACCGTTTCATGCCCCTCATATTTTTAACACCTTTTGAAGCTCTTCATATTTTTCACACCTTCAGGATCTTCATGTTTCTGAACACCGTTTCATGCTCCTCTTATTTTTCAGTCCGTTTCATGGGCCTCATATATTTTACACCTTTTGAAACCCTGCATATTTTTCACAGCTTTTCAGGCTCTTCATGTTTTTGAACACCGCTTCATGCTCCTCCTATTTTTTAGACCGTTTCATGATTCCCATATTTTTGACACCTTTTGAAGCTCTTCATATTTTTCACACCTTTCAATCTTCATGTTTCTGAACACCGTTTCATGCTCTTCTTATTTTTCAGACCGTTTCATGCTCTTCATATTTTTGACACCTTTTGAAGCTCTTCATATTTTTCACACCTTTTCAGGTTCTTCATGTTTTTCAACACTGCTTCATGATCCTCCTATATTTCAGACCGTTTAATGCTCTTCATATTTTTGACACCCCTTGAAGCTCTTCATATTTTTCACACCTTTTCAGGATCTTCATGTTTTTCAACACCACTTCATGCTCTTCCTATTTTTCAGACCGTTTGATGCTCCTCATATTTTTGACACGTTGTGAAGCTCTTCATATTTTTCACATATTTTCAGGCTCTTCATGTTTTTCAATACAGCTTCGTGATCCTCCTGTATTTCAGACCGTTTAATGCTCCTCATATTTTTGACACCTTTTGAAGCCCTTCATATTTTTTACACCTTTTCAGGCTGTTCATGTTTTTGAAAACCGCTTCATGCTCCTCATATTTTTCAGAACGTTTCATGCTCCTCATATTTTTCACACCTTTTGAAGCTCTTCATATATTTCACACCTTTTCAAGCTCTTCATGTTTTTCAACACCATTTCATGCTCCTCCAATTTTTCAGACCTTTTCATGCTGCTTTCATTTTGCACACCTTGTGAAGCTCTTCATATTTTTCATACGTTTTCAGGCTCTTCATATTTTTCACACGTTTTCAGGCTCTTCATGTTTTTTTAACACCGCTTCATGCTCTTCCTATTTTTCAGACCGTTTCTTGCTCCTCATGTATATCACACCTTTTGAAGCTCTTCATATTTTTCACACCTTTTCAGACTCTTCATTTTTTTGAACACCGTTTAATGCTCCTCCGATTTTTCAGACCATTTCATGCTCCTCATATATTTGACACCTTTTGAAGCTCTTCATATATTTCACACATTTTCAGGCTCTTCATGTTTTTCAACACCACTTTTTGCTCCTACTATTTCCAGACCTTCTCATGCTGCTTTCATTTTTCACACCTTTTGAATCTCTTCATATTTTTCACACCTATTCAGGCTCTTCATGTTTTTGAACACCGTTTCATGCTTCTCCCATTTTTCAGAAAGATCATGCTCCTCATATTTTTCACACCTTTGAAGCTCTTATTATTTTTCACACCTTTTCAAACTCTTCATTTTTTGAACACCGTTTCGTTTTCCTCCTATTTTTCAGACCGTTTCATGCTCCTCGTATCTTTGACACCTTTTGAAGCCCTTCATATTTTTCACACCTTTTCAGGCTCTTCATGTTTTTCAACACCGCTTCATGCTCCTCCTATTTTTCTGACCGTTTCATGCTCCAAATATTTTTGACACCTTTTGAAGCTCTTCATAATTTTCACACCTTTTCAGACTCTTCATGTTTTTCACACCGCTTCATGCTCCTCCTTTTTTCAGACCGTTTCATGCTCATCTCATTTTGTCACCTTTTGAAGCTCTTCATATTTTTCACACCTTTTGAAGCTCTTCATATTTTTCACACCTTCTCAGGCTCTTCCATTTTTTCAACACGGCTTCATGCTCCTCCTATTTTTGAGAACTTTTCATGCTCCTCATATTTTTGACACCTTTCGAAGCTCTTCATATTTTTCACATATTTTGAAGCTCTTCATATTTTTTAAACCTTTTCTGGCTCTTCATGTTTTTCAACAAAGCTTCATTCTCCTCCTATTTTTCAGACCGTTTCATGCTCCTCATATTTTTGACACCTTTTGAACCTCTTCATATATTTCACACCTTTTCAGGCTCTTCATATTTTTCAACACCGTTTCATGCTACTTCTATTTTTCAGACCGTTTCATGCTCCTCATATTTTTCACATCTTTTGAAGCTCTTCATATTTTTCACACATTTTCTGTCTCTTCAAGTTTTTGAACACCATTTCATGCTCCTCCTTTTTTTCAGGCCGTTTCATGCTCCTCATATTTTTGACACCTTTTGAAACTCTTCATATTTTTCACATCTTTTCAGGCTCTTCATGTTTTTCAACACCACTTCATGCTCCTCCTATTTTTCAGGCCATTTCATGCTCCTCATATTTTTGACACCTTTTGAAGCTCTTCATATTTTGCACACCTTTTCAGCCTCTTCATATTTTTCAACACAACTTCATGCTCCTCCTATTTTTCAGACCGTTTCATGCTCCTCGTATTTTTGACACCTTTTAAGCTCTTCATATTTTTCAGACATTTCATGCTCTTCATGTTTTTGAACACCTTTTAAAGCTCTTCATTTTTTGCACACCTTCTCAGGCTCTTCATGTTTTTGCACACCTTTTCAAGCTCCTCATACTTTTGACACCTTTTGAAGCTCTTCATAGTTTTCACACCTTTTAAGGCTCTTCATGTTTTTGAACACCTTTTCAAGCTCCTCATACTTTTGACACCTATTGAAGCTGTTCATATATTTCACACCTACTCAGGCTCTTCATGTTTTGAACACCTTTTCAAGCTCCTCATACTTTTGACACCTATTGAATCTCTTCATAGTTTTCACACCTTCTCAGGCTCTTCATGTTTTTGAACACCTTTTCAAGCTCCTCATACTTTTGACACCTTTTGAAGCTCTTCATAGTTTTCACTCTTTTCAGGCTCTTCATGTTTTTCAACACCGTTTCATGCTCCTCCTGTTTTTCAGACCGTTTCATGCTCCTCATATTTTTGACACCTTTTGAAGCTCTTCATATATTTCACTCTTTTCAGGCTCTTCATATTTTTCAACACCACTTCATGCTCCTCGTATTTTTCACACCTTTTGAAGCTCTTCGTATATTTCACACCTTTTCAAGCTCTACATGTTTTTGAACACCACTTCATGCTCCTCATATTTTTCACACCTTTTGAAGCTCTTCATATTTTTCACACCTTTTGAAGCTCTTCATATTTTTCACACCATTTCAATCTCTTCATGTATTTCAACATCTTTCATGCTCCTCCTATTTTTCATACCGTTTCATGCTCCTCATATATTTTACACTTTTTGAAGCTCTTCATATTTTTCACACCTTTTGAAGCTCTTCATATTTTTCACACATTTTCAGGCTCTTCATGTTTTTCAACACCACTTCATCCTCCTCATATTTTTCAGACCTTTTCATGCTCCTCATGTTTTAGACACCTTTTGAAGCTCTGCATATTTTTCACACCATTTCAGGCTCGTCATGTTTTTCAACACCACTTCATGCTCCTCCTATTTTTCCGACCGTTTCATGCCCCTCATATTTTTCACAACTTTTGAAGCTCTTCATATTTTTCACACCTTTTCAGGCTCTTCATGATTTTCAACACCGCTTCAAGATCCTCCTAATTTTCAGACCGTTTCGTGCTCCTCATAATTTTCACACCTTTTGAAGCTCTTCATATTTTTCACACCATTTCAGTCTCTTCATGTTTTTGAACACTGCTTCATGCTCCTCCTATTTTTCAGACCGATTCATCCTCCTCATGAATTTCACATCTTTTGAAGCTCTTCATAATTTTCACACCTTTTCAGGCTCTTCAAGTTTTTCAACACCACTTCATGCTCCTCCTGTTGTTCAGACCGATTCATCCTCCTCATGAATTTCACATCTTTTGAAGCTCTTCATATTTTTCACACCTTTTCAGGCTCTTCAAGTTTTTCAACACCGCTTCATGCTCCTCCTGTTGTTCAGACCGATTCATCCTCCTAAGGAATTTCACATCTTTTGAAGCTCTTCATATTTTTCACACCTTTTCAGGCTCTTCAAGTTTTTCAACACCACTTCATGCTCCTCCTATTTTTCAGACCGTTACATGCTCCTCATGTATTTCACACCTTTTCAAGCTCTTCATATATTTCACACCTTTTCAGGCTCTTCATGTTTTTGAACACCGTTTCATGCTCCTACTATTTTTCAGACCTTTTCAGGCTCCTCATATATTTGACACATTTTAATGCCTCTTCATAATTTTCACACCTTTTCAGGCTCTTCATGTTTTTCAACACCACTTCATGCTCCCCCTATTTTTCGGACCGTTGCATGCTCTTCATATTTTTGACACCGTTTGAAGCTCTTCATATTTTTCACACTTTTGAAGCTCTTCATGTTTTCAACACTGCTTCATGCTCCTCCTATTTTTCAGACCGTTCATACTCCTCATATTTTTGAAACATTTTGAAGCTCTTCATATTTTTCACACCGTTTCAGGCTCGTAATGTTTTCAAGACCGCTTCATGCTCCTCCTATTTTTCAGACCGTTCATGCTCCTCATATTTTTGACAACTTTTGAAGCTCTTCATATTTTTCACACCTTTTGAAGCTCTACATATTTTTCACACTTTTTCAGGCTCTTCATGATTTTCAACACCGCTTCAAGATCCTCCTAATTTTCAGACGGTTTCGTGCTCCTCATAATTTTCACACCTTTTGAAGCTCTTCATATATTTCACACCTTTCAGGCTCTTCATGATTTTCAACACCGCTTCATGCTCCTCCTATTTTTCAGATCGTTTCATGCTCATCTCATTTTTGACACCTTTTGAAACTCCTCATATTTTTCACACCTTTTGAAGCTCTTCATATTTTTCACACCATTTCCGGCTCTTCATGTTTTTGAACACCGCTTCATGCTCCTCCTATTTTTCAGACCGATTCATCCTCCTCATGAACTTCACACCTTTTGAAGCTCTTCATATTTTTCACACCTTTTCAGGCTCTTCAAGTTTTTCAACACCACTTCATGCTCCTCCTATTTTTCAGACCGTTACATGCTCCTCATGTATTTCACACCTTTTGAAGCTCTTCATATATTTCACACCTTTCAGGCTCTTCATGTTTTACAACAACACTTCATGCTCCTCCTATTTTTCAGACCTTTTCATGCTCCTCATATTTTTGACACCTTTTGAAGCTCTTCATATATTTCACACCTTTTCAGGCTCTTCATGTTTTTGAACACCGCTTCATGCTCCTCCTGTTTTTCAGACCGATTCATCCTCCTCATGTATTTCACACCTTTTGAAACTCTACACATTTTTCACACTTTTTCAGGCTCTTCATATTTTTCAACACCACTTCATGCTCCTCATATTTTTCACACCTTTTGAAGTTCTTCATATATTTCACACCTTTCAGGCTCTTCATGTTTTACAGCAACACTTCATTCTCCTCCTATTTTTCAGACTTTTTCATACGCTTCATATTTTTGACACCTTTTGTAGCTCTTCATATTTTTCACTCCTTTTCAGGCTCTTCATGTTTTTCAACACCGCTTCATGCTCCTCCTATTTTTCTGACCTTTTCATGTTCCTCTTGTATTTCACACCTTTTGAAGCTGTTCATATTTTTCACACCTTCAGGCTCTTCATGTTTCTGAACACCGTTTCATGCTCCTCTTATTTTTCAGTCCGTTTCATGCGCCTCATATATTTTACACCTTTTGAAACCCTGCATATTTTTCACACCTTTTCAGGCTCTTCATATTTTTGAACACTGCTTCATGCTCCCCCTATTGTTCAGACGGTTTCATGCTCCTCATATTTTTGACACCTTTTGAAGCTCTTCATATTTTTCACTCCTTTTCAGGCTCTTCATGTTTTTCAACACCGCTTCATGCTCCTCCTATTTTTCTGACCTTTTCGTGTTCCTCTTGTATTTCACACCTTTGGAAGCTCTTCATATTTTTCACACCTTCAGGATCTTCATGTTTCTGAACACCGTTTCATGCTCCTCTTATTTTTCAGTCCGTTTCATGGGCCTCATATATTTTACACCTTTTGAAACCCTGCATATTTTTCACAGCTTTTCAGGCTCTTCATGTTTTTGAACACCGCTTCATGCTCCTCCTATTTTTTAGACCGTTTCATGATTCCCATATTTTTGACACCTTTTGAAGCTCTTCATATTTTTCACACCTTTCAATCTTCATGTTTCTGAACACCGTTTCATGCTCTTCTTATTTTTCAGACCGTTTCATGCTCTTCATATTTTTGACACCTTTTGAAGCTCTTCATATTTTTCACACCTTTTCAGGTTCTTCATGTTTTTCAACACTGCTTCATGATCCTCCTATATTTCAGACCGTTTAATGCTCTTCATATTTTTGACACCCCTTGAAGCTCTTCATATTTTTCACACCTTTTCAGGATCTTCATGTTTTTCAACACCACTTCATGCTCTTCCTATTTTTCAGACCGTTTGATGCTCCTCATATTTTTGACACGTTGTGAAGCTCTTCATATTTTTCACATATTTTCAGGCTCTTCATGTTTTTCAATACAGCTTCGTGATCCTCCTGTATTTCAGACCGTTTAATGCTCCTCATATTTTTGACACCTTTTGAAGCCCTTCATATTTTTTACACCTTTTCAGGCTGTTCATGTTTTTGAAAACCGCTTCATGCTCCTCATATTTTTCAGAACGTTTCATGCTCCTCATATTTTTCACACCTTTTGAAGCTCTTCATATATTTCACACCTTTTCAAGCTCTTCATGTTTTTCAACACTATTTCATGCTCCTCCAATTTTTCAGACCTTTTCATGCTGCTTTCATTTTGCACACCTTGTGAAGCTCTTCATATTTTTCATACGTTTTCAGGCTCTTCATATTTTTCACACGTTTTCAGGCTCTTCATGTTTTTTTAACACCGCTTCATGCTCTTCCTATTTTTCAGACCGTTTCTTGCTCCTCATGTATATCACACCTTTTGAAGCTCTTCATATTTTTCACACCTTTTCAGACTCTTCATTTTTTTGAACACCGTTTAATGCTCCTCCGATTTTTCAGACCATTTCATGCTCCTCATATATTTGACACCTTTTGAAGCTCTTCATATATTTCACACATTTTCAGGCTCTTCATGTTTTTCAACACCACTTTTTGCTCCTACTATTTCCAGACCTTCTCATGCTGCTTTCATTTTTCACACCTTTTGAATCTCTTCATATTTTTCACACCTATTCAGGCTCTTCATGTTTTTGAACACCGTTTCATGCTTCTCCCATTTTTCAGAAAGATCATGCTCCTCATATTTTTCACACCTTTGAAGCTCTTATTATTTTTCACACCTTTTCAAACTCTTCATTTTTTGAACACCGTTTCGTTTTCCTCCTATTTTTCAGACCGTTTCATGCTCCTCGTATCTTTGACACCTTTTGAAGCCCTTCATATTTTTCACACCTTTTCAGGCTCTTCATGTTTTTCAACACCGCTTCATGCTCCTCCTATTTTTCTGACCGTTTCATGCTCCAAATATTTTTGACACCTTTTGAAGCTCTTCATAATTTTCACACCTTTTCAGACTCTTCATGTTTTTCACACCGCTTCATGCTCCTCCTTTTTTCAGACCGTTTCATGCTCATCTCATTTTGTCACCTTTTGAAGCTCTTCATATTTTTCACACCTTTTGAAGCTCTTCATATTTTTCACACCTTCTCAGGCTCTTCCATTTTTTCAACACGGCTTCATGCTCCTCCTATTTTTGAGAACTTTTCATGCTCCTCATATTTTTGACACCTTTCGAAGCTCTTCATATTTTTCACATATTTTGAAGCTCTTCATATTTTTTAAACCTTTTCTGGCTCTTCATGTTTTTCAACAAAGCTTCATTCTCCTCCTATTTTTCAGACCGTTTCATGCTCCTCATATTTTTGACACCTTTTGAACCTCTTCATATATTTCACACCTTTTCAGGCTCTTCATATTTTTCAACACCGTTTCATGCTACTTCTATTTTTCAGACCGTTTCATGCTCCTCATATTTTTCACATCTTTTGAAGCTCTTCATATTTTTCACACATTTTCTGTCTCTTCAAGTTTTTGAACACCATTTCATGCTCCTCCTTTTTTTCAGGCCGTTTCATGCTCCTCATATTTTTGACACCTTTTGAAACTCTTCATATTTTTCACATCTTTTCAGGCTCTTCATGTTTTTCAACACCACTTCATGCTCCTCCTATTTTTCAGGCCATTTCATGCTCCTCATATTTTTGACACCTTTTGAAGCTCTTCATATTTTGCACACCTTTTCAGCCTCTTCATATTTTTCAACACAACTTCATGCTCCTCCTATTTTTCAGACCGTTTCATGCTCCTCGTATTTTTGACACCTTTTAAGCTCTTCATATTTTTCAGACATTTCATGCTCTTCATGTTTTTGAACACCTTTTTAAGCTCTTCATATTTTGCACACCTTCTCAGGCTCTTCATGTTTTTGCACACCTTTTCAAGCTCCTCATACTTTTGACACCTTTTGAAGCTCTTCATAGTTTTCACACCTTTTAAGGCTCTTCATGTTTTTGAACACCTTTTCAAGCTCCTCATACTTTTGACACCTATTGAAGCTGTTCATATATTTCACACCTACTCAGGCTCTTCATGTTTTGAACACCTTTTCAAGCTCCTCATACTTTTGACACCTATTGAATCTCTTCATAGTTTTCACACCTTCTCAGGCTCTTCATGTTTTTGAACACCTTTTCAAGCTCCTCATACTTTTGACACCTTTTGAAGCTCTTCATAGTTTTCACTCTTTTCAGGCTCTTCATGTTTTTCAACACCGTTTCATGCTCCTCCTGTTTTTCAGACCGTTTCATGCTCCTCATATTTTTGACACCTTTTGAAGCTCTTCATATATTTCACTCTTTTCAGGCTCTTCATATTTTTCAACACCACTTCATGCTCCTCGTATTTTTCACACCTTTTGAAGCTCTTCGTATATTTCACACCTTTTCAAGCTCTACATGTTTTTGAACACCACTTCATGCTCCTCATATTTTTCACACCTTTTGAAGCTCTTCATATTTTTCACACCTTTTGAAGCTCTTCATATTTTTCACACCATTTCAATCTCTTCATGTATTTCAACATCTTTCATGCTCCTCCTATTTTTCATACCGTTTCATGCTCCTCATATATTTTACACTTTTTGAAGCTCTTCATATTTTTCACACCTTTTGAAGCTCTTCATATTTTTCACACATTTTCAGGCTCTTCATGTTTTTCAACACCACTTCATCCTCCTCATATTTTTCAGACCTTTTCATGCTCCTCATGTTTTAGACACCTTTTGAAGCTCTGCATATTTTTCACACCATTTCAGGCTCGTCATGTTTTTCAACACCACTTCATGCTCCTCCTATTTTTCCGACCGTTTCATGCCCCTCATATTTTTCACAACTTTTGAAGCTCTTCATATTTTTCACACCTTTTCAGGCTCTTCATGATTTTCAACACCGCTTCAAGATCCTCCTAATTTTCAGACCGTTTCGTGCTCCTCATAATTTTCACACCTTTTGAAGCTCTTCATATTTTTCACACCATTTCAGTCTCTTCATGTTTTTGAACACTGCTTCATGCTCCTCCTATTTTTTCAGACCGATTCATCCTCCTCATGAATTTCACATCTTTTGAAGCTCTTCATAATTTTCACACCTTTTCAGGCTCTTCAAGTTTTTCAACACCACTTCATGCTCCTCCTGTTGTTCAGACCGATTCATCCTCCTCATGAATTTCACATCTTTTGAAGCTCTTCATATTTTTCACACCTTTTCAGGCTCTTCAAGTTTTTCAACACCGCTTCATGCTCCTCCTGTTGTTCAGACCGATTCATCCTCCTAAGGAATTTCACATCTTTTGAAGCTCTTCATATTTTTCACACCTTTTCAGGCTCTTCAAGTTTTTCAACACCACTTCATGCTCCTCCTATTTTTCAGACCGTTACATGCTCCTCATGTATTTCACACCTTTTCAAGCTCTTCATATATTTCACACCTTTTCAGGCTCTTCATGTTTTTGAACACCGTTTCATGCTCCTACTATTTTTCAGACCTTTTCAGGCTCCTCATATATTTGACACATTTTAATGCCTCTTCATAATTTTCACACCTTTTCAGGCTCTTCATGTTTTTCAACACCACTTCATGCTCCCCCTATTTTTCGGACCGTTGCATGCTCTTCATATTTTTGACACCGTTTGAAGCTCTTCATATTTTTCACACTTTTGAAGCTCTTCATGTTTTCAACACTGCTTCATGCTCCTCCTATTTTTCAGACCGTTCATACTCCTCATATTTTTGAAACATTTTGAAGCTCTTCATATTTTTCACACCGTTTCAGGCTCGTAATGTTTTCAAGACCGCTTCATGCTCCTCCTATTTTTCAGACCGTTCATGCTCCTCATATTTTTGACAACTTTTGAAGCTCTTCATATTTTTCACACCTTTTGAAGCTCTACATATTTTTCACACTTTTTCAGGCTCTTCATGATTTTCAACACCGCTTCAAGATCCTCCTAATTTTCAGACGGTTTCGTGCTCCTCATAATTTTCACACCTTTTGAAGCTCTTCATATATTTCACACCTTTCAGGCTCTTCATGATTTTCAACACCGCTTCATGCTCCTCCTATTTTTCAGATCGTTTCATGCTCATCTCATTTTTGACACCTTTTGAAACTCCTCATATTTTTCACACCTTTTGAAGCTCTTCATATTTTTCACACCATTTCCGGCTCTTCATGTTTTTGAACACCGCTTCATGCTCCTCCTATTTTTCAGACCGATTCATCCTCCTCATGAACTTCACACCTTTTGAAGCTCTTCATATTTTTCACACCTTTTCAGGCTCTTCAAGTTTTTCAACACCACTTCATGCTCCTCCTATTTTTCAGACCGTTACATGCTCCTCATGTATTTCACACCTTTTGAAGCTCTTCATATATTTCACACCTTTCAGGCTCTTCATGTTTTACAACAACACTTCATGCTCCTCCTATTTTTCAGACCTTTTCATGCTCCTCATATTTTTGACACCTTTTGAAGCTCTTCATATATTTCACACCTTTTCAGGCTCTTCATGTTTTTGAACACCGCTTCATGCTCCTCCTGTTTTTCAGACCGATTCATCCTCCTCATGTATTTCACACCTTTTGAAACTCTACACATTTTTCACACTTTTTCAGGCTCTTCATATTTTTCAACACCACTTCATGCTCCTCATATTTTTCACACCTTTTGAAGTTCTTCATATATTTCACACCTTTCAGGCTCTTCATGTTTTACAGCAACACTTCATTCTCCTCCTATTTTTCAGACTTTTTCATACGCTTCATATTTTTGACACCTTTTGAAGCTCTTCATATTTTTGAACACCGTTTCATGCTCCTCCTATTTTTCAGACCGTTCATGCTCCTCATATTTTTGACAACTTTTGAAGCTGTTCATATTTTTCACACATTTTCAGGCTCTTCATGTTTTTCATCAACGCTTCATGCTCCTCCTATTTTTCAGACCGTTTAATGCTCCTCAGGCGTTTCACACCTTTTGAAGCTCTTTATATTTTTCACACCTTTTTAGGCTCTTCAGGGTTTTGAACCCCATTTCATTTTCCTACTATTTTTCAGAATGTTTCATGCTCCTCATATTTTTGACACCTTTTGAAGCTCTTCATATATTTCACACCTTCTCAGGCTCTTCATGTTTTTGAACACGTCTTCATGCTCCTCCTATTTTTCAGACCGATTCATTCTCCTCATGTATTTCACAACTTTTGAAGCTCTTCATATTTTTCACACCTTTTCAGGCTCTTCATGTTTTTCAACACCACTTCATGCTCCTCTTATCTTTCAGACCGTTTCATGCTCCTCATATTTTTGACACCTTTTGAAACTCTTCATATATTTAACACCTTTTGAACCTCTTCATATTTTTCACACCTTTTAAGGCTCTTCATGTTTTTCAACACCGCTTCATGCTCCTCCTATTTTGCAGACCGTTTCACGCTCCTCATATTTTTGACACCTTTTGAAACTCTTCATATAATTCACACCTTTTGAAGCTCTTCATATTTTTCACACGTTTTCAGGCTCCTCATGATTTTCAACACCGCTTCATGCTCCTCCTATTTTTCAGATCGTTTCATGCTCATCTCATTTTTGACACCTTTTGAAGCTCTTCATATTTTTCACACCTTTTGAAGCTCTACATATTTTTCACACTTTTTCAGGCTCTTCATGATTTTCAACACCGCTTCAAGATCCTCCTAAATTTCAGACCGTTTCGTGCTCCTCATAATTTTCACACCTTTTGAAGCTCTTCATATTTTTCACACCATTTCAGGCTCTTCATGTTTTTGAACACCGCTTCATGCTCCTCCTATTTTTCAGACCGATTCATCCTCCTCATGAATTTCACACCTTTTGAAGCTCTTCATATTTTTCACAACTTTTCAGGCTCTTCATATTTTTTTGAACACTGCTTCATGCTCCCCCTATTTTTCAGACGGTTTCATGCTCCTCATATTTTTGACACCTTTTGAAGCTCTTCATATTTTTCACATCTTTTCAGGCTCTTCATGTTTTTGAACACCGCTTCATGCTCCCCCTATTGTTCAGACGGTTTCATGCTCCTCATATTTTTGACACCTTTTGAAGCTCTTCATATTTTTCACTCCTTTTCAGGCTCTTCATGTTTTTCAACACCGCTTCATGCTCCTCCTATTTTTCTGACCTTTTCGTGTTCCTCTTGTATTTCACACTTTTGGAAGCTCTTCATATTTTTCACTCCTTCAGGCTCTTCATGTTTCTGAACACCGTTTCATGCTCCTCTTATTTTTCAGTCCGTTTCATGGGCCTCATATATTTTACACCTTTTGAAACCCTGCATATTTTTCACACCTTTTCAGGCTCTTCATGTTTTTGAACACCGCTTCATGCTCCTCCTATTTTTTACACCGTTTCATGATTCCCATATTTTTGACACCTTTTTAAGCTCTTCATATTTTTCACACCTTCTCAGGCTTTTCATGTTTTTGAACACCTTTTCAAGCTCCTCATAATTTTGACACCTTTTGAAGCTCTTCATAGTTTTCACACCTTTTCAGGCTCTTCATGTTTTTCAACACCGCTTCATGCTCCTCCTATTTTTCAGACCGTTTCTTTCTCCTCATATTTTTGACACCTTTTGAAAGTCTTCATATATTTCACTCTTTTCAGGCTCTTCAAATTTTTCAACACCACTTAATGCTCCTCGTATTTTTCACACCTTTTGAAGCTCTTCGTATATTTCACACCTTTTCAAGCTCTACATGTTTTTGAACACCACTTCATGCTCCTCATATTTTTCACACCTTTTGAAGCTCTTCATATTTTTCACACATTTTCAGGCTCTTCATGTTTTTCAACACCTTTCATGCTCCTCCTATTTTTCACACCGTTTCATGCTCCTCCTATTTTTCACACCGTTTCATGCTCCTCATATTTTTCACATCTTTTGAAGCTCTTCATATTTTTCACACATTTTCAGTCTCTTCAAGTTTTTGAACACCATTTCATGCTCCTCCTTTTTTTCAGGCCGTTTCTTGCTCCTCATATTTTTGACACCTTTTGAAACTCTTCATATTTTTCACATCTTTTCAGGCTCTTCATGTTTCTCAACACCACTTCATGCTCCTCATATTTTTCAGGCCATTTCATGCTCCTCATATTTTTGACACCTTTTGAAGCTCTTCATATTTTGCACACCTTTTCAGCCTCTTCATATTTTTCAACACAACTTCATGCTCCTCCGATTTTTCAGACCGTTTCATGCTCCTCGTATTTTTGACACCTTTTAAGCTCTTCATATTTTTCAGACATTTTCATGCTCTTCATGTTTTTGAACACCTTTTTAAGCTCGTCATATTTTAGACACCTTTTGAAGCTCTTCATATATTTCACACCTTCTCAGGCTCTTCACGTTTTTGAACACCTTTTCAAGCTTCTCATACTTTTGACACCTATTGAAGCTCTTCATAGTTTTCACACCTTCTCAGGCTCTTCATGTTTTTGAACACCTTTTCAAGCTCCTCATACTTTTGACACCTTTTGAAGCTCTTCATAGTTTTCACACCTTCTCAGGCTCTTCATGTTTTTGAACACCTTTTCAAGCTCCTCATACTTTTGACACCTTTTGAAACTCTTCATATATTTCACTCTTTTCAGGCTCTTCATGTTTTTCAACACCGTTTCATGCTCCTCCTGTTTTTCAGACCGTTTCATGCTCCTCATACTTTTGACACCTTTTGAAGCTCTTCATAGTTTTCACACCTTCTCAGGCTCTTCATGTTTTTGAACACCATTTCAAGCTCCTCATACTTTTGACACCTTTTGAAACTCTTCATATATTTCACTCTTTTCAGGCTCTTCATAATTTTCAACACCACTTCATGCTCCTCGTATTTTTCACACCTTTTGAAGCTCTTCGTATATTTCACACCTTTTCAAGCTCTACATGTTTTTGAACACCACTTCATGCTCCTCATATTTTTCACACCTTTTGAAGCTCTTCATATTTTTCACACCTTTTGAAGCTCTTCATATTTTTCACACCATTTCAATCTCTTCATGTATTTCAACATCTTTCATGCTCCTCCTATTTTTCATACCGTTTCATGCTCCTCATATATTTTACACTTTTTGAAGCTCTTCATATTTTTCACACCTTTTGAAGCTCTTCATATTTTTCACACATTTTCAGGCTCTTCATGTTTTTCAACACCTTTCTTGCTCCTCCTATTTTTCACACCGTTTCATGCTCCTCCTTTTTTTCACACCGTTTCATGCTCCTCATTTTTTTCACACCTTTTTAAGCTCTTCATATTTTTCACACGTTTTCAGTCTCTTTATGATTTTGAACACCATTTCATGCTCTTCCTATTTTTCAGACCGTTTCATGCTCCTCATATTTTTTACACCTTTTGAAACTCTTCATATATTTCACTCATTTCAGGCTCTTCATGTTTTTCAACACCGCTTCATTCTCCTCCTATTTTTCAGACCGTTTCATGCTCCTCATATTTTTGACACCTTTTGAACCTCTTCATATATTTCACACCTTTTCAGGCTCTTCATATTTTTCAACACCGTTTCATGCTACTTCTATTTTTCAGACCGTTTCATGCTCCTCATATTTTTCACATCTTTTGAAGCTCTTCATATTTTTCACACATTTTCAGCCTCTTCAAGTTTTTGAACACCATTTCATGCTCCTCCTTTTTTTCAATCCGTTTCATGCTCCTCATATTTTTGACACCTTTTGAAACTCTTCATATTTTTCACACCTTTTCAGGCTCTTCATGTTTCTCAACACCACTTCATGCTCCTCATATTTTTCAGGCCATTTCATGCTCCTCCTATTTTTGACACATTTTGAAGGTCTTCATATTTTTCACACCTTTTCATGCTTGTCATGTTTTTCAACACAGTTTCACACTCCTCATATTTTTGACACGTTTTGAAGCTCTTCATATATTTCACACCATTTCAGGCTCTTCATGTTTTTCAACATCGCTTCATTCTCCTCCTATTTTTCAGACCTTTTCATGCTCCTCACATTTTTGACTCCTTTTGTAGCTCTTCATATTTTTGACACCTTTTGAAGCTCTTCATATTTTTGAACACCGTTTCATGCTCCTCCTTTTTTTCAGACCGATTAATGCTCCTTATATTTTTCACACTTTTGAAACTCTTCATATTTTTGAACACCGTTTCATGCTCCTCCTATTTTTCAGACCGTTTCACGCTCCTTACATTTTGGACACCTTTTGAAACTCTTCATATATTTCACACCTTTTGAAGCTCTTCATATTTTTCACACCATTTCAGGCTCTTCATGTTTTTCAACACCGCTTCATGCTCCTCCTATTTTTCAGACCGTTTCATGCTCATCTCATTTTTGACACCTTTTGAAGGTCTTCATATATTTCACACCTTTTGAAGCTCTTCATATTTTTCACACGTTTTAGGCTCTTCATGTTTTTCAACACCGCTTCATGCTCCTCCTATTTTTCAGACCGTTTAATTCTCCTCATGCATTTCACACATTTTGAAGTTCTTTATATTTTTCACACCTTTTTAGGCTCTTCAGGGTTTTTAACACAGTTTCATGCTCCTACTATTTTTCAGACCGTTTCCTGCTCCTCATATTTTTGACACCTTTTGAAGCTCTTCATATATTGCACACCTTTTCAGGCTCTTCATGTTTTTCAAAACCACTTCATGTTCCTCCTATTATTCAGACCGTTTCATGCTCATCTCATTTTTGACACCTTTTGAAGCTCTTCATATTTTTCACACGTTTTCAGGCTCTTCATGATTTTCAACACCGCTTCATGCTCCTCCTGTTTTTCAGACCTTTTCAAGCTCCTCATGTATTTCACAAATTTTGAAGCTCTTCATATTTTTCACACATTTTCAGGCTCTTCATATTTTTCAACACCCCTTCATGATCCTCCTATTTTTCAAATGGTTTCGTGCTCCTCATAATTTTCACACCTATTCAAGCTCTTCATATTTTTCACACATTTTCAGGCTCTTCATGTTTTTCAACACCACTTCATGCTCCTCCTGTTTTTCAGATCGTTTCATGCTCATCTCATTTTTGACACCTTTTGAAGCTCTTCATATATTTCACACCTTTTCAAGCTCTTCATATTTTTCACACCTTTTCAGGCTCTTCATGTTTTTCAACACCACTTCATGCTCCTCCTTTATTCCGACCGTTTCATGCTCCTCATATTTTTTAAACCTTTTGATGCTCTTCATATTTTTCATACCTTTTCAAACTCTTCACGTTTTTCAACACCGCATCTTGCTCCTCCTATTTTTCAGACCGTTTCATGGTCCTCATATTTTTCCCGCCTTTTGAAGCTCTTCATATTTTTCACACCTTTTCAGACTCTTCATGTTTTTCAACATCACTTCATGCTCCTTATATTTTTCAGACTGTTTCATGCTACTCATATTTTTGACACCTTTTGAAGCTCTTCATATATTTCACACCTTTTCAGGCTCTTCATGTTTTTCAACACCACTTCATGCTCCTCCTATTTTTCAGACCGTTTCATGCTCATATCATTTTTGACACATTTTGAAGCTCTTCATATTTTTCACAACTTTTCAGGCTCTTCATGTTTTTCAACACCGCATCTTGCTCCTCCTATTTTTCACACCGTTTCATGGTCCTCATATTTTTCACGCCTTTTGAAGCTCTTCATATTTTTCACACCTTTTCAGGCTCTTCATGTTTTTCAACACCGCTTCATGCTCCTCCTGTTTTTCAGCCCGTTTCAAGCTCCTCATGTATTTCACAAATTTTGAAGCTCTTCATATTTTTCACACATTTTCAGGCTCTTCATGTTTTTCAACACCGCATCTTGCTCCTCCTATTTTTCACACCGTTTCATGGTCCTCATATTTTTCACGCCTTTTGAAGCTCTTCATATTTTTCACACCTTTTCAGGCTCTTCATGTTTTTCAACACCGCTTCATGCTCCTCCTGTTGTTCAGCCCGTTTCAAGCTCCTCATGTATTTGACAAATTTTGAAGCTCTTCATATTTTTCACACATTTTCAGGCTCTTCATGTTTTTCAACAATGCTTCATGATCCTCCTATTTTTCAGACCGTTTCGTGCTATTCACAATTTTCACACCTTTTAAGCTCTTCATATTTTTCACACCTTTTCAGGCTCTTCATGTTTTTGAACACCGCTTCATGATCCTCCTATTTTTCAGACCGTTTCGTGCTATTCATAATTTTCACACCTTTTAAGCTCTTCATTTTTTTCACACCTTTTGAAGCTCTTCATATTTTTCACACCTTTTCAGGCTCTTCATGTTCTTCAACACCGCTTTATGATCCTCCTATTTTTCAGACCGTTTCATGCTCCTCCTATTTTTGACACCTTTTGAAATTCTTCATATATTTCACACCTTTTCAGCTCTTCATGATTTTCAACACCACTTCATGTTCCTCCTATTATTCAGACCGTTTCTTGCTCATCTCATTTTTGACACCTTTTGAAGCTCTTCATATTTTTCACACGTTTTCAGTCTCTTCATGATTTTCAACACCGCTTCATGCTCCTCCTATTTTTCAGACCGTTTAATGCTCCTCATGCATTTCACACCTTTTGAAGCTCTTTATATTTTTAACACCTTTTTAGGCTCTTCAGGGTTTTGAACACCGTTTCATGTTCCTAATATATTTCAGACCTTTTCCTGCTCCTCATATTTTTGACACATTTTGAAGCTCTTCATATATTTCACACATTTTCAGTCTCTACATGTTTTTCAACACTGCTTCATGATCCTCCTATTTTTCTGACGGTTTCGTGCTCCTCATAATTTTCTCACCTTTTGAAGCTCTTCATATTTTTCACACCTTTTCAGGCTCTTCATGTTCTTGAACACCGCTTCTTGCTCCTCCTGTTGTTCAGACCGATTCATCCTCCTCATGTATTTCACACCTTTTGAAGCTCTTCATATTTTTCACAGCTTTTGAAGCTCTTCACGTTTTCAACACCGCTTCATGCTCCTCCTATTTTTCAGACCGTTCATACTCCTCATATTTTTGAAACATTTTGAAGCTCTTCATATTTTTCACACCGTTTCAGGCTCGTAATGTTTTCAAGACCGCTTCATGCTCCTCCTATTTTTCAGACCGTTCATGCTCCTCATATTTTTGACAACTTTTGAAGCTGTTCATATTTTTCACACATTTTCAGGCTCTTCATGTTTTTCATCAACGCTTCATGCTCCTCCTATTTTTCAGACCGTTTAATGCTCCTCAGGCGTTTCACACCTTTTGAAGCTCTTTATATTTTTCACACCTTTTTAGGCTCTTCAGGGTTTTGAACCCCATTTCATTTTCCTACTATTTTTCAGAATGTTTCATGCTCCTCATATTTTTGACACCTTTTGAAGCTCTTCATATATTTCACACCTTCTCAGGCTCTTCGTGTTTTTGAACACGTCTTCATGCTCCTCCTATTTTTCAGACCGATTCATTCTCCTCATGTATTTCACAACTTTTGAAGCTCTTCATATTTTTCACACCTTTTCAGGCTCTTCATGTTTTTCAACACCACTTCATGCTCCTCCTATCTTTCAGACCGTTTCATGCTCCTCATATTTTTGACACCTTTTGAAACTCTTCATATATTTAACACCTTTTGAACCTCTTCATATTTTTCACACCTTTTAAGGTTCTTCATGTTTTTCAACACCGCTTCATGCTCCTCCTATTTTGCAGACCGTTTCACGCTCCTCATATTTTTGACACCTTTTGAAACTCTTCATATAATTCACACCTTTTGAAGCTCTTCATATTTTTCACACGTTTTCAGGCTCCTCATGATTTTCAACACCGCTTCATGCTCCTCCTATTTTTCAGATCGTTTCATGCTCATCTCATTTTTGACACCTTTTGAAGCTCTTCATATTTTTCACACCTTTTGAAGCTCTACATATTTTTCACACTTTTTCAGGCTCTTCATGATTTTCAACACCGCTTCAAGATCCTCCTAATTTTCAGACCGTTTCGTGCTCCTCATAATTTTCACACCTTTTGAAGCTCTTCATATTTTTCACACCATTTCAGGCTCTTCATGTTTTTGAACACCGCTTCATGCTCCTCCTATTTTTCAGACCGATTCATCCTCCTCATGAATTTCACACCTTTTGAAGCTCTTCATATTTTTCACAACTTTTCAGGCTCTTCATATTTTTTTGAACACTGCTTCATGCTCCCCCTATTTTTCAGACGGTTTCATGCTCCTCATATTTTTGACACCTTTTGAAGCTCTTCATATTTTTCACATCTTTTCAGGCTCTTCATGTTTTTGAACACCGCTTCATGCTCCCCCTATTGTTCAGACGGTTTCATGCTCCTCATATTTTTGACACCTTTTGAAGCTCTTCATATTTTTCACTCCTTTTCAGGCTCTTCATGTTTTTCAACACCGCTTCATGCTCCTCCTATTTTTCTGACCTTTTCGTGTTCCTCTTGTATTTCACACTTTTGGAAGCTCTTCATATTTTTCACTCCTTCAGGCTCTTCATGTTTCTGAACACCGTTTCATGCTCCTCTTATTTTTCAGTCCGTTTCATGGGCCTCATATATTTTACACCTTTTGAAACCCTGCATATTTTTCACACCTTTTCAGGCTCTTCATGTTTTTGAACACCGCTTCATGCTCCTCCTATTTTTTACACCGTTTCATGATTCCCATATTTTTGACACCTTTTTAAGCTCTTCATATTTTTCACACCTTCTCAGGCTTTTCATGTTTTTGAACACCTTTTCAAGCTCCTCATAATTTTGACACCTTTTGAAGCTCCTCATAGTTTTCACACCTTTTCAGGCTCTTCATGATTTTCAACACCGCTTCATGCTCCTCCTATTTTTCAGACCGTTTCATTCTCCTCATATTTTTGACACCTTTTGAAAGTCTTCATATATTTCCCTCTTTTCAGGCTCTTCAAATTTTTCAACACCACTTAATGCTCCTCGTATTTTTCACACCTTTTGAAGCTCTTCGTATATTTCACACCTTTTCAAGCTCTACATGTTTTTGAACACCACTTCATACTCCTCATATTTTTCACACCTTTTGAAGCTCTTCATATTTTTCACACATTTTCAGGCTCTTCATGTTTTTCAACACCTTTCATGCTCCTCCTATTTTTCACACCGTTTCATGCTCCTCCTATTTTTCACACCGTTTCATGCTCCTCATTTTTTTGACACCTTTTGAAACTCTTCATATATTTCACTCATTTCAGGCTCTTCATGTTTTTCAACACCGCTTCATTCTCCTCCTATTTTTCAGACCGTTTCATGCTCCTCATATTTTTGACACCTTTTGAACCTCTTCATATATTTCACACCTTTTCAGGCTCTTCATATTTTTCAACACCGTTTCATGCTACTTCTATTTTTCAGACCGTTTCATGCTCCTCATATTTTTCACATCTTTTGAAGCTCTTCATATTTTTCACACATTTTCAGTCTCTTCAAGTTTTTGAACACCATTTCATGCTCCTCCTTTTTTTCAGGCCGTTTCATGCTCCTCATATTTTTGACACCTTTTGAAACTCTTCATATTTTTCACATCTTTTCAGGCTCTTCATGTTTTTCAACACCACTTCATGCTCCTCCTATTTGTCAGGCCATTTCATGCTCCTCATATTTTTGACACCTTTTGAAGCTCTTCATATTTTGCACACCTTTTCAGCCTCTTCATATTTTTCAACACAACTTCATGCTCCTCCTATTTTTCAGACCGTTTCATGCTCCTCGTATTTTTGACACCTTTTAAGCTCTTCATATTTTTCAGACATTTTCATGCTCTTCATGTTTTTGAACACCTTTTTAAGCTCGTCATATTTTAGACACCTTTTTAAGCTCTTCATATTTTGCACACCTTCTCAGGCTCTTCATGTTTTTGAACACCCTTTCAAGCTCCTCATACTTTTGACACCTTTTGAAGCTCTTCATAGTTTTCACACCTTTTCAGGCTCTTCATGTTTTTCAACACCTTTTCAAGCTCCTCATACTTTTGACACCTTTTGAAGCTCTTCATATATTTCACACCTTCTCAGGGTCTTCACGTTTTTGAACACCTTTTCAAGCTTCTCACACTTTTGACACCTATTGAAGCTCTTCATAGTTTTCACACCTTCTCAGGCTCTTCATGTTTTTGAACACCTTTTCAAGCTCCTCATACTTTTGACACCTTTTGAAGCTCTTCATAGTTTTCACACCTTCTCAGGCTCTTCATGTTTTTGAACACCTTTTCAAGCTCCTCATACTTTTGACACCTTTTGAAACTCTTCATATATTTCACTCTTTTCAGGCTCTTCATGTTTTTCAACACCGTTTCATGCTCCTCCTGTTTTTCAGACCGTTTCATGCTCCTCATACTTTTGACACCTTTTGAAGCTCTTCATAGTTTTCACACCTTCTCAGGCTCTTCATGTTTTTGAACACCATTTCAAGCTCCTCATACTTTTGACACCTTTTGAAACTCTTCATATATTTCACTCTTTTCAGGCTCTTCATAATTTTCAACACCACTTCATGCTCCTCGTATTTTTCACACCTTTTGAAGCTCTTCGTATATTTCACACCTTTTCAAGCTCTACATGTTTTTGAACACCACTTCATGCTCCTCATATTTTTCACACCTTTTGAAGCTCTTCATATTTTTCACACCTTTTGAAGCTCTTCATATTTTTCACACCATTTCAATCTCTTCATGTATTTCAACATCTTTCATGCTCCTCCTATTTTTCATACCATTTCATGCTCCTCATATATTTTACATTTTTTGAAGCTCTTCATATTTTTCACACCTTTTGAAGCTCTTCATATTTTTCACACATTTTCAGGCTCTTCATGTTTTTCAACACCTTTCATGCTCCTCCTATTTTTCACACCGTTTCATACTCTTCCTTTTTTTCACACCGTTTCATGCTCCTCATTTTTTTCACACCTTTTTAAGCTCTTCATATTTTTCACACGTTTTCAGTCTCTTTATGATTTTGAACACCATTTCATGCTCTTCCTATTTTTCAGACCGTTTCATGCTCCTCATATTTTTTACACCTTTTGAAACTCTTCATATATTTCACTCATTTCAGGCTCTTCATGTTTTTCAACACCGCTTCATTCTCCTCCTATTTTTCAGACCGTTTCATGCTCCTCATATTTTTGACACCTTTTGAACCTCTTCATATATTTCACACCTTTTCAGGCTCTTCATATTTTTCAACACCGTTTCATGCTACTTCTATTTTTCAGACCGTTTCATGCTCCTCATATTTTTCACATCTTTTGAAGCTCTTCATATTTTTCACACATTTTCAGCCTCTTCAAGTTTTTGAACACCATTTCATGCTCCTCCTTTTTTTCAGTCCGTTTCATGCTCCTCCTATTTTTGACACATTTTGAAGGTCTTCATATTTTTCACACCTTTTCATGCTCGTCTTGTTTTTCAACACAGTTTCACACTCCTCATATTTTTGACACGTTTTGAAGCTCTTCATATATTTCACACCTTTTCAGGCTCTTCATGTTTTTCAACATCGCTTCATTCTCCTCCTATTTTTCAGACCTTTTCATGCTCCTCACATTTTTGACTCCTTTTGTAGCTCTTCATATTTTTGACACATTTTGAAGCTCTTCATATTTTTGAACACCGTTTCATGTTCCTCCTTTTTTTCAGACCGATTAATGCTCCTCATATTTTTCACACTTTTGAAACTCTTCATATTTTTGAGCACCGTTTCATGCTCCTCCTATTTTTCAGACCGTTTCACGCTCCTTATATTTTGGACACCTTTTGAAACTCTTCATATATTTCACACCTTTTGAAGCTCTTCATATTTTTCACACCATTTCAGGCTCTTCATGTTTTTCAACACCGCTTCATGCTCCTCCTATTTTTCAGACCGATTCATCCTCCTCATGAACTTCACACCTTTTGAAGCTCTTCATATTTTTCACACCTTTTCAGGCTCTTCAAGTTTTTCAACACCACTTCATGCTCCTCCTATTTTTCAGATCGTTTCATGCTCATCTCATTTTTGACACCTTTTGAAACTCCTCATATTTTTCACACCTTTTGAAGCTCTTCATATTTTTCACACCATTTCCGGCTCTTCATGTTTTTGAACACCGCTTCATGCTCCTCCTATTTTTCAGACCGATTCATCCTCCTCATGAACTTCACACCTTTTGAAGCTCTTCATATTTTTCACACCTTTTCAGGCTCTTCAAGTTTTTCAACACCACTTCATGCTCCTCCTATTTTTCAGACCGTTACATGCTCCTCATGTATTTCACACCTTTTGAAGCTCTTCATATATTTCACACCTTTCAGGCTCTTCATGTTTTACAACAACACTTCATGCTCCTCCTATTTTTCAGACCTTTTCATGCTCCTCATATTTTTGACACCTTTTGAAGCTCTTCATATATTTCACACCTTTTCAGGCTGTTCATGTTTTTGAACACCGCTTCATGCTCCTCCTGTTTTTCAGACCGATTCATCCTCCTCATGTATTTCACACCTTTTGAAACTCTACACATTTTTCACACTTTTTCAGGCTCTTCATATTTTTCAACACCACTTCATGCTCCTCATATTTTTCACACCTTTTGAAGTTCTTCATATATTTCACACCTTTCAGGCTCTTCATGTTTTACAGCAACACTTCATGCTCCTCCTATTTTTCAGACTTTTTCATACGCTTCATATTTTTGACACCTTTTGAAGCTCTTCATATTTTTGAACACCGTTTCATGCTCCTCCTATTTTTCAGATCGTTCATGCTCCTCATATTTTTGACAACTTTTGAAGCTGTTCATATTTTTCACACATTTTCAGGCTCTTCATGTTTTTCATCAACGCTTCATGCTCCTCCTATTTTTCAGACCGTTTAATGCTCCTCAGGCGTTTCACACCTTTTGAAGCTCTTTATATTTTTCACACCTTTTTAGGCTCTTCAGGGTTTTGAACCCCATTTCATTTTCCTACTATTTTTCAGAATGTTTCATGCTCCTCATATTTTTGACACCTTTTGAAGCTCTTCATATATTTCACACCTTCTCAGGCTCTTCATGTTTTTGAACACGTCTTCATGCTCCTCCTATTTTTCAGACCGATTCATTCTCCTCATGTATTTCACAACTTTTGAAGCTCTTCATATTTTTCACACCTTTTCAGGCTCTTCATGTTTTTCAACACCACTTCATGCTCCTCTTATCTTTCAGACCGTTTCATGCTCCTCATATTTTTGACACTTTTTGAAACTCTTCATATATTTAACACCTTTTGAACCTCTTCATATTTTTCACACCTTTTAAGGCTCTTCATGTTTTTCAACACCGCTTCATGCTCCTCCTATTTTGCAGACCGTTTCACGCTCCTCATATTTTTGACACCTTTTGAAACTCTTTATATAATTCACACCTTTTGAAGCTCTTCATATTTTTCACACGTTTTCAGGCTCCTCATGATTTTCAACACCGCTTCATGCTCCTCCTATTTTTCAGATCGTTTCATGCTCATCTCATTTTTGACACCTTTTGAAGCTCTTCATATTTTTCACACCTTTTGAAGCTCTACATATTTTTCACACTTTTTCAGGCTCTTCATGATTTTCAACACCGCTTCAAGATCCTCCTAATTTTCAGACCGTTTCGTGCTCCTCATAATTTTCACACCTTTTGAAGCTCTTCATATTTTTCACACCATTTCAGGCTCTTCATGTTTTTGAACACCGCTTCATGCTCCTCCTATTTTTCAGACCGATTCATCCTCCTCATGAATTTCACACCTTTTGAAGCTCTTCATATTTTTCACAACTTTTCAGGCTCTTCATATTTTTTTGAACACTGCTTCATGCTCCCCCTATTTTTCAGACGGTTTCATGCTCCTCATATTTTTGACACCTTTTGAAGCTCTTCATATTTTTCACATCTTTTCAGGCTCTTCATGTTTTTGAACACCGCTTCATGCTCCCCCTATTGTTCAGACGGTTTCATGCTCCTCATATTTTTGACACCTTTTGAAGCTCTTCATATTTTTCACTCCTTTTCAGGCTCTTCATGTTTTTCAACACCGCTTCATGCTCCTCCTATTTTTCTGACCTTTTCGTGTTCCTCTTGTATTTCACACTTTTGGAAGCTCTTCATATTTTTCACTCCTTCAGGCTCTTCATGTTTCTGAACACCGTTTCATGCTCCTCTTATTTTTCAGTCCGTTTCATGGGCCTCATATATTTTACACCTTTTGAAACCCTGCATATTTTTCACACCTTTTCAGGCTCTTCATGTTTTTGAACACCGCTTCATGCTCCTCGTATTTTTTACACCGTTTCATGATTCCCATATTTTTGACACCTTTTTAAGCTCTTCATATTTTTCACACCTTCTCAGGCTTTTCATGTTTTTGAACACCTTTTCAAGCTCCTCATAATTTTGACACCTTTTGAAGCTCTTCATAGTTTTCACACCTTTTCAGGCTCTTCATGTTTTTCAACACCGCTTCATGCTCCTCCTATTTTTCAGACCGTTTCTTTCTCCTCATATTTTTGACACCTTTTGAAAGTCTTCATATATTTCACTCTTTTCAGGCTCTTCAAATTTTTCAACACCACTTAATGCTCCTCGTATTTTTCACACCTTTTGAAGCTCTTCGTATATTTCACACCTTTTCAAGCTCTACATGTTTTTGAACACCACTTCATGCTCCTCATATTTTTCACACCTTTTGAAGCTCTTCATATTTTTCACACATTTTCAGGCTCTTCATGTTTTTCAACACCTTTCATGCTCCTCCTATTTTTCACACCGTTTCATGCTCCTCCTATTTTTCACACCGTTTCATGCTCCTCATATTTTTCACATCTTTTGAAGCTCTTCATATTTTTCACACATTTTCAGTCTCTTCAAGTTTTTGAACACCATTTCATGCTCCTCCTTTTTTTCAGGCCGTTTCTTGCTCCTCATATTTTTGACACCTTTTGAAACTCTTCATATTTTTCACATCTTTTCAGGCTCTTCATGTTTCTCAACACCACTTCATGCTCCTCATATTTTTCAGGCCATTTCATGCTCCTCATATTTTTGACACCTTTTGAAGCTCTTCATATTTTGCACACCTTTTCAGGCTCTTCATATTTTTCAACACCGTTTCATGCTACTTCTATTTTTCAGACCGTTTCATGCTCCTCATATTTTTCACATCTTTTGAAGCTCTTCATATTTTTCACACATTTTCAGTCTCTTCAAGTTTTTGAACACCATTTCATGCTCCTCCTTTTTTTCAGGCCGTTTCTTGCTCCTCATATTTTTGACACCTTTTGAAACTCTTCATATTTTTCACATCTTTTCAGGCTCTTCATGTTTTTCAACACCACTTCATGCTCCTCCTATTTGTCAGGCCATTTCATGCTCCTCATATTTTTGACACCTTTTGAAGCTCTTCATATTTTGCACACCTTTTCAGCCTCTTCATATTTTTCAACACAACTTCATGCTCCTCCGATTTTTCAGACCGTTTCATGCTCCTCGTATTTTTGACACCTTTTAAGCTCTTCATATTTTTCAGACATTTTCATGCTCTTCATGTTTTTGAACACCTTTTTAAGCTCGTCATATTTTAGACACCTTTTGAAGCTCTTCATATATTTCACACCTTCTCAGGCTCTTCACGTTTTTGAACACCTTTTCAAGCTTCTCATACTTTTGACACCTATTGAAGCTCTTCATAGTTTTCACACCTTCTCAGGCTCTTCATGTTTTTGAACACCTTTTCAAGCTCCTCATACTTTTGACACCTTTTGAAGCTCTTCATAGTTTTCACACCTTCTCAGGCTCTTCATGTTTTTGAACACCTTTTCAAGCTCCTCATACTTTTGACACCTTTTGAAACTCTTCATATATTTCACTCTTTTCAGGCTCTTCATGTTTTTCAACACCGTTTCATGCTCCTCCTGTTTTTCAGACCGTTTCATGCTCCTCATACTTTTGACACCTTTTGAAGCTCTTCATAGTTTTCACACCTTCTCAGGCTCTTCATGTTTTTGAACACCATTTCAAGCTCCTCATACTTTTGACACCTTTTGAAACTCTTCATATATTTCACTCTTTTCAGGCTCTTCATAATTTTCAACACCACTTCATGCTCCTCGTATTTTTCACACCTTTTGAAGCTCTTCGTATATTTCACACCTTTTCAAGCTCTACATGTTTTTGAACACCACTTCATGCTCCTCATATTTTTCACACCTTTTGAAGCTCTTCATATTTTTCACACCTTTTGAAGCTCTTCATATTTTTCACACCATTTCAATCTCTTCATGTATTTCAACATCTTTCATGCTCCTCCTATTTTTCATACCGTTTCATGCTCCTCATATATTTTACACTTTTTGAAGCTCTTCATATTTTTCACACCTTTTGAAGCTCTTCATATTTTTCACACATTTTCAGGCTCTTCATGTTTTTCAACACCTTTCATGCTCCTCCTATTTTTCACACCGTTTCATGCTCCTCCTTTTTTTCACACCGTTTCATGCTCCTCATTTTTTTCACACCTTTTTAAGCTCTTCATATTTTTCACACGTTTTCAGTCTCTTTATGATTTTGAACACCATTTCATGCTCTTCCTATTTTTCAGACCGTTTCATGCTCCTCATATTTTTTACACCTTTTGAAACTCTTCATATATTTCACTCATTTCAGGCTCTTCATGTTTTTCAACACCGCTTCATTCTCCTCCTATTTTTCAGACCGTTTCATGCTCCTCATATTTTTGACACCTTTTGAACCTCTTCATATATTTCACACCTTTTCAGGCTCTTCATATTTTTCAACACCGTTTCATGCTACTTCTATTTTTCAGACCGTTTCATGCTCCTCATATTTTTCACATCTTTTGAAGCTCTTCATATTTTTCACACATTTTCAGCCTCTTCAAGTTTTTGAACACCATTTCATGCTCCTCCTTTTTTTCAGTCCGTTTCATGCTCCTCATATTTTTGACACCTTTTGAAACTCTTCATATTTTTCACACCTTTTCAGGCTCTTCATGTTTCTCAACACCACTTCATGCTCCTCATATTTTTCAGGCCATTTCATGCTCCTCCTATTTTTGACACATTTTGAAGGTCTTCATATTTTTCACACCTTTTCATGCTTGTCATGTTTTTCAACACAGTTTCACACTCCTCATATTTTTGACACGTTTTGAAGCTCTTCATATATTTCACACCATTTCAGGCTCTTCATGTTTTTCAACATCGCTTCATTCTCCTCCTATTTTTCAGACCTTTTCATGCTCCTCACATTTTTGACTCCTTTTGTAGCTCTTCATATTTTTGACACCTTTTGAAGCTCTTCATATTTTTGAACACCGTTTCATGCTCCTCCTTTTTTTCAGACCGATTAATGCTCCTTATATTTTTCACACTTTTGAAACTCTTCATATTTTTGAACACCGTTTCATGCTCCTCCTATTTTTCAGACCGTTTCACGCTCCTTACATTTTGGACACCTTTTGAAACTCTTCATATATTTCACACCTTTTGAAGCTCTTCATATTTTTCACACCATTTCAGGCTCTTCATGTTTTTCAACACCGCTTCATGCTCCTCCTATTTTTCAGACCGTTTCATGCTCATCTCATTTTTGACACCTTTTGAAGGTCTTCATATATTTCACACCTTTTGAAGCTCTTCATATTTTTCACACGTTTTAGGCTCTTCATGTTTTTCAACACCGCTTCATGCTCCTCCTATTTTTCAGACCGTTTAATTCTCCTCATGCATTTCACACATTTTGAAGTTCTTTATATTTTTCACACCTTTTTAGGCTCTTCAGGGTTTTTAACACAGTTTCATGCTCCTACTATTTTTCAGACCGTTTCCTGCTCCTCATATTTTTGACACCTTTTGAAGCTCTTCATATATTGCACACCTTTTCAGGCTCTTCATGTTTTTCAAAACCACTTCATGTTCCTCCTATTATTCAGACCGTTTCATGCTCATCTCATTTTTGACACCTTTTGAAGCTCTTCATATTTTTCACACGTTTTCAGGCTCTTCATGATTTTCAACACCGCTTCATGCTCCTCCTGTTTTTCAGACCTTTTCAAGCTCCTCATGTATTTCACAAATTTTGAAGCTCTTCATATTTTTCACACATTTTCAGGCTCTTCATATTTTTCAACACCCCTTCATGATCCTCCTATTTTTCAAATGGTTTCGTGCTCCTCATAATTTTCACACCTATTCAAGCTCTTCATATTTTTCACACATTTTCAGGCTCTTCATGTTTTTCAACACCACTTCATGCTCCTCCTGTTTTTCAGATCGTTTCATGCTCATCTCATTTTTGACACCTTTTGAAGCTCTTCATATATTTCACACCTTTTCAAGCTCTTCATATTTTTCACACCTTTTCAGGCTCTTCATGTTTTTCAACACCACTTCATGCTCCTCCTTTATTCCGACCGTTTCATGCTCCTCATATTTTTTAAACCTTTTGATGCTCTTCATATTTTTCATACCTTTTCAAACTCTTCACGTTTTTCAACACCGCATCTTGCTCCTCCTATTTTTCAGACCGTTTCATGGTCCTCATATTTTTCCCGCCTTTTGAAGCTCTTCATATTTTTCACACCTTTTCAGACTCTTCATGTTTTTCAACATCACTTCATGCTCCTTATATTTTTCAGACTGTTTCATGCTACTCATATTTTTGACACCTTTTGAAGCTCTTCATATATTTCACACCTTTTCAGGCTCTTCATGTTTTTCAACACCACTTCATGCTCCTCCTATTTTTCAGACCGTTTCATGCTCATATCATTTTTGACACATTTTGAAGCTCTTCATATTTTTCACAACTTTTCAGGCTCTTCATGTTTTTCAACACCGCATCTTGCTCCTCCTATTTTTCACACCGTTTCATGGTCCTCATATTTTTCACGCCTTTTGAAGCTCTTCATATTTTTCACACCTTTTCAGGCTCTTCATGTTTTTCAACACCGCTTCATGCTCCTCCTGTTTTTCAGCCCGTTTCAAGCTCCTCATGTATTTCACAAATTTTGAAGCTCTTCATATTTTTCACACATTTTCAGGCTCTTCATGTTTTTCAACACCGCATCTTGCTCCTCCTATATTTCACACCGTTTCATGGTCCTCATATTTTTCACGCCTTTTGAAGCTCTTCATATTTTTCACACCTTTTCAGGCTCTTCATGTTTTTCAACACCGCTTCATGCTCCTCCTGTTGTTCAGCCCGTTTCAAGCTCCTCATGTATTTCACAAATTTTGAAGCTCTTCATATTTTTCACACATTTTCAGGCTCTTCATGTTTTTCAACAATGCTTCATGATCCTCCTATTTTTCAGACCGTTTCGTGCTATTCACAATTTTCACACCTTTTAAGCTCTTCATATTTTTCACACCTTTTCAGGCTCTTCATGTTTTTGAACACCGCTTCATGATCCTCCTATTTTTCAGACCGTTTCGTGCTATTCATAATTTTCACACCTTTTAAGCTCTTCATTTTTTTCACACCTTTTGAAGCTCTTCATATTTTTCACACCTTTTCAGGCTCTTCATGTTCTTCAACACCGCTTTATGATCCTCCTATTTTTCAGACCGTTTCATGCTCCTCCTATTTTTGACACCTTTTGAAATTCTTCATATATTTCACACCTTTTCAGCTCTTCATGATTTTCAACACCACTTCATGTTCCTCCTATTATTCAGACCGTTTCTTGCTCATCTCATTTTTGACACCTTTTGAAGCTCTTCATATTTTTCACACGTTTTCAGTCTCTTCATGATTTTCAACACCGCTTCATGCTCCTCCTATTTTTCAGACCGTTTAATGCTCCTCATGCATTTCACACCTTTTGAAGCTCTTTATATTTTTAACACCTTTTTAGGCTCTTCAGGGTTTTGAACACCGTTTCATGTTCCTAATATATTTCAGACCTTTTCCTGCTCCTCATATTTTTGACACATTTTGAAGCTCTTCATATATTTCACACATTTTCAGTCTCTACATGTTTTTCAACACTGCTTCATGATCCTCCTATTTTTCTGACGGTTTCGTGCTCCTCATAATTTTCTCACCTTTTGAAGCTCTTCATAATTTTCACACCTTTTCAGGCTCTTCATGTTCTTGAACACCGCTTCATGCTCCTCCTGTTGTTCAGACCGATTCATCCTCCTCATGTATTTCACACCTTTTGAAGCTCTTCATATTTTTCACAGCTTTTGAAGCTCTTCATGTTTTCAACACCGCTTCATGCTCCTCCTATTTTTCAGACCGTTCATACTCCTCATATTTTTGAAACATTTTGAAGCTCTTCATATTTTTCACACCGTTTCAGGCTCGTAATGTTTTCAAGACCGCTTCATGCTCCTCCTATTTTTCAGACCGTTCATGCTCCTCATATTTTTGACAACTTTTGAAGCTGTTCATATTTTTCACACATTTTCAGGCTCTTCATGTTTTTCATCAACGCTTCATGCTCCTCCTATTTTTCAGACCGTTTAATGCTCCTCAGGCGTTTCACACCTTTTGAAGCTCTTTATATTTTTCACACCTTTTTAGGCTCTTCAGGGTTTTGAACCCCATTTCATTTTCCTACTATTTTTCAGAATGTTTCATGCTCCTCATATTTTTGACACCTTTTGAAGCTCTTCATATATTTCACACCTTCTCAGGCTCTTCGTGTTTTTGAACACGTCTTCATGCTCCTCCTATTTTTCAGACCGATTCATTCTCCTCATGTATTTCACAACTTTTGAAGCTCTTCATATTTTTCACACCTTTTCAGGCTCTTCATGTTTTTCAACACCACTTCATGCTCCTCCTATCTTTCAGACCGTTTCATGCTCCTCATATTTTTGACACCTTTTGAAACTCTTCATATATTTAACACCTTTTGAACCTCTTCATATTTTTCACACCTTTTAAGGCTCTTCATGTTTTTCAACACCGCTTCATGCTCCTCCTATTTTGCAGACCGTTTCACGCTCCTCATATTTTTGACACCTTTTGAAACTCTTCATATAATTCACACCTTTTGAAGCTCTTCATATTTTTCACACGTTTTCAGGCTCCTCATGATTTTCAACACCGCTTCATGCTCCTCCTATTTTTCAGATCGTTTCATGCTCATCTCATTTTTGACACCTTTTGAAGCTCTTCATATTTTTCACACCTTTTGAAGCTCTACATATTTTTCACACTTTTTCAGGCTCTTCATGATTTTCAACACCGCTTCAAGATCCTCCTAATTTTCAGACCGTTTCGTGCTCCTCATAATTTTCACACCTTTTGAAGCTCTTCATATTTTTCACACCATTTCAGGCTCTTCATGTTTTTGAACACCGCTTCATGCTCCTCCTATTTTTCAGACCGATTCATCCTCCTCATGAATTTCACACCTTTTGAAGCTCTTCATATTTTTCACAACTTTTCAGGCTCTTCATATTTTTTTGAACACTGCTTCATGCTCCCCCTATTTTTCAGACGGTTTCATGCTCCTCATATTTTTGACACCTTTTGAAGCTCTTCATATTTTTCACATCTTTTCAGGCTCTTCATGTTTTTGAACACCGCTTCATGCTCCCCCTATTGTTCAGACGGTTTCATGCTCCTCATATTTTTGACACCTTTTGAAGCTCTTCATATTTTTCACTCCTTTTCAGGCTCTTCATGTTTTTCAACACCGCTTCATGCTCCTCCTATTTTTCTGACCTTTTCGTGTTCCTCTTGTATTTCACACTTTTGGAAGCTCTTCATATTTTTCACTCCTTCAGGCTCTTCATGTTTCTGAACACCGTTTCATGCTCCTCTTATTTTTCAGTCCGTTTCATGGGCCTCATATATTTTACACCTTTTGAAACCCTGCATATTTTTCACACCTTTTCAGGCTCTTCATGTTTTTGAACACCGCTTCATGCTCCTCCTATTTTTTACACCGTTTCATGATTCCCATATTTTTGACACCTTTTTAAGCTCTTCATATTTTTCACACCTTCTCAGGCTTTTCATGTTTTTGAACACCTTTTCAAGCTCCTCATAATTTTGACACCTTTTGAAGCTCCTCATAGTTTTCACACCTTTTCAGGCTCTTCATGTTTTTCAACACCGCTTCATGCTCCTCCTATTTTTCAGACCGTTTCATTCTCCTCATATTTTTGACACCTTTTGAAAGTCTTCATATATTTCACTCTTTTCAGGCTCTTCAAATTTTTCAACACCACTTAATGCTCCTCGTATTTTTCACACCTTTTGAAGCTCTTCGTATATTTCACACCTTTTCAAGCTCTACATGTTTTTGAACACCACTTCATACTCCTCATATTTTTCACACCTTTTGAAGCTCTTCATATTTTTCACACATTTTCAGGCTCTTCATGTTTTTCAACACCTTTCATGCTCCTCCTATTTTTCACACCGTTTCATGCTCCTCCTATTTTTCACACCGTTTCATGCTCCTCATTTTTTTGACACCTTTTGAAACTCTTCATATATTTCACTCATTTCAGGCTCTTCATGTTTTTCAACACCGCTTCATTCTCCTCCTATTTTTCAGACCGTTTCATGCTCCTCATATTTTTGACACCTTTTGAACCTCTTCATATATTTCACACCTTTTCAGGCTCTTCATATTTTTCAACACCGTTTCATGCTACTTCTATTTTTCAGACCGTTTCATGCTCCTCATATTTTTCACATCTTTTGAAGCTCTTCATATTTTTCACACATTTTCAGTCTCTTCAAGTTTTTGAACACCATTTCATGCTCCTCCTTTTTTTCAGGCCGTTTCATGCTCCTCATATTTTTGACACCTTTTGAAACTCTTCATATTTTTCACATCTTTTCAGGCTCTTCATGTTTTTCAACACCACTTCATGCTCCTCCTATTTGTCAGGCCATTTCATGCTCCTCATATTTTTGACACCTTTTGAAGCTCTTCATATTTTGCACACCTTTTCAGCCTCTTCATATTTTTCAACACAACTTCATGCTCCTCCTATTTTTCAGACCGTTTCATGCTCCTCGTATTTTTGACACCTTTTAAGCTCTTCATATTTTTCAGACATTTTCATGCTCTTCATGTTTTTGAACACCTTTTTAAGCTCGTCATATTTTAGACACCTTTTTAAGCTCTTCATATTTTGCACACCTTCTCAGGCTCTTCATGTTTTTGAACACCCTTTCAAGCTCCTCATACTTTTGACACCTTTTGAAGCTCTTCATAGTTTTCACACCTTTTCAGGCTCTTCATGTTTTTCAACACCTTTTCAAGCTCCTCATACTTTTGACACCTTTTGAAGCTCTTCATATATTTCACACCTTCTCAGGGTCTTCACGTTTTTGAACACCTTTTCAAGCTTCTCACACTTTTGACACCTATTGAAGCTCTTCATAGTTTTCACACCTTCTCAGGCTCTTCATGTTTTTGAACACCTTTTCAAGCTCCTCATACTTTTGACACCTTTTGAAGCTCTTCATAGTTTTCACACCTTTTCAGGCTCTTCATGTTTTTCAACACCTTTTCAAGCTCCTCATACTTTTGACACCTTTTGAAACTCTTCATATATTTCACTCTTTTCAGGCTCTTCATGTTTTTCAACACCGTTTCATGCTCCTCCTGTTTTTCAGACCGTTTCATGCTCCTCATACTTTTGACACCTTTTGAAGCTCTTCATAGTTTTCACACCTTCTCAGGCTCTTCATGTTTTTGAACACCATTTCAAGCTCCTCATACTTTTGACACCTTTTGAAACTCTTCATATATTTCACTCTTTTCAGGCTCTTCATAATTTTCAACACCACTTCATGCTCCTCGTATTTTTCACACCTTTTGAAGCTCTTCGTATATTTCACACCTTTTCAAGCTCTACATGTTTTTGAACACCACTTCATGCTCCTCATATTTTTCACACCTTTTGAAGCTCTTCATATTTTTCACACCTTTTGAAGCTCTTCATATTTTTCACACCATTTCAATCTCTTCATGTATTTCAACATCTTTCATGCTCCTCCTATTTTTCATACCATTTCATGCTCCTCATATATTTTACATTTTTTGAAGCTCTTCATATTTTTCACACCTTTTGAAGCTCTTCATATTTTTCACACATTTTCAGGCTCTTCATGTTTTTCAACACCTTTCATGCTCCTCCTATTTTTCACACCGTTTCATACTCCTCCTTTTTTTCACACCGTTTCATGCTCCTCATTTTTTTCACACCTTTTTAAGCTCTTCATATTTTTCACACGTTTTCAGTCTCTTTATGATTTTGAACACCATTTCATGCTCTTCCTATTTTTCAGACCGTTTCATGCTCCTCATATTTTTTACACCTTTTGAACCTCTTCATATATTTCACACCTTTTCAGGCTCTTCATATTTTTCAACACCGCTTCATTCTCCTCCTATTTTTCAGACCGTTTCATGCTCCTCATATTTTTGACACCTTTTGAACCTCTTCATATATTTCACACCTTTTCAGGCTCTTCATATTTTTCAACACCGTTTCATGCTACTTCTATTTTTCAGACCGTTTCATGCTCCTCATATTTTTCACATCTTTTGAAGCTCTTCATATTTTTCACACATTTTCAGCCTCTTCAAGTTTTTGAACACCATTTCATGCTCCTCCTTTTTTTCAGTCCGTTTCATGCTCCTCCTATTTTTGACACATTTTGAAGGTCTTCATATTTTTCACACCTTTTCATGCTCGTCTTGTTTTTCAACACAGTTTCACACTCCTCATATTTTTGACACGTTTTGAAGCTCTTCATATATTTCACACCTTTTCAGGCTCTTCATGTTTTTCAACATCGCTTCATTCTCCTCCTATTTTTCAGACCTTTTCATGCTCCTCACATTTTTGACTCCTTTTGTAGCTCTTCATATTTTTGACACATTTTGAAGCTCTTCATATTTTTGAACACCGTTTCATGCTCCTCCTTTTTTTCAGACCGATTAATGCTCCTCATATTTTTCACACTTTTGAAACTCTTCATATTTTTGAGCACCGTTTCATGCTCCTCCTATTTTTCAGACCGTTTCACGCTCCTTATATTTTGGACACCTTTTGAAACTCTTCATATATTTCACACCTTTTGAAGCTCTTCATATTTTTCACACCATTTCAGGCTCTTCATGTTTTTCAACACCGCTTCATGCTCCTCCTATTTTTCAGACCGTTTCATGCTCATCTCATTTTTGACACCTTTTGAAGGTCTTCATATATTTCACACCTTTTGAAGCTCTTCATATTTTTCACACGTTTTAGGCTCTTCATGTTTTTCAACACGGCTTCATGCTCCTCCTATTTTTCAGACCGTTTAATTCTCCTCATGCATTTCACACATTTTGAAGTTCTTTATATTTTTCACACCTTTTTAGGCTCTTCAGGGTTTTTAACACAGTTTCATGCTCCTACTATTTTTCAGACCGTTTCCTGCTCCTCATATTTTTGACACCTTTTGAAGCTCTTCATATATTGCACACCTTTTCAGGCTCTTCATGTTTTTCAAAACCACTTCATGTTCCTCCTATTATTCAGACCGTTTCATGCTCATCTCATTTTTGACACCTTTTGAAGCTCTTCATATTTTTCACACGTTTTCAGGCTCTTCATGTTTTTCAACACCGCATCTTCCTCCTCCTATTTTTCACACCGTTTCATGGTCCTCATATTTTTCACGCCTTTTGAAGCTCTTCATATTTTTCACACCTTTTCAGGCTCTTCATGTTTTTGAACACCGCTTCATGCTCCCCCTATTGTTCAGACGGTTTCATGCTCCTCATATTTTTGACACCTTTTGAAGCTCTTCATATTTTTCACTCCTTTTCAGGCTCTTCATGTTTTTCAACACCGCTTCATGCTCCTCCTATTTTTCTGACCTTTTCGTGTTCCTCTTGTATTTCACACTTTTGGAAGCTCTTCATATTTTTCACTCCTTCAGGCTCTTCATGTTTCTGAACACCGTTTCATGCTCCTCTTATTTTTCAGTCCGTTTCATGGGCCTCATATATTTTACACCTTTTGAAACCCTGCATATTTTTCACACCTTTTCAGGCTCTTCATGTTTTTGAACACCGCTTCATGCTCCTCCTATTTTTTACACCGTTTCATGATTCCCATATTTTTGACACCTTTTTAAGCTCTTCATATTTTTCACACCTTCTCAGGCTTTTCATGTTTTTGAACACCTTTTCAAGCTCCTCATAATTTTGACACTTTTTGAAGCTCCTCATAGTTTTCACACCTTTTCAGGCTCTTCATGTTTTTCAACACCGCTTCATGCTCCTCCTATTTTTCAGACCGTTTCATTCTCCTCATATTTTTGACACCTTTTGAAAGTCTTCATATATTTCACTCTTTTCAGGCTCTTCAAATTTTTCAACACCACTTAATGCTCCTCGTATTTTTCACACCTTTTGAAGCTCTTCGTATATTTCACACCTTTTCAAGCTCTACATGTTTTTGAACACCACTTCATACTCCTCATATTTTTCACACCTTTTGAAGCTCTTCATATTTTTCACACATTTTCAGGCTCTTCATGTTTTTCAACACCTTTCATGCTCCTCCTATTTTTCACACCGTTTCATGCTCCTCCTATTTTTCACACCGTTTCATGCTCCTCATTTTTTTGACACCTTTTGAAACTCTTCATATATTTCACTCATTTCAGGCTCTTCATGTTTTTCAACACCGCTTCATTCTCCTCCTATTTTTCAGACCGTTTCATGCTCCTCATATTTTTGACACCTTTTGAACCTCTTCATATATTTCACACCTTTTCAGGCTCTTCATATTTTTCAACACCGTTTCATGCTACTTCTATTTTTCAGACCGTTTCATGCTCCTCATATTTTTCACATCTTTTGAAGCTCTTCATATTTTTCACACATTTTCAGTCTCTTCAAGTTTTTGAACACCATTTCATGCTCCTCCTTTTTTTCAGGCCGTTTCATGCTCCTCATATTTTTGACACCTTTTGAAACTCTTCATATTTTTCACATCTTTTCAGGCTCTTCATGTTTTTCAACACCACTTCATGCTCCTCCTATTTGTCAGGCCATTTCATGCTCCTCATATTTTTGACACCTTTTGAAGCTCTTCATATTTTGCACACCTTTTCAGCCTCTTCATATTTTTCAACACAACTTCATGCTCCTCCTATTTTTCAGACCGTTTCATGCTCCTCGTATTTTTGACACCTTTTAAGCTCTTCATATTTTTCAGACATTTTCATGCTCTTCATGTTTTTGAACACCTTTTTAAGCTCGTCATATTTTAGACACCTTTTTAAGCTCTTCATATTTTGCACACCTTCTCAGGCTCTTCATGTTTTTGAACACCCTTTCAAGCTCCTCATACTTTTGACACCTTTTGAAGCTCTTCATAGTTTTCACACCTTTTCAGGCTCTTCATGTTTTTCAACACCTTTTCAAGCTCCTCATACTTTTGACACCTTTTGAAGCTCTTCATATATTTCACACCTTCTCAGGGTCTTCACGTTTTTGAACACCTTTTCAAGCTTCTCACACTTTTGACACCTATTGAAGCTCTTCATAGTTTTCACACCTTCTCAGGCTCTTCATGTTTTTGAACACCTTTTCAAGCTCCTCATACTTTTGACACCTTTTGAAGCTCTTCATAGTTTTCACACCTTTTCAGGCTCTTCATGTTTTTCAACACCTTTTCAAGCTCCTCATACTTTTGACACCTTTTGAAACTCTTCATATATTTCACTCTTTTCAGGCTCTTCATGTTTTTCAACACCGTTTCATGCTCCTCCTGTTTTTCAGACCGTTTCATGCTCCTCATACTTTTGACACCTTTTGAAGCTCTTCATAGTTTTCACACCTTCTCAGGCTCTTCATGTTTTTGAACACCATTTCAAGCTCCTCATACTTTTGACACCTTTTGAAACTCTTCATATATTTCACTCTTTTCAGGCTCTTCATAATTTTCAACACCACTTCATGCTCCTCGTATTTTTCACACCTTTTGAAGCTCTTCGTATATTTCACACCTTTTCAAGCTCTACATGTTTTTGAACACCACTTCATGCTCCTCATATTTTTCACACCTTTTGAAGCTCTTCATATTTTTCACACCTTTTGAAGCTCTTCATATTTTTCACACCATTTCAATCTCTTCATGTATTTCAACATCTTTCATGCTCCTCCTATTTTTCATACCATTTCATGCTCCTCATATATTTTACATTTTTTGAAGCTCTTCATATTTTTCACACCTTTTGAAGCTCTTCATATTTTTCACACATTTTCAGGCTCTTCATGTTTTTCAACACCTTTCATGCTCCTCCTATTTTTCACACCGTTTCATACTCCTCCTTTTTTTCACACCGTTTCATGCTCCTCATTTTTTTCACACCTTTTTAAGCTCTTCATATTTTTCACACGTTTTCAGTCTCTTTATGATTTTGAACACCATTTCATGCTCTTCCTATTTTTCAGACCGTTTCATGCTCCTCATATTTTTTACACCTTTTGAACCTCTTCATATATTTCACACCTTTTCAGGCTCTTCATATTTTTCAACACCGCTTCATTCTCCTCCTATTTTTCAGACCGTTTCATGCTCCTCATATTTTTGACACCTTTTGAACCTCTTCATATATTTCACACCTTTTCAGGCTCTTCATATTTTTCAACACCGTTTCATGCTACTTCTATTTTTCAGACCGTTTCATGCTCCTCATATTTTTCACATCTTTTGAAGCTCTTCATATTTTTCACACATTTTCAGCCTCTTCAAGTTTTTGAACACCATTTCATGCTCCTCCTTTTTTTCAGTCCGTTTCATGCTCCTCCTATTTTTGACACATTTTGAAGGTCTTCATATTTTTCACACCTTTTCATGCTCGTCTTGTTTTTCAACACAGTTTCACACTCCTCATATTTTTGACACGTTTTGAAGCTCTTCATATATTTCACACCTTTTCAGGCTCTTCATGTTTTTCAACATCGCTTCATTCTCCTCCTATTTTTCAGACCTTTTCATACTCCTCACATTTTTGACTCCTTTTGTAGCTCTTCATATTTTTGACACATTTTGAAGCTCTTCATATTTTTGAACACCGTTTCATGCTCCTCCTTTTTTTCAGACCGATTAATGCTCCTCATATTTTTCACACTTTTGAAACTCTTCATATTTTTGAGCACCGTTTCATGCTCCTCCTATTTTTCAGACCGTTTCACGCTCCTTATATTTTGGACACCTTTTGAAACTCTTCATATATTTCACACCTTTTGAAGCTCTTCATATTTTTCACACCATTTCAGGCTCTTCATGTTTTTCAACACCGCTTCATGCTCCTCCTATTTTTCAGACCGTTTCATGCTCATCTCATTTTTGACACCTTTTGAAGGTCTTCATATATTTCACACCTTTTGAAGCTCTTCATATTTTTCACACGTTTTAGGCTCTTCATGTTTTTCAACACGGCTTCATGCTCCTCCTATTTTTCAGACCGTTTAATTCTCCTCATGCATTTCACACATTTTGAAGTTCTTTATATTTTTCACACCTTTTTAGGCTCTTCAGGGTTTTTAACACAGTTTCATGCTCCTACTATTTTTCAGACCGTTTCCTGCTCCTCATATTTTTGACACCTTTTGAAGCTCTTCATATATTGCACACCTTTTCAGGCTCTTCATGTTTTTCAAAACCACTTCATGTTCCTCCTATTATTCAGACCGTTTCATGCTCATCTCATTTTTGACACCTTTTGAAGCTCTTCATATTTTTCACACGTTTTCAGGCTCTTCATGTTTTTCAACACCGCATCTTCCTCCTCCTATTTTTCACACCGTTTCATGGTCCTCATATTTTTCACGCCTTTTGAAGCTCTTCATATTTTTCACACCTTTTCAGGCTCTTCATGTTTTTCAACACCGCTTCATGCTCCTCCTGTTTTTCAGCCCGTTTCAAGCTCCTCATGTATTTCACAAATTTTGAAGCTCTTCATATTTTTCACACATTTTCAGGCTCTTCATGTTTTTCAACACCGCTTCATGATCCTCCTATTTTTCAGACCGTTTCGTGCTATTCACAATTTTCACACCTTTTAAGCTTTTCATTTTTCACACCTTTTCAGGCTCTTCATGTTTTTGAACACCGCTTCATGATCCTCCTATTTTTCAGACGTTTCGTGCTATTCATAATTTTCACACCTTTTAAGCTCTTCATTTTTTTCACACCTTTTGAAGCTCTTCATATTTTGCACACCTTTTCAGGCTCTTCATGTTCTTCAACACCGCTTTATGATCCTCCTATTTTTCAGACCATTTCATGCTCCTCATATTTTTGACACCTTTTGAAATTCTTCATATATTTCACACCTTTTCAGCTCTTCATGATTTTCAACACCACTTCATGTTCCTCCTATTATTCAGACCGTTTCTTGCTCATCTCATTTTTGACACCTTTTGAAGCTCTTCATATTTTTCACACGTTTTCAGTCTCTTCATGATTTTCAACACCGCTTCATGCTCCTCCTATTTTTCAGACCGTTTAATGCTCCTCATGCATTTCACACCTTTTGAAGCTCTTTATATTTTTAACACCTTTTTAGGCTCTTCAGGGTTTTGAACACCGTTTCATGCTCCTAATATTTTTCAGACCGTTTCCTGCTCCTCATATTTTTGACACATTTTGAAGCTCTTCATATATTTCACACATTTTCAGTCTCTACATGTTTTTCAACACTGCTTCATGATCCTCCTATTTTTCAGACGGTTTCGTGCTCCTCATAATTTTCTCACCTTTTGAAGCTCTTCATATTTTTCACACCTTTTCAGGCTCTTCATGTTCTTGAACACCGCTTCATGCTCCTCCTGTTGTTCAGACCGATTCATCCTCCTCATGTATTTCACACCTTTTGAAGCTCTTCATATTTTTCACACCTTTTGAAGCTCTTCATGTTTTCAACACCGCTTCATGCTCCTCCTATTTTTCAGACCGTTCATACTCCTCATATTTTTGAAACATTTTGAAGCTCTTCATATTTTTCACACCGTTTCAGGCTCGTAATGTTTTCAAGACCGCTGCATGATCCTCCTATTTTTCAGACCGTTCATGCTCCTCATATTTTTGACAACTTTTGAAGCTGTTCATATTTTTCACACATTTTCAGGCTCTTCATGTTTTTCATCAACGCTTCATGCTCCTCCTATTTTTCAGACCGTTTAATGCTCCTCAGGCGTTTCACACCTTTTGAAGCTCTTTATATTTTTCACACCTTTTTAGGCTCTTCAGGGTTTTGATCCCCATTTCATTTTCCTACTATTTTTCAGAATGTTTCATGCTCCTCATATTTTTGACACCTTTTGAAGCTCTTCATATATTTCACACCTTCTCAGGCTCTTCATGTTTTTGAACACCGCTTCATGCTCCTCCTATTTTTCAGACCGATTCATTCTCCTCATGTATTTCACAACTTTTGAAGCTCTTCATACTTTTCACACCTTTTCAGGCTCTTCATGTTTTTCAACACCACTTCATGCTCCTCCTGTCTTTCAGACCGTTTCATGATCCTCATATTTTTGACACCTTTTGAAACTCTTCATATATTTAACACCTTTTGAACCTCTTCATATTTTTCACACCTTTTAAGGCTCTTCATGTTTTTCAACACCGCTTCATGCTCCTCCTATTTTTCAGATCGTTTCATGCTCATCTCATTTTTGACACCTTTTGAAGCTCTTCATATTTTTCACAACTTTTGAAGCTCTACATATTTTTCACACTTTTTCAGGCTCTTCATGATTTTCAACACCGCTTCAAGATCCTCCTAATTTTCAGACCGTTTCGTGCTCCTCATAATTTTCACACCTTTTGAAGCTCTTCATATTTTTCACACCATTTCAGGCTCTTCATGTTTTTGAACACCGCTTCATGCTCATCCTATTTTTCAGACCGATTCATCCTCCTCATGAATTTCACACCTTTTGAAGCTCTTCATATTTTTCACAACTTTTCAGGCTCTTCATATTTTTTTGAACACTGCTTCATGCTCCCCCTATTTTTCAGACGGTTTCATGCTCCTCATATTTTTGACACCTTTTGAAGCTCTTCATATTTTTCACATCTTTTCAGGCTCTTCATGTTTTTGAACACCGCTTCATGCTCCCCCTATTGTTCAGACGGTTTCATGCTCCTCATATTTTTGACACCTTTTGAAGCTCTTCATATTTTTCACAACTTTTCAGGCTCTTCATATTTTTTTGAACACTGCTTCATGCTCCCCCTATTTTTCAGACGGTTTCATGCTCCTCATATTTTTGACACCTTTTGAAGCTCTTCATATTTTTCACATCTTTTCAGGCTCTTCATGTTTTTGAACACCGCTTCATGCTCCCCCTATTTTTCAGACGGTTTCATGCTCCTCATATTTTTGACACCTTTTGAAGCTCTTCATATTTTTCACATCTTTTCAGGCTCTTCATGTTTTTGAACACCGCTTCATGCTCCCCCTATTGTTCAGACGGTTTCATGCTCCTCATATTTTTGACACCTTTTGAAGCTCTTCATATTTTTCACTCCTTTTCAGGCTCTTCATGTTTTTCAACACCGCTTCATGCTCCTCCTATTTTTCTGACCTTTTCGTGTTCCTCTTGTATTTCACACTTTTGGAAGCTCTTCATATTTTTCACTCCTTCAGGCTCTTCATGTTTCTGAACACCGTTTCATGCTCCTCTTATTTTTCAGTCCGTTTCATGGGCCTCATATATTTTACACCTTTTGAAACCCTGCATATTTTTCACACCTTTTCAGGCTCTTCATGTTTTTGAACACCGCTTCATGCTCCTCCTATTTTTTACACCGTTTCATGATTCCCATATTTTTGACACCTTTTTAAGCTCTTCATATTTTTCACACCTTCTCAGGCTTTTCATGTTTTTGAACACCTTTTCAAGCTCCTCATAATTTTGACACCTTTTGAAGCTCTTCATAGTTTTCACACCTTTTCAGGCTCTTCATGTTTTTCAACACCGCTTCATGCTCCTCCTATTTTTCAGACCGTTTCATGCTCCTCATATTTTTGACACCTTTTGAAACTCTTCATATATTTCACTCATTTCAGGCTCTTCATGTTTTTCAACACCGCTTCATTCTCCTCCTATTTCTCAGACCGTTTCATGCTCCTCATATTTTTGACACCTTTTGCACCTCTTCATATATTTCACACCTTTTCAGGCTCTTCATATTTTTCAACACCGTTTCATGCTACTTCTATTTTTCAGACCGTTTCATGCTCCTCATATTTTTCACATCTTTTGAAGCTCTTCATATTTTTCACACATTTTCAGTCTCTTCAAGTTTTTGAACACCATTTCATGCTCCTCATTGTTTTCAGGCCGTTTCATGCTCCTCATATTTTTGACACCTTTTGAAACTCTTCATATTTTTCACATCTTTTCAGGCTCTTCATGTTTTTCAACACCACTTCATGCTCCTCCTATTTGTCAGGCCATTTCATGCTCCTCATATTTTTGACACCTTTTAAGCTCTTCATATTTTTCAGACATTTTCATGCTCTTCATGTTTTTGAACACCTTTTTAAGCTCGTCATATTTTAGACACCTTTTTAAGCTCTTCATATTTTGCACACCTTCTCAGGCTCTTCATGTTTTTGAACACCCTTTCAAGCTCCTCATACTTTTGACACCTTTTGAAGCTCTTCATAGTTTTCACACCTTCTCAGGCTCTTCATGTTTTTCAACACCTTTTCAAGCTCCTCATACTTTTGACACCTTTTGAAGCTCTTCATAGTTTTCACACCTTCTCAGGCTCTTCATGTTTTTGAACACCATTTCAAGCTCCTCATACTTTTGACACCTTTTGAAACTCTTCATATATTTCACTCTTTTCAGGCTCTTCATAATTTTCAACACCACTTCATGCTCCTCGTATTTTTCACACCTTTTGAAGCTCTTCGTATATTTCACACATTTTCAAGCTCTACATGTTTTTGAACACCACTTCATGCTCCTCATATTTTTCACACCTTTTGAAGCTCTTCATATTTTTCACACCTTTTGAAGCTCTTCATATTTTTCACACCATTTCAATCTCTTCATGTATTTCAACATCTTTCATGCTCCTCCTATTTTTCATACCGTTTCATGCTCCTCATATATTTTACACTTTTTGAAGCTCTTCATATTTTTCACACCTTTTGAAGCTCTTCATATTTTTCACACATTTTCAGGCTCTTCATGTTTTTCAACACCTTTCATGCTCCTCCTATTTTTCACACCGTTTCATGCTCCTCCTTTTTTTCACACCGTTTCATGCTCCTCATTTTTTTCACACCTTTTTAAGCTCTTCATATTTTTCACACGTTTTCAGTCTCTTTATGATTTTGAACACCATTTCATGCTCTTCCTATTTTTCAGACCGTTTCATGCTCCTCATATTTTTGACACCTTTTGAAACTCTTCATATATTTCACTCATTTCAGGCTCTTCATGTTTTTCAACACCGCTTCATTCTCCTCCTATTTTTCAGACCGTTCCATGCTCCTCATATTTTTGACACCTTTTGAACCTCTTCATATATTTCACAACTTGGCAGGCTCTTCATGTTTTTCACCACCACTTCATGCTCCTCCTATTTTTCAGACCTTTTCTTGCTCCTTTCATTTTCACACCTTTTGATGCTCTTCATATTTTACACACGTTTTCAGGCTCTTCATGATTTTCAACACCGCTTCATGCTCCTCCTATTTTTCAGACCGTTTCATGCTCATATCATTTTTGACACCTTTTGAAGCTCTTCATATTTTTCACACCTTTTGAAGCTCTTCATATTTTTCACACCTTTTCAGGCTCTTCATGTTTTTCAACATCGCTTCATTCTCCTCCTATTTTTCAGACCTTTTCATGCTCCTCACATTTTTGACTCCTTTTGTAGCTCTTCATATTTTTGACACATTTTGAAGCTCTTCATATTTTTGAACACCGTTTCATGCTCCTCCTTTTTTTCAGACCGATTAATGCTCCTCATATTTTTCACACTTTTGAAACTCTTCATATTTTTGAACACCGTTTCATGCTCCTCCTATTTTTCAGACCGTTTCACGCTCCTTATATTTTGGACACCTTTTGAAACTCTTCATATATTTCACACCTTTTGAAGCTCTTCATATTTTTCACACCATTTCAGGCTCTTCATGTTTTTCAACACCGCTTCATGCTCCTCCTATTTTTCAGACCGTTTCATGCTCATCTCATTTTTGACACCTTTTGAAGGTCTTCATATATTTCACACCTTTTGAAGCTCTTCATATTTTTCACACGTTTTAGGCTCTTCATGTTTTTCAACACCGCTTCATGCTCCTCCTATTTTTCAGACCGTTTAATTCTCCTCATGCATTTCACACATTTTGAAGTTCTTTATATTTTTCACACCTTTTTAGGCTCTTCAGGGTTTTTAACACAGTTTCATGCTCCTACTATTTTTCAGACCGTTTCCTGCTCCTCATATTTTTGACACCTTTTGAAGCTCTTCATATATTGCACACCTTTTCAGGCTCTTCATGTTTTTCAAAACCACTTCATGTTCCTCCTATTATTCAGACCGTTTCATGCTCATCTCATTTTTGACACCTTTTGAAGCTCTTCATATTTTTCACACGTTTTCAGGCTCTTCATGTTTTTCAACACCGCATCTTCCTCCTCCTATTTTTCACACCGTTTCATGGTCCTCATATTTTTCACGCCTTTTGAAGCTCTTCATATTTTTCACACCTTTTCAGGCTCTTCATGTTTTTCAACACCGCTTCATGCTCCTCCTGTTTTTCAGCCCGTTTCAAGCTCCTCATGTATTTCACAAATTTTGAAGCTCTTCATATTTTTCACACATTTTCAGGCTCTTCATGTTTTTCAACACCGCTTCATGATCCTCCTATTTTTCAGACCGTTTCGTGCTATTCACAATTTTCACACCTTTTAAGCTTTTCATTTTTCACACCTTTTCAGGCTCTTCATGTTTTTGAACACCGCTTCATGATCCTCCTATTTTTCAGACGTTTCGTGCTATTCATAATTTTCACACCTTTTAAGCTCTTCATTTTTTTCACACCTTTTGAAGCTCTTCATATTTTGCACACCTTTTCAGGCTCTTCATGTTCTTCAACACCGCTTTATGATCCTCCTATTTTTCAGACCATTTCATGCTCCTCATATTTTTGACACCTTTTGAAATTCTTCATATATTTCACACCTTTTCAGCTCTTCATGATTTTCAACACCACTTCATGTTCCTCCTATTATTCAGACCGTTTCTTGCTCATCTCATTTTTGACACCTTTTGAAGCTCTTCATATTTTTCACACGTTTTCAGTCTCTTCATGATTTTCAACACCGCTTCATGCTCCTCCTATTTTTCAGACCGTTTAATGCTCCTCATGCATTTCACACCTTTTGAAGCTCTTTATATTTTTAACACCTTTTTAGGCTCTTCAGGGTTTTGAACACCGTTTCATGCTCCTAATATTTTTCAGACCGTTTCCTGCTCCTCATATTTTTGACACATTTTGAAGCTCTTCATATATTTCACACATTTTCAGTCTCTACATGTTTTTCAACACTGCTTCATGATCCTCCTATTTTTCAGACGGTTTCGTGCTCCTCATAATTTTCTCACCTTTTGAAGCTCTTCATATTTTTCACACCTTTTCAGGCTCTTCATGTTCTTGAACACCGCTTCATGCTCCTCCTGTTGTTCAGACCGATTCATCCTCCTCATGTATTTCACACCTTTTGAAGCTCTTCATATTTTTCACACCTTTTGAAGCTCTTCATGTTTTCAACACCGCTTCATGCTCCTCCTATTTTTCAGACCGTTCATACTCCTCATATTTTTGAAACATTTTGAAGCTCTTCATATTTTTCACACCGTTTCAGGCTCGTAATGTTTTCAAGACCGCTGCATGATCCTCCTATTTTTCAGACCGTTCATGCTCCTCATATTTTTGACAACTTTTGAAGCTGTTCATATTTTTCACACATTTTCAGGCTCTTCATGTTTTTCATCAACGCTTCATGCTCCTCCTATTTTTCAGACCGTTTAATGCTCCTCAGGCGTTTCACACCTTTTGAAGCTCTTTATATTTTTCACACCTTTTTAGGCTCTTCAGGGTTTTGATCCCCATTTCATTTTCCTACTATTTTTCAGAATGTTTCATGCTCCTCATATTTTTGACACCTTTTGAAGCTCTTCATATATTTCACACCTTCTCAGGCTCTTCATGTTTTTGAACACCGCTTCATGCTCCTCCTATTTTTCAGACCGATTCATTCTCCTCATGTATTTCACAACTTTTGAAGCTCTTCATACTTTTCACACCTTTTCAGGCTCTTCATGTTTTTCAACACCACTTCATGCTCCTCCTGTCTTTCAGACCGTTTCATGATCCTCATATTTTTGACACCTTTTGAAACTCTTCATATATTTAACACCTTTTGAACCTCTTCATATTTTTCACACCTTTTAAGGCTCTTCATGTTTTTCAACACCGCTTCATGCTCCTCCTATTTTTCAGATCGTTTCATGCTCATCTCATTTTTGACACCTTTTGAAGCTCTTCATATTTTTCACAACTTTTGAAGCTCTACATATTTTTCACACTTTTTCAGGCTCTTCATGATTTTCAACACCGCTTCAAGATCCTCCTAATTTTCAGACCGTTTCGTGCTCCTCATAATTTTCACACCTTTTGAAGCTCTTCATATTTTTCACACCATTTCAGGCTCTTCATGTTTTTGAACACCGCTTCATGCTCATCCTATTTTTCAGACCGATTCATCCTCCTCATGAATTTCACACCTTTTGAAGCTCTTCATATTTTTCACAACTTTTCAGGCTCTTCATATTTTTTTGAACACTGCTTCATGCTCCCCCTATTTTTCAGACGGTTTCATGCTCCTCATATTTTTGACACCTTTTGAAGCTCTTCATATTTTTCACATCTTTTCAGGCTCTTCATGTTTTTGAACACCGCTTCATGCTCCCCCTATTGTTCAGACGGTTTCATGCTCCTCATATTTTTGACACCTTTTGAAGCTCTTCATATTTTTCACAACTTTTCAGGCTCTTCATATTTTTTTGAACACTGCTTCATGCTCCCCCTATTTTTCAGACGGTTTCATGCTCCTCATATTTTTGACACCTTTTGAAGCTCTTCATATTTTTCACATCTTTTCAGGCTCTTCATGTTTTTGAACACCGCTTCATGCTCCCCCTATTTTTCAGACGGTTTCATGCTCCTCATATTTTTGACACCTTTTGAAGCTCTTCATATTTTTCACATCTTTTCAGGCTCTTCATGTTTTTGAACACCGCTTCATGCTCCCCCTATTGTTCAGACGGTTTCATGCTCCTCATATTTTTGACACCTTTTGAAGCTCTTCATATTTTTCACTCCTTTTCAGGCTCTTCATGTTTTTCAACACCGCTTCATGCTCCTCCTATTTTTCTGACCTTTTCGTGTTCCTCTTGTATTTCACACTTTTGGAAGCTCTTCATATTTTTCACTCCTTCAGGCTCTTCATGTTTCTGAACACCGTTTCATGCTCCTCTTATTTTTCAGTCCGTTTCATGGGCCTCATATATTTTACACCTTTTGAAACCCTGCATATTTTTCACACCTTTTCAGGCTCTTCATGTTTTTGAACACCGCTTCATGCTCCTCCTATTTTTTACACCGTTTCATGATTCCCATATTTTTGACACCTTTTTAAGCTCTTCATATTTTTCACACCTTCTCAGGCTTTTCATGTTTTTGAACACCTTTTCAAGCTCCTCATAATTTTGACACCTTTTGAAGCTCTTCATAGTTTTCACACCTTTTCAGGCTCTTCATGTTTTTCAACACCGCTTCATGCTCCTCCTATTTTTCAGGACCGTTTCATGCTCCTCATATTTTTGACACCTTTTGAAACTCTTCATATATTTCACTCATTTCAGGCTCTTCATGTTTTTCAACACCGCTTCATTCTCCTCCTATTTCTCAGACCGTTTCATGCTCCTCATATTTTTGACACCTTTTGCACCTCTTCATATATTTCACACCTTTTCAGGCTCTTCATATTTTTCAACACCGTTTCATGCTACTTCTATTTTTCAGACCGTTTCATGCTCCTCATATTTTTCACATCTTTTGAAGCTCTTCATATTTTTCACACATTTTCAGTCTCTTCAAGTTTTTGAACACCATTTCATGCTCCTCATTGTTTTCAGGCCGTTTCATGCTCCTCATATTTTTGACACCTTTTGAAACTCTTCATATTTTTCACATCTTTTCAGGCTCTTCATGTTTTTCAACACCACTTCATGCTCCTCCTATTTGTCAGGCCATTTCATGCTCCTCATATTTTTGACACCTTTTAAGCTCTTCATATTTTTCAGACATTTTCATGCTCTTCATGTTTTTGAACACCTTTTTAAGCTCGTCATATTTTAGACACCTTTTTAAGCTCTTCATATTTTGCACACCTTCTCAGGCTCTTCATGTTTTTGAACACCCTTTCAAGCTCCTCATACTTTTGACACCTTTTGAAGCTCTTCATAGTTTTCACACCTTCTCAGGCTCTTCATGTTTTTCAACACCTTTTCAAGCTCCTCATACTTTTGACACCTTTTGAAGCTCTTCATAGTTTTCACACCTTCTCAGGCTCTTCATGTTTTTGAACACCATTTCAAGCTCCTCATACTTTTGACACCTTTTGAAACTCTTCATATATTTCACTCTTTTCAGGCTCTTCATAATTTTCAACACCACTTCATGCTCCTCGTATTTTTCACACCTTTTGAAGCTCTTCGTATATTTCACACATTTTCAAGCTCTACATGTTTTTGAACACCACTTCATGCTCCTCATATTTTTCACACCTTTTGAAGCTCTTCATATTTTTCACACCTTTTGAAGCTCTTCATATTTTTCACACCATTTCAATCTCTTCATGTATTTCAACATCTTTCATGCTCCTCCTATTTTTCATACCGTTTCATGCTCCTCATATATTTTACACTTTTTGAAGCTCTTCATATTTTTCACACCTTTTGAAGCTCTTCATATTTTTCACACATTTTCAGGCTCTTCATGTTTTTCAACACCTTTCATGCTCCTCCTATTTTTCACACCGTTTCATGCTCCTCCTTTTTTTCACACCGTTTCATGCTCCTCATTTTTTTCACACCTTTTTAAGCTCTTCATATTTTTCACACGTTTTCAGTCTCTTTATGATTTTGAACACCATTTCATGCTCTTCCTATTTTTCAGACCGTTTCATGCTCCTCATATTTTTGACACCTTTTGAAACTCTTCATATATTTCACTCATTTCAGGCTCTTCATGTTTTTCAACACCGCTTCATTCTCCTCCTATTTTTCAGACCGTTCCATGCTCCTCATATTTTTGACACCTTTTGAACCTCTTCATATATTTCACAACTTGGCAGGCTCTTCATGTTTTTCACCACCACTTCATGCTCCTCCTATTTTTCAGACCTTTTCTTGCTCCTTTCATTTTCACACCTTTTGATGCTCTTCATATTTTACACACGTTTTCAGGCTCTTCATGATTTTCAACACCGCTTCATGCTCCTCCTATTTTTCAGACCGTTTCATGCTCATATCATTTTTGACACCTTTTGAAGCTCTTCATATTTTTCACACCTTTTGAAGCTCTTCATATTTTTCACACCTTTTCAGGCTCTTCATGTTTTTCAACATCGCTTCATTCTCCTCCTATTTTTCAGACCTTTTCATGCTCCTCACATTTTTGACTCCTTTTGTAGCTCTTCATATTTTTGACACATTTTGAAGCTCTTCATATTTTTGAACACCGTTTCATGCTCCTCCTTTTTTTCAGACCGATTAATGCTCCTCATATTTTTCACACTTTTGAAACTCTTCATATTTTTGAACACCGTTTCATGCTCCTCCTATTTTTCAGACCGTTTCACGCTCCTTATATTTTGGACACCTTTTGAAACTCTTCATATATTTCACACCTTTTGAAGCTCTTCATATTTTTCACACCATTTCAGGCTCTTCATGTTTTTCAACACCGCTTCATGCTCCTCCTATTTTTCAGACCGTTTCATGCTCATCTCATTTTTGACACCTTTTGAAGGTCTTCATATATTTCACACCTTTTGAAGCTCTTCATATTTTTCACACGTTTTAGGCTCTTCATGTTTTTCAACACCGCTTCATGCTCCTCCTATTTTTCAGACCGTTTAATTCTCCTCATGCATTTCACACATTTTGAAGTTCTTTATATTTTTCACACCTTTTTAGGCTCTTCAGGGTTTTTAACACAGTTTCATGCTCCTACTATTTTTCAGACCGTTTCCTGCTCCTCATATTTTTGACACCTTTTGAAGCTCTTCATATATTGCACACCTTTTCAGGCTCTTCATGTTTTTCAAAACCACTTCATGTTCCTCCTATTATTCAGACCGTTTCATGCTCATCTCATTTTTGACACCTTTTGAAGCTCTTCATATTTTTCACACGTTTTCAGGCTCTTCATGATTTTCAACACCGCTTCATGCTCCTCCTGTTTTTCAGACCTTTTCAAGCTCCTCATGTATTTCACAAATTTTGAAGCTCTTCATATTTTTCACACATTTTCAGGCTCTTCATATTTTTCAACACCCCTTCATGATCCTCCTATTTTTCAAATGGTTTCGTGCTCCTCATAATTTTCACACCTATTCAAGCTCTTCATATTTTTCACACATTTTCAGGCTCTTCATGTTTTTCAACACCACTTCATGCTCCTCCTGTTTTTCAGATCGTTTCATGCTCATCTCATTTTTGACACCTTTTGAAGCTCTTCATATATTTCACACCTTTTCAAGCTCTTCATATTTTTCACACCTTTTCAGGCTCTTCATGTTTTTCAACACCACTTCATGCTCCTCTTTTATTCTGACCGTTTCATGCTCCTCATAATTTTTAAACCTTTTGATGCTCTTCATATTTTTCATACCTTTTCAAACTCTTCACGTTTTTCAACACCGCATCTTGCTACTCCTATTTTTCAGACCGTTTCATGGTCCTCATATTTTTCACGCCTTTTGAAGCTCATCATATTTTTCACACCTTTTCAGGCTCTTCATGTTTTTCAACACAACTTCATGCTCCTCCTATTTTTCAGACCGTTTCATGCTCATATCATTTTTGACACCTTTTGAAGCTCTTCATATTTTTCACACCTTTTCAGGCTCTTCATGTTTTTCAACACCGCTTCATGCTCCTCCTGTTTTTCAGCCCGTTTCAAGCTCCTCATGTATTTCACAAATTTTGAAGCTCTTCATATTTTTCACACATTTTAGGCTCTTCATGTTTTTCAACACCGCTTCATGATCCTCCTATTTTTCAGACCGTTTCGTGCTATTCACAATTTTCACACCTTTTAAGCTCTTCATATTTTCCACACCTTTTTAGGCTCTTCATGTTTTTGAACACCGCTTCATGATCCTCCTATTTTTCAGACCGTTTCGTGCTATTCATAATTTTCACACCTTTTATGCTCTTCATTTTTTTCACACCTTTTGAAGCTCTTCATATTTTTCACACCTTTTCAGGCTCTTCATGTTCTTCAACACCGCTTTATGATCCTCCTATTTTTCAGACCGTTTCATGCTCTTCATATTTTTGACACCTTTTGAAGCCCTTCATATTTTTCACACATTTTCAGGCTCTTCATGTTTTTCAACACCGCTTCATGATCCTCCTATTTTTCAGACCGTTTCGTGCTATTCACAATTTTCACACCTTTTAAGCTCTTCATATTTTCCACACCTTTTTAGGCTCTTCATGTTTTTGAACACCGCTTCATGATCCTCCTATTTTTCAGACCGTTTCTTGCTATTCATAATTTTCACACCTTTTAAGCTCTTCATTTTTTTCACACCTTTTGAAGCTCTTCATATTTTTCACACCTTTTCAGGCTCTTCATGTTCTTCAACACCGCTTTATGATCCTCCTATTTTTCAGACCGTTTCATGCTTCTCATATTTTTGACACCTTTTGAAGCTCTTCATATTTTTCACACCTTTTCAGGCTCTTCATGTTTTTGAACACTGTTTCATGCTCCTCCTATTTTTCAGACCGTTTAATGCTCGTGATATTTTTTACACCGATTGGAGCTCTTCATATATTTAACACCTTTTCAGGCTCTTCATGTTTTTCAACAACACTTCATGCTCCTCCTATTGTTCAGACCGTTTCTTGCTCCTCTTATTTTTGACACCTTTTGAAGCTCTTCATATTTTTCACACCTTTTCAGGATCTTCATGTTTTTGAACACTGTTTCATGCTCCTCCTATTTTTCAGACCGTTTAATGCTCGTGATATTTTTTACACCGATTGGAGCTCTTCATATATTTAACACCTTTTCATGCTCTTCATGTTTTTCAACACCACTTCATACTCCTCCTATTGTTCAGACCGTTTCTTGCTCCTCTTATTTTTGACACCTTTTGAAGCTCTTCATATTTTTCACACCTTTTCAGGCTCTTCATGTTTTTGAACACTGTTTCATGCTCCTCCTATTTTTCAGACCGTTTCATGCTCATCATATTTTTGACACCTTTTGAAGCTCTTCATATTTTTCACACCTTTTCAAGCTCTTGTAATTTTTCAACAACGCTCCATGTGCCTCCTATTTTTCAGACTGTTTCATGCTCCTCATATTTTTGATTCCTTTTGAAACTCTTCGTATTTTTCACACCTTTTCATGCTCTTCATGTTTTTCAACACCGTTTCATCCTCCTCCTATTTTCAGACTGTTTCATGCTCCTCATACGTTTGACACATTTTGAAGCTCTTCATATATTTCACACCTTTTCAGGCTCTTCATGTTTTTGAACACCGCTTCATGCTCCTCCTATTTTTCACACCTTTTGAAGCTCTTCGTATATTTCACACCTTTTCAAGCTCTTCATGTTTTTGAACACCACTTCATGCTCCTCATATTTTCACACCTTTTGAAGCTCTTCATAATTTTCACACATTTTCAGGCTCTTCATGTTTTTGAACACCGTTTCATGATCCTCCTATCTTTCAGACCGTTTCATGCTCCTCATATTTTTGACTCCTTTTGAAACTCTTCATATTTTTCACAGCTTTTCAGGCTCTTCATGTTTTTGAACACCGTTTCATGCTCCTCATATTTTCAAACCGTTTCTTGCTCCCCTAATTTTGACACGTTTTGAAGCTCTTCATATTTTTCACACCTTCTCAGGCTCTTCCATTTTTTCAACACGGCTTCATGCTCCTCCTATTTTTGAGAACTTTTCATGCTCCTCCTATTTTGACACGTTTTGTAGCTCTTCATATTTTTCACATATTTTGAAGCTCTTCATATTTTTTAAACCTTTTCTGGCTCTTCATGTTTTTCAACAAAGCTTCATGCTCCTCCAGTTTTTCAGACCGTTTCATGCTCCTCATAAAATGACACGTTTTTAAGCTCTTCATATTTTTCACAACTTTTCACGCTCTTCAAGTTTTTGAACACAGTTTCATGCTCCTCCTATTTTTCAGACCGTTTCATGCCCCTCATATTTTTAACACCATTTGAAGCTCTTCATATTTTTCACACCTTTTCAGGCTCTTCATGTTTTTGAACTCCGCGTCATGCTCCTCCTATTTTTCAGACCGTTTCATGCTCCTCATATTTTTCACACCTTTTGAAGCTCTTCATATTTTTCACACCTTTTCAGGCTCTTCATGTTTTTGAACACCATTTCATGCTCCTCCTATTTTTCAGACCGTTTCATGGTCCTCATATTTTTGACTCCTTTTGAAGCTCTTCATATTTTTCACACCTTTTCAGACTCTTCATGTTTTTGAACACCTTTTTATTCTCCTCCTATTCTTCAGACCATTTCATGCTACTCGTATATTTGACACCTTTTGAAGCCCTTCATATTTTTCACACCTTTTCAGGCTCTTCATGTTTTTCAACACCGTTTCATGCTCCTCCTATTTTTCAGAAGGTTTCAGGATTCCCATATTTTGAAAAGTTTTGATTCTCTTCATATTTTTCACACCTTTTCAGGCTCTTCATGTTTTTCAACACCGTATTATGCTCCTCTTATTTTTCAGAACGTTTCATGCACCTCATATTTTTGACACCTTTTGAAGCTCTTCATATATTTCACACCTTTCAGGCTCTTCATGATTTTCAACACCGCTTCATGCTCCTCCTATTTTTCAGATCGTTTCATGCTCACCTCATTTTTGACACCTTTTGAAACTCCTCATATTTTTCACACCTTTTGAAGCTCTTCATATTTTTCACACCATTTCCGGCTCTTCATGTTTTTGAACACCGCTTCATGCTCCTCCTATTTTTCAGACCGATTCATCCTCCTCATGAACTTCACACCTTTTGAAGCTCTTCATATTTTTCACACCTTTTCAGGCTCTTCAAGTTTTTCAACACCACTTCATGCTCCTCCTATTTTTCAGACCGTTACATGCTCCTCATGTATTTCACACCTTTTGAAGCTCTTCATATATTTCACACCTTTCAGACTCTTCATGTTTTACAACAACACTTCATGCTCCTCCTATTTTTCAGACCTTTTCATGCTCCTCATATTTTTGGCACCTTTTGAAGCTCTTCATATATTTCACACCTTTTCAGGCTCTTCATGTTTTTGAACACCGCTTCATGCTCCTCCTGTTTTTCAGACCGATTCATCCTCCTCATGTATTTCACACCTTTTGAAACTCTACACATTTTTCACACTTTTTCAGGCTCTTCATATTTTTCAACACCACTTCATGCTCCTCATATTTTTCACACCTTTTGAAGTTCTTCATATATTTCACACCTTTCAGGCTCTTCATGTTTTACAGCAACACTTCATGCTCCTCCTATTTTTCAGACTTTTTCATACGCTTCATATTTTTGACACCTTTTGAAGCTCTTCATATTTTTGAACACCGTTTCATGCTCCTCCTATTTTTCAGACCGTTCATGCTCCTCATATTTTTGACAACTTTTGAAGCTGTTCATATTTTTCACACATTTTCAGGCTCTTCATGTTTTTCATCAACGCTTCATGCTCCTCCTATTTTTCAGACCGTTTAATGCTCCTCAGGCGTTTCACACCTTTTGAAGCTCTTTATATTTTTCACACCTTTTTAGGCTCTTCAGGGTTTTGAACCCCATTTCATTTTCCTACTATTTTTCAGAATGTTTCATGCTCCTCATATTTTTGACACCTTTTGAAGCTCTTCATATATTTCACACCTTCTCAGGCTCTTCATGTTTTTGAACACGTCTTCATGCTCCTCCTATTTTTCAGACCGATTCATTCTCCTCATGTATTTCACAACTTTTGAAGCTCTTCATATTTTTCACACCTTTTCAGGCTCTTCATGTTTTTCAACACCACTTCATGCTCCTCCTATCTTTCAGACCGTTTCATGCTCCTCATATTTTTGACACCTTTTGAAACTCTTCATATATTTAACACCTTTTGAACCTCTTCATATTTTTCACACCTTTTAAGGTTCTTCATGTTTTTCAACACCGCTTCATGCTCCTCCTATTTTGCAGACCGTTTCACGCTCCTCATATTTTTGACACCTTTTGAAACTCTTCATATAATTCACACCTTTTGAAGCTCTTCATATTTTTCACACGTTTTCAGGCTCCTCATGATTTTCAACACCGCTTCATGCTCCTCCTATTTTTCAGATCGTTTCATGCTCATCTCATTTTTGACACCTTTTGAAGCTCTTCATATTTTTCACACCTTTTGAAGCTCTACATATTTTTCACACTTTTTCAGGCTCTTCATGATTTTCAACACCGCTTCAAGATCCTCCTAATTTTCAGACCGTTTCGTGCTCCTCATAATTTTCACACCTTTTGAAGCTCTTCATATTTTTCACACCATTTCAGGCTCTTCATGTTTTTGAACACCGCTTCATGCTCCTCCTATTTTTCAGACCGATTCATCCTCCTCATGAATTTCACACCTTTTGAAGCTCTTCATATTTTTCACAACTTTTCAGGCTCTTCATATTTTTTTGAACACTGCTTCATGCTCCCCCTATTTTTCAGACGGTTTCATGCTCCTCATATTTTTGACACCTTTTGAAGCTCTTCATATTTTTCACATCTTTTCAGGCTCTTCATGTTTTTGAACACCGCTTCATGCTCCCCCTATTGTTCAGACGGTTTCATGCTCCTCATATTTTTGACACCTTTTGAAGCTCTTCATATTTTTCACTCCTTTTCAGGCTCTTCATGTTTTTCAACACCGCTTCATGCTCCTCCTATTTTTCTGACCTTTTCGTGTTCCTCTTGTATTTCACACTTTTGGAAGCTCTTCATATTTTTCACTCCTTCAGGCTCTTCATGTTTCTGAACACCGTTTCATGCTCCTCTTATTTTTCAGTCCGTTTCATGGGCCTCATATATTTTACACCTTTTGAAACCCTGCATATTTTTCACACCTTTTCAGGCTCTTCATGTTTTTGAACACCGCTTCATGCTCCTCCTATTTTTTACACCGTTTCATGATTCCCATATTTTTGACACCTTATTAAGCTCTTCATATTTTTCACACCTTCTCAGGCTTTTCATGTTTTTGAACACCTTTTCAAGCTCCTCATAATTTTGACACCTTTTGAAGCTCCTCATAGTTTTCACACCTTTTCAGGCTCTTCATGTTTTTCAACACCGCTTCATGCTCCTCCTATTTTTCAGACCGTTTCATTCTCCTCATATTTTTGACACCTTTTGAAAGTCTTCATATATTTCACTCTTTTCATGCTCTTCAAATTTTTCAACACCACTTAATGCTCCTCGTATTTTTCACACCTTTTGAAGCTCTTCGTATATTTCACACCTTTTCAAGCTCTACATGTTTTTGAACACCACTTCATACTCCTCATATTTTTCACACCTTTTGAAGCTCTTCATATTTTTCACACATTTTCAGGCTCTTCATGTTTTTCAACACCGTTCATGCTCCTCCTATTTTTCACACCGTTTCATGCTCCTCCTATTTTTCACACCGTTTCATGCTCCTCATTTTTTTGACACCTTTTGAAACTCTTCATATATTTCACTCATTTCAGGCTCTTCATGTTTTTCAACACCGCTTCATTCTCCTCCTATTTTTCAGACCGTTTCATGCTCCTCATATTTTTGACACCTTTTGAACCTCTTCATATATTTCACACCTTTTCAGGCTCTTCATATTTTTCAACACCGTTTCATGCTACTTCTATTTTTCAGACCGTTTCATGCTCCTCATATTTTTCACATCTTTTGAAGCTCTTCATATTTTTCACACATTTTCAGTCTCTTCAAGTTTTTGAACACCATTTCATGCTCCTCCTTTTTTTCAGGCCGTTTCATGCTCCTCATATTTTTGACACCTTTTGAAACTCTTCATATTTTTCACATCTTTTCAGGCTCTTCATGTTTTTCAACACCACTTCATGCTCCTCCTATTTGTCAGGCCATTTCATGCTCCTCATATTTTTGACACCTTTTGAAGCTCTTCATATTTTGCACACCTTTTCAGCCTCTTCATATTTTTCAACACAACTTCATGTTCCTCCTATTTTTCAGACCGTTTCATGCTCCTCGTATTTTTGACACCTTTTAAGCTCTTCATATTTTTCAGACATTTTCATGCTCTTCATGTTTTTGAACACCTTTTTAAGCTCGTCATATTTTAGACACCTTTTTAAGCTCTTCATATTTTGCACACCTTCTCAGGCTCTTCATGTTTTTGAACACCCTTTCAAGCTCCTCATACTTTTGACACCTTTTGAAGCTCTTCATAGTTTTCACACCTTTTCAGGCTCTTCATGTTTTTCAACACCTTTTCAAGCTCCTCATACTTTTGACACCTTTTGAAGCTCTTCATATATTTCACACCTTCTCAGGCTCTTCACGTTTTTGAACACCTTTTCAAGCTTCTCACACTTTTGACACCTATTGAAGCTCTTCATAGTTTTCACACCTTCTCAGGCTCTTCATGTTTTTGAACACCTTTTCAAGCTCCTCATACTTTTGACACCTTTTGAAGCTCTTCATAGTTTTCACACCTTCTCAGGCTCTTCATGTTTTTGAACACCTTTTCAAGCTCCTCATACTTTTGACACCTTTTGAAACTCTTCATATATTTCACTCTTTTCAGGCTCTTCATGTTTTTCAACACCGTTTCATGCTCCTCCTGTTTTTCAGACCGTTTCATGCTCCTCATACTTTTGACACCTTTTGAAGCTCTTCATAGTTTTCACACCTTCTCAGGCTCTTCATGTTTTTGAACACCATTTCAAGCTCCTCATACTTTTGACACCTTTTGAAACTCTTCATATATTTCACTCTTTTCAGGCTCTTCATAATTTTCAACACCACTTCATGCTCCTCGTATTTTTCACACCTTTAGAAGCTCTTCGTATATTTCACACCTTTTCAAGCTCTACATGTTTTTGAACACCACTTCATGCTCCTCATATTTTTCACACCTTTTGAAGCTCTTCATATTTTTCACACCTTTTGAAGCTCTTCATATTTTTCACACCATTTCAATCTCTTCATGTATTTCAACATCTTTCATGCTCCTCCTATTTTTCATACCGTTTCTAGCTCCTCATATATTTTACATTTTTTGAAGCTCTTCATATTTTTCACACCTTTTGAAGCTCTTCATATTTTTCACACATTTTCAGGCTCTTCATGTTTTTCAACACCTTTCATGCTCCTCCTATTTTTCACACCGTTTCATACTCCTCCTTTTTTTCACACCGTTTCATGCTCCTCATTTTTTTCACACCTTTTTAAGCTCTTCATATTTTTCACACGTTTTCAGTCTCTTTATGATTTTGAACACCATTTCATGCTCTTCCTATTTTTCAGACCGTTTCATGCTCCTCATATTTTTTACACCTTTTGAAACTCTTCATATATTTCACTCATTTCAGGCTCTTCATGTTTTTCAACACCGCTTCATTCTCCTCCTATTTTTCAGACCGTTTCATGCTCCTCATATTTTTGACACCTTTTGAACCTCTTCATATATTTCACACCTTTTCAGGCTCTTCATATTTTTCAACACCGTTTCATGCTACTTCTATTTTTCAGACCGTTTCATGCTCCTCATATTTTTCACATCTTTTGAAGCTCTTCATATTTTTCACACATTTTCAGCCTCTTCAAGTTTTTGAACACCATTTCATGCTCCTCCTTTTTTTCAGTCCGTTTCATGCTCCTCCTATTTTTGACACATTTTGAAGGTCTTCATATTTTTCACACCTTTTCATGCTCGTCTTGTTTTTCAACACAGTTTCACACTCCTCATATTTTTGACACGTTTTGAAGCTCTTCATATATTTCACACCTTTTCAGGCTCTTCATGTTTTTCAACATCGCTTCATTCTCCTCCTATTTTTCAGACCTTTTCATGCTCCTCACATTTTTGACTCCTTTTGTAGCTCTTCATATTTTTGACACATTTTGAAGCTCTTCATATTTTTGAACACCGTTTCATGCTCCCCCTTTTTTTCAGACCGATTAATGCTCCTCATATTTTTCACACTTTTGAAACTCTTCATATTTTTGAGCACCGTTTCATGCTCCTCCTATTTTTCAGACCGTTTCACGCTCCTTACATTTTGGACACCTTTTGAAACTCTTCATATATTTCACACCTTTTGAAGCTCTTCATATTTTTCACACCATTTCAGGCTCTTCATGTTTTTCAACACCGCTTCATGCTCCTCCTATTTTTCAGACCGTTTCATGCTCATCTCATTTTTGACACCTTTTGAAGGTCTTCATATATTTCACACCTTTTGAAGCTCTTCATATTTTTCACACGTTTTAGGCTCTTCATGTTTTTCAACACCGCTTCATGCTCCTCCTATTTTTCAGACCGTTTAATTCTCCTCATGCATTTCACACATTTTGAAGTTCTTTATATTTTTCACACCTTTTTAGGCTCTTCAGGGTTTTTAACACAGTTTCATGCTCCTACTATTTTTCAGACCGTTTCCTGCTCCTCATATTTTTGACACCTTTTGAAGCTCTTCATATATTGCACACCTTTTCAGGCTCTTCATGTTTTTCAAAACCACTTCATGTTCCTCCTATTATTCAGACCGTTTCATGCTCATCTCATTTTTGACACCTTTTGAAGCTCTTCATATTTTTCACACGTTTTCAGGCTCTTCATGATTTTCAACACCGCTTCATGCTCCTCCTGTTTTTCAGACCTTTTCAAGCTCCTCATGTATTTCACAAATTTTGAAGCTCTTCATATTTTTCACACATTTTCAGGCTCTTCATATTTTTCAACACCCCTTCATGATCCTCCTATTTTTCAAATGGTTTCGTGCTCCTCATAATTTTCACACCTATTCAAGCTCTTCATATTTTTCACACATTTTCAGGCTCTTCATGTTTTTCAACACCACTTCATGCTCCTCCTGTTTTTCAGATCGTTTCATGCTCATCTCATTTTTGACACCTTTTGAAGCTCTTCATATATTTCACACCTTTTCAAGCTCTTCATATTTTTCACACCTTTTCAGGCTCTTCATATTTTTCAACACCACTTCATGCTCCTCCTTTATTCCAACCGTTTCATGCTCCTCATATTTTTTAAACCTTTTGATGCTCTTCATATTTTTCATACCTTTTCAAACTCTTCACGTTTTTCAACACCGCATCTTGCTCCTCCTATTTTTCAGACCGTTTCATGGTCCTCATATTTTTCCCGCCTTTTGAAGCTCTTCATATTTTTCACACCTTTTCAGACTCTTCATGTTTTTCAACATCACTTCATGCTCCTTATATTTTTCAGACTGTTTCATGCTACTCATATTTTTGACACCTTTTGAAGCTCTTCATATATTTCACACCTTTTCAGGCTCTTCATGTTTTTCAACACCACTTCATGCTCCTCCTATTTTTCAGACAGTTTCATGCTCATATCATTTTTGACACCTTTTGAAGCTCTTCATATTTTTCACAACTTTTCAGGCTCTTCATGTTTTTCAACACCGCATCTTCCTCCTCCTATTTTTCACACCGTTTCATGGTCCTCATATTTTTCACGCCTTTTGAAGCTCTTCATATTTTTCACACCTTTTCAGGCTCTTCATGTTTTTCAACACCGCTTCATGCTCCTCCTGTTTTTCAGCCCGTTTCAAGCTCCTCATGTATTTCACAAATTTTGAAGCTCTTCATATTTTTCACACCTTTTCAGGCTCTTCATGTTTTTCAACACTGCTTCATGATCCTCCTATTTTTCAGACCGTTTCGTGCTATTCACAATTTTCACACCTTTTAAGCTCTTCATATTTTTCACACCTTTTCAGGCTCTTCATGTTTTTGAACACCGCTTCATGATCCTCCTATTTTTCAGACCGTTTCGTGCTATTCATAATTTTCACACCTTTTAAGCTCTTCATTTTTTTCACACCTTTTGAAGCTCTTCATATTTTGCACACCTTTTCAGGCTCTTCATGTTCTTCAACACCGCTTTATGATCCTCCTATTTTTCAGACCATTTCATGCTCCTCATATTTTTGACACCTTTTGAAATTCTTCATATATTTCACACCTTTTCAGCTCTTCATGATTTTCAACACCACTTCATGTTCCTCCTATTATTCAGACCGTTTCTTGCTCATCTCATTTTTGACACCTTTTGAAGCTCTTCATATTTTTCACACGTTTTCAGTCTCTTCATGATTTTCAACACCGCTTCATGCTCCTCCTATTTTTCAGACCGTTTAATGCTCCTCATGCATTTCACACCTTTTGAAGCTCTTTATATTTTTAACAGCTTTTTAGGCTCTTCAGGGTTTTGAACACCGTTTCATGCTCCTAATATTTTTCAGACCGTTTCCTGCTCCTCATATTTTTGACACATTTTGAAGCTCTTCATATATTTCACACATTTTCAGTCTCTACATGTTTTTCAACACTGCTTCATGATCCTCCTATTTTTCAGACGGTTTCGTGCTCCTCATAATTTTCTCACCTTTTGAAGCTCTTCATATTTTTCACACCTTTTCAGGCTCTTCATGTTCTTGAACACCGCTTCATGCTCCTCCTGTTGTTCAGACCGATTCATCCTCCTCATGTATTTCACACCTTTTGAAGCTCTTCATATTTTTCACACCTTTTGAAGCTCTTCATGTTTTCAACACCGCTTCATGCTCCTCCTATTTTTCAGACCGTTCATACTCCTCATATTTTTGAAACATTTTGAAGCTCTTCATATTTTTCACACCGTTTCAGGCTCGTAATGTTTTCAAGACCGCTGCATGATCCTCCTATTTTTCAGACCGTTCATGCTCCTCATATTTTTGACAACTTTTGAAGCTGTTCATATTTTTCACACATTTTCAGGCTCTTCATGTTTTTCATCAACGCTTCATGCTCCTCCTATTTTTCAGACCGTTTAATGCTCCTCAGGCGTTTCACACCTTTTGAAGCTCTTTATATTTTTCACACCTTTTTAGGCTCTTCAGGGTTTTGATCCCCATTTCATTTTCCTACTATTTTTCAGAATGTTTCATGCTCCTCATATTTTTGACACCTTTTGAAGCTCTTCATATATTTCACACCTTCTCAGGCTCTTCATGTTTTTGAACACCGCTTCATGCTCCTCCTATTTTTCAGACCGATTCATTCTCCTCATGTATTTCACAACTTTTGAAGCTCTTCATATTTTTCACACCTTTTCAGGCTCTTCATGTTTTTCAACACCACTTCATGCTCCTCCTGTCTTTCAGACCGTTTCATGATCCTCATATTTTTGACACCTTTTGAAACTCTTCATATATTTAACACCTTTTGAACCTCTTCATATTTTTCACACCTTTTAAGGCTCTTCATGTTTTTCAACACCGCTTCATGCTCCTCCTATTTTTCAGATCGTTTCATGCTCATCTCATTTTTGACACCTTTTGAAGCTCTTCATATTTTTCACACCTTTTGAAGCTCTACATATTTTTCACACTTTTTCAGGCTCTTCATGATTTTCAACACCGCTTCAAGATCCTCCTAATTTTCAGACCGTTTCGTGCTCCTCATAATTTTCACACCTTTTGAAGCTCTTCATATTTTTCACACCATTTCAGGCTCTTCATGTTTTTGAACACCGCTTCATGCTCCTCCTATTTTTCAGACCGATTCATCCTCCTCATGAATTTCACACCTTTTGAAGCTCTTCATATTTTTCACAACTTTTCAGGCTCTTCATATTTTTTTGAACACTGCTTCATGCTCCCCCTATTTTTCAGACGGTTTCATGCTCCTCATATTTTTGACACCTTTTGAAGCTCTTCATATTTTTCACATCTTTTCAGTCTCTTCATGTTTTTGAACACCGCTTCATGCTCCCCCTATTGTTCAGACGGTTTCATGCTCCTCATATTTTTGACACCTTTTGAAGCTCTTCATATTTTTCACAACTTTTCAGGCTCTTCATATTTTTTTGAACACTGCTTCATGCTCCCCCTATTTTTCAGACGGTTTCATGCTCCTCATATTTTTGACACCTTTTGAAGCTCTTCATATTTTTCACATCTTTTCAGGCTCTTCATGTTTTTGAACACCGCTTCATGCTCCCCCTATTTTTCAGACGGTTTCATGCTCCTCATATTTTTGACACCTTTTGAAGCTCTTCATATTTTTCACATCTTTTCAGGCTCCTCATGTTTTTGAACACCGCTTCATGCTCCCCCTATTGTTCAGACGGTTTCATGCTCCTCATATTTTTGACACCTTTTGAAGCTCTTCATATTTTTCACTCCTTTTCAGGCTCTTCATGTTTTTCAACACCGCTTCATGCTCCTCCTATTTTTCTGACCTTTTCGTGTTCCTCTTGTATTTCACACTTTTGGAAGCTCTTCATATTTTTCACTCCTTCAGGCTCTTCATGTTTCTGAACACCGTTTCATGCTCCTCTTATTTTTCAGTCCGTTTCATGGGCCTCATATATTTTACACCTTTTGAAACCCTGCATATTTTTCACACCTTTTCAGGCTCTTCATGTTTTTGAACACCGCTTCATGCTCCTCCTATTTTTTACACCGTTTCATGATTCCCATATTTTTGACACCTTTTTAAGCTCTTCATATTTTTCACACCTTCTCAGGCTTTTCATGTTTTTGAACACCTTTTCAAGCTCCTCATAATTTTGACACCTTTTGAAGCTCTTCATAGTTTTCACACCTTTTCAGGCTCTTCATGTTTTTCAACACCGCTTCATGCTCCTCCTATTTTTCAGACCGTTTCATGCTCCTCATATTTTTGACACCTTTTGAAACTCTTCATATATTTCACTCATTTCAGGCTCTTCATGTTTTTCAACACCGCTTCATTCTCCTCCTATTTCTCAGACCGTTTCATGCTCCTCATATTTTTGACACCTTTTGCACCTCTTCATATATTTCACACCTTTTCAGGCTCTTCATATTTTTCAACACCGTTTCATGCTACTTCTATTTTTCAGACCGTTTCATGCTCCTCATATTTTTCACATCTTTTGAAGCTCTTCATATTTTTCACACATTTTCAGTCTCTTCAAGTTTTTGAACACCATTTCATGCTCCTCATTGTTTTCAGGCCGTTTCATGCTCCTCATATTTTTGACACCTTTTGAAACTCTTCATATTTTTCACATCTTTTCAGGCTCTTCATGTTTTTCAACACCACTTCATGCTCCTCCTATTTGTCAGGCCATTTCATGCTCCTCATATTTTTGACACCTTTTGAAGCTCTTCATATTTTGCACACCTTTTCAGCCTCTTCATATTTTTCAACACAACTTCATGCTCCTCCTATTTTTCAGACCGTTTCATGCTCCTCGTATTTTTGACACCTTTTAAGCTCTTCATATTTTTCAGACATTTTCATGCTCTTCATGTTTTTGAACACCTTTTTAAGCTCGTCATATTTTAGACACCTTTTTAAGCTCTTCATATTTTGCACACATTCTCAGGCTCTTCATGTTTTTGAACACCCTTTCAAGCTCCTCATACTTTTGACATCTTTTGAAGCTCTTCATAGTTTTCACACCTTTTCAGGCTCTTCATGTTTTTCAACACCTTTTCAAGCTCCTCATACTTTTGACACCTTTTGAAGCTCTTCATATATTTCACACCTTCTCAGGCTCTTCACGTTTTTGAACACCTTTTCAAGCTCCTCACACTTTTGACACCTATTGAAGCTCTTCATAGTTTTCACACCTTCTCAGGCTCTTCATGTTTTTGAACACCTTTTCAAGCTCCTCATACTTTTGACACCTTTTGAAGCTCTTCATAGTTTTCACACCTTCTCAGGCTCTTCATGTTTTTGAACACCTTTTCAAGCTCCTCATACTTTTGACACCTTTTGAAGCTCTTCATAGTTTTCACACCTTCTCAGGCTCTTCATGTTTTTCAACACCGTTTCATGCTCCTCCTGTTTTTCAGACCGTTTCATGCTCCTCATACTTTTGACACCTTTTGAAGCTCTTCATAGTTTTCACACCTTCTCAGGCTCTTCATGTTTTTCAACACCTTTTCAAGCTCCTCATACTTTTGACACCTTTTGAAGCTCTTCATAGTTTTCACACCTTCTCAGGCTCTTCATGTTTTTGAACACCATTTCAAGCTCCTCATACTTTTGACACCTTTTGAAACTCTTCATATATTTCACTCTTTTCAGGCTCTTCATAATTTTCAACACCACTTCATGCTCCTCGTATTTTTCACACCTTTTGAAGCTCTTCGTATATTTCACACCTTTTCAAGCTCTACATGTTTTTGAACACCACTTCATGCTCCTCATATTTTTCACACCTTTTGAAGCTCTTCATATTTTTCACACCTTTTGAAGCTCTTCATATTTTTCACACCATTTCAATCTCTTCATGTATTTCAACATCTTTCATGCTCCTCCTATTTTTCATACCGTTTCATGCTCCTCATATATTTTACACTTTTTGAAGCTCTTCATATTTTTCACACCTTTTGAAGCTCTTCATATTTTTCACACATTTTCAGGCTCTTCATGTTTTTCAACACCTTTCATGCTCCTCCTATTTTTCACACCGTTTCATGCTCCTCCTTTTTTTCACACCGTTTCATGCTCCTCATTTTTTTCACACCTTTTTAAGCTCTTCATATTTTTCACACGTTTTCAGTCTCTTTATGATTTTGAACACCATTTCATGCTCTTCCTATTTTTCAGACCGTTTCATGCTCCTCATATTTTTGACACCTTTTGAAACTCTTCATATATTTCACTCATTTCAGGCTCTTCATGTTTTTCAACACCGCTTCATTCTCCTCCTATATTTCAGACCGTTTCATGCTCCTCATATTTTTGACACCTTTTGAACCTCTTCATATATTTCACAACTTGGCAGGCTCTTCATGTTTTTCACCACCACTTCATGCTCCTCCTATTTTTCAGACCTTTTCTTGCTCCTTTCATTTTCACACCTTTTGATGCTCTTCATATTTTACACACGTTTTCAGGCTCTTCATGATTTTCAACACCGCTTCATGCTCCTCCTATTTTTCAGACCGTTTCATGCTCATATCATTTTTGACACCTTTTGAAGCTCTTCATATTTTTCACACCTTTTGAAGCTCTTCATATATTTCACACCTTTTCAGGCTCTTCATGTTTTTCAACATCGCTTCATTCTCCTCCTATTTTTCAGACGTTTTCATGCTCCTCACATTTTTGACTCCTTTTGTAGCTCTTCATATTTTTGACACATTTTGAAGCTCTTCATATTTTTGAACACCGTTTCATGCTCCTCCTTTTTTTCAGACCGATTAATGCTCCTCATATTTTTCACACTTTTGAAACTCTTCATATTTTTGAGCACCGTTTCATGCTCCTCCTATTTTTCAGACCGTTTCACGCTCCTTATATTTTGGACACCTTTTGAAACTCTTCATATATTTCACACCTTTTGAAGCTCTTCATATTTTTCACACCATTTCAGGCTCTTCATGTTTTTCAACACCGCTTCATGCTCCTCCTATTTTTCAGTCCGTTTCATGCTCATCTCATTTTTGACACCTTTTGAAGGTCTTCATATATTTCACACCTTTTGAAGCTCTTCATATTTTTCACACGTTTTAGGCTCTTCATGTTTTTCAACACCGCTTCATGCTCCTCCTATTTTTCAGACCATTTCACACATTTTGAAGTTCTTTATATTTTTCACACCTTTTTAGGCTCTTCAGGGTTTTTAACACAGTTTCATGCTCCTACTATTTTTCAGACCGTTTCCTGCTCCTCATATTTTTGACACCTTTTGAAGCTCTTCATATATTGCACACCTTTTCAGGCTCTTCATGTTTTTCAAAACCACTTCATGTTCCTCCTATTATTCAGACCGTTTCATGCTCATCTCATTTTTGACACCTTTTGAAGCTCTTCATATTTTTCACACGTTTTCAGGCTCTTCATGATTTTCAACACCGCTTCATGCTCCTCCTGTTTTTCAGACCTTTTCAAGCTCCTCATGTATTTCACAAATTTTGAAGCTCTTCATATTTTTCACACATTTTCAGGCTCTTCATATTTTTCAACACCCCTTCATGATCCTCCTATTTTTCAAATGGTTTCGTGCTCCTCATAATTTTCACACCTATTCAAGCTCTTCATATTTTTCACACATTTTCAGGCTCTTCATGTTTTTCAACACCACTTCATGCTCCTCCTGTTTTTCAGATCGTTTCATGCTCATCTCATTTTTGACACCTTTTGAAGCTCTTCGTATATTTCACACCTTTTCAAGCTCTTCATATTTTTCACACCTTTTCAGGCTCTTCATGTTTTTCAACACCACTTCATGCTCCTCTTTTATTCCGACCGTTTCATGCTCCTCATAATTTTTAAACCTTTTGATGCTCTTCATATTTTTCATACCTTTTCAAACTCTTCACGTTTTTCAACACCGCATCTTGCTACTCCTATTTTTCAGACCGTTTCATGGTCCTCATATTTTTCACGCCTTTTGAAGCTCATCATATTTTTCACACCTTTTCAGGCTCTTCATGTTTTTCAACACAACTTCATGCTCCTCCTATTTTTCAGACCGTTTCATGCTCATATCATTTTTGACACCTTTTGAAGCTCTTCATATTTTTCACACCTTTTCAGGCTCTTCATGTTTTTCAACACCGCTTCATGCTCCTCCTGTTTTTCAGCCCGTTTCAAGCTCCTCATGTATTTCACAAATTTTGAAGCTCTTCATATTTTTCACACATTTTAGGCTCTTCATGTTTTTCAACACCGCTTCATGATCCTCCTATTTTTCAGACCGTTTCGTGCTATTCACAATTTTCACACCTTTTAAGCTCTTCATATTTTCCACACCTTTTTAGGCTCTTCATGTTTTTGACACCTTTTGAAGCTCTTCTTATTTTTCAAACTTTTGAAGCTCTTCATGTTTTCAACACCGCTTCATGCTCCTCCAATTTTTCAGACCGTTCATACTCCTCATATTTTTGAAACATTTTGAAGCTCTTCATATTTTTCACACCGTTTCAGGCTCGTAATGTTTTCAAGACCGCTTCATGCTCCTCCTATTTTTCAGACCGTTCATGCTCCTCATATTTTTGACAACTTTTGAAGCTCTTCATATTTTTCACACATTTTCAGGCTCTTCATGTTTTTCATCAACGCTTCATGCTCCTCCTATTTTTCAGACCGTTTAATGCTCCTCAGGCGTTTCACACCTTTTGAAGCTGTTTATATTTTTCACACCTTTTTAGGCTCTTCAGGGTTTTGAACCCCATTTCATTTTCCTACTATTTTTCAGAATGTTTCATGCTCCTCATATTTTTGACACCTTTTGAAGCTCTTCATATACTTCACACCTTTCAGGCTCTTCATGTTTTACAACAACACTTCATGCTCCTCCTATTTTTCAGACCTTTTCATGCTCCTCATATTTTTGACACCTTTTGAAGCTCTTCATATATTTCACACCTTTTCAGGCTCTTCATGTTTTTGAACACCGCTTCATGCTCCTCTTGTTTTTCAGACCGATTCATCCTACTCATGTATTTCACACCTTTTGAAGCTCTACACATTTTTCAAACTTTTTCAGGCTCTTCATATTTTTCAACACCACTTCATGCTCCTCATATTTTTCACACCTTTTGAAGCTCTTCATATATTTCACACCTTTCAGGCTCTTCATGTTTTACAACAACACTTCATGCTCCTCCTATTTTTCAGACTTTTTCATACTCTTCATATTTTTGACACCTTTTGAAGCTCTTCATATTTTTGAACACCGTTTCATGCTCCTCCTTTTTTTCAGACCGATTAATGCTCCTCATATTTTTCACACTTTTGAAACTCTTTATATTTTTGAACACCGTTTCATGCTCCTCCTATTTTTCAGACCGTTTCACGCTCCTTATATTTTGGACACCTTTTGAAACTCTTCATATATTTCACACCTTTTGAAACTCTTCATATATTTCACACCTTTTGAAGCTCTTCATATTTTTCACACCATTTCAGGCTCTTCATGTTTTTCAACACCGCTTCATGCTCCTCCTATTTTTCAGACCGTTTCATGCTCATCTCATTTTTGACACCTTTTGAAGGTCTTCATATATTTCACACCTTTTGAAGCTCTTCATATTTTTCACACCTTTTCAGGCTCTTCATGTTTTTCAACATCACTTCATGCTCCTACTATTTTTCAGACTGTTTCATGCTACTCATATTTTTGACACCTTTTGAAGCTCTTCATATTTTTCACCTTTTCAGGCTCTTCATGTTTTTCAAAACCACTTCATGTTCCTCCTATTATTCAGACCGTTTCATGCTCATCTCATTTTTGACACCTTTTGAAGCTCTTCATATTTTTCACACGTTTTCAGGTTCTTCATGATTTTCAACACCGCTTCATGCTCCTCCTGTTTTTCAGACCTTTTCAAGCTCCTCATGTATTTCACAAATTTTGAAGCTCTTCATATTTTTCACACATTTTCAGGCTCTTCATGTTTTTCAACACCAATTCATGCTCCTCCTGTTTTTCAGATCGTTTCATGCTCCTCATATTTTTGACACCTTTTGAAGCTCTTCATATTTTTCACACCTTTTCAGGCTCTTCATGTTTTTCAACACTCTTTAATGCTCCTCCTATTTTTCAGACCTTTTCATGCTCTTCATATTTTTGATACCTTTTGAAGCTCTTCATATTTTCCACTCCTTTTGAAGCTCTTCATATTTTCCCCACCTTTTCAGGCTCTTCATGTTTTTCAAAACCGCTTCATGCTCCTCTTATTTTTCAGACCGTTTCATGCTCCTCATATTTTTGACACCTTTTGAAGCTCTTCATATATTTCACATCTTTTGAAGCTCTTCATATTTTTCACACCTTTTCAGGCTCTTCATGTTTTTCAACACTATTTATTGCTCCTCCTATTTTTCAGACCTTTTCATGCTCTTCATATTTTTGACACCTTTTGAAGCTCTTATTATTTTGCACAACTTTTGAAGCTCTTCATATTTTTCACACCTTTTCAGGCTCTTCATGTTTTTCAAAACCGCTTCATGCTCCTCTTATTTTTCAGACCGTTTCATGCTCCCCATATTTTTGACAACTTTTGAAGCTCTTAATGTATTTCACACATTTTCATGCTCTTCATGATTTTCAACACCGCTTCATGCTCCTCCTATTTTTCAGACCGTTTCATGCTCTTCATATTTTTGACACCTTTTGAAGCTCTTCATATTTTTCACCTTTTCAGGCTCTTCATGTTTTTCACACGTTTTCAGGCTCTTCATGTTTTTCAACACGGCTTCATGCTCCTCCTATTTTTAGGACTGTTTCATGCTCCTCATATTTTTCACATATTTTGAAGCTCTTCATATTTTTCACACCTTTTGAAGCTCTTCATATTTTTCACACGTTTTCAGGCCCCTCATGTATTTCAATACCGCTTCATGCTCCTCCTATTTTTCATACCGTTTCATGCTCCTGTTATTCTTGACACATTTCGAAGCTCTTCATATTTTTCACACCTTTTCAGGCTCTACATATTTTTGAACACCGCTTCATGCTCCTCCTATTTTTTCAGACCGTTTCCTGCTCTTCATATTGTTCACACCTTTTGAAGCTCTTCATATTTTTCACACCTTTTCAGGCTCTTCATGTTTTTCAACACCGTTTCATGCTCCTCCTATTTTTCAGACCGTTTAATGCTTCTCATATTTTTGACACCTTTTGAAGCTGTTCATATTTTTCACAACTTTTCACACTCTTCATGCTTTTCAACACCACTCATGCTCCTCCTATTTTTCAGACCGTTTAATGCTCCTCATATTTTTGACACCATTTGAAGATCTTCATATTTTTCACACCTTTGGAAGCTCTTCATATTTTTCACACCTTTTCAGGCTCTTCATGTTTTTCAACACTGTTTAATGCTCGTCCTGTTTTCGGACCGTTTCATGCTCCTCATATTTTTGACACCTTTTGAAGCTCTTCATATTTTTCACACCTTTTGAAGCTCTTCATAATTTGCACACTTTTTCAGGCTCTTCATGTTATTCAACACGCTTCATGCTCTTTCTCTTTTTCAGACCGTTTCATGCTCCTCATATTTTTGACACCTTTAAAACCTCTTCATATATTTCACACCTTTTCAGGCTCTTCATGTTTTTCAACACCGCTTGATGCTCCTCCTATTTTTCAGACCGTTTCATGCTCCTCATATTCCTGACACCTTTTGAGGCTCTTCATATTTTTCACACCTTTTCAGGCTTCATGTTTTGAACACCGCTTCATGCTTCTCCTGTTTCTCAGACCATTTCATGCTCCTCATCTTTTTGACACCTTTTGAAGCTCTTCATATTTTTCACACCTTTTCAGGCTCTTCATGTTTTTCAACACTGTTTCATGCTCCTCCTATTTTTCAGACCGTTTCTTGCTCCTCATATTTTTGACACCTTTAGAAGCTCTTCATATTTTTAACACCTTTTGAAGCTCTTCATATTTTTCAAACCTTTTCAGGCTCGTCATGTTTTTCACACGTTTTCAGGCTCTTCATGTTTTTCAACACCGCTTCATGCTCCTCCTATTTTTAGGACCGTTTCATGCTCCTCATACATTTCACACCTTTTGAAGTTCTTTATATTTTTCAAAACTTTTTAGGCTCTTCAGGTTTTTTAACACAGTTTCATGCTCCTATTATTTTTCAGACCGTTTCATGCTCCTCATATTTTTGACACCTTTTGAAGCTCTTCATATATTGCACACCTTTTCAGGCTCTTCATGTTTTTCAAAACCACTTCATGTTCCTCCTATTATTCAGACCGTTTCATGCTCATCTCATTTTTGACACCTTTTGAAGCTCTTCATATTTTTCACACGTTTTCAGGTTCTTCATGATTTTCAACACCGCTTCATGCTCCTCCTGTTTTTCAGACCTTTTCAAGCTCCTCATGTATTTCACAAATTTTGAAGCTCTTCATATTTTTCACACATTTTCAGGCTCTTCATGTTTTTCAACACCAATTCATGCTCCTCCTGTTTTTCAGATCGTTTCATGCTCATCTCATTTTTGACACCTTTTGAAGCTCTTCATATATTTCACACCTTTTCAAGCTCTTCATATTTTTCACACCTTTTCAGGCTCTTCATGTTTTTCAACACCGCTTCATAATCCTCCTATTTTTCAGACCGTTTCATGCTCTTAATAATTTTCACACCTTTTGACGCTCTTCATATTTTTCACACGTTTTCAGGCTTTTCATGTTTTTCAACACCGCTTCATAATCCTCCTATTTTTCAGACGGTTTCGTGCTCCTCATAATTTTCACACCTTTTGGGGCTCTTCATATTTTTCACACATTTTCAGGCTCTTCATGTTTTTGAACACTGCTTCATGCTCCTCCTCTGTTTCAGACGGTTTCAGGCTCCTCATATAATTGACACCTTTTGAAGCTCTTCATATTTTTCACACCTTTTCAGGCTCTTCATGATTTCAACACCACTTCATGTGCCTCCTATTTTTCAGACCATTTGATGCTCCTCAGATTTTTCACACCTTTTGACGCTCTTCATATTTTTCACAGCTTTTCAGTCTTCATGTTTTTCAACACTGCTTCATGCTCCTCCTATTTTTCAGACCGTTTCATGCTCCTCATTTTTTTGACACCTTTTGAAGCTCTTCATATATTTCACACATTTTCAGGCTCTTCATGTTTTTCAACACCGCATCATGCTTCTCCTATTTTTCAGACCGTTTCTTGCTCATCTCATTTTTGACACCTTTTGAAGGTCTTCATATTTTTCACACCTTTTGAAGCTCTTCATATTTTTCACACGTTTTCAGGCTCTTCATGTTTTTGAACACTGCTTCATGCTCCTCCTCTGTTTCAGACGGTTTCAGGCTCCTCATATAATTGACACCTTTTGAAGCTCTTCATATTTTTCACACCCTATCAGGCTCTTCATGTTTTTGAACACCGCTTCATGCTCCACCTATTTTTCAGACAGTTTCATGCTCCTAATATTTTTCACACCTTTTCAGGCTCTTCATGTTTTTCAACACTGCTTCATGCTCCTCCTCTGTTTCAGTCCGTGTCATGGTCCTCATAATTTTGAAATCTTTTGAAGCTCTTCATATTTTTCACACTTTTTCAGGCTCTTCATGTTTTTCAACACCACTTCATGCTCCTCCAATTTGTCAGACCGTTTCATCCTCCTCATGTATTTCACACCTTTTGAAGCTCTTCATATTTTTCACACCTTTTCAGGCTCCTCACGTTTTTCAACAGCACTTCATGCTCCTCCTATATTTCAGACCGATTAATGCTCCTCATATTTTTCACACCTTTTGAAGCTCTTCATATTTTTCACACCTTTTCAGGCTCTTCATGTTTTTCAACATCACTTCATGCTCCTACTATTTTTCAGACTGTTTCATGCTACTCATATTTTTGACACCTTTTGAAGCTCTTCATATTTTTCACCTTTTCAGGCTCTTCATGTTTTTCAAAACCACTTCATGTTCCTCCTATTATTCAGACCGTTTCATGCTCATCTCATTTTTGACACCTTTTGAAGCTCTTCATATTTTTCACACGTTTTCAGGTTCTTCATGATTTTCAACACCGCTTCATGCTCCTCCTGTTTTTCAGACCTTTTCAAGCTCCTCATGTATTTCACAAATTTTGAAGCTCTTCATATTTTTCACACATTTTCAGGCTCTTCATGTTTTTCAACACCAATTCATGCTCCTCCTGTTTTTCAGATCGTTTCATGCTCCTCATATTTTTGACACCTTTTGAAGCTCTTCATATTTTTCACACCTTTTCAGGCTCTTCATGTTTTTCAACACTCTTTAATGCTCCTCCTATTTTTCAGACCTTTTCATGCTCTTCATATTTTTGATACCTTTTGAAGCTCTTCATATTTTCCACTCCTTTTGAAGCTCTTCATATTTTCCCCACCTTTTCAGGCTCTTCATGTTTTTCAAAACCGCTTCATGCTCCTCTTATTTTTCAGACCGTTTCATGCTCCTCATATTTTTGACACCTTTTGAAGCTCTTCATATATTTCACATCTTTTGAAGCTCTTCATATTTTTCACACCTTTTCAGGCTCTTCATGTTTTTCAACACTATTTATTGCTCCTCCTATTTTTCAGACCTTTTCATGCTCTTCATATTTTTGACACCTTTTGAAGCTCTTATTATTTTGCACAACTTTTGAAGCTCTTCATATTTTTCACACCTTTTCAGGCTCTTCATGTTTTTCAAAACCGCTTCATGCTCCTCTTATTTTTCAGACCGTTTCATGCTCCCCATATTTTTGACAACTTTTGAAGCTCTTAATGTATTTCACACATTTTCATGCTCTTCATGATTTTCAACACCGCTTCATGCTCCTCCTATTTTTCAGACCGTTTCATGCTCTTCATATTTTTGACACCTTTTGAAGCTCTTCATATTTTTCACCTTTTCAGGCTCTTCATGTTTTTCACACGTTTTCAGGCTCTTCATGTTTTTCAACACGGCTTCATGCTCCTCCTATTTTTAGGACTGTTTCATGCTCCTCATATTTTTCACATATTTTGAAGCTCTTCATATTTTTCACACCTTTTGAAGCTCTTCATATTTTTCACACGTTTTCAGGCCCCTCATGTATTTCAATACCGCTTCATGCTCCTCCTATTTTTCATACCGTTTCATGCTCCTGTTATTCTTGACACATTTCGAAGCTCTTCATATTTTTCACACCTTTTCAAGCTCTACATATTTTTGAACACCGCTTCATGCTCCTCCTATTTTTTCAGACCGTTTCCTGCTCTTCATATTGTTCACACCTTTTGAAGCTCTTCATATTTTTCACACCTTTTCAGGCTCTTCATGTTTTTCAACACCGTTTCATGCTCCTCCTATTTTTCAGACCGTTTAATGCTTCTCATATTTTTGACACCTTTTGAAGCTGTTCATATTTTTCACAACTTTTCACACTCTTCATGCTTTTCAACACCACTCATGCTCCTCCTATTTTTCAGACCGTTTAATGCTCCTCATATTTTTGACACCATTTGAAGATCTTCATATTTTTCACACCTTTGGAAGCTCTTCATATTTTTCACACCTTTTCAGGCTCTTCATGTTTTTCAACACTGTTTAATGCTCGTCCTGTTTTCGGACCGTTTCATGCTCCTCATATTTTTGACACCTTTTGAAGCTCTTCATATTTTTCACACCTTTTGAAGCTCTTCATAATTTGCACACTTTTTCAGGCTCTTCATGTTATTCAACACGCTTCATGCTCTTTCTCTTTTTCAGACCGTTTCATGCTCCTCATATTTTTGACACCTTTAAAACCTCTTCATATATTTCACACCTTTTCAGGCTCTTCATGTTTTTCAACACCGCTTGATGCTCCTCCTATTTTTCAGACCGTTTCATGCTCCTCATATTCTTGACACCTTTTGAGGCTCTTCATATTTTTCACACCTTTTCAGGCTTCATGTTTTGAACACCGCTTCATGCTTCTCCTGTTTCTCAGACCATTTCATGCTCCTCATCTTTTTGACACCTTTTGAAGCTCTTCATATTTTTCACACCTTTTCAGGCTCTTCATGTTTTTCAACACTGTTTCATGCTCCTCCTATTTTTCAGACCGTTTCTTGCTCCTCATATTTTTGACACCTTTAGAAGCTCTTCATATTTTTAACACCTTTTGAAGCTCTTCATATTTTTCAAACCTTTTCAGGCTCGTCATGTTTTTCACACGTTTTCAGGCTCTTCATGTTTTTCAACACCGCTTCATGCTCCTCCTATTTTTAGGACCGTTTCATGCTCCTCATACATTTCACACCTTTTGAAGTTCTTTATATTTTTCAAAACTTTTTAGGCTCTTCAGGTTTTTTAACACAGTTTCATGCTCCTATTATTTTTCAGACCGTTTCATGCTCCTCATATTTTTGACACCTTTTGAAGCTCTTCATATATTGCACACCTTTTCAGGCTCTTCATGTTTTTCAAAACCACTTCATGTTCCTCCTATTATTCAGACCGTTTCATGCTCATCTCATTTTTGACACCTTTTGAAGCTCTTCATATTTTTCACACGTTTTCAGGTTCTTCATGATTTTCAACACCGCTTCATGCTCCTCCTGTTTTTCAGACCTTTTCAAGCTCCTCATGTATTTCACAAATTTTGAAGCTCTTCATATTTTTCACACATTTTCAGGCTCTTCATGTTTTTCAACACCAATTCATGCTCCTCCTGTTTTTCAGATCGTTTCATGCTCATCTCATTTTTGACACCTTTTGAAGCTCTTCATATATTTCACACCTTTTCAAGCTCTTCATATTTTTCACACCTTTTCAGGCTCTTCATGTTTTTCAACACCGCTTCATAATCCTCCTATTTTTCAGACCGTTTCATGCTCTTAATAATTTTCACACCTTTTGACGCTCTTCATATTTTTCACACGTTTTCAGGCTTTTCATGTTTTTCAACACCGCTTCATAATCCTCCTATTTTTCAGACGGTTTCGTGCTCCTCATAATTTTCACACCTTTTGGGGCTCTTCATATTTTTCACACATTTTCAGGCTCTTCATGTTTTTGAACACTGCTTCATGCTCCTCCTCTGTTTCAGACGGTTTCAGGCTCCTCATATAATTGACACCTTTTGAAGCTCTTCATATTTTTCACACCTTTTCAGGCTCTTCATGATTTCAACACCACTTCATGTGCCTCCTATTTTTCAGACCATTTGATGCTCCTCAGATTTTTCACACCTTTTGACGCTCTTCATATTTTTCACAGCTTTTCAGTCTTCATGTTTTTCAACACTGCTTCATGCTCCTCCTATTTTTCAGACCGTTTCATGCTCCTCATTTTTTTGACACCTTTTGAAGCTCTTCATATATTTCACACATTTTCAGGCTCTTCATGTTTTTCAACACCGCATCATGCTTCTCCTATTTTTCAGACCGTTTCTTGCTCATCTCATTTTTGACACCTTTTGAAGGTCTTCATATTTTTCACACCTTTTGAAGCTCTTCATATTTTTCACACGTTTTCAGGCTCTTCATGTTTTTGAACACTGCTTCATGCTCCTCCTCTGTTTCAGACGGTTTCAGGCTCCTCATATAATTGACACCTTTTGAAGCTCTTCATATTTTTCACACCCTATCAGGCTCTTCATGTTTTTGAACACCGCTTCATGCTCCACCTATTTTTCAGACAGTTTCATGCTCCTAATATTTTTCACACCTTTTCAGGCTCTTCATGTTTTTCAACACTGCTTCATGCTCCTCCTCTGTTTCAGTCCGTGTCATGGTCCTCATAATTTTGAAATCTTTTGAAGCTCTTCATATTTTTCACACTTTTTCAGGCTCTTCATGTTTTTCAACACCACTTCATGCTCCTCCAATTTGTCAGACCGTTTCATCCTCCTCATGTATTTCACACCTTTTGAAGCTCTTCATATTTTTCACACCTTTTCAGGCTCCTCACGTTTTTCAACAGCACTTCATGCTCCTCCTATATTTCAGACCGATTAATGCTCCTCATATTTTTCACACCTTTTGAAGCTCTTCATATTTTTCACACCTTTTCAGGCTCTTCATGTTTTTCAACATCACTTCATGCTCCTACTATTTTTCAGACTGTTTCATGCTACTCATATTTTTGACACCTTTTGAAGCTCTTCATATTTTTCACACCTTTTCAGGCTCTTCATGTTTTTCAACACCGCCTCATGCTCCTCCTATTTTTCAGACATTTTTATGCTCCTCATATTTTTGATAACTTTTGAAGCTCCCCTATTTTTCACACCTTTTCAGGTTCTTCATGTTTTTCAACACCGTTTCATGCTCCTCCTATTTTCAGACGGTTTCCTGCTCCTCCTTTTTTTCAGACCGTTTCATGCTCCTCCTATTTTTGACAATTTTGGAAGCTCTTCATTTTTTTCACACCTTTTCAGGCTCTTCATGTTTTTCAACACCGCTTCATGCTCCTCCTATTTTTCAGACCATTTTATTCTTCTCATGTATTTCACACCTTTTGAAGCTCCTCATATTTTTCACACATTTTCAATATCTTCATGTATTTGAACACCATTTCATGCTCCTCTTATTTTTCAGACCGCTTCGTGCTCCTCATATTTTTGACACCTTTTGAAGCTCTTAATATTGTTCACAACTTTACAGGCTCTTCATGTCTTTGAACAACGCTTCATGCTCCTCCTATTATTCAGCCCGTTTCATGATCCTCATATATTTCACACCTTTTGAAGGTCTTCATATTTTTCACACCTTTTCAGGCTCTTCATGTTTTTGAACACCACTTCATGCTCCTCCTGTATTTCAGACCGTTTCATGCTCATCTCATTTTTTACACCTTTTGAAGCTCTTCCTATTTTTAACAGCTTTTCATGCTCTTCATGTTTTTCAACACCGTTTCATGTTCCTCCAGTTTTTCAGACCGTTTCATGCTCCTCATATTATTGACACCTTTTTAAGCTCTTTATATTTGTAACACCTTTTCAGGCTCTTCATGTATTTCAACACCGCTTCATGCTCCTCCTATTTTTCAGACCGTTTCATGCTCCTCCTATTTTTCAGACTGTTTCACGAACCTCTTATTATTGACACCTTTTGAAGTTCTTCATATTTTTCACACCTTTTTAGGCTCTCCAAGTTTTTGAACACTGCTTCTGCTACTCCCATTTTTTAGACCGTTTCATGCTCCTCATATTTTAGACACCTTTTGAAGCTCTTCATATTTTTCACACCTTTTCAGGCTCTTCCTGTTTTTGAACACCGCTTCATGCTACTCCTATTTTTCAGACCGTTTCATACACCTCATATTTTTGACACGTTTTGAAGCTCTTCATATTTTTCACAACTTTTCAGGCTCTTCAAGTTTTGAACACCGTTTCATTCTCCTCCTATTTTTCAGACCGTTTCATGCTCCTCATATTTTTGACCCCTTTTGAAGCTCTTCGTATTTTTCACAACTTTTCAGGCTCTTCAAGTTTTTGAACACCGTTTCATGCTCCTCGTATTTTTCATACCTTTTCATGCTCCTCATATTTTTGACACCTTTTGAAGCTCTTCATATTTTTCACACCTTTTCAGGCTCTTCATGTTTTTGAACTCCGCTTCATGTTCCTCCTATTTTTCAGACCGTTTCATACTCCTCCTATTTTTCAGACTTTTTCATGCACCTCTTATTATTTACACCTTTTGAAGGTCTTCATAATTTTCACACCTTTTCAGGCTCTTCATGTTTTTCAACACCGCTTCATGCTCCTCCTATTTTTGAGACCGTTTCATGCTCCTCATATTTTTGACACTTTTTGAAGCTCTTCATATTTTTCACTCCTTTTCAGGCTCTTCATGTTTTTCAATACCGCTTCGTGATCCTCCTGTATTTCAGACCGTTTAATGCTCCTCATATTTTTGACACCTTTTGAAGCCCTTCATATTTTTTACACCTTTTCAGGCTCTTCATGTTTTTCAAAACCGCTTCTTGCTCCTCCTATTTTTCAGACCTTTTCATGCTCCTCATATTTTTCACACCTTTTGAAGCTCTTCATATTTTTCACTCCTTTTCAGGCTCTTCATGTTTTTCAATACCGCTTCGTGATCCTCCTGTATTTCAGACCGTTTAATGCTCCTCATATTTTTGACACCTTTTGAAACCCTTCATATTTTTTACACCTTTTCAGGCTCTTCATGTTTTTCAAAACCGCTTCTTGCTCCTCCTATTTTTCAGACAGTTTCATGCTCCTCATATTGTTCACACCTTTTGAAGCTCTTCATTTTTTTCACACCTTTTGAAGCTCTTTATATTTTTCACACCTTTTCAGGCTCTTCATGTTTTCAACATCACTTCATGCTCCTCCTATTTTTCAGAACGTTTCATGCTCCTCATATTTTTGACAGCATTTGAAGCTCTTCATATTTTTCATACCTTTTCAGTCTCTTCATATTTTTGTGCATCGTTTCATGTTCCTCCTATTTTTCAGACCTTTTCATGCTCTTCATATTTTTGATACCTTTTGAAGCTCTTCATATTTTCCACTCCTTTTGAAGCTCTTCATATTTTCCCCACCTTTTCAGGCTCTTCATGTTTTTCAAAACCGCTTCATGCTCCTCTTATTTTTCAGACCGTTTCATGCTCCTCATATTTTTGACACCTTTTGAAGCTCTTCATATATTTCACATCTTTTGAAGCTCTTCATATTTTTCACACCTTTTCAGGCTCTTCATGTTTTTCAACACTATTTATTGCTCCTCCTATTTTTCAGACCTTTTCATGCTCTTCATATTTTTGACACCTTTTGAAGCTCTTATTATTTTGCACAACTTTTGAAGCTCTTCATATTTTTCACACCTTTTCAGGCTCTTCATGTTTTTCAAAACCGCTTCATGCTCCTCTTATTTTTCAGACCGTTTCATGCTCCCCATATTTTTGACAACTTTTGAAGCTCTTAATGTATTTCACACATTTTCATGCTCTTCATGATTTTCAACACCGCTTCATGCTCCTCCTATTTTTCAGACCGTTTCATGCTCTTCATATTTTTGACACCTTTTGAAGCTCTTCATATTTTTCACCTTTTCAGGCTCTTCATGTTTTTCACACGTTTTCAGGCTCTTCATGTTTTTCAACAGTGCTTCATGCTCCTCCTATTTTTCAGACCGTTTCATGCTCCTCATATTTATGACACGTTTTGAAGCCCTTCATATTTTTCACACCTTTCAGGCTCTTCATGTTTTTGAACACCGCTTCATACTCCCCTATTTTTCAGACCGTTTCATGCTCCTCATATTTTTGACACCTTTTGAAGCTCTTCATATTTTTCACACCTTTTCAGGCTCTTCATGTTTTTGAACTCCGCTTCATGTTCCTCCTATTTTTCAGAACGTTTCATGGTCCTCATATTTTTGACTCCTTTGGAAGCTCTTCATATTTTTCACCCCTTTTCAAACTCTTCATATTTTTGAACACCGTTTCATTCTCCTCATATTTTTCAGACCGTTTCATGCTCCTCGTATCTTTGACACCTTTTGAAGCCCTTCATATTTTTCACACCTTTTCAGTCTCTTCATGTTTTTCAACACCGCTTCATGCTCCTCCTATTTTTCAGACCGTTTCATACTCCTCCTATTTTTCAGAGTTTTTCATGCACCTCTTATTATTTACACCTTTTGAAGGTCTTCATAATTTTCACACCTTTTCAGGCTCTTCATGTTTTTCAACACCGCTTCATGCTCCTCCTATTTTTGAGACCGTTTCATGCTCCTCATATTTTTGACACTTTTTGAAGCTCTTCATATTTTTCACTCCTTTTCAGGCTCTTCATGTTTTTCAATACCGCTTCGTGATCCTCCTGTATTTCAGACCGTTTAATGCTCCTCATATTTTTGACACCTTTTGAAGCCCTTCATATTTTTTACACCTTTTCAGGCTCTTCATGTTTTTCAAAACCGCTTCTTGCTCCTCCTATTTTTCAGACCTTTTCATGCTCCTCATATTTTTCACACCTTTTGAAGCTCTTCATATTTTTCACTCCTTTTCAGGCTCTTCATGTTTTTCAATACCGCTTCGTGATCCTCCTGTATTTCAGACCGTTTAATGCTCCTCATATTTTTGACACCTTTTGAAACCCTTCATATTTTTTACACCTTTTCAGGCTCTTCATGTTTTTCAAAACCGCTTCTTGCTCCTCCTATTTTTCAGACAGTTTCATGCTCCTCATATTGTTCACACCTTTTGAAGCTCTTCATATTTTTCACACCTTTTGAAGCTCTTTATATTTTTCACACCTTTTCAGGCTCTTCATGTTTTCAACATCACTTCATGCTCCTCCTATTTTTCAGAACGTTTCATGCTCCTCATATTTTTGACAGCATTTTAAGCTCTTCATATTTTTCATACCTTTTCAGTCTCTTCATATTTTTGTGCATCGTTTCATGTTCCTCCTATTTTTCAGACCGTTTCATGCTCCTCATATTTTTGACACCTTTTGAAGCTCTTCATATTTTTCACACCTTTTCAGGCTCTTCATGTTTTTCAACACTCTTTAATGCTCCTCCTATTTTTCAGACCTTTTCATGCTCTTCATATTTTTGATACCTTTTGAAGCTCTTCATATTTTCCACTCCTTTTGAAGCTCTTCATATTTTCCCCACCTTTTCAGGCTCTTCATGTTTTTCAAAACCGCTTCATGCTCCTCTTATTTTTCAGACCGTTTCATGCTCCTCATATTTTTGACACCTTTTGAAGCTCTTCATATATTTCACATCTTTTGAAGCTCTTCATATTTTTCACACCTTTTCAGGCTCTTCATGTTTTTCAACACTATTTATTGCTCCTCCTATTTTTCAGACCTTTTCATGCTCCTCATATTTTTGACACCTTTTGAAGCTCTTATTATTTTGCACAACTTTTGAAGCTCTTCATATTTTTCACACCTTTTCAGGCTCTTCATGTTTTTCAAAACCGCTTCATGCTCCTCTTATTTTTCAGACCGTTTCATGCTCCCCATATTTTTGACAACTTTTGAAGCTCTTAATGTATTTCACACATTTTCATGCTCTTCATGATTTTCAACACCGCTTCATGCTCCTCCTATTTTTCAGACCGTTTCATGCTCTTCATATTTTTGACACCTTTTGAAGCTCTTCATATTTTTCACCTTTTCAGGCTCTTCATGTTTTTCACACGTTTTCAGGCTCTTCATGTTTTTCAACACGGCTTCATGCTCCTCCTATTTTTAGGACTGTTTCATGCTCCTCATATTTTTCACATATTTTGAAGCTCTTCATATTTTTCACACCTTTTGAAGCTCTTCATATTTTTCACACGTTTTCAGGCCCCTCATGTATTTCAATACCGCTTCATGCTCCTCCTATTTTTCATACCGTTTCATGCTCCTGTTATTCTTGACACATTTCGAAGCTCTTCATATTTTTCACACCTTTTCAGGCTCTACATATTTTTGAACACCGCTTCATGCTCCTCCTATTTTTTCAGACCGTTTCCTGCTCTTCATATTGTTCACACCTTTTGAAGCTCTTCATATTTTTCACACCTTTTCAGGCTCTTCATGTTTTTCAACACCGTTTCATGCTCCTCCTATTTTTCAGACCGTTTAATGCTTCTCATATTTTTGACACCTTTTGAAGCTGTTCATATTTTTCACAACTTTTCACACTCTTCATGCTTTTCAACACCACTCATGCTCCTCCTATTTTTCAGACCGTTTAATGCTCCTCATATTTTTGACACCATTTGAAGATCTTCATATTTTTCACACCTTTGGAAGCTCTTCATATTTTTCACACCTTTTCAGGCTCTTCATGTTTTTCAACACTGTTTAATGCTCGTCCTGTTTTCGGACCGTTTCATGCTCCTCATATTTTTGACACCTTTTGAAGCTCTTCATATTTTTCACACCTTTTGAAGCTCTTCATAATTTGCACACTTTTTCAGGCTCTTCATGTTATTCAACACGCTTCATGCTCTTTCTCTTTTTCAGACCGTTTCATGCTCCTCATATTTTTGACACCTTTAAAACCTCTTCATATATTTCACACCTTTTCAGGCTCTTCATGTTTTTCAACACCGCTTGATGCTCCTCCTATTTTTCAGACCGTTTCATGCTCCTCATATTCTTGACACCTTTTGAGGCTCTTCATATTTTTCACACCTTTTCAGGCTTCATGTTTTGAACACCGCTTCATGCTTCTCCTGTTTCTCAGACCATTTCATGCTCCTCATCTTTTTGACACCTTTTGAAGCTCTTCATATTTTTCACACCTTTTCAGGCTCTTCATGTTTTTCAACACTGTTTCATGCTCCTCCTATTTTTCAGACCGTTTCTTGCTCCTCATATTTTTGACACCTTTAGAAGCTCTTCATATTTTTAACACCTTTTGAAGCTCTTCATATTTTTCAAACCTTTTCAGGCTCGTCATGTTTTTCACACGTTTTCAGGCTCTTCATGTTTTTCAACACCGCTTCATGCTCCTCCTATTTTTAGGACCGTTTCATGCTCCTCATACATTTCACACCTTGTGAAATTCTTCATATTTTTCACACCTTTTCACGCTCTTCATATTTTCAACACCGTTTCAAGCTCCTCCTATTTTTCAGACCGTTTCATTCTCCTACATTTTTCACACCTTTTGCAGCTCTTCATATTTTTCAACCTTTTGAAGCTCTTCATATTTTTCACACGTTTTCAGGCTCTTCATGTATTTCAACACCTCTTCATGTTCCTCCTATTTTTCAGATCTTTTCATGCTCCTCATATTTTTCACACCTTTCGAACCTCTTCATATTTTTTACTTCTTTTCAGGCTCTTCATGTTTTCAACACCGCTTCATTCTCCTCCTATATTTCAGACCGTTTCATGCTCCTCATATTTTTCACACCTTTTGAAACTCTTCATATTTTTCACACCTTTTCAGGCTCTTCATGTTTTTGAACACCGCTTCATGCTCCTCCTATTTTTCAGACCATTTCATGCTCCTCAAATTTTTGACACATTTTTAGGCTCTTCATGTTTTTCACGCCTTTTCAGGCTCTTCATGTTTTTCAACACTGTTTCATGTTCCTCTTATTTTTCAGACCGTTTCATGCTCCTCATTTTTTTGACAACTTTTGAAGCTCTTCATATTTTTCACACCTTTTCAGGTTCTTCATTCTTTTCAACTCCGCTTCATGCTCCTCCTATTTTCAGATCGTTTCATGCTCCTCATATTTTTGACAACTTTTGAAGCTCTTCATATTTTTCACACCTTTTCAGGTTCTTCATTCTTTTCAACTCCACTTCATGCTCCTCCTATTTTCAGATCGTTTCATGCTCCTCATATTTTTGACCCCTTTTGAAACTCTTCATATTTTTCACACTTTTTCATGCTCTTCATGTTTTTCAACACCATTACATGCTCCTCCTATTTTTCAGATAGTTTCATGTTCCTCATATTTTTGACACGTTTTGAAGCTCTTCATATTTTTAAAACCTTTTCATGCACTTCATGTTTTTCAACAACGTTTCACGATCGTCCTATTTTTCAGACCGTTTCATGCTCCTCATATTTTACAGACCGTTTCATGCTCCTCATATTTTTGACACATTTTGAAGCTCTGCATGTATTTCCACACCGTTTCATGTTCCTCTTACTTTTCAGACCGTTTCATGCTCCTCCTATTTTTGACAGATTTTGAAGCTCTTCATATTTTGCACACCTTTTCATTCTCTTCATGTTTTTCAACACAGTTTCACACTCCTCATATTTTTGACCCCTTTTGAAGCTCTTCATATTTTTCACACCTTTTCATGCTCTTCATGCTTTTCAACACCGCTTCATGCTGCTCCTATTTTTCAGATGTTTCATGCTCCTCATATTTTTCAGACCGTTTCATGCTCCTCATATTTTGACACCTTTTGAAGCTCTTCATATTTTTCAAACCTTTTCATGCTCTTCATGTTATTCAACACCTTTTCATGCTCTTCATGCTTTTCAACACCGCTTGATATTCCGTCTATTTTTCAGACGGTTTCATTCTCCTCATATTTTTCAGACCGTTTCATGCTCCTCATATATTTCCGACCGTTTCATGCTCCTCATATTTTTGATCCCTATTGAAGCTCTTCATATTTTTCACACCTTTTCATGCTCTTCATGTTTTCAACACAGTTTCACACTCCTCATATTTTTGACACGTTTTGAAGCTCTTCATATTTTTCACACCTTTTCAGGCTCTTCATATTTTTCAACACCGCTTCAAGCTCCTCCTATTTTTTAGACCGGTTCATGCTCACCATATTTTTGACACCTTTTGAAGCTCTTCATATTTTTCACAGCTTTTCAGGCTCTTCAAGTTTTTCAACACCGCTTCATGCTCCTCCTCTTTTTCAGACCGTTTCATGCTCCTCATATTTTTGACACCTTTTGAAGCTCTTCATATTTTTCACACCTTTTCAGGCTCTTCAAATTTTTCAACATCGCTTCATGCTCATCCTCTTTTTCAGACCGTTTCATGCTCCTCATATTTTTGACACCTTTTGAAGCTCTTCATATTTTTGACACCTTTTCAGGCTCTTCATGTTTTTCAACACCGTTTCATGCTCCTCCTATTTTTCAAACCGTTTCATGCTCCTTATATTTTTCAGACCGTTTCAAACTCCTCATATTTTTCAGACCGTTTCATGCTCCTCATATTTTTCAGAACGTTTCATGCTCCTCATATTTTTCAGACCGTTTCTTGTTCCTCATATTTTTGACACCTTTTGAAGCTCTTCATATACTTCACACCTTTTCATGCTCTTCATGTTTTTCAACACCGCTTCATGCTCCTCCTATTTTCCAGTCAGTTTCATGCTTGCCATATTTTTGAGACCTTTTGAAGCTATTCATATTTTTCAGATTTTCATGCTCTTCATGTTTTTTAACACTTTTTCTTGCTCCTCCTATTTTTCAAACAATTTCATGCTCCTCATATATTTGACACCTTTTGAAGCTCTTCATATTTTTCACTCCTTTTTTGCTCTTCATGTTTTTCAACACCGTTTCATGCTCCTCCTATTTTTCAGTCCGTTTCATCCTCGTCCTATTTTTCAGGCCGTTTCATACTCCTCATATTTTTCAGACGGATTCATGATTCTCCTATTTTTCAGAGCGTTACAAGCTTCTCATATTTTTGACACCATTTGTAGCTCTTAATATTTTTCACACCTTTTCAGGCTCTTCATGTTTTTCAACACCGTTTCATGCTCCTCCTATTTTTCAGACCGTTTCATGCTCCTCATTTTTACAGGCCCTTTCATGCTCGTCATAATTTTGAAACCTTTTAAGCCCTTCATATTTTTCAAACCTTTTCATGCTCTTCATGTTTTTCAACACCGTTTCATGCTCCTCCTATTTTTCAGACCGTTTCATGCTCCTCATATTTTTGACACCTTTTGAAACTCTTCATTATTTTTCACACCGTTTCATGTTCCTCTTACTTTTCAGGCCGTTTCAAGCTTCTCCTATTTTTGACAGCTTTTGAAGCTCTTCATATTTTTCACACATTTTCAGGCTCTTCATGTTTTTCAACACCGCTTCATGCTCCTCCTATTTTTCAGACCGTTTCATGCTCCTCATGTTTTTGACACCTTTTGAAGATCTTAATATTTTTCACACCTTTTCATGCTCTTCATGCTATTCAACACCTTTTCATGCTCTTCATGATTTTCAACACCGCTTCATGCTCCTCGTAATTTTCAGACCGTTTCATGCTCCTCATATTTTTGACCCTTTTTGAAGCTTTTCATATTGTTCACAACTTTTCATGCTCTTCATGTTTTTCAACACATTTTCATGCTCCTCCTATTTTTCAGACAGTTTCATGCTCCTCATATTTTTCAGACCGTTGTTAGCTTCTCATATTTTTCAGACCGTTTCAGGCTCCTCATATTTTTGACACCTTTTGACGCTCTTCATGTTTTTTCACACAGTTTCATGTTCCTCTTACTTTTCATACCGTTTCATGCTTCTCCTATTTTTGACAGCTTTTGAAGCTCTTCATATTTTTCACACCTTTTCATGCTCTTCATGTTTTTTCAACACCGTTTAATGCTCCTCATATTTTTCAGACCATTTCATGGTTCTCAAATTTTGACTCCTTTTGAAGATCTTCTTACTTTTCACACCTTTTCATGGTTGTCATGTTTTTCAACACAGTTTCACACTCCTCATATTTTTGACACGTTTTGAAGCTCTTCATATTTTTCACATCTTTTCAGGCTCTTCATTTTTTTGAACACCGCTTCATGCTCCTCCTGTTTTTCAGACCATTTCTTAGTCCTCATATTTTTGACACCTTTTGAAGCTCTTCATATTTTACACACCTTTTCGAGCTATTCATGATTTTGAACACCACTTCATGTGCCTCCTATTTTTCAGACCGTTTCATGCTACTCATATTTTTGACACCTTTTGAAGATCTTCATATTTCACACACCTTTTCGGGCTATCCATGTTTTTGAAAACCACTTAATGCTCCTCCTATTTTTCAGAACATTTCATGCTCCTCATATTTTTTCTCCTTTTGAAGCTCTTAATATTTTTGACACCTTTTCATTCTCTTTATGTTTCAACACCATTCATGCTCCTCCTATAGAAAGGTTCATGGTCCTCCTATAGAGACCGTTTCATGCTCCTCATATTTTTCGCACCTTTTGAAGCTCTATATATATTTCACATCTTTTCAAGCTCTTCATGTTTTTCAATACCTTTTCATGCTCCTCCTATTTTTCAGACCGTTTCATGCTGCTCATATTTTTGACACCTTTTGAAACTCTTCATATTTTTCACACCTTTTCAATCTCTTCATGTTTTTCAACAACACTTCATGCTCCTCCTATTTTTCAGACCGTTTCATGCTCCTCATATTTTTGACACCTTTTGAAGCTCTTCATATTTTTCACACCTTTTCAATCTCTTCATGTTTTTCAACAACACTTCATGCTCCTCCTATTTTTAAGACTGTTTCATGCTCCTCATATTTTTGACAACTTTTGAAGATCTTCATATTTTTCACACCTTTTCAGGCTCTTCATGTTTTTCAACACCGTTTTATGCTCCTCCTATTTTTCAGACTGTTTCATGCTCCTCATATTTTTCACAGCTTTTGAAGCTCTTCATATTTTTCACACCTTTTCAGGCTTTTCATGTATATCAACACCGCTTCATGCTCCTCCTATTTTTCAGGCCGTTTCATGCTCCTCATATATTTGACACATTTTGAGGCTCTTCATATTTTTCACACCTTTTCAATCTCTTCAGTTTTTTCAACAACACTTCATGCTCCTCCTATTTTTCAGACCGTTTCATGCTCCTCATATTTTTGACACGTTTTGAAGCTCTTCATATTTTTCACACCTTTTCAGGCTGCTTTTGTTTTTGACGACGGATTCATGCTCCTCCTATTTTTCCGACCGTTTCATGCTCCTCATATTTTTGACACCTTTTGAAGCTCTTCCTATTTTTCACACCTGTTCTGTATATTCAAGTTTTTGAACACCGCTTCATGCTCCTCCTATTTTTCACACATTTGAAGCTCTTCATATTTTTGACACCTTTTCAAGCTCTTCATGTTTTTTAACACCGCTTCATGCTCCTCATATTTTTCACACATTTTGAAGCTCTTCATATTTTTCACACATTTTTAGGCTCTTCATGTTTTTCAACACTGTTGCACACTCCTCCAATTTTTCAGACCGTTTCATGCTCCTCATATTTTTGACACCTTTTGAAGCTCTTCTTATTTTTCACACCTTTTCAGTATCTTCAAGATTTTGATCCCTGCTTCATTGTCCTCCTATTTTTGACACCTTTTGAAACTCTTCATATTTTTCATACCTTTTCAGGCTCTTCATGTTTTTGAACACCTTTTCATGCTCCTCACATTTTTGACACCTTTTGAAGCTCTTCATATTTTTCACACTTTTTGAGGCTCTTCATGTTTTTGAAGACCGCTTCATCCTCCTCCTATTTTTCAGACCGTTTCATGCTCCTCATATTTTTGACACCTTTTGAAGGTCTTCATATTTTCACATCTTTTCAGTATCTTCAAGTTTTGAACACCGCTTCATGCTCCTCCTATTTTTCACACCTTTTGAAGCTCTTCCTATTTTTCAAAACTTTTCAAGCACTTCATGTTTTTGAACAACGCTTCATGCTCCTCATATTTTTCCCACCTTTTGAAGCTCTTCATATTTTTCACACCTTTTCAGGCTCTTCAAGTTTTTCAACACCGTTTCATGCTCCTCCTATTTTTCAGACCGTTTCATGCTCCTCATATTTTTCCCACCTTTTGAAGCTCTTATATTTTGCACAGCTTTTGAATCTCTTCATATTTTTCACTCCTTTTCAGGCTCTTCATATTTTTCACACCTTTTCAGGCTCTTCATATTTTTCAACACTGATTCATGCTACTCCTGTTTTTCAGAACGTTTCATGCTCCTCATATATTTAACACCTTTTGAAGCTCTTCAAATATTTCACACCTTTTCAGGCACTTCTAGTTTTTAAAACCGCTTCATGCTCCTCCTATTTTACAGACCGTTTCATGCTCCTCACGTTTTTCAACACCGTTTCATGCTCCTGGTATTTTCACATCATTTCGTGCTCCTCATATTTTTCACACTTTTTGAAGCTCTTCATATTTTTCACACCTTTTCATGCTCTTCATATTTTCAATACCGTTTCATACTGCTCCTATTTTTCAGAATGTTTCATGCTCCTCATATTTTGACACCTTTTGAAGGTCTTCATATTTTTCACATCTTTTCAGTATCTTCAAGTTTTGAACACCGCTTCATGCTCCTCCTATTTTTCACACCTTTTGAAACTCTTCCTATTTTTCAAAACTTTTCAAGCACTTCATGTTTTTGAACAACGCTTCATGCTCCTCATATTTTTCCCACCTTTTGAAGCTCTTCATATTTTTCACACATTTTCAGGCTCTTCAAGTTTTTCAACACCGTTTCATGCTCCTCCTATTTTTCAGACCGTTTCATGCTCCTCATATTTTTGACACCTTTTGAAGCTCTTATATTTTGCACAGCTTTTGAATCTCTTCATATTTTTCACTCCTTTTCAGGCTCTTCATATTTTTCACACCTTTTCAGGCTCTTCATATTTTTCAACACTGATTCATGCTACTCCTATTTTTCAGAACGTTTCATGCTCCTCATATATTTAACACCTTTTGAAGCTCTTCAAATATTTCACACCTTTTCAGGCACTTCTAGTTTTTAAAACCGCTTCATGCTCCTCCTATTTTACAGACCGTTTCATGCTCCTCACGTTTTTCAACACCGTTTCATGCTCCTGGTATTTTCACACCATTTCGTGCTCCTCATATTTTTCACACTTTTTGAAGCTCTTCATATTTTTCACACCTTTTCATGCTCTTCATATTTTCAATACCGTTTCATACTGCTCCTATTTTTCAGAATGTTTCATGCTCCTCATATTTTGACACCTTTTGAAGCTCTTCATATTTTTCACAACTTTTCAGGCTCTTTTCCACACCACTTCTTGCTGTTCCTATTTTTCACACCATTTCACGCTCCTCATATTTTTCACACCTTTTGAGGCTCTTCATATTTTTCACACCTATTCATGCTCTTCATTTTTTCAACACCATTTTATGCTCCTCCTATTTTTCAGACCGTTTCATGATCCTCATAATTTTCAAACCTTTTGAAGCTCTTCATATTTTCCACACCTTTTCATGTTCTTCATGTTTCTCAACACGGTTTCATGCTCCCACTATTTTTCAGATGGTTTCATCCTCCTCATATTTTTGACACCCTTTGAAGCTCGTCATATTTTTCACACCTTTTGAATCTCTTCATATTTTTCACAGCTTTTCAGGCTGTACACGTATTTTAACACCGTTTCATGCTCCTCCTATTTTTCGACCGTTTCATGCTCCTCATATTTTTGACACCTTTTGAAGCTCTTCATATTTTTCACACCTTTTCAGGCTCTTCATGTTTTTGAACACTGCTTCATGCTCCTCCTATTTTTCACACCTTTTGAAGCTCTTCTTATTTTTCACATATTTTCAGTATCTTCAAGTTTTTGAACACTGCTTCATGCTCCTCCTATTTTTGACACCTTTTGAAGATCTTCATATTTTTCACACCTTTTCAGGCTCTTCATGTTTTTGAACTCCGTTTCATGCTCCTCATATTTTTGACATCTTTGAAAGCTCTTCATATTTTTCACACCTTTTCAGGCTCTTCATATTTTTGAGCACTGATTCATGCTACTCCTAATTTTCAGACCGTTCATGCTCTTCATATTTTTGACACCTTTTGAAGCTCTTCATATATTTCACACAGTTTCAAGCTCTTCATGTTTTTCAACACCTTTTCATGCTCCTCCTATTTTTCAGACCGTTTCATGCTCCTCATATTTTCGACACATTTTGAAGCTCTTCATATTTTTCACAACTTTTGAAGCTCTTCATTTTTTCACACCTTTTCTGGATCTTCATGTTTTTGAAGATCGGTTCATGCTCCTCCTATTTTTCGGCCCGTTTCAGGCTCCTCACATTTTTGACACCTTTTGAAGCTCTTCATATTTTTCACACCTTTTAAGTATCTTTAAGTCTTTTAACACCGCTTCATGCTCCTACTATGTTTCACACCTTTTGAAGCTCTTCTTATTTTTCACACCTTTTCAGTATCTTCAAGTTTTTGATCCCTGCTTCATTGTCCTCCTATTTTTGACACCTTTAGAAGCTCTTCATATTTTTCACACCTTTTCAGGCTCTTCATGTTTTTGAACACCGTTTCATGCTCCTCACATTTTTGACACCTTTTGAAGCTCTTCATATTTTTCACACTTTTTGAGGCTCTTCATGTTTTTGAAGACCGCTTCATCCTCCTCCTATTTTTCAGACCGTTTCATGCTCCTCATATTTTTGACACCTTTTGAAGGTCTTCATACTTTTCACATCTTTTCAGTATCTTCACGTTTTGAACACCGCTTCATGCTCCTACTATGTTTCACACATTTTGAAGCTCTTTTTATTTTTCAAACCTTTTCAAGCACTTCATGTTTTTGAACAACGCTTCATGCTCCTCATATTTTTCCCACCTTTTGAAGCTCTTCATATTTTTCACACCTTTTCAATCTCTTCAGGTTTTTGAACACCGGTTCCTGCTCCTCCTATTTTTCAGACCGTTTCATGCTCCTCATATTTTTGACACCTTTTGAAGCTCTTCATATTTTTGACACCTTTTCAAGCTCTTCATGTTTTTGAACACCGCTTCATGCTCCTCATATTTTTCACAGCTTTTGATGCTCTTCATATATTTCACACCTTTTCAATGTCTTCAAGTTTTTGAACACCGCTTCATGCTCCTCCTATTTTTCCCACCTTTTGAAGCTCTTATATTTTGCACAGCTTTTGAATCTCTTCATATTTTTCACTCCTTTTCAGGCTCTTCATATTTTTCACACCTTTTCAGGCTCTTCATATTTTTCAACACTGATTCATGCTACTCCTATTTTTCAGAACGTTTCATGCTCCTCATATATTTAACACCTTTTGAAGCTCTTCAAATATTTCACACCTTTTCAGGCACTTCTAGTTTTTGAAAACCGCTTCATGCTCCTCCTATTTTACAGACCGTTTCATGCTTCTCACGTTTTTGAACACCGTTTCATGCTCCTCCTATTTTCACACCATTTCGTGCTCCTCATATTTTTCACACTTTTTGAAGCTCTTCATATTTTTCACACCTTTTCATGCTCTTCATATTTTCAATACCGTTTCATACTGCTCCTATTTTTCAGAAAGTTTCATGCTCCTCATATTTTGACACCTTTTGAAGCTCTTCATATTTTTCACACCTATTCATGCTCTTCATTTTTTCAACACCATTTCATGCTCCTCCTATTTTTCAGACCATTTCATGCTCCTCATATTTTTCAAACCTTTTGAAGCTCTTCATATTTTCCACACCTTTTCATGTTCTTCATGTTTCCCAACACGGTTTCATGCTCCCACTATTTTTCAGATGGTTTCATGCTCCTCATATTTTTGACACCCTTTGAAGCTCTTCATATTTTTCACACCTTTTGAATCTCTTCATATTTTTCACTCCTTTTCAGTCTGTACATGTATTTTAACACCGTTTCATGCTCCTCCTATTTTTCAGACCGTTTCATGCTCCTCATATTTTTGACACCATTTGAAGCTCTTCATATTTTTCACACCTTTTCAGGCTCTTCATGTTTTTGAACACCGGTTCATGCTCCTCCTAGTTTTCAGACCGTATCATGCTCCTCATATTTTTGACACCTTTTGAAGCTCTTCATATTTTTCACACTTTTTGAGGCTCTTCATGTTTTTGAAGACCGCTTCATCCTCCTCCTATTTTTCAGACCGTTTCATGCTCCTCATATTTTTGACACCTTTTGAAGGTCTTCATATTTTCACATCTTTTCAGTATCTTCAAGTTTTGAACACCGCTTCATGCTCCTCCTATTTTTCACACCTTTTGAAGCTCTTCCTATTTTTCAAAATTTTTCAAGCACTTCATGTTTTTGAACAACGCTTCATGCTCCTCATATTTTTCCCACCTTTTGAAGCTCTTCATATTTTTCACACCTTTTCAGGCTCTTCAAGTTTTTCAACACCGTTTCATGCTCCTCCTATTTTTCAGACCGTTTCATGCTCCTCATATTTTTCCCACCTTTTGAAGCTCTTATATTTTGCACAGCTTTTGAATCTCTTCATATTTTTCACTCCTTTTCAGGCTCTTCATATTTTTCACACCTTTTCAGGCTCTTCATATTTTTCAACACTGATTCATGCTACTCCTGTTTTTCAGAACGTTTCATGCTCCTCATATATTTAACACCTTTTGAAGCTCTTCAAATATTTCACACCTTTTCAGGCACTTCTAGTTTTTAAAACCGCTTCATGCTCCTCCTATTTTACAGACCGTTTCATGCTCCTCACGTTTTTCAACACCGTTTCATGCTCCTGGTATTTTCACATCATTTCGTGCTCCTCATATTTTTCACACTTTTTGAAGCTCTTCATATTTTTCACACCTTTTCATGCTCTTCATATTTTCAATACCGTTTCATACTGCTCCTATTTTTCAGAATGTTTCATGCTCCTCATATTTTGACACCTTTTGAAGGTCTTCATATTTTTCACATCTTTTCAGTATCTTCAAGTTTTGAACACCGCTTCATGCTCCTCCTATTTTTCACACCTTTTGAAACTCTTCCTATTTTTCAAAACTTTTCAAGCACTTCATGTTTTTGAACAACGCTTCATGCTCCTCATATTTTTCCCACCTTTTGAAGCTCTTCATATTTTTCACACTTTTTCAATCTCTTCAGGTTTTTGAACACCGTTTCATGCTCCTCCTATTTTTCAGACCGTTTCATGCTCCTCATATTTTTGACACCTTTTGAAGCTCTTCATATTTTTGACACCTTTTCAAGCTCTTCATGTTTTTGAACACCGCTTCATGCTCCTCATATTTTTCACAGCTTTTGATGCTCTTCATATATTTCACACCTTTTCAATGTCTTCAAGTTTTTGAACACCGCTTCATGCTCCTCCTATTTTTCCCACCTTTTGAAGCTCTTATATTTTGCACAGCTTTTGAATCTCTTCATATTTTTCACTCCTTTTCAGGCTCTTCATATTTTTCACACCTTTTCAGGCTCTTCATATTTTTCAACACTGATTCATGCTACTCCTATTTTTCAGAACGTTTCATGCTCCTCATATATTTAACACCTTTTGAAGCTCTTCAAATATTTCACACCTTTTCAGGCACTTCTAGTTTTTGAAAACCGCTTCATGCTCCTCCTATTTTACAGACCGTTTCATGCTTCTCACGTTTTTGAACACCGTTTCATGCTCCTCCTATTTTCACACCATTTCGTGCTCCTCATATTTTTCACACTTTTTGAAGCTCTTCATATTTTTCACACCTTTTCATGCTCTTCATATTTTCAATACCGTTTCATACTGCTCCTATTTTTCAGAAAGTTTCATGCTCCTCATATTTTGACACCTTTTGAAGCTCTTCATATTTTTCACACCTATTCATGCTCTTCATTTTTTCAACACCATTTCATGCTCCTCCTATTTTTCAGACCATTTCATGCTCCTCATATTTTTCAAACCTTTTGAAGCTCTTCATATTTTCCACACCTTTTCATGTTCTTCATGTTTCCCAACACGGTTTCATGCTCCCACTATTTTTCAGATGGTTTCATGCTCCTCATATTTTTGACACCCTTTGAAGCTCTTCATATTTTTCACACCTTTTGAATCTCTTCATATTTTTCACTCCTTTTCAGTCTGTACATGTATTTTAACACCGTTTCATGCTCCTCCTATTTTTCAGACCGTTTCATGCTCCTCATATTTTTGACACCATTTGAAGCTCTTCATATTTTTCACACCTTTTCAGGCTCTTCATGTTTTTGAACACCGGTTCATGCTCCTCCTAGTTTTCAGACCGTATCATGCTCCTCATATTTTTGACACCTTTTGAAGCTCTTCATATTTTTCACACTTTTTGAGGCTCTTCATGTTTTTGAAGACCGCTTCATCCTCCTCCTATTTTTCAGACCGTTTCATGCTCCTCATATTTTTGACACCTTTTGAAGGTCTTCATATTTTCACATCTTTTCAGTATCTTCAAGTTTTGAACACCGCTTCATGCTCCTCCTATTTTTCACACCTTTTGAAGCTCTTCCTATTTTTCAAAATTTTTCAAGCACTTCATGTTTTTGAACAACGCTTCATGCTCCTCATATTTTTCCCACCTTTTGAAGCTCTTCATATTTTTCACACCTTTTCAGGCTCTTCAAGTTTTTCAACACCGTTTCATGCTCCTCCTATTTTTCAGACCGTTTCATGCTCCTCATATTTTTCCCACCTTTTGATGCTCTTATATTTTGCACAGCTTTTGAATCTCTTCATATTTTTCACTCCTTTTCAGGCTCTTCATATTTTTCACACCTTTTCAGGCTCTTCATATTTTTCAACACTGATTCATGCTACTCCTGTTTTTCAGAACGTTTCATGCTCCTCATATATTTAACACCTTTTGAAGCTCTTCAAATATTTCACACCTTTTCAGGCACTTCTAGTTTTTAAAACCGCTTCATGCTCCTCCTATTTTACAGACCGTTTCATGCTCCTCACGTTTTTCAACACCGTTTCATGCTCCTGGTATTTTCACATCATTTCGTGCTCCTCATATTTTTCACACTTTTTGAAGCTCTTCATATTTTTCACACCTTTTCATGCTCTTCATATTTTCAATACCGTTTCATACTGCTCCTATTTTTCAGAATGTTTCATGCTCCTCATATTTTGACACCTTTTGAAGCTCTTCATATTTTTCACAACTTTTCAGGCTCTTTTCCACACCACTTCTTGCTGTTCCTATTTTTCACACCATTTCACGCTCCTCATATTTTTCACACCTTTTGAGGCTCTTCATATTTTTCACACCTATTCATGCTCTTCATTTTTTCAACACCATTTCATGCTCCTCCTATTTTTCAGACCGTTTCATGATCCTCATAATTTTCAAACCTTTTGAAGCTCTTCATATTTTCCACACCTTTTCATGTTCTTCATGTTTCTCAACACGGTTTCATGCTCCCACTATTTTTCAGATGGTTTCATCCTCCTCATATTTTTGACACCCTTTGAAGCTCGTCATATTTTTCACACCTTTTGAATCTCTTCATATTTTTCACAGCTTTTCAGGCTGTACACGTATTTTAACACCGTTTCATGCTCCTCCTATTTTTCGACAGTTTCATGCTCCTCATATTTTTGACACCTTTTGAAGCTCTTCATATTTTTCACACCTTTTCAGGCTCTTCATGTTTTTGAACACTGCTTCATGCTCCTCCTATTTTTCACACCTTTTGAAGCTCTTCTTATTTTTCACATATTTTCAGTATCTTCAAGTTTTTGAACACTGCTTCATGCTCCTCCTATTTTTGACACCTTTTGAAGATCTTCATATTTTTCACACCTTTTCAGGCTCTTCATGTTTTTGAACTCCGTTTCATGCTCCTCATATTTTTGACATCTTTGAAAGCTCTTCATATTTTTCACACCTTTTCAGGCTCTTCATATTTTTGAGCACTGATTCATGCTACTCCTAATTTTCAGACCGTTCATGCTCTTCATATTTTTGACACCTTTTGAAGCTCTTCATATATTTCACACCTTTTCAAACTCTTCATGTTTTTCAACACCTTTTCATGCTCCTCCTATTTTTCAGACCGTTTCATGCTCCTCATATTTCGACACATTTTGAAGCTCTTCATATTTTTCACAACTTTTGAAGCTCTTCATTTTTTCACACCTTTTCTGGATCTTCGTGTTTTTGAAGATCGGTTCATGCTCCTCCTATTTTTCGGCCCGTTTCAGGCTCCTCACATTTTTGACACCTTTTGAAGCTCTTCATATTTTTCACACCTTTTAAGTATCTTTAAGTCTTTTAACACCGCTTCATGCTCCTACTATGTTTCACACCTTTTGAAGCTCTTCTTATTTTTCACACCTTTTCAGTATCTTCAAGTTTTTGATCCCTGCTTCATTGTCCTCCTATTTTTGACACCTTTAGAAGCTCTTCATATTTTTCACACCTTTTCAGGCTCTTCATGTTTTTGAACACCGTTTCATGCTCCTCACATTTTTGACACCTTTTGAAGCTCTTCATATTTTTCACACTTTTTGAGGCTCTTCATGTTTTTGAAGACCGCTTCATCCTCCTCCTATTTTTCAGACCGTTTCATGCTCCTCATATTTTTGACACCTTTTGAAGGTCTTCATACTTTTCACATCTTTTCAGTATCTTCACGTTTTGAACACCGCTTCATGCTCCTACTATGTTTCACACATTTTGAAGCTCTTTTTATTTTTCAAACCTTTTCAAGCACTTCATGTTTTTGAACACCGCTTCACGCTCCTCATATTTTTCCCACCTTTTGAAGCTCTTCATATTTTTCACACCTTTTCAATCTCTTCAGGTTTTTGAACACCGGTTCCTGCTCCTCCTATTTTTCAGACCGTTTCATGCTCCTCATATTTTTGACACCTTTTGAAGCTCTTCATATTTTTGACACCTTTTCAAGCTCTTCATGTTTTTGAACACCGCTTCATGCTCCTCATATTTTTCACAGCTTTTGATGCTCTTCATATATTTCACACCTTTTCAATGTCTTCAAGTTTTTGAACACCGCTTCATGCTCCTCCTATTTTTCCCACCTTTTGAAGCTCTTATATTTTGCACAGCTTTTGAATCTCTTCATATTTTTCACTCCTTTTCAGGCTCTTCATATTTTTCACACCTTTTCAGGCTCTTCATATTTTTCAACACTGATTCATGCTACTCCTATTTTTCAGAACGTTTCATGCTCCTCATATATTTAACACCTTTTGAAGCTCTTCAAATATTTCACACCTTTTCAGGCACTTCTAGTTTTTGAAAACCGCTTCATGCTCCTCCTATTTTACAGACCGTTTCATGCTCCTCACGTTTTTGAACACCGTTTCATGCTCCTCCTATTTTCACACCATTTCGTGCTCCTCATATTTTTCACACTTTTTGAAGCTCTTCATATTTTTCACACCTTTTCATGCTCTTCATATTTTCAATACCGTTTCATACTGCTCCTATTTTTCAGAAAGTTTCATGCTCCTCATATTTTGACACCTTTTGAAGCTCTTCATATTTTTCACACCTATTCATGCTCTTCATTTTTTCAACACCATTTCATGCTCCTCCTATTTTTCAGACCATTTCATGCTCCTCATATTTTTCAAACCTTTTGAAGCTCTTCATATTTTCCACACCTTTTCATGTTCTTCATGTTTCCCAACACGGTTTCATGCTCCCACTATTTTTCAGATGGTTTCATGCTCCTCATATTTTTGACACCCTTTGAAGCTCTTCATATTTTTCACACCTTTTGAATCTCTTCATATTTTTCACTCCTTTTCAGTCTGTACATGTATTTTAACACCGTTTCATGCTCCTCCTATTTTTCAGACCGTTTCATGCTCCTCATATTTTTGACACCATTTGAAGCTCTTCATATTTTTCACACCTTTTCAGGCTCTTCATGTTTTTGAACACCGGTTCATGCTCCTCCTAGTTTTCAGACCGTATCATGCTCCTCATATTTTTGACACCTTTTGAAGCTCTTCATATTTTTTACACCTTTTCAAGCTCTTCATGTTTTTGAACACCGCTTCACGCTCCTCATATTTTTCACACCTTTTGAAGCTCTTCATATATTTCACACCTTTTCAGTGTCTTCAAGTTTTTGAACACCGCTTCATGCTCCTCCTATTTTTCAGACCTTTTCATGCTCCTCATATTTTTGACATCTTTGAAAGCTCTTCATATTTTTTACAGCATTTCAAGCTCTTCATGTTTTTGAACACCGCTTCATGCTCCTCATATTTTTCACACCTTTTGAAGCTCTTCATATATTTCACACCTTTTCAGTGTCTTCAAGTTTTTGAACACCGTTTCATGCTCCTCCTATTTTTCAGACCGTTTCATGCTCCTCATATTTTGGACATCTTTGAAAGCTCTTCATATTTTTCACACGTTTTGAATCTCTTCATATTTTTCACACCCTTTCAGGCTCTTCATGTTTTTCAACACTGATTCATGCTCCTCCTATTTTTCAGACCTTTTCATGCTCCTCATATTTTTGACACCATTTGAAGCTCTTCATATATATCACACCTTTTTAGTGTCTTCAAGTTTTTGAACACCGCTTCATGCTCCTCCTATTGTACACAACTTTTGAAGTTCTTCATATTTTTCACACATTTTCATGATCTTCATGTTTTTCAACAACGTTCCATGCTCCTCCTATTTTTCAGACCGTTTCATACTCCTCATATTTTTGACGCTTTTTGAAGCTCTTCATATTTTTCACACCTTTTCAGGCTCTTCATGTTTTTGAACACGGCTTCATGCTCCTCCTAATTTTTAGACCGTTTCATGGTGCTCATATATTTGACACCTTTTGAAGCTCTTCATATATTTCACACATTTTCAGGCTCTTCATGTTTTTCAATAACGTTTCATGCTCCTCCTATTTTTCATATCGTTTCATGCTCCTCATATTTTTGACACCTTTTGAAGCTCTTCATATTTTTCACACAATTTCAGGCTCTTCATGTTTTTCAACACAGATTCATGCTACTCCAGTTTTCAGACCGTTCATGCTCCTCATATTTTTGACACATTTTGAAGCTCTTCATATTTTTCACAACTTTTCAGGCTCTTCATGTTTTTGAAGACGTTTCATTCTCCTCCTATTTTTCACACAATTTCATGCTCGTCATATTTGACACCTTTTGAAGCTCTTCATATTTTTCACACTTTTTCAGGCTCTTGATGTTTTTGAACACGGCTTCATGCTCGTCTTAATTTTTCGACCGTTTCATGCTCCTCATATATTTTACACCTTTTGAAGTTCTTCATATTTCTCACACCTTTTCAGGCTCTTCATGTTTTTGAACACGGCTATAGCTCCTCCTAAATTTTAGACCGTTTCATGCTCCTCAAATTTTCCCACCTTCTGAAGCTCTTCATATATTTCAAACCTTTTCTGCCTCTTCATGGTTTTCAACACCGTTTCACACTCCTCCTATTTTTCAGACCGTTTCATGCTTCTCATATTTTTGACACCATATCAGGCTTCATGTTTTTCAACACCGATTCATGCTCCTCCTATTTTTCAGATCGTTTCATGCTCCTCATATTTTTGACACCTTTTGAAGCTCTTCATATTTTTCACACCTTTTCAGGCTCTTCATGTTTTTCAACACCGCTTGATGCTCCTCCTATTTTTCAGACCGTTTCATGCTCCTCATATTTTTGACACCTTTTGAAGCTCTTCATATTTTTCACACCTTTTCAGGCTCTTCATGTTTTTGAACACCGCTTCATCCTCCTCCTATTTTTCAGAACGTTTCATGCTCCTCATATTTTCCACACCTTTTGAAGCTCTTCAAATTTTTCACACCTTTTCAGGCTCTTCAAGTTTTTGAACACCGTTTCATGCTGCTCCTATTTTTGACACCTATTGAAGCTCTTCATATTTTTCACACCTTGTCATGATCTTCATGTTTTTCAAGACCGTTTCATGCTCCTCCTGTTTTTCAGACCATTTCATGCTCCTCATTTTTTGACGCCTTTTGAAGGTCTTCATATTTTTCACACCTTTTCAGGCTCTTCATGTTTTTAAATAACACTTCATGATTCTCCTGTCTTTCAGAAAGTTTCATGCTCCTCATATTTTTGACACCTATTGAAGCTCTTCATATTTTTGACACCTTTTCAAGCTCTTCATATTTTTCACACCTTTTCAGGCTCTTCATATTTTTGAACACAGCTTCATCCTGCTCCTATTTTTCAGACCGTTTCATGCTCCTCATATTTTTCAGACCTTTTGAAGCTCTTCAAATTTTTCACACCTTTTCAGGCTCTTTATGTTTTTCAACACCGTTTCATGCTCCTCCTATTTTTCAGACCGTTTCATGCTCCTCAAATTTTTCACAACTTTTGAAGCTCTCCATATTTTTCAAAACTTTTCATGCTCTTTATGTTTTTCAAGACCGTTTCATGCTCCTCCTGTTTCTCAGACTGTTTCATGCTCCTCATATTTTTGACACATTTGAAGCTCTTCATGTTTTTCACACCTTTTCAGGCTCTTCATGTTTTTGAAGACAGATTCATGCTCCTCCTATTTTTCAGACCGTTCATGCTCCTCATATTTTTGACACCTTTTGAAGCTCTTCATATTTTTCACACCTTTGCAGGCTCTTCATATTTCTGAACACCGCTTCATACTCCTCCTATTTTTCACATCGTTTCATGCTCCTCTTATTTTTGACACCTTTTGAAGCTCTTCATATTTTTCACGCCTTTTCAGGTTCTTCATGTTTTTCAACACCGCTTCATGCTCCTCCTATTTTTCGACCGTTTCATGCTCCTCATTTATTGACACCTTTTGAAGCTCTTATTATTTTTCACACGTTTTCAGGATCTTCATGTTTTTGAAAACCATTTCTTGCTCCTCCTTTTTTTCAGACCGTTTCATGCTCCTCATGTTTTTCAACACCGTTTCATGCTCCTCCTATTTTTCAGACCGTTTCATGATCCTCATAATTTTCAAACCTTTTGAAGCTCTTCATATATTTCACACCTTTTCAAGCTCTTCATGTTTTTCAACACCTTTTCATGCTCCTCCTATTTTTCAGACCGTTTCATGCTCCTCATATTTTCGACACATTTTGAAGCTCTTCATATTTTTCACAACTTTTGAAGCTCTTCATTTTTTCACACCTTTTCTGGCTCTTCGTGTTTTGAAGATCGGTTCATGCTCCTCCTATTTTTCGGCCCGTTTCATGCTCCTCACATTTTTGACACCTTTTGAAGCTCTTCATATTTTTCACACCTTTTAAGTATCTTTAAGTCTTTTAACACCGCTTCATGCTCCTACTATGTTTCACACCTTTTGAAGCTCTTCTTATTTTTCACACCTTTTCAGTATCTTCAAGTTTTTGATCCCTGCTTCATTGTCCTCCTATTTTTGACACCTTTAGAAGCTCTTCATATTTTTCACACCTTTTCAGGCTCTTCATGTTTTTGAACACCGTTTCATGCTCCTCACATTTTTGACACCTTTTGAAGCTCTTCATATTTTTCACACTTTTTGAGGCTCTTCATGTTTTTGAAGACCGCTTCATCCTCCTCCTATTTTTCAGACCGTTTCATGCTCCTCATATTTTTGACACCTTTTGAAGGTCTTCATACTTTTCACATCTTTTCAGTATCTTCACGTTTTGAACACCGCTTCATGCTCCTACTATGTTTCACACATTTTGAAGCTTTTTTATTTTTCAAACCTTTTCAAGCACTTCATGTTTTTGAACAACGCTTCATGCTCCTCATATTTTTCCCACCTTTTGAAGCTCTTCATATTTTTCACACCTTTTCAATCTCTTCAGGTTTTTGAACACCGGTTCCTGCTCCTCCTATTTTTCAGACCGTTTCATGCTCCTCATATTTTTGACACCTTTTCAAGCTCTTCATATTTTTTACACCTTTTCAAGCTCTTCATGTTTTTGAACACCGCTTCATGCTCCTCATATTTTTCACAGCTTTTGATGCTCTTCATATATTTCACACCTTTTCAATGTCTTCAAGTTTTTGAACACCGCTTCATGCTCCTCCTATTTTTCCCACCTTTTGAAGCTCTTATATTTTGCACAGCTTTTGAATCTCTTCATATTTTTCACTCCTTTTCAGGCTCTTCATATTTTTCACACCTTTTCAGGCTCTTCATATTTTTCAACACTGATTCATGCTACTCCTATTTTTCAGAACGTTTCATGCTCCTCATATATTTAACACCTTTTGAAGCTCTTCAAATATTTCACACCTTTTCAGGCACTTCTAGTTTTTGAAAACCGCTTCATGCTCCTCCTATTTTACAGACCGTTTCATGCTTCTCACGTTTTTGAACACCGTTTCATGCTCCTCCTATTTTCACACCATTTCGTGCTCCTCATATTTTTCACACTTTTTGAAGCTCTTCATATTTTTCACACCTTTTCATGCTCTTCATATTTTCAATACCGTTTCATACTGCTCCTATTTTTCAGAAAGTTTCATGCTCCTCATATTTTGACACCTTTTGAAGCTCTTCATATTTTTCACACCTATTCATGCTCTTCATTTTTTCAACACCATTTCATGCTCCTCCTATTTTTCAGACCATTTCATGCTCCTCATATTTTTCAAACCTTTTGAAGCTCTTCATATTTTCCACACCTTTTCATGTTCTTCATGTTTCCCAACACGGTTTCATGCTCCCACTATTTTTCAGATGGTTTCATGCTCCTCATATTTTTGACACCCTTTGAAGCTCTTCATATTTTTCACACCTTTTGAATCTCTTCATATTTTTCACTCCTTTTCAGTCTGTACATGTATTTTAACACCGTTTCATGCTCCTCCTATTTTTCAGACCGTTTCATGCTCCTCATATTTTTGACACCTTTTGAAGCTCTTCATATTTTTCACACCTTTTCAGGCTCTTTTCCACACCACTTCTTGCTGTTCCTATTTTTCACACCGTTTCACGCTCCTCATATTTTTCACACCTTTTGAAGCTCTTCATATTTTTCACACCTATTCATGCTCTTCATTTTTTCAACACCATTTCATGCTCCTCCTATTTTTCAGACCATTTCATGCTCCTCATATTTTTCAAACCTTTTGAAGCTCTTCATATTTTCCACACCTTTTCATGTTCTTCATGTTTCCCAACACGGTTTCATGCTCCCACTATTTTTCAGATGGTTTCATGCTCCTCATATTTTTGACACCCTTTGAAGCTCTTCATATTTTTCACACCTTTTGAATCTCTTCATATTTTTCACTCCTTTTCAGTCTGTACATGTATTTTAACACCGTTTCATGCTCCTCCTATTTTTCAGACCGTTTCATGCTCCTCATATTTTTGACACCATTTGAAGCTCTTCATATTTTTCACACCTTTTCAGGCTCTTCATGTTTTTGAACACCGGTTCATGCTCCTCCTAGTTTTCAGACCGTATCATGCTCCTCATATTTTTGACACCTTTTGAAGCTCTTCATATTTTTTACACCTTTTCAAGCTCTTCATGTTTTTGAACACCGCTTCACGCTCCTCATATTTTTCACACCTTTTGAAGCTCTTCATATATTTCACACCTTTTCAGTGTCTTCAAGTTTTTGAACACCGCTTCATGCTCCTCCTATTTTTCAGACCTTTTCATGCTCCTCATATTTTTGACATCTTTGAAAGCTCTTCATATTTTTTACAGCATTTCAAGCTCTTCATGTTTTTGAACACCGCTTCATGCTCCTCATATTTTTCACACCTTTTGAAGCTCTTCATATATTTCACACCTTTTCAGTGTCTTCAAGTTTTTGAACACCGTTTCATGCTCCTCCTATTTTTCAGACCGTTTCATGCTCCTCATATTTTGGACATCTTTGAAAGCTCTTCATATTTTTCACACGTTTTGAATCTCTTCATATTTTTCACACCCTTTCAGGCTCTTCATGTTTTTCAACACTGATTCATGCTCCTCCTATTTTTCAGACCTTTTCATGCTCCTCATATTTTTGACACCATTTGAAGCTCTTCATATATATCACACCTTTTTAGTGTCTTCAAGTTTTTGAACACCGCTTCATGCTCCTCCTATTGTACACAACTTTTGAAGTTCTTCATATTTTTCACACATTTTCATGATCTTCATGTTTTTCAACAACGTTCCATGCTCCTCCTATTTTTCAGACCGTTTCATACTCCTCATATTTTTGACGCTTTTTGAAGCTCTTCATATTTTTCACACCTTTTCAGGCTCTTCATGTTTTTGAACACGGCTTAATGCTCCTCCTAAATTTTAGACCGTTTCATGCTCCTCAAATTTTCCCACCTTCTGAAGCTCTTCATATTTTTCAAACCTTTTCAGCCTCTTCATGGTTTTCAACACCGTTTCACACTCCTCCTATTTTTCAGACCGTTTCATGCTTCTCATATTTTTCACACCATATCAGGCTTCATGTTTTTGAACACGGCTTCATGCTCCTCCTAAATTTCAGACCGTTTCATGCTCCTCATATTTTTGACACCTTTTGAAGCTCTTCATATTTTTTACACCTTTTCAGGCTCTTCATGTTTTTGAAAACGGCTTCATGCTCCTTCTAATTTTTAGACCGTTTCATGCTCCTCAAATTTTCCCACCTTCTGAAGCTCTTCTAATTTTTCAAACCTTTTCAGGCTCTTCATGTTTTTTAACACCGTTTCATGCTCCTCCTATTTTTCAGACCGTTTCATGCTCCTCATATTTTTGACACCTTTGAAGCTCTTCTTATTTTTCACACCTTTTCAGTATCTTCAAGTTTTTGTACACTGCTTCATGCTCCTCCTATTTTTGACACCTTTTGAATCTCTTCACATTTTTCACACCTTTTCAGGCACTTCATGTTTTTGAACACCGTTTCATGCTCCTCCTATTTTTCAAACCGTTTCATGCTCCTCATCTTTTTGACACCTTTTAAAGATCTTCATATTTTTCACACCTTTTCAGGCTCTTCATGTTTTTCAACGCTTTTTCATGCTACTCCTAATTTTCCGACCGTTCATGCACCTCATATTTTTGACACATTTTGAAGCTCTTCATATTTTTCATATCTTTTCAGGCTCTTCATGTTTTTGAAGACCGTTTCATGCTCCTCCTATTTTTCAGACCGTTTCATGCTCGTCATATTTTGACACCTTTTGAAGTTCTTCATATTTTTCACACCTTTTGAATCTCTTCATATTTTTCACACCTTTTCAGGCTCTTCATGTTTTCAACGCTCAATCATGCTACTCCTAATTTTCAGACCGTTCATGCTCCTCATATTTTTGACACATTTTGAAGCTCCTCATATTTTTCATACCTTTTCAGGTTCTTCATGTTTTGGAAGACCGCTTCATGCTCCTCCTAGTTTTCAGACCGTTTCATGCTCCTTATATTTTTAAAACCGTTTGAAGCTCTTCGTATTTTTCACATCTTTTCAATATCTTCAAGTTTTGGAACACCGCTTCATGCTCCTCCTGTTTTTCACACCTTTTGAAGCTCTTTATATTTTTCAAACATTTTCATGCTCTTCATGATTTTGAACACCGCTTCATGCTCCTCATATTTTTCCCACCTTTTGAAGCTCTTCATATTTTTCACACCTTTTCTTGCTCTTCATGTTTATCAACAGCGCTTCATCCTCCTCCTATTTTTCAGACCGTTCCCAGCTCCTCAAATTTTTCACACCTTTTGAAGGTCTTCATATTTTTCTCACCTTTTCAGGCTCTTCATGTTTTTCAACGCTGATTCATGCTACTCCTAATTTTCAGACCGTTCATGCTCCTCATATTTTTGAACCATTTTGAAGCTCTTCATTTTTTTCATACCTTTTCAGGCTCTTCATGTTTTTGAAGCCCGTTTCATGCTCCTCCTATTTTTCAGATCGTTACATGCTCCTCATATTTTTGACACCTTTTGAAGCTCTTCGTATTTTTCACACCTTTTCATGCTCTTCATGTTTTTCAATACCGTTTCACACTGCTCCTATTTTTCAGACAGTTTCATGCTCCTCATATTTTTGACATTTTTTGAAGCTCTTCATATTATTCACACATTTTCAGGCTCTTCATGTTTTTGAACATGGCTTCATGCTCCTCATAAATTTTAGACCGTTTCATGCTCCTCATATATGTCACACCTTTTGAAGCTCTTCATATATTTCACACTTTTTCAGGCTCTTCATGTTTTTCAACACCGTTTCATGCTCCTATTTTTCAGAGCGTTTCATGCTCCTCACGTTTTTCAACACCGTTTCATGCTCCTCCTGTTTTTCAGACCGTTACATGCTCCTCATATTTTTGACACCTTTTGAAGCTCTTCGTATTTTTCACACGTTTTCATGCTCTTCATGTTTTTCAATACCGTTTCACACTGCTCCTATTTTTCAGACAGTGTCATGCTCCTCATATTTTTGACATTTTTTTAAGCTCTTCATATTTTTCACACCATTTCAAGCTCTTCATGTTTTTGAACATCACTTCATGCTCCTCCTATTTTTCAGAAAGTTTCATGCTCCTCATATTTTGACACCTTTTGAAACTCTTCATATTTTTCACACCTATTCATGCTCTTCATTTTTTCAACACCATTTCATGCTCCTCCTATTTCAGACCGTTTCATGCTCCTCATATTTTTCAAACCTTTTGAAACTCTTCATATTTTCCAAACCTTTTAATGTTTTTCATGTTTTTCAACACGGTTTCATGCTCCCCTTATTTTTCAGATGTTTTCATGCTCCTCATATTTTTGACACCTTTTGAAGCTCTTCATATTTTTCACACCTTTTGAATCTCTTCATATTTTTCACACCTTTTCAGGCTCTTCATGATTTTCAACACAGATTTTGCTCCTCCTATTTTTCAGACCGTTCATGCTCCTCATATTTTTGACACCTTTTGAAATTCTTCACATTTTTCACACTTTTTGAAGCTCTTCATATTTTTCGCACCTTTCAGGCACTTCATGTTTTTGAAGACCGTTTCATGCTCCTCCTATTTTTCAGACCGTTTCATACACCTCATATTTTGACACCTTTTGAAGTTCTTCATAGTCTTCACACCTTTTCAAGATTTTCATGTTTTTGAACACTGCTTCATGCTCCTCATATTTTTCACACTTTTTAAAGATCTTCATATATTTCACACCTTTTCAGTGTCTTCAAGTTTTTGAACACCGCTTCATGCTCCTCCTACATTTCACACCTTTTAAAGCTCTTCATATTTTTCACACCTTTTCATGTTCTTCATTTTTTTCAACACCGTTTCATGCTCCTCCTATTTTTCAGACCGTTTCTTGCTCCTCATATTTTTGACGCCTTTTGAAGCTCTTCATATTTTTCACAGCTTTTCAGGCTCTTCATGTTTTTGAACATGGATTCATGCTCCTCCTAATTTTTAGACCGTCTCATGGTCCTAATATATTTGACACCTTTTGAACCTCTTCATATATTTCACACTTTTTCAGGCTCTTCATGTTTTTCAACACCGCTTCATGCTCCTCCTAATTTTGACACCTTTTGAATCTCTTCATATTTTTCACACCTTTTCAGGCTCTTCATGTTTTTGAACACCGTTTCATGCTCCTCCTATTTTTCAAACCATTTCATGCTCCTCATATTCTTGACACCTTTTGAAGCTCTTCATATTTTTCACACATTTTCAGGCTCTTCATGTTTTTGAAGACCGCTTCATGCTCCTCCTATTTTTCAGACCGTTTCATGCTCTTCATATTTTTAACACCTTTTGAAGCTCTTCATTTTTTTCACATCTTTTCAATATCTTCAAGTTTTGGAACACCGCTTCATGCTCCTCCTATTTTTCACACCTTTTGAAGCTCTTCATATTTTTCAAACCTTTTTAAGCTCTTCAAGTTTTTGAACACTGCTTCATGCTCCTCATATTTTTCCCACCTTTTGAAGCTCTTCATATTTTTCACACATTTTCATGCTCTTCATGTTTATCAAGACCGCTTCATCCTCCTCCTATTTTTCAGACCGTTACCTGCTCCTCATATTGTTCACACCTTTTGAAGGTCTTCATATTTTTCTCACCTTTTCAGGTTCTTCATGTTTCAACGCCATTTCATGCGCCTCCTATTTTTCAGAACGTTTCATGCTCCTCATATTTTTTTTTACCTTTTGAAGCTCTTCATATATTACACACCTTTTGAATCTCTTCATATTTTTCACACCTTTTCTGGCTCTTCATGTTTTTCAACACTGATTCATGCTACTCCTAATATTCAGACCGTTCATGCTCCTCATATTTTTGACACGTTTTGAAGCTCTTCATATTTTTCACACCTTTTCAGGCTCCTCAGGTTTTTGAAGACCGTTTCATGCTCCTCATATTTTTCAGACCGTTCATGCCCCTCATAATTTTGACAACTTTTGAAGCTCTTCAAATATTTCACACCGTTTCAGGCACTTCATATTTTTGAAGACCTTTTCATGCTCCTCCTGTTTTTCAGACCCTTTCATGCTTGTCATATTTTGACACCTTTTGAATCTCTTCATATTTTTCACACCTTTTCTGGCTCTTCATGTTTTTGAACACGGCTTCATGCTCCTCCTAATTTTTAGACAGTTTCATTCTCCTCATATATTTCACACTTTTTGAAGCTCTTCATATATTTCACACTTTTTCAGGCTCTTCATGCTTTGCAACACCGTTTCATGCTCCTCCTATTTTTCAGACCTTTTCATGCTCCTCATATATTTTACACCTTTTCAAGCTCTTCATATTTTTCACACCATGTCAGGCTTCATGTTTTTCAACACCGCTTCATGCTCCTCCTATTTTTCAGACCGTTTCATGCTCCTCATAATTTTGACACCTTTTGAATCTCTTCATATTTTTCACACCTTTTCAGGCTCTTCATGTTTTTGAACACCGCTTCGTCCTCCTCCTATTTTTCCGATCGTTTCACGCTCCCCATATTTTTCACACCTTTTGAAGGTCTTCATATTTTTCACACCTTTTCAGGCTTCATGTTTTGAACACCGCTTCATGCTCTTCCTATATTTCATACCGTTTCATGCTCCTCATATTTTTGACACATTTAGAATCTCTTCATATTATTCACACCTTTTCAGGCTCTTCATGTTTTTCAACACCGCTTCACGCTCCTCCTATTTTTCAGACCGTTTCATGCTGCTCATATTTTGACACCTTTTGAAGTTCTTCATAGTCTTCACACCTTTTCAAGATCTTCATGTTTTTGAACACTGCTTCATGCTCCTCATATTTTTCACATTTTTTGAAGATCTTCATATATTTCACACCTTTTCAGTGTCTTCAAGTTTTTGAACACCGCTTCATGCTCCTCCTACATTTCACACCTTTTAAAGCTCTTCATATTTTTCACACCTTTTCATGTTCTTCATGTTTTTCAACACCGTTTCATGCTCCTCCTATTTTTCAGACCGTTTCTTGCTCCTCATATTTTTGACGCCTTTTGAAGCTCTTCCTATTTTTCACAGCTTTTCAGGCTCTTCATGTTTTTGAACATGGATTCATGCTCCTCCTAATTTTTAGACCGTTTCATGGTCCTAATATATTTGACACCTTTTGAAGCTCTTCATATATTTCACACTTTTTCAGGCTCTTCATGTTTTTCAACACCGCTTCATGCTCCTCCTAATTTTGACACCTTTTCAATCTCTTCATATTTTTCACACCTTTTCAGGCTCTTCATGTTTTTGAACACCGTTTCATGCTCCTCCTATTTTTCAAACCGTTTCATGCTCCTCATATTCTTGACACCTTTTGAAGCTCTTCATATTTTTCACACATTTTCAGGCTCTTCATGTTTTTGAAGACCGCTTCATGCTCCTCCTATTTTTCAGACCGTTTCATGCTCTTCATATTTTTAACACCTTTTGAAGCTCTTCATTTTTTTCACATCTTTTCAATATCTTCAAGTTTTGGAACACCGCTTCATGCTCCTCCTATTTTTCACACCTTTTGAAGCTCTTCATATTTTTCAAACCTTTTCAAGCTCTTCAAGTTTTTGAACACTGCTTCATGCTCCTCATATTTTTCCCACCTTTTGAAGCTCTTCATATTTTTCACACATTTTTATGCTCTTCATGTTTATCAAGACCGCTTCATCCTCCTCCTATTTTTCAGACCGTTACCTGCTCCTCATATTGTTCACACCTTTTGAAGGTCTTCATATTTTTCTCACCTTTTCAGGTTCTTCATGTTTCAACACCCCTTCATGCTCCTCCTATTTTTCAGACAGTTTCATGCTGGTCATATTTTTGACACCTTTTGAAGCTCTTCATATTTTTCACACCTCTTCAGGCTCTTCATGTTTTTCAACACCGTTTCATGCTCCTCCTATTTTTCAGAGCGTTTCATGCTCCTCACGTTTTTCAACACCGTTTCATGCTCCTCCTATTTTCAGACCATTTCATGCTCCTCTTATTTTTCACACTTTTTGAAGCTCTTCATATTTTTCACACTTTTTGAGGCTCCTCATGTTTTTGAACACGGCTTCATGCTCCTCCTAAATTTCAGACCGTTTCATGCTCCTCATATTTTTGACGCCTTTTCAGGCTCTTCATATTTTTTACACCTTTTCAGGCTCTTCATGTTTTTGAAAACGGCTTCATGCTCCTTCTAATTTTTAGACCGTTTCATGCTCCTCAAATTTTCCCACCTTCTGAAGCTCTTCTAATTTTTCAAACCTTTTCAGGCTCTTCATGTTTTTTAACACCGTTTCATGCTCCTCCTATTTTTCAGACCGTTTCATGCTCCTCATATTTTTGACACCTTTGAAGCTCTTCTTATTTTTCACACCTTTTCAGTATCTTCAAGTTTTTGTACACTGCTTCATGCTCCTCCTATTTTTGACACCTTTTGAATCTCTTCACATTTTTCCCACCTTTTCAGGCTCTTCATGTTTTTGAACACGGATTCATGCTCCTCCTAATTTTCAGACCGTTTCATGCTCCTCATATTTTTGACGCCTTTTCAAGTTCTTCATATTTTTCACACCTTTTCAGTCTCCTCATGTTTTTGAACACGGCTTCATGCTCCTCCTAATTTTTAGACCGTTTCATGCTCGTCAAATTTTCCCACCTTCTGAAGCTCCTCTTATTTTTCAAAATTTTTCAGGTTCTTCATGTCTTTCGACACCTTTTCATGCTCCTCCTATTTTTCAGACCGTTTCATGCTCCTCACGTTTTTCAACACCGTTTCATGCTCCTCCTATTTTCAGACCATTTCATGCTCCTCATATTTTTGACACCTTTTGAAGCTCTTCTTATTTTTCACACCTTTTCAGTATCTTCAAGTTTTTGAACACCGCTTCATGCTCCTCCTATATTTGACACCTTTTGAATCTCTTCATATTTTTCACACCTTATCAGGCTCTTCATGTTTTTGAACACCGTTTCATGCTCCTCCTATTTTTCAAACCGTTTCATGCTCCTCATATTTTTGACACCTTTTGAAGCTCTTCATATTTTTCACACCTTTTCAGGCTCTTCATGTTTTTGAAGACCGCTTCATGCTCCTCCTATTTTTCAGACCGTTTCATGCTCCTCATATTTTTAACACCTTTTGAAGCTCTTCATATTTTTCACAGCTTTTCAATATCTTCAAGTTTTGGAACACCGCTTCATGCTCCTCCTATTTTTCACACCTTTTGAAGCTCTTCATATTTTTCAAACCTTTTCAAGCTCTTCATGTTTTTGAGCACCACTTCATGCTCCTCATATTTTTCCCACCTTTTGAAGCTCTTCATATTTTTCACACCTTTTCTTGCTCTTCATGTTTATCAAGACCGCTTCATCCTCCTCCTATTTTTCAGACCGTTTGCTGCTCCTCATATTTTTCACACCTTTTGAAGGTCTTCATATTTTTCTTACCTTTTCAGGTTCTTCATGTTTCAACACCGTTTCATGCGCCTCCTATTTTTCAGAACGTTTCATGCTCCTCATATTTTTTTCACCTTTTGAAGCTCTTCCTATTTTTCAAAACTTTTCAAGCACTTCATGTTTTTGAACAACGCTTCATGCTCCTCATATTTTTCCCACCTTTTTAAGCTCTTCATATTTTTCACACCTTTACAGGCTCTTCAAGTTTTTCAACACCGTTTCATCCTCCTCCGATTTTTCAGACCGTTTTGTGCTCCTCATATATTTCACACCTTTTGAAGCTCTTCATATTTTTCACACCATTTCAGGCTTCATGTTTTTCAAAACCGCTTCTTGCTCCTCCTATTTTCAGACCGTTTCATGCTCGTCATATTTTAACACCTTTTGAAGGTCTTCATATTTTTCACACCTTTTCAGGCTCTTCATGTTTTTCAACACCGCTTGATCCTCCTCCTATTTTTCAGACCGTTTCATGCTCCTCATATATTTCACACCTTTTGAATCTCTTCTTATTTTTCAAACATTTTCAGGCTCTTCATGTTTTTGAACACCGCTTCATCCTGCTCCTATTTTTCAGACCGTTTCATGCTCCTCATATTTTTCACACCTTTTGAAGCTCTTCATATTTTTCACACCTTTTCTGGCTTCAAGTTTTGAACACCGCTTCATGCTCCTCCTATTTTTCTTACAGTTTCATGCTCCTCATATTTTTGACACCTTTTGAAGCTCTTCATAATTTTCACACCTTCTCAGGCTCTTCATGTTTTTCAACACCGTTTCATGCTCCTCCTATTTTTAGACCGTTCATGCTCCTCATATTTTTGACAACTTTTGAAGCTCTTCAAATAGTTCACACCTTTTCAGGCACTTCATGTTTTTGAAGACCGTTTCATGCTCCTCCTATTTTTCAGACGGTTTCATGCTCCTCACGTTTTTCAACACCGTTTCATGCTCCTCCTATTTTCAGACCATTTCAGGCTCCTCATATTTTTCACAGTTTTTGAAGCTCTTCATATTTTTCACACCTTTTGAGGCTCTTCAAGTTTTTGAACACGGATTCATGCTCCTCCTAATTTTCAGACCGTTTCATGCTCCTCATATTTTTGACGCCTTTTCAAGTTCTTCATATTTTTCACACCTTTTCAGTCTCCTCATGTTTTTGAACACGGCTTCATGCTCCTCCTAATTTTTAGACCGTTTCATGCTCGTCAAATTTTCCCACCTTCTGAAGCTCCTCTTATTTTTCAAAACTTTTCAGGTTCTTCATGTCTTTCGACACCATTTCATGCTCCTCCTATTTTTCAGACCGTTTCATGCTCCTCACGTTTTTCAACACCGTTTCATGCTCCTCCTATTTTCAGACCATTTCATGCTCCTCATATTTTTGACACCTTTTGAAGCTCTTCTTATTTTTCACACCTTTTCAGTATCTTCAAGTTTTTGAACACCGCTTCATGCTCCTCCTATATTTGACACCTTTTGAATCTCTTCATATTTTTCACACCTTATCAGGCTCTTCATGTTTTTGAACACCGTTTCATGCTCCTCCTATTTTTCAAACCGTTTCATGCTCCTCATATTTTTGACACCTTTTGAAGCTCTTCATATTTTTCACACCTTTTCAGGCTCTTCATGTTTTTGAAGACCGCTTCATGCTCCTCCTATTTTTCAGACCGTTTCATGCTCCTCATATTTTTAACACCTTTTGACGCTCTTCATATTTTTCACAGCTTTTCAATATCTTCAAGTTTTGGAACACCGCTTCATGCTCCTCCTATTTTTCACACCTTTTGAAGCTCTTCATATTTTTCAAACCTTTTCAAGCTCTTCATGTTTTTGAACACCACTTCATGCTCCTCATATTTTTCCCACCTTTTGAAGCTCTTCATATTTTTCACACCTTTTCTTGCTCTTCATGTTTATCAAGACCGCTTCATCCTCCTCCTATTTTTCAGACCGTTTCCTGTTCCTCATATTTTTCACACCTTTTGAAGGTCTTCATATTTTTCTTACCTTTTCAGGTTCTTCATGTTTCAACACCGTTTCATGCGCCTCCTATTTTTCAGAACGTTTCATGCTCCTCATATTTTTTTCACCTTTTGAAGCTCTTCATATTTTTCACACCTTTTGAATCTCTTCATATTTTTCACACCCTTTCAGGCTCTTCATGTTTTTCAACACTGATTCATGCTACTCCTTATTTTCAGACCGTTCATGCTCCTCATATTTTTGACACATTTTGAAGCTCTTCATATTTTTCACACCTTTTCAGGCTCTTCATGTTTTTCAACACTGTTTCATGCTCCTCATATTTTTGACACATTTTGAAGCTCTTCATATTTTTCACACCATTTCAGGCTTCATGTTCTTCAACACCGTTTCACGCTCCTCATATTTTTCACACCTTTTGAATCTCTTCATATTTTTCACACCATTTCAGGCTCCTCAGGTTTTTGAAGACCGTTTCATGCTCCTCCTATTTTTCAGACCGTTCATGCCCCTCATAATTTTGACAACTTTTGAAGCTCTTCAAATATTTCACACCGTTTCAGGCACTTCATATTTTTGAAGACCGTTTCATGCTCCTCCTGTTTTTCAGACCCTTTCATGCTTGTCATATTTTGACACCTTTTGAATCTCTTCATATTTTTCACACCTTTTCTGGCTCTTCATGTTTTTGAACACGGCTTCATGCTCCTCCTAATTTTTAGACCGTTTCATTCTCCTCATATATTTCACACTTTTTAAAGCTCTTCATATATTTCACACTTTTTCAGGCTCTTCATGCTTTTCAACACCGTTTCATGCTCCTCCTATTTTTCAGACCTTTTCATGCTCCTCATATATTTTACACATTTTCAAGCTCTTCATATTTTTCACACCATGTCATGCTTCATGTTTTTCAACACCGCTTCATGCTTCTCCTATTTTTCAGACCGTTTCATGCTCGTCATATTTTTACACTTTTTGAAGCTCTTCATATTTTTCACACCTTTTCAGGCTCTTCATGTTTTTCAACACCGCTTGATTCTCCTCCTATTTTTCAGACTGTTTCATGCTCCTCATATTTTTGACACCTTTTGAATCTCTTCATATTTTTCACACCTTTTCAGGCTCTTCATGTTTTTGAACATCGCTTCGTCCTCCTCCTATTTTTCCGACCGTTTCACGCTCCTCATATTTTTCACACCTTTTGAAGTTCTTCATATTTTTCACACCTTTTCAGGCTTCATGTTTTGAACACCACTTCATGCTCTTCCTATATTTCATACCGTTTCATGCTCCTCCTATTTTTGACACATTTAGAATCTCTTCATATTATTCACACCTTTTCAGGCTCTTCATGTTTTTCAACACCGCTTCATGCTCCTCCTATTTTTCAGACCGTTTCATGCTGCTCATATTTTTGACACCTTTTGAAGCTCTTCATATTTTTCACACCTCTTCAGGCTCTTCATGTTTTTCAACACCGTTTCATGCTCCTCCTATTTTTCAGAGCGTTTCATGCTCCTCACGTTTTTCAACACCGTTTCATGCTCCTCCTATTTTCAGACCATTTCATGCTCCTCTTATTTTTCACACTTTTTGAAGCTCTTCATATTTTTCACACTTTTTGAGGCTCCTCATGTTTTTGAACACGGCTTCATGCTCCTCCTAAATTTCAGACCGTTTCATGCTCCTCATATTTTTGACGCCTTTTCAGGCTCTTCATATTTTTTACACCTTTTCAGGCTCTTCATGTTTTTGAAAACGGCTTCATGCTCCTTCTAATTTTTAGACCGTTTCATGCTCCTCAAATTTTCCCACCTTCTGAAGCTCTTCTAATTTTTCAAACCTTTTCAGGCTCTTCATGTTTTTTAACACCGTTTCATGCTCCTCCTATTTTTCAGACCGTTTCATGCTCCTCATATTTTTGACACCTTTGAAGCTCTTCTTATTTTTCACACCTTTTCAGTATCTTCAAGTTTTTGTACACTGCTTCATGCTCCTACTATTTTTGACACCTTTTGAATCTCTTCACATTTTTCACACCTTTTCAGGCACTTCATGTTTTTGAACACCGTTTCATGCTCCTCCTATTTTTCAAACCGTTTCATGCTCCTCATCTTTTTGACACCTTTTAAAGATCTTCATATTTTTCACACCTTTTCAGGCTCTTCATGTTTTTCAACGCTTTTTCATGCTACTCCTAATTTTCAGACCGTTCATGCACCTCATATTTTTGACACATTTTGAAGCTCTTCATATTTTTCATATCTTTTCAGGCTCTTCATGTTTTTGAAGACCGTTTCATGCTCCTCCTATTTTTCAGACCGTTTCATGCTCATCATATTTTGACACCTTTTGAAGCTCTTCATATTTTTCACACCTTTTGAATCTCTTCATATTTTTCACACCTTTTCAGGCTCTTCATGTTTTTCAACGCTCAATCATGCTACTCCTAATTTTCAGACCGTTCATGCTCCTCATATTTTTGACACATTTTGAAGCTCCTCATATTTTTCATACCTTTTCAGGTTCTTCATGTTTTGGAAGACCGCTTCATGCTCCTCCTAGTTTTCAGACCGTTTCATGCTCCTTATATTTTTAAAACCGTTTGAAGCTCTTCATATTTTTCACATCTTTTCAATATCTTCAAGTTTTGGAACACCGCTTCATGCTCCTCCTGTTTTTCACACCTTTTGAAGCTCTTTATATTTTTCAAACATTTTCATGCTCTTCATGATTTTGAACACCGCTTCATGCTCCTCATATTTTTCCCACCTTTTGAAGCTCTTCATATTTTTCACACCTTTTCTTGCTCTTCATGTTTATCAACAGCGCTTCATCCTCCTCCTATTTTTCAGACCGTTCCCAGCTCCTCAAATTTTTCACACCTTTTGAAGGTCTTCATATTTTTCTCACCTTTTCAGGCTCTTCATGTTTTTCAACGCTGATTCATGCTACTCCTAATTTTCAGACCGTTCATGCTCCTCATATTTTTGAACCATTTTGAAGCTCTTCATTTTTTTCATACCTTTTCAGGCTCTTCATGTTTTTGAAGCCCGTTTCATGCTCCTCCTATTTTTCAGACCGTTACATGCTCCTCATATTTTTGACACCTTTTGAAGCTCTTCGTATTTTTCACACCTTTTCAGGCTCTTCATGTTTTTCAATACCGTTTCACACTGCTCCTATTTTTCAGACAGTTTCATGCTCCTCACATTTTTGACATTTTTTGAAGCTCTTCATATTATTCACACCTTTTCTGTCTCTTCATGTTTTCAACACCACTTCATGCTCCTCCTATTTTTCACACCTTTTTAAGCTCTTCATATTTTTCACAACTTTTCTGTATCTTCAAGTTTTTGAACACAGCTTCATGCTCCTCCTATTTTTCACACCTTTTGAAGCTCTCCTTATTTTTCACACCTTTTCAGTATCTTCAAGTTTTTGAACACTGCTTCATGCTCCTCATATTTTTGACATTTTTTGAAGCTCTTCATATTTTTCACACCTTTTCAGGCTCTTCATGTTTTTCAACACCGCTTGATTCTCCTCCTATTTTTCAGACTGTTTCATGCTCCTCATATTTTTGACACCTTTTGAATCTCTTCATATTTTTCACACCTTTTCAGGCTCTTCATGTTTTTGAACATCGCTTCGTCCTCCTCCTATTTTTCCGATCGTTTCACGCTCCTCATATTTTTCACACCTTTTGAAGGTCTTCATATTTTTCACACCTTTTCAGGCTTCATGTTTTGAACACCGCTTCATGCTCTTCCTATATTTCATACCGTTTCATGCTCCTCCTATTTTTGACACATTTAGAATCTCTTCATATTATTCACACCTTTTCAGGCTCTTCATGTTTTTCAACACCGCTTCATTCTCCTCCTATTTTTCAGACCGTTTCATGCTGCTCATATTTTTGACACCTTTTGAAGCTCTTCATATTTTTCACACCTCTTCAGGCTCTTCATGTTTTTCAACACCGTTTCATGCTCCTCCTATTTTTCAGAGCGTTTCATGCTCCTCACGTTTTTCAACACCGTTTCATGCTCCTCCTATTTTCAGACCATTTCATGCTCCTCTTATTTTTCACACTTTTTGAAGCTCTTCATATTTTTCACACTTTTTGAGGCTCCTCATGTTTTTGAACACGGCTTCATGCTCCTCCTAAATTTCAGACCGTTTCATGCTCCTCATATTTTTGACGCCTTTTCAGGCTCTTCATATTTTTTACACCTTTTCAGGCTCTTCATGTTTTTGAAAACGGCTTCATGCTCCTTCTAATTTTTAGACCGTTTCATGCTCCTCAAATTTTCCCACCTTCTGAAGCTCTTCTAATTTTTCAAACCTTTTCAGGCTCTTCATGTTTTTTAACACCGTTTCATGCTCCTCCTATTTTTCAGACCGTTTCATGCTCCTCATATTTTTGACACCTTTGAAGCTCTTCTTATTTTTCACACCTTTTCAGTATCTTCAAGTTTTTGTACACTGCTTCATGCTCCTACTATTTTTGACACCTTTTGAATCTCTTCACATTTTTCACACCTTTTCAGGCACTTCATGTTTTTGAACACCGTTTCATGCTCCTCCTATTTTTCAAACCGTTTCATGCTCCTCATCTTTTTGACACCTTTTAAAGATCTTCATATTTTTCACACCTTTTCAGGCTCTTCATGTTTTTCAACGCTTTTTCATGCTACTCCTAATTTTCAGACCGTTCATGCACCTCATATTTTTGACACATTTTGAAGCTCTTCATATTTTTCATATCTTTTCAGGCTCTTCATGTTTTTGAAGACCGTTTCATGCTCCTCCTATTTTTCAGACCGTTTCATGCTCGTCATATTTTGACACCTTTTGAAGCTCTTCATATTTTTCACACCTTTTGAATCTCTTCATATTTTTCACACCTTTTCAGGCTCTTCATGTTTTTCAACGCTCAATCATGCTACTCCTAATTTTCAGACCGTTCATGCTCCTCATATTTTTGACACATTTTGAAGCTCCTCATATTTTTCATACCTTTTCAGGTTCTTCATGTTTTGGAAGACCGCTTCATGCTCCTCCTAGTTTTCAGACCGTTTCATGCTCCTTATATTTTTAAAACCGTTTGAAGCTCTTCATATTTTTCACATCTTTTCAATATCTTCAAGTTTTGGAACACCGCTTCATGCTCCTCCTGTTTTTCACACCTTTTGAAGCTCTTTATATTTTTCAAACATTTTCATGCTCTTCATGATTTTGAACACCGCTTCATGCTCCTCATATTTTTCCCACCTTTTGAAGCTCTTCATATTTTTCACACCTTTTCTTGCTCTTCATGTTTATCAACAGCGCTTCATCCTCCTCCTATTTTTCAGACCGTTCCCAGCTCCTCAAATTTTTCACACCTTTTGAAGGTCTTCATATTTTTCTCACCTTTTCAGGCTCTTCATGTTTTTCAACGCTGATTCATGCTACTCCTAATTTTCAGACCGTTCATGCTCCTCATATTTTTGAACCATTTTGAAGCTCTTCATTTTTTTCATACCTTTTCAGGCTCTTCATGTTTTTGAAGCCCGTTTCATGCTCCTCCTATTTTTCAGACCGTTACATGCTCCTCATATTTTTGACACCTTTTGAAGCTCTTCGTATTTTTCACACCTTTTCATGCTCTTCATGTTTTTCAATACCGTTTCACACTGCTCCTATTTTTCAGACAGTTTCATGCTCCTCATATTTTTGACATTTTTTGAAGCTCTTCATATTTTTCACACCTTTTCTGTCTCTTCATGTTTTCAACACCACTTCATGCTCCTCCTATTTTTCACACCTTTTTAAGCTCTTCATATTTTTCACAACTTTTCTGTATCTTCAAGTTTTTGAACACAGCTTCATGCTCCTCCTATTTTTCACACCTTTTGAAGCTCTCCATATTTTTCACACCTTTTCAGTATCTTCAAGTTTTTGAACACTGCTTCATGCTCCTCATATTTTTGACATTTTTTGAAGCTCTTCATATTTTTCACACCATTTCGAGCTCTTCATGTTTTTGAACATCACTTCATGCGCCTCCTATTTTTCAGAAAGTTTCATGCTCCTCATATTTTGACACCTTTTGAAACTCTTCATATTTTTCACAGCTTTTCTGTCTCTTCATGTTTTCAACACCACTTCATGCTCCTCCTATTTTTCACACCTTTTTAAGCTCTTCATATTTTTCACAACTTTTCTGTATCTTCAAGTTTTTGAACACAGCTTCATGCTCCTCCTATTTTTCACACCTTTTGAAGCTCTCCTTATTTTTCACACCTTTTCAGTATCTTCAAGTTTTTGAACACTGCTTCATGCTCCTCCTATTTTTGACACCTTTTGAAGATCTTCATATTTTTCACACCTTTTCAGGCTCTTCATGATTTTCAACACTGAATCATGCTACTCCTAATTTTCAGACCATTCATGCTCCTCATATTTTTGACACCTTTTGAAGCTCTTCATATATTTCACACCTTTTCAAGCTCTTCATGTTTTTCAACACCTTTTCATGCTCCTCCTATTTTTCAGACCGTTTCATGCTCCTCATATTTTCTACACTTTTTGAAGTTCTTCATATTTTTCACAACTTTTGAAGCTCTTCATTTTTTCACACCTTTTCTGGCTCTTCATGTTTTTCAAGATCAGTTCATGCTCCTGCTATTTTTCAGCCCGTTTCATGCTCCTCATATTTTTGACACCATTTGAAGCTCTTCATATTTTTCACACCTTTTTAGTATCTTTTAGTTTTTGAACACCGTTTCATGCTCCTCACATTTTTCACACCTTTTGAAGCTCTTCATATTTTCCACACTTTTTGAAGCTCTTCATGTTTTTGAAGACCGCTTCAACCTCCTCCTATTTTTCAGACTGTTTCATGCTCCTCATATTTTTGACACCTTTTGAAGGTCTTCATAATTTTCACATCTTTTCATTATCTTCAAGTTTTGAACACCGCATCATGCTCCTCCTATTTTTCACAACTTTTGAAGCTCTTCCTATTTTTCAAAACTTTTCAAGCACTTCATGTTTTGGAACAAGGCTTCATGCTTCTCATATTTTTCCCACCTTTTTAAGCTCTTCATATTTTTCACACCTTTTCAGGCTTTATGTTTTTCAACACCGCTTCATGCTCCTCCTATTTTTCAGACCGTTTCATGCTCGTCATATTTTTACACTTTTTGAAGCTCTTCATATTTTTCACACCTTTTCAGGCTCTTCATGTTTTTCAACACCGCTTGATGCTCCTCCTATTTTTCAGACCGTTTCATGCTCCTCATAATTTTGACACCTTTTGAATCTCTTCATATTTTTCACACCTTTTCAGGCTCTTCAAGTTTTGGAACACCGCTTCGTCCTCCTCCTATTTTTCCGACCGTTTCACGCTCCTCATATTTTTCACACCTTTTGAAGGTCTTCATATTTTTCACACCTTTTCAGGCTTCATGTTTTGAACACCGCTTCATGCTCTTCCTATATTTCATACCGTTTCATGCTCCTCATATTTTTGACACATTTAGAATCTCTTCATATTATTCACACCTTTTCAGGCTCTTCATGTTTTTCAACACCGCTTCATGCTCCTCCTATTTTTCAGACCGTTTCATGCTGCTCATATTTTTGACACCTTTTGAAGCTCTTCATATTTTTCACACCTTTTCAGGCTCTTCATGTTTTTGAACACCGCTTCATCCTGCTCCTATTTTTCAGACCGTTTCATGCTCCTCATATTTTTCACACCTTTTGAAGCTCTTCATATTTTTCACACCTTTTCTGGCTTCAAGTTTTGAACACCGCTTCATGCTCCTCCTATTTTTCTTACAGTTTCATGCTCCTCATACTTTTGACACCTTTTGAAGCTCTTCATATTTTTCACACCTTCTCAGGCTCTTCATGTTTTTCAACACCGTTTCATGCTCCTCCTATTTTTAGACCGTTCATGCTCCTCATATTTTTGACAACTTTTGAAGCTCTTCAAATAGTTCACACCTTTTCAGGCACTTCATGTTTTTGAAGACCGTTTCATGCTCCTCACGTTTTTCAACACCGTTTCATGCTCCTCCTATTTTCAGACCATTTCATGCTCCTCATATTTTTCACAGTTTTTGAAGCTCTTCATATTTTTCACACCTTTTGAGGCTCTTCAAGTTTTTGAACACGGATTCATGCTCCTCCTAATTTTCAGACCGTTTCATGCTCCTCATATTTTTGACGCCTTTTCAAGTTCTTCATATTTTTCACACCTTTTCAGTCTCCTCATGTTTTTGAATACGGCTTCATGCTCCTCCTAATTTTTAGACCGTTTCATGCTCCTCAAATTTTCCCACCTTCTGAAGCTCCTCTTATTTTTCAAAACTTTTCAGGTTCTTCATGTCTTTCGACACCTTTTCATGCTCCTCCTATTTTTCAGACCGTTTCATGCTCCTCACGTTTTTCAACACCGTTTCATGCTCCTCCTATTTTCAGACCATTTCATGCTCCTCATATTTTTCACAGTTTTTGAAGCTCTTCATACTTTTCACACCTTTTGAGGCTCTTCAAGTTTTTGAACACGGATTCATGCTCCTCCTAATTTTCAGACCATTTCATGCTCCTAATATTTTTGACACCTTTTGAAGCTCTTCTTATTTTTCACACCTTTTCAGTATCTTCAAGTTTTTGAACACCGCTTCATGCTCCTCCTATATTTGACACCTTTTGAATCTCTTCATATTTTTCACACCTTATCAGGCTCTTCATGTTTTTCAACACTGTTTCATGCTCCTCCTATTTTTCAGAGCGTTTCATGCTCCTCACGTTTTTCAACACCGTTTCATGCTCCTCCTATTTTCAGACCATTTCATGCTCCTCTTTTTTTTCACACTTTTTGAAGCTCTTCATATTTTTCACACTTTTTGAGGCTCCTCATGTTTTTGAACACGGCTTCATGATCCTCCTAAATTTCAGACCGTTTCATGCTCCTCATATTTTTGACGCCTTTTCAGGCTCTTCATATTTTTTACACCTTTTCAGGCTCTTCATGTTTTTGAAAACGGCTTCATGCTCCTTCTAATTTTTAGACCGTTTCATGCTCCTCAAATTTTCCCACCTTCTGAAGCTCTTCTTATTTTTCAAACCTTTTCAGGCTCTTCATGTTTTTTAACACCGTTTCATGCTCCTCCTATTTTTCAGACCGTTTCATGCTCCTCATATTTTTGACACCTTTGAAGCTCTTCTTATTTTTCACACCTTTTCAGTGTCTTCAAGTTTTTGTACACTGCTTCATGCTCCTCCTATTTTTGAAACCTTTTGAATCTCTTCACATTTTTCACACCTTTTCAGGCTCTTCATGTTTTTGAACACCGTTTCATGCTCCTCCTATTTTTCAAACCGTTTCATGCTCCTCATCTTTTTGACACCTTTTAAAGATCTTCATATTTTTCACACCTTTTCAGGCTCTTCATGTTTTTCAACGCTTTTTCATGCTACTCCTAATTTTCAGACCATTCATGCACCTCATATTTTTGACACATTTTGAAGCTCTTCATATTTTTCATATCTTTTCAGGCTCTTCATGTTTTTGAAGACCGTTTCATGCTCCTCCTATTTTTCAGACCGTTTCATGCTCGTCATATTTTGACACCTTTTGAAGCTCTTCATATTTTTCACACCTTTTGAATCTCTTCATATTTTTCACACCTTTTCAGGCTCTTCATGTTTTTCAACGCTCAATCATGCTACTCCTAATTTTCAGACCGTTCATGCTCCTCATATTTTTGACACATTTTGAACCTCCTCATATTTTTCATACCTTTTCAGGTTCTTCATGTTTTGGAAGACCGCTTCATGCTCCTCCTAGTTTTCAGACCGTTTCATGCTCCTTATATTTTTAAAACCGTTTGAAGCTCTTCATATTTTTCACATCTTTTCAATATCTTCAAGTTTTGGAACACCGCTTCATGCTCCTCCTGTTTTTCACACCTTTTGAAGCTCTTTATATTTTTCAAACATTTTCTTGCTCTTCATGTTTATCAACAGCGCTTCATCCCCCCAGCCCGTTTCATGCTCCTCCTATTTTTCAGACCGTTTCATGCTCATCATATTTTGACACCTTTTGAAGCTCTTCATATTATTCACACATTTTCAGGCTCTTCATGTTTTTGAACATGGCTTCATGCTCCTCATAAATTTTAGACCGTTTCATGCTCCTCATATATGTCACACCTTTTGAAGCTCTTCATATATTTCACACTTTTTCAGGCTCTTCATGTTTTTCAACACCGTTTCATGCTCCTCCTATATTTCAGAGCGTTTGATGCTCCTCGCGTTTTTCAACACCGTTTCATGCTCCTCCTGTTTTTCAGACCGTTACATGCTCCTCATATTTTTGACACCTTTTGAAGCTCTTCGTATTTTTCACACCTTTTCATGCTCTTCATGTTTTTCAATACCGTTTCACACTGCTCCTATTTTTCAGACAGTGTCATGCTCCTCATATTTTTGACATTTTTTAAAGCTCTTCATATTTTTCACACCATTTCGAGCTCTTCATGTTTTTGAACATCACTTCATGCTCCTCCTATTTTTCAGAAAGTTTCATGCTCCTCATATTTTGACACCTTTTGAAACTCTTCATATTTTTCACACCTATTCATGCTCTTCATTTTTTCAACACCATTTCATGCTCCTCCTATTTTTCAGACCGTTTCATGCTCCTCATATTTTTCAAACCTTTTGAAACTCTTCATATTTTCCAAACCTTTTAATGTTTTTCATGTTTTTCAACACGGTTTCATGCTCCCCTTATTTTTCAGATGTTTTCATGCTCCTCATATTTTTGACACCTTTTGAAGCTCTTCATATTTTTCACACCTTTTGAATCTCTTCATATTTTTCACACCTATTCAGGCTCTTCATGATTTTCAACACTGATTTTGCTCCTCCTATTTTTCAGACCGTTCATGCTCCTCATATTTTTGACACCTTTTGAAATTCTTCACATTTTTCACACCTTTTGAAGCTCTTCATATTTTTCGCACCTTTTCATGATCTTCATGTTTTTCAACACCGTTTCATGCTCCTCCTATTTTTTAGACCGTTTCTTGCTCCTCATATTTTTGACGCCTTTTGAAGCTCTTCATATTTTTCACAGCTTTTCAGGCTCTTCATGTTTTTGAACATGGATTCATGCTCCTCCTAATTTTTAGACCGTTTCATGGTCCTAATATATTTGACACCTTTTGAAGCTCTTCATATATTTCACACTTTTTCAGGCTCTTCATGTTTTTCAACACCGCTTCATGCTCCTCCTAATTTTGACACCTTTTGAAGCTCTTCATATTTTTCACACCTTTTCAGGCTCTTCATGTTTTTGAAGACCGCTTCATGCTCCTCCTATTTTTCAGACCGTTTCATGCTCCTCATATTTTTAACACCTTTTGAAGCTCTTCATATTTTTCACATCTTTTCAATATCTTCAAGTTTTGGAACACCGTTTCATGCTCCTCCATTTTTCACACCTTTTGAAGCTCTTCATATTTTTCAAACCTTTTCAAGCTCTTCAAGTTTTTGAACACTGCTTCATGCTCCTCATATTTTTCCCACCTTTTGAAGCTCTTCATATTTTTTACACATTTTCATGCTCTTCATGTTTATCAAGACCGCTTCATCCTCCTCCTATTTTTCAGACCGTTACCTGCTCCTCATATTGTTCACACCTTTTGAAGGTCTTCATACTTTTCTCACCTTTTCAGGTTCTTCATGTTTCAACGCCATTTCATGCGCCTCCTATTTTTCAGAACGTTTCATGCTCCTCATATTTTTTTTACCTTTTGAAGCTCTTCATATATTACACACCTTTTGAATCTCTTCATATTTTTCACACCTTTTCTGGCTCTTCATGTTTTTCAACACTGATTCATGCTACTCCTAATATTCAGACCGTTCATGCTCCTCATATTTTTGACACGTTTTGAAGCTCTTCATATTTTTCACACCTTTTCAGGCTCCTCAGGTTTTTAAAGACCGTTTTATGCTCCTCCTATTTTTCAGACCGTTCATGCCCCTCATAATTTTGACAACTTTTGAAGCTCTTCAAATATTTCACACCGTTTCAGGCACTTCATATTTTTGAAGACAGTTTCATGCTCCTCCAATTTTTCAGACCCTTTCATGCTTGTCATATTTTGACACCTTTTGAATCTCTTCATATTTTTCACACCTTTTCTGGCTCTTCATGTTTTTGAACACGGCTTCATGCTCCTCCTAATTTTTAGACCGTTTCATTCTCCTCATATATTTCACACTTTTTGAAGCTCTTCATATATTTCACACTTTTTCAGGCTCTTCATGTTTTTCAACACCGTTTCATGCTCCTCCTATTTTTCAGACCTTTTCATGCTCCTCATATATTTTACACCTTTTCAAGCTCTTCATATTTTTCACACCATGTCAGGCTTCATGTTTGTCAACACCGCTTCATGCTCCTCCTATTTTTCAGACCGTTTCATGCTCGTCATATTTTTACACTTTTTGAAGCTCTTCATATTTTTCACACCTTTTCAGGCTCTTCATGTTTTTCAACACCGCTTGATGCTCCTCCTATTTTTCAGACCGTTTCATGCTCCTCATATTTTTGACACCTTTTGAATCTCTTCATATTTTTCACACCTTTTCAGGCTCTTCATGTTTTTGAACACCGCTTCGTCCTCCTCCTATTTTTCCGACCGTTTCACGCTCCTCATATTTTTCACACCTTTTGAAGGTCTTCATATTTTTCACACCTTTTCAGGCTTCATGTTTTGAACACCGCTTCATGCTCTTCCTATATTTCATACCGTTTCATGCTCCTCATATTTTTGACACATTTAGAATCTCTTCATATTATTCACACCTTTTCAGGCTCTTCATGTTTTTCAACACCGCTTCATGCTCCTCCTATTTTTCAGACCGTTTCATGCTGCTCATATTTTTGACACCTTTTGAAGCTCTTCATATTTTTCACACCTCTTCAGGCTCTTCATGTTTTTCAACACCGTTTCATGCTCCTCCTATTTTTCAGAGCGTTTCATGCTCCTCCTATTTTCAGACCATTTCATACTCCTCTTATTTTTCACACTTTTTGAAGCTCTTCATATTTTTCACACTTTTTGAGGCTCCTCATGTTTTTGAACACGGCTTCATGATCCTCCTAAATTTCAGACCGTTTCATGCTCCTCATATTTTTGACGCCTTTTCAGGCTCTTCATATTTTTTACACCTTTTCAGGCTCTTCATGTTTTTGAAAACGGCTTCATGCTCCTTCTAATTTTTAGACCGTTTCATGCTCCTCAAATTTTCCCACCTTCTGAAGCTCTTCTAATTTTTCAAACCTTTTCAGGCTCTTCATGTTTTTTAACACCGTTTCATGCTCCTCCTATTTTTCAGACCGTTTCATGCTCCTCATATTTTTGACACCTTTGAAGCTCTTCTTATTTTTCACACCTTTTCAGTATCTTCAAGTTTTTGTACACTGCTTCATGCTCCTCCTATTTTTGACACCTTTTGAATCTCTTCACATTTTTCACACCTTTTCAGGCTCTTCATGTTTTTGAACACCGTTTCATGCTCCTCCTATTTTTCAAACCGTTTCATGCTCCTCATCTTTTTGACACCTTTTAAAGATCTTCATATTTTTCACACCTTTTCAGGCTCTTCATATTTTTCAACGCTTTTTCATGCTACTCCTAATTTTCAGACCGTTCATGCACCTCATATTTTTGACACATTTTGAAGCTCTTCATATTTTTCATATCTTTTCAGGCTCTTCATGTTTTTGAAGACCGTTTCATGCTCCTCCTATTTTTCAGACCGTTTCATGCTCGTCATATTTTGACACCTTTTGAAGCTCTTCATATTTTTCACACCTTTTGAATCTCTTCATATTTTTCACACCTTTTCAGGCTCTTCATGTTTTTCAACGCTCAATCATGCTACTCCTAATTTTCAGACCGTTCATGCTCCTCATATTTTTGACACATTTTGAACCTCCTCATATTTTTCATACCTTTTCAGGTTCTTCATGTTTTGGAAGACTGCTTCATGCTACTCCTAGTTTTCAGACCGCTTCATGCTCCTTATATTTTTAAAACCGTTTGAAGCTCTTCATATTTTTCACATCTTTTCAATATCTTCAAGTTTTGGAACACCGCTTCATGCTCCTCCTGTTTTTCACACCTTTTGAAGCTCTTTATATTTTTCAAACATTTTCATGCTCTTCATGTTTTTGAACACCGCTTCATGCTCCTCATATTTTTCCCACCTTTTGAAGCTCTTCATATTTTTCACACCTTTTGAATCTCTTCATATTTTTCACACCTTTTCAGGCTCTTCATGATTTTCAACACTGATTTTGCTCCTCCTATTTTTCAGACCGTTCATGCTCCTCATATTTTTGACACCTTTTGAAATTCTTCACATTTTTCACACCTTTTGAAGCTCTTCATATTTTTCGCACCTTTTCATGATCTTCATGTTTTTCAACACCGTTTCATGCTCCTCCTATTTTTTAGACCGTTTCTTGCTCCTCATATTTTTGACGCCTTTTGAAGCTCTTCATATTTTTCACAGCTTTTCAGGCTCTTCATGTTTTTGAACATGGATTCATGCTCCTCCTAATTTTTAGACCGTTTCATGGTCCTAATATATTTGACACCTTTTGAAGCTCTTCATATATTTCACCCTTTTTCAGGCTCTTCATGTTTTTCAACACCGCTTCATGCTCCTCCTAATTTTGACACCTTTTGAAGCTCTTCATATTTTTCACACCTTTTCAGGCTCTTCATGTTTTTGAAGACCGCTTCATGCTCCTCCTATTTTTCAGACCGTTTCATGCTCCTCATATTTTTAACACCTTTTGAAGCTCTTCATATTTTTCACATCTTTTCAATATCTTCAAGTTTTGGAACACCGCTTCATGCTCCTCCTATTTTTCACACCTTTTGAAGCTCTTCATATTTTTCAAACCTTTTCAAGCTCTTCAAGTTTTTGAACACTGCTTCATGCTCCTCATATTTTTCCCCCCTTTTGAAGCTCTTCATATTTTTTACACATTTTCATGCTCTTCATGTTTATCAAGACCGCTTCATCCTCCTCCTATTTTTCAGACCGTTACCTGCTCCTCATATTGTTCACACCTTTTGAAGGTCTTCATACTTTTCTCACCTTTTCAGGTTCTTCATGTTTCAACGCCATTTCATGCGCCTCCTATTTTTCAGAACGTTTCATGCTCCTCATATTTTTTTTACCTTTTGAAGCTCTTCATATATTACACACCTTTTGAATCTCTTCATATTTTTCACACCTTTTCTGGCTCTTCATGTTTTTCAACACTGATTCATGCTACTCCTAATATTCAGACCGTTCATGCTCCTCATATTTTTGACACGTTTTGAAGCTCTTCATATTTTTCACACCTTTTCAGGCTCCTCAGGTTTTTAAAGACCGTTTTATGCTCCTCCTATTTTTCAGACCGTTCATGCCCCTCATAATTTTGACAACTTTTGAAGCTCTTCAAATATTTCACACCGTTTCAGGCACTTCATATTTTTGAAGACAGTTTCATGCTCCTCCAATTTTTCAGACCCTTTCATGCTTGTCATATTTTGACACCTTTTGAATCTCTTCATATTTTTCACACCTTTTCTGGCTCTTCATGTTTTTGAACACGGCTTCATGCTCCTCCTAATTTTTAGACCGTTTCATTCTCCTCATATATTTCACACTTTTTGAAGCTCTTCATATATTTCACACTTTTTCAGGCTCTTCATGCTTTTCAACACTGTTTCATGCTCCTCCTATTTTTCAGACCTTTTCATGCTCCTCATATATTTTACACCTTTTCAAGCTCTTCATATTTTTCACACCATGTCAGGCTTCATGTTTGTCAACACCGCTTCATGCTCCTCCTATTTTTCAGACCGTTTCATGCTCGTCATATTTTTACACTTTTTGAAGCTCTTCATATTTTTCACACCTTTTCAGGCTCTTCATGTTTTTCAACACCGCTTGATGCTCCTCCTATTTTTCAGACCGTTTCATGCTCCTCATATTTTTGACACCTTTTGAATCTCTTCATATTTTTCACACCTTTTCAGGCTCTTCATGTTTTTGAACACCGCTTCGTCCTCCTCCTATTTTTCCGACCGTTTCACGCTCCTCATATTTTTCACACCTTTTGAAGGTCTTCATATTTTTCACACCTTTTCAGGCTTCATGTTTTGAACACCGCTTCATGCTCTTCCTATATTTCATACCGTTTCATGCTCCTCATATTTTTGACACATTTAGAATCTCTTCATATTATTCACACCTTTTCAGGCTCTTCATGTTTTTCAACACCGCTTCATGCTCCTCCTATTTTTCAGACCGTTTCATGCTGCTCATATTTTTGACACCTTTTGAAGCTCTTCATATTTTTCACACCTCTTCAGGCTCTTCATGTTTTTCAACACCGTTTCATGCTCCTCCTATTTTTCAGAGCGTTTCATGCTCCTCCTATTTTCAGACCATTTCATACTCCTCTTATTTTTCACACTTTTTGAAGCTCTTCATATTTTTCACACTTTTTGAGGCTCCTCATGTTTTTGAACACGGCTTCATGATCCTCCTAAATTTCAGACCGTTTCATGCTCCTCATATTTTTGACGCCTTTTCAGGCTCTTCATATTTTTTACACCTTTTCAGGCTCTTCATGTTTTTGAAAACGGCTTCATGCTCCTTCTAATTTTTAGACCGTTTCATGCTCCTCAAATTTTCCCACCTTCTGAAGCTCTTCTAATTTTTCAAACCTTTTCAGGCTCTTCATGTTTTTTAACACCGTTTCATGCTCCTCCTATTTTTCAGACCGTTTCATGCTCCTCATATTTTTGACACCTTTGAAGCTCTTCTTATTTTTCACACCTTTTCAGTATCTTCAAGTTTTTGTACACTGCTTCATGCTCCTCCTATTTTTGACACCTTTTGAATCTCTTCACATTTTTCACACCTTTTCAGGCTCTTCATGTTTTTGAACACCGTTTCATGCTCCTCCTATTTTTCAAACCGTTTCATGCTCCTCATCTTTTTGACACCTTTTAAAGATCTTCATATTTTTCACACCTTTTCAGGCTCTTCATATTTTTCAACGCTTTTTCATGCTACTCCTAATTTTCAGACCGTTCATGCACCTCATATTTTTGACACATTTTGAAGCTCTTCATATTTTTCATATCTTTTCAGGCTCTTCATGTTTTTGAAGACCGTTTCATGCTCCTCCTATTTTTCAGACCGTTTCATGCTCGTCATATTTTGACACCTTTTGAAGCTCTTCATATTTTTCACACCTTTTGAATCTCTTCATATTTTTCACACCTTTTCAGGCTCTTCATGTTTTTCAACGCTCAATCATGCTACTCCTAATTTTCAGACCGTTCATGCTCCTCATATTTTTGACACATTTTGAACCTCCTCATATTTTTCATACCTTTTCAGGTTCTTCATGTTTTGGAAGACTGCTTCATGCTACTCCTAGTTTTCAGACCGCTTCATGCTCCTTATATTTTTAAAACCGTTTGAAGCTCTTCATATTTTTCACATCTTTTCAATATCTTCAAGTTTTGGAACACCGCTTCATGCTCCTCCTGTTTTTCACACCTTTTGAAGCTCTTTATATTTTTCAAACATTTTCATGCTCTTCATGTTTTTGAACACCGCTTCATGCTCCTCATATTTTTCCCACCTTTTGAAGCTCTTCATATTTTTCACACCTTTTGAATCTCTTCATATTTTTCACACCTTTTCAGGCTCTTCATGATTTTCAACACTGATTTTGCTCCTCCTATTTTTCAGACCGTTCATGCTCCTCATATTTTTGACACCTTTTGAAATTCTTCACATTTTTCACACCTTTTGAAGCTCTTCATATTTTTCGCACCTTTTCATGATCTTCATGTTTTTCAACACCGTTTCATGCTCCTCCTATTTTTTAGACCGTTTCTTGCTCCTCATATTTTTGACGCCTTTTGAAGCTCTTCATATTTTTCACAGCTTTTCAGGCTCTTCATGTTTTTGAACATGGATTCATGCTCCTCCTAATTTTTAGACCGTTTCATGGTCCTAATATATTTGACACCTTTTGAAGCTCTTCATATATTTCACACTTTTTCAGGCTCTTCATGTTTTTCAACACCGCTTCATGCTCCTCCTAATTTTGACACCTTTTGAAGCTCTTCATATTTTTCACACCTTTTCAGGCTCTTCATGTTTTTGAAGACCGCTTCATGCTCCTCCTATTTTTCAGACCGTTTCATGCTCCTCATATTTTTAACACCTTTTGAAGCTCTTCATATTTTTCACATCTTTTCAATATCTTCAAGTTTTGGAACACCGCTTCATGCTCCTCCTATTTTTCACACCTTTTGAAGCTCTTCATATTTTTCAAACCTTTTCAAGCTCTTCAAGTTTTTGAACACTGCTTCATGCTCCTCATATTTTTCCCACCTTTTGAAGCTCTTCATATTTTTTACACATTTTCATGCTCTTCATGTTTATCAAGACCGCTTCATCCTCCTCCTATTTTTCAGACCGTTACCTGCTCCTCATATTGTTCACACCTTTTGAAGGTCTTCATACTTTTCTCACCTTTTCAGGTTCTTCATGTTTCAACGCCATTTCATGCGCCTCCTATTTTTCAGAACGTTTCATGCTCCTCATATTTTTTTTACCTTTTGAAGCTCTTCATATATTACACACCTTTTGAATCTCTTCATATTTTTCACACCTTTTCTGGCTCTTCATGTTTTTCAACACTGATTCATGCTACTCCTAATATTCAGACCGTTCATGCTCCTCATATTTTTGACACGTTTTGAAGCTCTTCATATTTTTCACACCTTTTCAGGCTCCTCAGGTTTTTAAAGACCGTTTTATGCTCCTCCTATTTTTCAGACCGTTCATGCCCCTCATAATTTTGACAACTTTTGAAGCTCTTCAAATATTTCACACCGTTTCAGGCACTTCAAATTTTTGAAGACAGTTTCATGCTCCTCCAATTTTTCAGACCCTTTCATGCTTGTCATATTTTGACACCTTTTGAATCTCTTCATATTTTTCACACCTTTTCTGGCTCTTCATGTTTTTGAACACGGCTTCATGCTCCTCCTAATTTTTAGACCGTTTCATTCTCCTCATATATTTCACACTTTTTGAAGCTCTTCATATATTTCACACTTTTTCAGGCTCTTCATGCTTTTCAACACTGTTTCATGCTCCTCCTATTTTTCAGACCTTTTCATGCTCCTCATATATTTTACACCTTTTCAAGCTCTTCATATTTTTCACACCATGTCAGGCTTCATGTTTGTCAACACCGCTTCATGCTCCTCCTATTTTTCAGACCGTTTCATGCTCGTCATATTTTTACACTTTTTGAAGCTCTTCATATTTTTCACACCTTTTCAGGCTCTTCATGTTTTTCAACACCGCTTGATGCTCCTCCTATTTTTCAGACCGTTTCATGCTCCTCATATTTTTGACACCTTTTGAATCTCTTCATATTTTTCACACCTTTTCAGGCTCTTCATGTTTTTGAACACCGCTTCGTCCTCCTCCTATTTTTCCGACCGTTTCACGCTCCTCATATTTTTCACACCTTTTGAAGGTCTTCATATTTTTCACACCTTTTCAGGCTTCATGTTTTGAACACCGCTTCATGCTCTTCCTATATTTCATACCGTTTCATGCTCCTCATATTTTTGACACATTTAGAATCTCTTCATATTATTCACACCTTTTCAGGCTCTTCATGTTTTTCAACACCGCTTCATGCTCCTCCTATTTTTCAGACCGTTTCATGCTGCTCATATTTTTGACACCTTTTGAAGCTCTTCATATTTTTCACACCTCTTCAGGCTCTTCATGTTTTTCAACACCGTTTCATGCTCCTCCTATTTTTCAGAGCGTTTCATGCTCCTCCTATTTTCAGACCATTTCATACTCCTCTTATTTTTCACACTTTTTGAAGCTCTTCATATTTTTCACACTTTTTGAGGCTCCTCATGTTTTTGAACACGGCTTCATGATCCTCCTAAATTTCAGACCGTTTCATGCTCCTCATATTTTTGACGCCTTTTCAGGCTCTTCATATTTTTTACACCTTTTCAGGCTCTTCATGTTTTTGAAAACGGCTTCATGCTCCTTCTAATTTTTAGACCGTTTCATGCTCCTCAAATTTTCCCACCTTCTGAAGCTCTTCTAATTTTTCAAACCTTTTCAGGCTCTTCATGTTTTTTAACACCGTTTCATGCTCCTCCTATTTTTCAGACCGTTTCATGCTCCTCATATTTTTGACACCTTTGAAGCTCTTCTTGTTTTTCACACCTTTTCAGTATCTTCAAGTTTTTGTACACTGCTTCATGCTCCTCCTATTTTTGACACCTTTTGAATCTCTTCACATTTTTCACACCTTTTCAGGCTCTTCATGTTTTTGAACACCGTTTCATGCTCCTCCTGTTTTTCAGACCGTTACATGCTCCTCATATTTTTGACACCTTTTGAAGCTCTTCGTATTTTTCACACCTTTTCATGCTCTTCATGTTTTTCAATACCGTTTCACACTGCTCCTATTTTTCAGACAGTTTCATGCTCCTCATATTTTTGACTTTTTTTGAAGCTCTTCATATTTTTCACACCATTTCGAGCTCTTCATGTTTTTGAACATCACTTCATGCTCCTCCTATTTTTCAGAAAGTTTCATGCTCCTCATATTTTGACACCTTTTGAAACTCTTCATATTTTTCACACCTTTTCTGTCTCTTCATGTTTTCAACACCACTTTATGCTCCTCCTATTTTTCACACCTTTTTAAGATCTTCATATTTTTCACAACTTTTCTGTATCTTCAAGTTTTTGAACACAGCTTCATGCTCCTCCTATTTTTCACACCTTTTGAAGCTCTTCTTATTTTTCACACCTTTTCAGTATCTTCAAGTTTTTGAACACTGCTTCATGCTCCTCCTATTTTTGACACCTTTTGAAGATCTTCATATTTTTCACACCTTTTCAGGCTCTTCATGTTTTTCAACACCACTTCATGCTCCTCCTATTTTTCACACCTTTTCTGGCTCTTCATGTTTTTCAACACTGAATCATGCTACTCCTAATTTTCAGACCATTCATGCTCCTCATATTTTTCACAACTTTTGAAGCTCTTCATTTTTTCACACCTTTTCTGGCTCTTCATGTTTTTCAAGATCGGTTCATGCTCCTCCTATTTTTCAGCCTGGTTCATGCTCCTCATATTTTTGACACCTTTTGAAGCTCTTCATATTTTTCACACCTTTTAAGTATCTTTACGTTTTTGAACACCGCTTCATGCTCCTCCTATTTTTCACACCTTTTGAAGCTCTTCTTATTTTTCACACCTTTTCAGTATCTTCAAGTTTTTGAACACTGCTTCATTGTCCTCCTATTTTTGACACCTTTTGAAGCTCTTCATATTTTTCACACCTTTTAAATATCTTTAAGTTTTTGAACACCGTTTCATGCTCCTCACATTTTTCACACCTTTTGAAGCTCTTCATATTTTTCACACCTTTTCAGGCTCTTCATGTTTTTCAACACCGCTTGATCCTCCTCCTATTTTTCAGACCGTTTCATGCTCCTCATATATTTCACACCTTTTGAATCTCTTCTTATTTTTCAAACCTTTTCAGGCTCTTCATGTTTTTGAACACTGCTTCATCCTGCTCCTATTTTTCAGACCGTTTTATGCTCCTCATATTTTTCACACCTTTTGAAGCTCTTCATATTTTTCACACCTTTTCTGGCTTCAAGTTTTGAACACCGCTTCATGCTCCTCCTATTTTTCTTACAGTTTCATGCTCCTCATATTTTTGACACCTTTTGAAGCTCTTCATATTTTTCACACCTTCTCAGGCTCTTCATGTTTTTGAAGACCGTTTCATGCTCCTCCTATTTTTAGACCGTTCATGCTCCTCATATTTTTGATAACTTTTGAAGCTCTTCAAATAGTTCACACCTTTTCAGGCACTTCATGTTTTTGAAGACCGTTTCATGCTCCTCCTATTTTTCAGACCATTTCATGCTCCTCATATTTTTCACAGTTTTTGAAGCTCTTCATATTTTTCACACCTTTTGAGGCCCTTCAAGTTTTTGAACACGGATTCATGCTCCTCCTAATTTTCAGACCGTTTCATGCTCCTCATATTTTTGACGCCTTTTCAAGTTCTTCATATTTTTCACACCTTTTCAGTCTCCTCATGTTTTTGAACACGGCTTCATGCTCCTCCTAATTTTTAGACCGTTTCATGCTCCTCAAATTTTCCCACCTTCTGAATCTCCTCTTATTTTTCAAAACTTTTCAGGTTCTTCATGTCTTTCAACACCTTTTCATGCTCCTCCTGTTTTTCAGACCGTTTCATGCTCCTCATATTTTTGACACCTTTTGAAGCTCTTCTTATTTTTCACACCTTTTCAGTATCTTCAAGTTTTTCAACACCGTTTCATGCTCCTCCTATATTCGACACCTTTCGAATCTCTTCATATTTTTCACACCTTTTCAGGCTCTTCATGTCTTTCAACACCGTTTCATGCACCTCCTATTTTTCAGAACGTTTCATGCTCCTCATATTTTTTTCACCTTTTGAAGCTCTTCATATTTTACACACCTTTTGAATCTCTTCATATTTTTCACACCCTTTCAGGCTCTTCATGTTTTTCAACACTGATCCATGCTACTCCTAATTTTCAGACCGTTCATGCTCCTCATATTTTTGACACATTTTGAAGCTCTTCATATTTTTCACACCTTTTCAGGGTTCATGTTTTTAAACACCGCTTCATGCTCCTCCTATTTTTCATATCGTTTCATGCTCCCCATATTTTTGACACTTTTTGAAACTCTTCATATTTTTCACACCTTTTGAAGCTCTTCATATTTTTCACACCTTTTCAGGCTCTTCATGTTTTTCAACACCTTTTCATGCTCCTCATTTTTTTCACACCTTTTGAAGCTCTTCATATTTTTCACACCATTTCAGGCTTCATGTTTTTCAACACCGCTTCATGATCCTCTTATTTTTCAGACCGTTTCATACTCCTCATATTTTTGACACCTATTGAAGTTCTTCATAGTTTTCACACCTTTTCAAGATCTTCATGTTTTTGAACACTGCTTCAAGCTCCTCGCATTTTTCACACCTTTTGAAGCTCTTCATATATTTCACACCTTTTCAGTGTCTTCAAGTTTTTGAACACCGCTTCATGCTCCTCCTACTTTTCACACCTTTTAAAGCTCTTTATATTTTTCACACCTTTTCAGGCTCTTCATGTTTTTCAAGACCGTTTCATGCTCCTCATTTTTTTCACACCTTTTGAAGCTCTTCATATTTTTCACACCATTTCAGGCTTCATGTTTTTCAACACCTCTTCATGCTCCTCCTATTTTTCAGCCCGTTTCATGCTCCTCATATTTTTGACACCTTTTGAAGCTCTTCATATTTTTCACACCTTTTAAGTATCTTTAAGTTTTTGAACACCGCTTCATGCTCCTCCTATTTTTCACACCTTTTGAAGCTCTTCTTATTTTTCACACCTTTTCAGTATCTTCAAGTTTTTGAACACTGCTTCATTGTCCTCCTATTTTTGACACCTTTTGAAGCTCTTCATATTTTTCACAGCTTTTCAGGCTCTTCATGTTTTTGAACATGGCTTCATGCTCCTCCTAATTTTTAGACCGTTTCATGGTCCTAATATATTTGACATCTTTTGAAGCTCTTCATATATTTCACACTTTTTCAGGCTCTTCATGTTTTTCAACACCGCTTCATGCTCCTCCTATTTTTGACACCTTTTGAATCTCTTCATATTTTTCACACCTTTTCAGGCTCTTCATGTTTTTGAACAACGTTTTATGCTCCTCCTATTTTTCAAACCGTTTCATGCTCCTCATATTTTTAACACCTTTTGAAGCTCTTCATATTTTTCACATCTTTTCAATCTCTTCAAGTTTTGGAACACCGCTTCATGCTCCTCCTATTTTTCACAACTTTTGAAGCTCTTCATATTTTTCAAAACTTTTCAAGCTCTTCATGTTTTTGAACACTGCTTCATGCTCCTCATATTTTTCCCACCTTTTGAAGCTCTTCATATTTTTCACACATTTTCATGCTCTTCATGTTTATCAAGACCGCTTCATCCTCCTCCTATTTTTCAGACCGTTACCTGCTCCTCATATTTTTCACACCTTTTGAAGGTGTTCATATTTTTCTCACCTTTTCAGGTTCTTCATGTTTCAACGCCATTTCATGCGCCTCCTATTTTTCAGAACGTTTCATGCTCCTCATATTTTTTTCACCTTTTGAAGCTCTTCATATTTTACACACTTTTTGAATCTCTTCATATTTTTCACACCTTTTCTGGCTCTTCATGTTTTTCAACACTGATTCATGCTACTCCTAATTTTCAGACCGTTCATGCTCCTCATATTTTTGACACATTTTGAAGCTCTTCATATTTTTCACACCTTTTCAGGCTCCTCAGGTTTTTGAAGACCGTTTCATGCTCCTCTTATTTTTCAGACCGTTCATGCCCCTCATATTTTTGACAACTTTTGAAGCTCTTCAAATATTTCACACAGTTTCAGGCACTTCATATTTTTAAGACAGTTTCATGCTCCTCCTATTTTTCAGACCCTTTCATGCTCGTCATATTTTGACACCTTTTGAAGCTGTTCATATTTTTTCACACCTTTTCAGGCTCTTCATGTTTTTGAACACGGCTTCATGCTCCTCCTAATTTTTAGACCGTTTCATTCTCCTCATATATTTCACACCTTTTGAAGCTCTTCATATATTTCACACTTTTTCAGGCTCTTCATGTTTTTCAACACCGTTTCATGCTCCTCCTATTTTTCAGACCGTTTCATGCTCCTCCTATTTTCAGACCATTTCATACTCCTCTTATTTTTCACACTTTTTGAAGCTCTTCATATTTTTCACACTTTTTGAGGCTCCTCATGTTTTTGAACACGGCTTCATGATCCTCCTAAATTTCAGACCGTTTCATGCTCCTCATATTTTTGACGCCTTTTCAGGCTCTTCATATTTTTTACACCTTTTCAGGCTCTTCATGTTTTTGAAAACGGCTTCATGCTCCTTCTAATTTTTAGACCGTTTCATGCTCCTCAAATTTTCCCACCTTCTGAAGCTCTTCTAATTTTTCAAACCTTTTCAGGCTCTTCATGTTTTTTAACACCGTTTCATGCTCCTCCTATTTTTCAGACCGTTTCATGCTCCTCATATTTTTGACACCTTTGAAGCTCTTCTTATTTTTCACACCTTTTCAGTATCTTCAAGTTTTTGTACACTGCTTCATGCTCCTCCTATTTTTGACACCTTTTGAATCTCTTCACATTTTTCACACCTTTTCAGGCTCTTCATGTTTTTGAACACCGTTTCATGCTCCTCCTGTTTTTCAGACCGTTACATGCTCCTCATATTTTTGACACCTTTTGAAGCTCTTCGTATTTTTCACACCTTTTCATGCTCTTCATGTTTTTCAATACCGTTTCACACTGCTCCTATTTTTCAGACAGTTTCATGCTCCTCATATTTTTGACTTTTTTTGAAGCTCTTCATATTTTTCACACCATTTCGAGCTCTTCATGTTTTTGAACATCACTTCATGCTCCTCCTATTTTTCAGAAAGTTTCATGCTCCTCATATTTTGACACCTTTTGAAACTCTTCATATTTTTCACACCTTTTCTGTCTCTTCATGTTTTCAACACCACTTTATGCTCCTCCTATTTTTCACACCTTTTTAAGCTCTTCATATTTTTCACAACTTTTCTGTATCTTCAAGTTTTTGAACACAGCTTCATGCTCCTCCTATTTTTCACACCTTTTGAAGCTCTTCTTATTTTTCACACCTTTTCAGTATCTTCAAGTTTTTGAACACTGCTTCATGCTCCTCCTATTTTTGACACCTTTTGAAGATCTTCATATTTTTCACACCTTTTCAGGCTCTTCATGTTTTTCAACACCACTTCATGCTCCTCCTATTTTTCACACCTTTTCAGGCTCTTCATGTTTTTCAACACTGAATCATGCTACTCCTAATTTTCAGACCATTCATGCTCCTCATATTTTTCACAACTTTTGAAGCTCTTCATTTTTTCACACCTTTTCTGGCTCTTCATGTTTTTCAAGATCGGTTCATGCTCCTCCTATTTTTCAGCCTGGTTCATGCTCCTCATATTTTTGACACCTTTTGAAGCTCTTCATATTTTTCACACCTTTTAAGTATCTTTACGTTTTTGAACACCGCTTCATGCTCCTCCTATTTTTCACACCTTTTGAAGCTCTTCTTATTTTTCACACCTTTTCAGTATCTTCAAGTTTTTGAACACTGCTTCATTGTCCTCCTATTTTTGACACCTTTTGAAGCTCTTCATATTTTTCACACCTTTTAAATATCTTTAAGTTTTTGAACACCGTTTCATGCTCCTCACATTTTTCACACCTTTTGAAGCTCTTCATATTTTTCACACCTTTACAGGCTCTTCATGTTTTTCAACACCGCTTGATCCTCCTCCTATTTTTCAGACCGTTTCATGCTCCTCATATATTTCACACCTTTTGAATCTCTTCTTATTTTTCAAACCTTTTCAGGCTCTTCATGTTTTTGAACACTGCTTCATCCTGCTCCTATTTTTCAGACCGTTTTATGCTCCTCATATTTTTCACACCTTTTGAAGCTCTTCATATTTTTCACACCTTTTCTGGCTTCAAGTTTTGAACACCGCTTCATGCTCCTCCTATTTTTCTTACAGTTTCATGCTCCTCATATTTTTGACACCTTTTGAAGCTCTTCATATTTTTCACACCTTCTCAGGCTCTTCATGTTTTTGAAGACCGTTTCATGCTCCTCCTATTTTTAGACCGTTCATGCTCCTCATATTTTTGATAACTTTTGAAGCTCTTCAAATAGTTCACACCTTTTCAGGCACTTCATGTTTTTGAAGACCGTTTCATGCTCCTCCTATTTTTCAGACCATTTCATGCTCCTCATATTTTTCACAGTTTTTGAAGCTCTTCATATTTTTCACACCTTTTGAGGCCCTTCAAGTTTTTGAACACGGATTCATGCTCCTCCTAATTTTCAGACCGTTTCATGCTCCTCATATTTTTGACGCCTTTTCAAGTTCTTCATATTTTTCACACCTTTTCAGTCTCCTCATGTTTTTGAACACGGCTTCATGCTCCTCCTAATTTTTAGACCGTTTCATGCTCCTCAAATTTTCCCACCTTCTGAATCTCCTCTTATTTTTCAAAACTTTTCAGGTTCTTCATGTCTTTCAACACCTTTTCATGCTCCTCCTGTTTTTCAGACCGTTTCATGCTCCTCATATTTTTGACACCTTTTGAAGCTCTTCTTATTTTTCACACCTTTTCAGTATCTTCAAGTTTTTCAACACCGTTTCATGCTCCTCCTATATTCGACACTTTTCGAATCTCTTCATATTTTTCACACCTTTTCAGGCTCTTCATGTCTTTCAACACCGTTTCATGCGCCTCCTATTTTTCAGAACGTTTCATGCTCCTCATATTTTTTTCACCTTTTGAAGCTCTTCATATTTTACACACCTTTTGAATCTCTTCATATTTTTCACACCCTTTCAGGCTCTTCATGTTTTTCAACACTGATCCATGCTACTCCTAATTTTCAGACCGTTCATGCTCCTCATATTTTTGACACATTTTGAAGCTCTTCATATTTTTCACACCTTTTCAGGGTTCATGTTTTTAAACACCGCTTCATGCTCCTCCTATTTTTCATATCGTTTCATGCTCCCCATATTTTTGACACTTTTTGAAACTCTTCATATTTTTCACACCTTTTGAAGCTCTTCATATTTTTCACACCTTTTCAGGCTCTTCATGTTCTTCAACACCTTTTCATGCTCCTCATTTTTTTCACACCTTTTGAAGCTCTTCATATTTTTCACACCATTTCAGGCTTCATGTTTTTCAACACCGCTTCATGATCCTCTTATTTTTCAGACCGTTTCATACTCCTCATATTTTTGACACCTTTTGAAGTTCTTCATAGTTTTCACACCTTTTCAAGATCTTCATGTTTTTGAACACTGCTTCATGCTCCTTGCATTTTTCACACCTTTTTAAGCTCTTCATATATTTCACACCTTTTCAGTGTCTTCAAGTTTTTGAACACCGCTTCATGCTCCTCCTACTTTTCACACCTTTTAAAGCTCTTTATATTTTTCACACCTTTTCAGGCTCTTCATGTTTTTCAACACCGTTTCATGCTCCTCATTTTTTTCACACCTTTTGAAGCTCTTCATATTTTTCACACCATTTCAGGCTTCATGTTTTTCAACACCTCTTCATGCTCCTCCTATTTTTCAGCCCGTTTCATGCTCCTCATATTTTTGACACCTTTTGAAGCTCTTCATATTTTTCACACCTTTTAAGTATCTTTAAGTTTTTGAACACCGCTTCATGCTCCTCCTATTTTTCACACCTTTTGAAGCTCTTCTTATTTTTCACACCTTTTCAGTATCTTCAAGTTTTTGAACACTGCTTCATTGTCCTCCTATTTTTGACACCTTTTGAAGCTCTTCATATTTTTCACAGCTTTTCAGGCTCTTCATGTTTTTGAACATGGCTTCATGCTCCTCCTAATTTTTAGACCGTTTCATGGTCCTAATATATTTGACATCTTTTGAAGCTCTTCATATATTTCACACTTTTTCAGGCTCTTCATGTTTTTCAACACCGCTTCATGCTCCTCCTATTTTTGACACCTTTTGAATCTCTTCATATTTTTCACACCTTTTCAGGCTCTTCATGTTTTTGAACAACGTTTTATGCTCCTCCTATTTTTCAAACCGTTTCATGCTCCTCATATTTTTAACACCTTTTGAAGCTCTTCATATTTTTCACATCTTTTCAATCTCTTCAAGTTTTGGAACACCGCTTCATGCTCCTCCTATTTTTCACAACTTTTGAAGCTCTTCATATTTTTCAAAACTTTTCAAGCTCTTCATGTTTTTGAACACTGCTTCATGCTCCTCATATTTTTCCCACCTTTTGAAGCTCTTCATATTTTTCACACATTTTCATGCTCTTCATGTTTATCAAGACCGCTTCATCCTCCTCCTATTTTTCAGACCGTTACCTGCTCCTCATATTTTTCACACCTTTTGAAGGTGTTCATATTTTTCTCACCTTTTCAGGTTCTTCATGTTTCAACGCCATTTCATGCGCCTCCTATTTTTCAGAACGTTTCATGCTCCTCATATTTTTTTCACCTTTTGAAGCTCTTCATATTTTACACACTTTTTGAATCTCTTCATATTTTTCACACCTTTTCTGGCTCTTCATGTTTTTCAACACTGATTCATGCTACTCCTAATTTTCAGACCGTTCATGCTCCTCATATTTTTGACACATTTTGAAGCTCTTCATATTTTTCACACCTTTTCAGGCTCCTCAGGTTTTTGAAGACCGTTTCATGTTCCTCTTATTTTTCAGACCGTTCATGCCCCTCATATTTTTGACAACTTTTGAAGCTCTTCAAATATTTCACACAGTTTCAGGCACTTCATATTTTTAAGACAGTTTCATGCTCCTCCTATTTTTCAGACCCTTTCATGCTCGTCATATTTTGACACCTTTTGAAGCTGTTCATATTTTTTCACACCTTTTCAGGCTCTTCATGTTTTTGAACACGGCTTCATGCTCCTCCTAATTTTTAGACCGTTTCATTCTCCTCATATATTTCACACCTTTTGAAGCTCTTCATATATTTCACACTTTTTCAGGCTCTTCATGTTTTTCAACACCGTTTCATGCTCCTCCTATTTTTCAGACCGTTTCATGCTCCTCATATATTTTACACCTTTTCAAGCTCTTCATATTTTTCACACCATGTCAGGCTTCATTTTTTTCAACACCGCTTCATGATCCTCTTATTTTTCAGACCGTTTCATGCTCGTCATATTTTTACACTTTTTGAAGCTCTTCATATTTTTCACACCTTTTAAGGCTCTTCATGTTTTTCAACACCGCTTCATGCTCCTCCTACTTTTCAGACCGTTTCATGCTGCTCATATTTTTGACACCTTTTGAAGCTCTTCATATTTTTCACACCTCTTCAGGCTCTTCATGATTTTCAACACCGTTTCATGCTCGTCATATTTTTACACTTTTTGAAGCTCTTCATATTTTTCACACCTTTTAAGGCTCTTCATGTTTTTCAACACCGCTTCATGCTCCTCCTACTTTTCAGACCGTTTCATGCTGCTCATATTTTTGACACCTTTTGAAGCTCTTCATATTTTTCACACCTCTTCAGGCTCTTCATGTTTTTCAACACCGCTTCATGCTCCTCCTAAATTTCAGACCGTTTCATGCTCCTCATATTTTTGACGCCTTTTCAGGCTCTTCATATTTTTTACACCTTTCCAGGCTCTTCATGTTTTTGAAAACGGCTTCATGCTCCTTCTAATTTTTAGACCGTTTCATGCTCCTCAAATTTTCCCACCTTCTGAAGCTCTTCTTATTTTTCAAACCTTTTCAGGCTCTTCATGTTTTTTAACACCGTTTCATGCTCCTCCTATTTTTCAGACCATTTCATGCTCCTCATATTTTTCAAACCTTTTGAAGCTCTATATATTTTTTATACCTTTTCCTGTTCTTCATGTTTTTCAACACCACTTCATGCTCCTCCTATTTTTCAGACAGTTTCATGCTCCTCATATTTTTGACACCTTTTGAAGCTCTTCATATAATTCACACCATTTCAGGCTCTTCATGTTTTTCAACAACGCTTAATGCTCCTCCTATTTTTCAGACTGTTTCATGCTCCTCATATTTTTGACACCTTTTGAAGCTCTTCATATATTTCACACCTTTTCAGGCTCTTCATGTTTTTGAACACCCTTTCATGCTCCTCCTCTTTTTCAGACCGTTTCATGCTCTTCATATATTTGACACTTTTTGAAGCTCTTCATATTTTACACACCTTTTCAGACTCTTCATTATTTTCAACACCGCTTCATGCTCCTATTTTTCAGACGGTTTAATGCTCCTCATATTTTTGACGCCTTTTGATTCTCTTCATATTTTTCACACCTTTTCAGGCTCTTCATGTTTTTGAACATCCTTTCATGCTCCTCCTATTTTTCAGACCTTTCTTTGCTCCTCATATTTTTGACACATTTTGAAGCTCTTCATAATTTTCACAGCTTTTCAGGCTCTTCATGTTTTTAAACACCGCTTCCTGCTCCTCCTATTTTTCAGACCGTTTCATGTTCGTCATATTTTTGACACCTTTTGAAGCTCTTCATATATTTCACACCTTTTGAAGCTCTTCATATTTTTCACACCTTTGTGGGCTCTTCATGTTTTTCAACACCGCTTCATGCTCCTCCTATTTTTCAGACCGTTTCATGCTCCTCATAGTTTTCACACATTTTGAAGCTCTTCATATATTTCACACATTTTCAGGCCCTTCATGTTTTTGATCACCGCTTCATGCTCCTCCTATTTTTCAGACTGTTTCATGCTCCTCATATTTTTCACCCTTTTTGAAGCTCTTCATATTTTTCACACCTTTTCAGGCTCTTCATGTTTTTGAACACCGCTTCATGCCCCTCATATTTTTCACACCTTTTGAAACTCTTCATATTTTTCACACATTTTGTTTCTCTTCATGTTTTTGAACACCGTTTCATGCTCCTCCTATTTTTCGGACCGTTTCATGCTCCTCATATTTTGGAATCTTTTGAAGTTCTTCATATTTTTCACACCTTTTGAAGCTCTTCATATTTTTCACACCTTTTCAGTCTCTTCATGCTTTTCAACACAACTTCATGCTCTTCCTATTTTTCAGACCGTTTCTTGCTCCTCATATTTTTGGCTCCTTTTAAAGCTCTTCATATTTTAACACCTTTTGAAGCTCTTCATATTTTTAACACCTATTCTGGCTCTTCATATTTTTCACACCTTTTCAGGATCTTCATGTTATTCAACACCACTTCATGCTCCTCCTATATTTGAGACATTTTCATGCTCCTCATATATTTGACACCTTTTGATGGTTTTCATATATTTCACACCTTCATGCTCTTCATGTGTTTCAACACAGTTACATGCTCCTTCTATTTTTCAGACCGTTTCATGCTCCTCATATTTTTGAACCTTTTGAAGCTCTTCATATATTTAACACCTTTTGAAGCTCTTCATATTTTTAACACCTTGTCTAGCACTTCATGTTTTTCAAAAATTTTCGGTCTCTTCATCTTTTTCAAAACCACTTCATGCTCCTCTTATTTTTCAGACCGTTTCATGCTCCTCATATATTTGACACATTTTGAAGCTCTAAATATATTTCACACCTTTTCAGTCTCTTCATGATTTTCAACACCACTTCATGCTCCTCGTATTTGTGAGACATTTTCATGCTCCTCATATTTTTCACACCTTTTGAAGCTCTTTATATTTTTCACACATTTTCAGGCTCTTCATGTTTTCCAACACCTTTTCATGCTCCTCCTATTTTTCAGACCGTTTCATGCTCCTCATATTTTTGACACCTTTTGAAGCTCTTCGTATGTTTCACACCTTTTGAAGCTCTTCATATTTTTCACACCGTTTCATGCTCTTCATGTTTTCCAACACCTTTTCATGCTCCTCCTATTTTTCGGACCGTTTCATGCTCCTCATATTTTTGACACCTTTTGAAGCTCTTCATATTTTTCACACCTTTTCAGGCTCTTCATGTTTTTGAACACCGTTTCATGCTCCTCCTATTTTTGAGACCGTTTCATGCTCCTCATATTATGACAACTTTTGAAGCTCTTCATATTTTTCACACATTTTCAGGCTCTTCATGTTTTTGAACACCGCTTCATGCTCCTTCTATTTTTCAAACAGTTTCATGCTCCTCATATTTTTCACACTTTTTGAAGCTCTTCATATTTTTCACACCTTTTCATGCTCTTCTGGTTTTTCTACACCGTTTCAAGCTCCTCCTATTTTCAGACTGTTTCCTGCTCCTCATATTTTTGACACCTTTTGAAATTCTTCTTTTTTTTCACACCTTTTCATGTTCTTCATGTTTTTGAACATCGCTTCAAGCTCCTCCTATTTTTCAGACAGTTTCATTCTCCATATATTTCTGACACTTTTTGAAGCTCTTCATATTTATAACAACTTTTGAAGCTTTTCATGTTTTTCACACCTTTTCAGGCTCTTCATATTTTTCAACACCGATTCATGCTCCTCCTCTTTTTCAGACCGTTTCAGGCTCTTCATATATTTGACACTTTTTGAAGCTCTTCATATTTTACACACCTTTTCAGACTCTTCATTATTTTCAACACTGCTGCATGCTCCTATTTTTCAGACCGTTTCATGCTCCTCAATTTTTCACACCTTTTGAAGCTCTTCATATTTTCCACACATTTTCAGGCTTCATGTTTTTGAACACCGTTTCATGCTTCTCCTATTTTTCAGTCCGTTTCAAACAACTCGTAATTTTGACATATTTTGAAGCTCTTCATATTTTTTACACCTTTTCAGGCTCTTCATGTTTTTGAAAACCGTTTCATTCTCCTCCTAATTTTCAGACCGTTTCATGCTCCTCATATTTTTGACACCTTTTGAAACTCTTCATACTTTTCACACGTTTTCAGGCTCTTCATGTTTTTCAACAGCACTTCATTCTCCTCCTGTTTTTCAGACCGTTTCATGCTCCTCATATTTTTGACACCTTTTGAAACTCTTCATATTTTTCACACCTTTTCAGGCTCTTCATGTTTTTCAACACCGTTTCATGATCCTCCTGTTTTTCAGAATGTTTCATGCTCTTAGTATTTTCGACACCTTTTAAAGCTCTTCATATTTTTCACACGTTTTCAGGCTCATCATGTTTTTCAACAGCACTTCATGCTACTCCTAATTTTAAGACCGTTTCATGCTTCTCATATTTTTCACACCTTTTGAAGCTCTTCATATTTTTCACACCTTTTCAGGCTCTTCTTGTTTTCAACACCGTTTCATGCTCCTCTTATTTGTCAGACTGTTTCATGCTCCTCATAATTTTCACACCTTTTCAGGCTCTTCATGTTTCTGAACACCACTTCATGCTCCTCCTATTTTTCAGACCGTTTCATGTTCCTCATATTTTTGACATCTTTTTAACCTCTTCATATTTTTCACACCTTTTCAGGCTCTTCATGTTTTTGAACACACCTTCACGCTCCTCCTCTTTTTCAGACCGATTCATGCTCCTCATATTTTTGTCACCTTTTGAAGCTCTTCATATATTTCTCACTTTTTGAAGCTCTTCATATTTTTCACACTTTTTCAGGCTCTTCATGGTTTTCAACAGCACTTCATGCTCCTCCTATTTATCAGACCGTTTCATGCTCCTCATATTTTTAACACCTTTTGAAGCTCTTCATATTTTTCACACCTTTTCAGGCTCTTCATGTTTTTCAACACCGTTTCATGCTCCTCCTATTTTTCAGACCGTTCCATGCTCCTCATATTTTTGAAACATTTTGAAGCTCTTGATATTTTTCAAACCTTATGAAGCTCTTCATATATTTGACACCTTATCAGGCTTTTCATGTTTTTCAACATCTTTTCATGCTCCTCCTATTTTTCAGACCGTTTCATGCTCCTCATATATTTGACAACTTTTGAAGCTCTTCATATTTCTCACAACTTTTCAGGCTCTTCATGTTTTTCAACACCACTTCATGCTCCTTCTCTTTTTCAGACCGTTTCATGCTCCTCATATTTTTGACACCTTTTGAGCTCTTCATATCTTTTTCATATTTTCAGGCTCTTCATGTTTTTCAACACCGCTTCTTGCTCCTATTTTTCAGACCGTTTCATGCTCCTTATATTTTTGACACCTGTTGAAGCTCTTAATATTTTTCACATCTTTTCAGGCTCTTCATGTTTTTCAACACCGCTTCATCCTCCTCCTATTTTTCAGACCGTTTCATGCTCCACATATTTTTGAATCATTTTGAAGCTCTTCATATTTTTCACACCTTATGAAGCTCTTCATATATTTGACACCTTATCAGGCTTTTCATGTTTTTCAACACCTTTTCATGCTCCTCCTATTTTTGAAAACTTTTGAAGCTCTTCATATTTTTTACATATTTTCAGGCTCTTCATGTTTTTCAACATCGCTACTTGCTCCTATTTTTCAGACCATTTCATGCTCCTCATATTTTTGACACCATTTGAACCTCTTCATATTTTTCACACCTTTTCAGGCTTTTCATGTTTTTGAACATTGTTTCTTGCTCCTCCTGTTTTTCAGAACTTTTCATGATCCTCATATTTTTGACAACTTTTGAAGCTCTTCATACTTTTCACACTTTTTCAGGCTCTTCATGTTTTTCAACACCGCTTAATGCTCCTCATATTTTTCAGACCGTTTCATGCTCCTCATATTTTGACACCTTTTCAAGCTCTTCATACTTTTCACACCTTTTCAGGCTCTTCATGTTTTTGAACACCGTTTCTTGCTCCTCCTATTTTTCAGACCATTTCATGCTCCTCATATTTTTCACACTTTTTGAAGCTCTTAATAGTTTTCACACCATTTCAAGCTTCATGTTTTTGAACACTGTTTCATGTTTCTCCTATATTTCATACCTTTTCATGCTCCTCATATTTTTGACAATTTTGAAGCTCTTCATATATTTCACACTTTTTCAGGCTCTACATGTTTTGAACACTGCTTCATGCTCATCCTCTTTATTTGACGGTTTCTTCTTCCTCATATGTTTGCCCCATTTTGAAGCTCTTCATATACTTCACTCCTTTTCAGGCTCTTCATGTGTTTGAACACCGTTTCATGCTCCTCCTATTTTTGAGACCATTTCAGGCTCCTCATATTTTTGACACGTTTTGAAGCTCTTCGTAACTTTCACACTTTTTCAGGCTCTTCATGTTTGTCAACACCCATTCATGATCCTCCTATTTTTCAGACCGTTTCATGCTCCTCATATTTTTCAAACCTTTTGAAGCTCTTCATATTTTTCACACAATTTCAGGCTTCATGTTTTTGAACACTGTTTCATGCTTCTCCTATTTTTCATACTGTTTCAAACTCCTCATATTTTTCACACCTTTTGAAGCTCTGCATATTTTTCACACCTTTTCAGGCTCTTCTTGTTTTCAACACCATTTCATGCTCCTCCTATTTGTCAGACTGTTTCATGCTCCTCATAATTTTCACACCTTTTCAGGCTCTTCATGTTTCTGAACACCACTTCATGCTCCTCCTATTTTTCAGACCGTTTCATGTTCCTCATATTTTTGATATCTTTTGAACCTCTTCATATTTTTCACACCTTTTCAGGCTCTTCATGTTTTTGAACACCCCTTCACGCCTCTCCTCTTTTTCAGACCGTTTCATGCTCCTCATATTATTGACACCTTTTGAAGCTCTTCATATTTTTCACACTTTTTGAAGCTCTTCATATTTTTCACAACTTTTCAGGCTCTTCATGTTTTTCAACACCGTTTCATGCTCCTCCTATTTTTCAGACCGTTTCATGCTCCTCGTATTTTTGAAACGTTTTGAAGCTCTTCATATTTTTCAAACCTTATGAAGCTCTTCATATTTTCCACACATTTTCAGGCTTCATGTTTTTGAACACCATTTCATGCTTCTCCTATTTTTCAGTCCATTTCAAACGACTCGTAACTTTGACACCTTTTGAAGCTCTTCATATTTTTTACACCTTTTCAGGCTCTTCATGTTTTTGAAAACCGTTTCATTTTCCTCCTATTTTTCAGACCGTTTCATGCTCCTCATATTTTTGACACCTTTTGAAACTCTTCATACTTTTCACACCTTTTCAGGCTCTTCATGTTTTGCAACAGCACTTCATTCTCCTCCTATTTTTCAGACCGTTTCATGCTCCTCAATTTTTCACACCTTTTGAAGCTCTTCATATTTTCCACACATTTTCAGGCTTCATGTTTTTGAACACCGTTTCATGCTTCTCCTATTTTTCAGTCCGTTTCAAACAACTCGTAATTTTGACACCTTTTGAAGCTCTTCATATTTTTTACACCTTTTCAGGCTCTTCATGTTTTTGAAAACCGTTTCATTCTCCTCCTATTTTTCAGACCGTTTCATGCTCCTCATATTTTTGACACCTTTTGAAACTCTTCATACTTTTCACACCTTTTCAGTCTCTTCATGTTTTTCAACACCTTTTCATGCTCCTCCTATTTTTCAGACCGTTTCATGCTCCTCATATTTTTGACAACTTTTGAAGCTCTTCATATTTTTCACAACTTTTCAGGCTCTTCATGTTTTTCAACACCACTTCATGCTCCTCCTCTTTTTCTGACCGTTTCAAGCTTCTCATATTTTTGACACTTTTTGAAGCTCTTCATATTTTTTACATATTTTCAGGCTCTTCATGTTTTTCAACACCTCTACTTGCTCCTATTTTTCAGACCGTTTCATGCTCCTCATATTTTTGACACCTTTTGAACCTCTTCATATTTTTCACACCTTTTCAGGCTTTTCATGTTTTGAACACTGTTTCTTGCTCCTCCTATTTTTCAGAACTTTTCATGCTCCTCATATTTTTGACACCTTAGAAGCTCTTCATACTTTTCACACTTTTTCAGGCTCTTCATGTTTTTCAACACCGCTTACTGCTCCTCATATTTTTCAGACCGTTTCATGCTCCTCATATTTTGACACCTTTTCAAGCTCTTCATACTTTTCACACCTTTTCAGGCTCTTCATGTTTTTGAACACCGCTTAATGCTCCTCCTATTTTTCAGACCGTTTCATGCTCCTCATATTTTTGACACCTTTTGAAGCTCTTCATATTTTTCACACCTTTTCAGTCTCTCATGATTTTCAACACCACCTCATGCTCCTCCTATTTTTCAGACCGTTTCATGCTCCTCATATTTTTGACACGTTTTGAAGCTCTTCATATTTTTCACACCTTTGCAGGCTCTTCATGTTTTTCAACACCGTTTCTTGCTCCTCCTCTTTTTCAGACAATTTCATGCTCCTCATATTTTTCACACCTTTTGAAGCTCTTAATATTTTTCACACCATTTCAGGCTTCATGTTTTTGAACACCGTTTCATGTTTCTCCTATATTTCATACCGTTTCATGCTCCTCATATTTTTGACAATTTTGAAGCTCTTCATATATTTCACACTTTTTCAGGCTCTACATATTTTGAACCCTGCTTTATGCTCATCCTCTTTATTTGACGGATTCTTCCTCCTCATATGTTTGCCCCATTTTGAAGCTCTTCATATATTTCACTCCTTTTCAGGCTCTTCATGTGTTTGAACACCGTTTCATGCTCCTCCTATTTTTGAGACCGTTTCATGCTCCTCATATTTTTGACACGTTTTGAAACTCTTCGTATCTTTCACACCTTTTCAGGCTCTTCATGTTTTTCAACACCCATTCATGCTCCTCCTATTTTCAGACCGTTTCATTCTCCTCATATTTTTCACACCTTTTGAAGCTCTTCATATTTTTCACACAATTTCATGCTTCATGTTTTTGAACACCGTTTCATGCTTCTCCTATTTTTCATACTGTTTCAAACTCCTCATATTTTTCACTCCTTTTGAAGCTCTTCATATTTTTCACACCATTTCAGCCTTCGTGTTATTGAACACCGTTTCATGCTTCTCCTATTTTTTAGACCGTTTCATGCTCCTCATATATTTGACACCTTTTGAAGCTCTTCATATTTTTCACACTTTTTGAATCTATTCATATTTTTCACACTTTTTCAGGCTCTTCATGGTTTTCAACTGCACTTCATGCTCCTCCTATGTATCAGACCGTTTCATGCTCCTCATATTTTTAACACCTTTTGAAGCTCTTCATATTTTTCACACCTTTTCAGGCTCTTCATGTTTTTCAACACCGTTTGATGCTCCTCCTATTTTTCAGACCGTTTCATGCTCCTCATATTTTTGAAACATTTTGAAGCTCTTCATATTTTTCAAACCTTATGAAGCTCTTCATATATTTGACACCTTATCAGGCTTTTCATGTTTTTCAACACCTTTTCATGCTCCTCCTAACTTTCAGACCGTTTCATGCTCCTCATATATTTGACAACTTTTTAAGCTCTTATATTTTTCACAACTTTTCAGGCTCTTCATGTTTTTGAACACCGTTTCTTTCTCCTCCTATTTTTCAGTACGTTTCATGCTCCACATATTTTTGACACCTTTTAAGCTCTGCATATTTTTCAAACCTTTTCATGCTCTTCATGTTTTTCAACACCGTTTCATGCTCCTCCTATTTTTCAGACCGTTTCATGCTCCTCATATTTTTCACACCTTTTGAAGCTCTTAATATTTTTCACACCTTTTCAGGCTCTTCATGTTTCTGAACACTGCTTCATGCTCCTCCTATTTTTCAGACCGTTTCTTGCTCCTCATATTTTTGACACCTTTTGAAACTCTTCATATTTTTCACACCTTTTCAGCCTCTTCATGTTTTTCGACACCGTTTCATGCTCCGCCGATTTTTCAGACCGTATCATGCTCCTCATGTTTTTCAACACCATTTCATGCTCCTCCTATTTTTCAGACTGTTCCATGCTCCTCATATTTTTGACACCTTTTGAAGCTCTTCATGTTTTTCACACATTTTCAATCTCTTCATTTTACTGGACACCACTTCATGCTCCTCCTATTTTTCAGAACTTTTCATCCTCCTCATATTTTTCACACGTTTTGTAGCTCTTCATGTTTCTAACACCTGTTAAGGCTCTTCATGTTTTTCAACACCACTTCATGCTCCTTCTTTTTTTCTGAAAGTTTCATGCTCCCCATATTTTTGACAACTTTTGAAGCTCTTCATATTTTTCACACCTTTTGATGCTCTTCATATTTTTCACACCTTTTCAGCCTCTTCATGTATTTCAACACCACTTCATGCTCCTCCTATTTTTCAGACCGTTTCAGGCTCCTCATATTTTTCACACCTTTTGAGGCTCTTCATGTTTTTCACAGCTTTTCAGGCTCTTCATGTTTTAAACATAGTTGTATGCTCCTCATGTTTTTGACACCTTTTGAAACTCTTCATATTTTTGACACCTTTTCAGGCTCTTCATGTTTTTCAACACCACTTCATGTTGCTCCTATTTTTCAGACCGTTTCATGCTCCTCATATTTTTAAAACCGTTTGAAGCTCGTCATATATTTCACACCTTTCCAGGGTCTTCATGTTTTTCAACACCACATCATGCTCCTCCTAATTTTCAGACCGTTTCATGCTCCTCATATATTTGACACCTTTTGAAGATCTTCATAATTTTCACACCTTTTCAATTTCTTCATGTTTTTCAACACCAGTTCATGCTCCTCCTATTATTCAGACCGTTTCATGCTCCTCATATTTTTGAAACCTTTTGAAGCTCTTCATTTTTTTCACACCTTTTCAGGCTCTTCATGTTTTTCAACACCACTTCATGTTGCTCCTATTTTTCAGACGGTTTCATGTTCCTCATATTTTTAAAACCGTTTGAAGCTCGTCATATATTTCACACCTTTCCAGGGTCTTCATGTTTTTCAACACCACATCATGCTCCTCCTAATTTTCAGACCGTTTCATGCTCCTCATATATTTGACACCTTTTGAAGATCTTCATAATTTTCACACCTTTTCAATTTCTTCATGTTTTTCAACACCAGTTCATGCTCCTCCTATTATTCAGACCGTTTCATGCTCCTCATATTTTTGAAACCTTTTGAAGCTCTTCATTTTTTTCACACCTTTTCAGGCTCTTCATGTTTTTCAACACCACTTCATGCTCCTCCTAATTTTCAGACCGTTTCATGCTCCTCATATATTTGACACCTTTTGAAGCTCTTCATAATTTTCACACCTTTTCAATTTTTCATGTTTTTCAACAGCACTTCATGCTCCTCCTATTATTCAGACCATTTCATGCTCCTCATATTTTTGAAACCTTTTGAAGCTCTTCATTTTTTTCACACCTTTTCAGGCTCCTCATGTATTTGAACACCGTTTCATGCTCCTAATATTTTTCAGACCATTTCATGCTCCTCATATTTTTGACACGTTTTACAGCTCTTCATATATTTCACACCTTTTCAGGCTCTTCATGTATTACAACAAGGTTTCATGCTCCTCCTATTTTTCAGAACGTTTGATGTTCCTCATATTTTTGACACCTTTTGAAGCTCTTCATATTTTTCACACCTTTTCAGGATCTTCATATACTTCAACACCACTTCATGCTCCTCCTTTTTTCAGACCGTTTCAGGCTCCTCATCTTTTTCACACCTTTTCAGGGTCTTTATGTTTTTCACAGTTTTTCACACTCTTCATGTTTTCAACACCGTTTTATGCTCCTCATGTTTTTGACACCTTTTGAAACTCTTCATATTTTTGACACGTTTTCAGGCTCTTCATGATTTCAACACCATTTCATGCTCCTCATATTTTTCAAACTCTTTCATGCTCCTCATATTTTTGACACCTTTTGAAGCTCTTCATATTTTTCTCACATTTTCAGACTCTTCATGTTTTTCAACACCACTTCATGCTCCTCCTATTATTCAGACCGTTTCATGATCCTCATATTTTTGACACCTTTTGAAACTCTTCATGTTTTTCACACATTTTCAGGCTCTTCATGTTTTTCAACACAACTTCATGCTTCTTCTATTTTTCAGACCGTTTCATGCTCCTCATATTTTTGACACCTTTTGAAGCTCTTCATATATTTCACAACATTTCGGGCTTTCATGTATTTCAACACCACTTCATGCTCCTCCTATTTTTCTGACCGTTTCATGCCTGTCATATTTTTCACACCTTTTCAGGGTCTTCATATTTTTCACACCTTTTCAGGCTCTTCATGTTTTCAACACCATTGCATGCTCCTCATGCTTTTGACACCTTTTGAAACTCTTCATATTTTTGACACCTTTTCTGGCTCTTCATGTCTTCACACCGTTTCATGCTCCTCCTATTTTTCAGACCGTTTGATACTCCTCATATTTTTGACACCTTTTGAAGCTCTTCATATTTTTGACACCTTTTCAGACTCTTCACGATTTCAACACCATTTCATGCTCCTCATATTTTTCAAACTTTTTCATGCTCCTCATATTTTTGACACCTTTTGAAGCTCTTCATATTTTTCATACCTTTTCATGCACTTCATATTTTCAACACCGTTTCATGCTCCTCATATTTTTGACACCGATTAAAGCTCGTCATATATTTCACACCTTTTCAGGCTCTTCATATTTTTCAACACCGCTTCATGCTCCTCCTATTATTCAGACCGTTTCATGCTCCTCATATTTTTGACACCTTTTGAAGCTTTTCATATTTTTCAAACCTTTTCAGGCTCTTCATGTTTTTGAACACCGTTTCATGCTCCTAATATTTTTCAGACCGTCTTATGCTCCTCATATTTTTGACAACTTCTGAAGCTATTCATATTTTTCACACCTTTTCAGACTCTTCATGTATTTCAACACCACGTCATGCTCCTCCTATTTTTCAGACCGTTTCAGTCTCCTCATATTTTTCACATCTTTTCAGGCTCTTCATGTTTTTCACAGCTTTTCAGGCTCTTCATGTTTTCAACACGGTTGTATGCTCCTCATGTTTTTGACACCTTTTGAAACTCTTCATATTTTTGCCACCTTTTCAGGCTCTTCATGTTTTTCAACACCACTTCATGCTCCTCCTATTTTTCAGACCGTTTTAATGTTCCTCATATTTTTGACACCTTTTGAAGCTCTTCATATTTTTCACACCTTTTGAATCTCTTCATATTTTTGACACCTTTTCAGGCTCTTCAAGTTTTTCAACACCACTTTATGTTTCTCCTATTTTTCAGACCGTTTCATGCTCCTCATATTTTTGACACCTTTTGAAGCTCTTCATATTTTTCACACATTTTCAGTCTCTTCATGTTTTTCAACACCACTTCATGCTCCTCCTATTATTCAGACCGTTTCATGCTCCTCATATTTTTGAAACCTTTTGCAGCTCTTCATATTTTTCACACCTTTTCAGGCTCTTCATGTTTTTGAACACGGTTTCATGCTCCTAATATTTTTCAGACCGTTTTATGCTTCTCATGTTTTTCACACCTTTTGAAACTCTTCATATTTTTGACACGTTGTCAGGCTCTTCATGATTTCAACACCATTTCATGCTCCTCATATTTTTCAAACTGTTTCATGCTCCTCATATTTTTGACACCTTTTGAAGCTCTTCATATTTTTAACACAATTTCAGACTCTTCATGTTTTTCAACACCACTTCATGCTCCTCCTATTTTTCAAACTGTTTCATGCTCCTCATATTTTTGACACCTTTTGAAACTCTTCATGTTTTTCACACATTTTCAGGCTCTTCATGTTTTTCAACACCACTTCATGCTTCTTCTATTTTTCAGACCGTTTCATGCTCCTCATATTTTTGACACCTTTTGAAGTTCTTCATATATTTCACAACATTTCGGGCTTTCATGTATTTCAACACCACTTCATGCTCCTCCTATTTTTCTGACCGTTTCATGCCCGTCATATTTTTCACACCTTTTCAGGGTCTTCATATTTTTCACACCTTTTCAGTCTCTTCATGTTTTTCAACACCCCATCATTCTCCTCCTATTTTTCAGACCGTTTCATGCTCCTCATATTTTTGACACCGACTGAAGTTCGTCATATATTTCACTATTTTTCAGGCTCTTCGTGTTTTTCAACACCATTTCATGCTCAACGTATTATTCAGACCGTTTCATGCTCCTCATATTTTGACACCTTTTGAAGCTCTTCATATTTTTCACACCTTTTCAGGCTCTTCATGTTTTTGAACAACGTTTCATGCTCCTAATATTTTTCAGACCGTTTCATGCTCCTCATATTTTTGACACGTTTTGAAGCTCTTCATATATTTCATACCTTTTCAGGCTCTTCATGTATTTCAACACCACTTCATGCTCCTCATTTTTTTCAGACCTTTTCATGCTCCTCATATTTTTGACACCTTTTGAAGGTCTTCATATTTTTCACACCTTTTCAGGCTCTTCATGTATTTCAACACCACTTCATGCTCCTCATATTTTTCAGACTGTTTCAGTCTCCTCATATTTTTCACACCTTTTCAGGCTCTTTATGTTTTTCACAGCTTTTCAGGCTCTTCATGTTTTCAACACGATTGTATGCTCCTCATGTTTTTGACACCTTTTCAAACTCTTCATATTTTTGACACCTTTTCAGGCTCTTCGTGTTTTTCAACACCACTTCATGTTCCTCCTAGTTTTCAGACCGTTTCATGCTCGTCATATTTTTGACACCTTTTGAAGCTCTTCATATTTTTCACACCTTTTCAGGCTCTTCATGTTTTTCAATCCCGCTTCATGCTCCTCCTATTTTTCAGACCGTTTAATGTTCCTCATTTTTTTGACACCTTTTAAGCTCGTCATATATTTCACACCTTTTCAGGCTCTTCATGTTTTTCACAACCGCTTGAGCCTCCTCCTATTTATCAGACCGTTTCATGCTCCACATATTTTTGACACCTTTTGAAGCTCTTCATATTTTTCACAGCTTTTCAGGCTCTTCATGTTTTTCAACCCTGCTTCATGCTCCTCCTATTTTTCAGACCGTTTCATGATCCTCATATTTTTGTCACCTTTTAAGCTCGTCATATGTTTCACACCTTTTCAGGCTCTTCATGATTTTCACAGCCGCTTTAGCCTCCTCCTATTTTTCAGACCGTTTCATGCTCCACTTATTTTTGACACCTTTTGAAGCTCTTCATATTTTTCACACCTTTTCAGGCTCTTCATGTTTTTTAACACCGCTTCATGCTCCTCCTATTTTTCAGACCGTTTCATGCTCCTCATGTTTTTGATACCTTTTGAATCTCTTCATATTTTCACACCTTTTTAGGCTCTTCATATTTTTTTAACAACCTATAGAAGTTTTATTAGTGTTGTAATTATTCAGAAGCACTCACTTATAACACTCCAGACAGAATCCTTGCTATGATGCATAGAAAATGGTTGGCTAAATCTGATAAAACAATATACTCAGACCTTGTCATTTTTCCCTGAATTTCTTTTTATCCTGAGAATAGGATGGTATTTCTTACATTTTAGTTCTTGACAGAAAGACAAGATAGCAGTGGGGAAGATATAATTGCTTACCTCTTATACAACTAATCAAAAATCACTGTTGCACAAGAAATCCTACTCCCTCACCTGCCCATTTGCAATTATTTCCCACGTGTATTTGTTTACATATTCATTTTGATGTTTTATTACTTTATGTCTATATACATTGACATTTAGACTAGTCACCTGACTTTTATAAAACAGAAATAGTTTTATTTATTTATTTATTCATTTTTCTTTTTTATTATTATTATTATTTTTTTTCCAGTGTGTTTTATCATACATTGATATGAATCAGCCTTGGATTTACATGTATTCCCAATCCCGATCCCCCGTCCCACCTCCCTCTCCACCCGATTCCTCTGGGTCTTCCCAGTGCACCAGGCCGGAGCACTTGTCTCGTGCATCCCACCTGGGCTGGTGATCTGTTTCACCATAGATAGTATACATGCTGTTCTTTTGAAATATCCCACCCTCACATTCTCCCACAAAGTTCAAAAGTCTGTTCTGTATTTCTGTGTCTCTTTTTCTGTTCTGCATATAGGGTTATCGTTATCACCTTTCTAAATTCCATATACATGTGTCAGTATGCTGAAATGCTCTTTATCTTTCTGGCTTACTTCACTCTGTATAATGGGCTCCAGCTTCATCCATCTCATTAGGACTGGTTCAAATGAATTCTTTTTAATGGCTGAGTAATATTCCATGATGTATATGTACCACGGCTTCCTTATCCATTCATCTGCTGATGGGCATCTAGGTTGCTTCCATGTCCTGGCTATTATAAACAGTGCTGCGATGAACATAGGGGTGCACGTGTCTCTTTCAGATCTGGTTTCCTCAGTGTGTATGCCCAGAAGTGGGATTGCTGGGTCATATGGCCGTTCTATTTCCAGTTTTTTAAGAAATCTCCACACTGTTTTCCATAGTGGCTGTACTAGTTTGCATTCCCACCAACAGTGTAAGAGGGTTCCCTTTTCTCCACACCCTCTCCAGCATTTATTGCTTGTAGACTTTTGGATAGCAGCCATCCTGACTGGCGTGTAATGGTACCTCATTGTGGTTTTGATTTGCATTTCTCTAATAATGAGTGATGTTGAGCATCTTTTCATGTGTTTGTTAGCCATCTGTATGTCTTCTTTGGAGAAATGTCTGTTTAGTTCTTTGGCCCATTTTTTGATTGGGTCATTTATTTTTCTGGAATTGAGCTGCAGGAGTTGCTTGTATATTTTTGAGATTAATCCTTTGTCTGTTTCTTCATTTGCTACTATTTTCTCCCAATCTGAGGGCTGTCTTTTCACCTTACTTGTATTTTCCTTTGTAGTGCAAAAGCTTTTAAGTTTCATTAGGTCCCATTTGTTTAGTTTTGGTTTTATTTCCAATATTCTGGGAGGTGGGTCATAGAGGATCTTGCTGTGATTTATGTCAGAGAGTGTTTTGCCTATGTTCTCCTCTAGGAGTTTTATAGTTTCTGGTCTTACATTTATATCTTTAATCCATTTTGAATTTATTTTTGTGTATGGTGTTAGAAAGTGTTCTAGTTTCATTCTTTTACAAGTGGTTGACCAGTTTTCCCAGCACCACTTGTTAAAGAGGTTGTCGTTTTTCCATTGTATATCCTTGCCTCCTTTGTCAAAGATAAGGTGTCCATAGGTTCGTGGATTTATCTCTGGGCTTTCTATTCTGTTCCATTGATCTATATTTCCGTCTTTGTGCCAGTACCATACTGTCTTGATGACTGTGGCTTTGTAGTAGAGTCTGAAGTCAGGCAGGTTGATTCCTCCAGCTCCATTCTTCTTTCTCAAGATTACTTTGGCTATTCAAGGTTTTTTGTATTTCCATACAAATTGTGAAATTCTTTGGTCTAGTTCTGTGAAAAATACCGTTGGTAGCTTGATAGGGATTGCATTGAATCTGTAGACTGCTTTGGGTAGAATAGCCATTTTGACAATATTAATTCTTCCAATCCATGAACACGGTATGTTTCTCCATCTGTTTGTGTCCTCTTTGATTTCTTTCATCAGTGTTTTATAGTTTTCTATGTATAGGTCTTTTGTTTCTTTAGGTAGATATACTCTTAAGTATTTTATTCTTTTTGTTGCAATGGTGAATGGTATTGTTTCCTTAATTTCTCTTTCTGTTTTTTCATTGTTAGTATATAGGAATGCAAGGGATTTCTGTGTGTTACTTTTATATCCTGCAACTTTACTATATTCATTGATTAGCTCTAGTAATTTTCTGGTAGAGTCTTTAGGGTTTTCTATGTAGAGGATCATGTCATCTGCAAACAGTGAGAGTTTTACTTCTTCTTTTCCTATCTGGATTCCTTCTACTTCTTTTTCTGCTCTGATTGCTGTGGCCAGAACTTCCAACACTATGTTGAATAGTAGTGGTGAGAGTGGGCACCCTTGTCTTGTTCCTGATTTCAGGGGAAATGCCTTCAATTTTTCACCATTGAGGGTGATGCTTGCTGTGGGTTTGTCATATATAGCTTTTATTATGTTGAGGTATGTTCCTTCTATTCCTGCTTTTTGGAGAGTTTTAATCATAAATGAGTGTTGGATTTTGTCAAAGGCTTTCTCTGCATCTATTGAGATAATCATATGGTTTTTATCTTTCAATTTGTTAATGTGGCGTATTACATTGATTGATTTGCGGATATTAAAGAATCCTTGCATTCCTGGGATAAAGCCCACTTGGTCATGGTGTATGATTTTTTTAATATGTTGTTGGATTCTGTTTGCTAGAATTTTGTTAAGGATTTTTGCATCTATGTTCATCAGTGATATTGGCCTGTAATTTTCTTTTTTTGTGGCATCTTTGTCTGGTTTTGGAATTAGGGTGATGGTGGCCTCATAGAATGAGTTTGGAAGCTTACCTTCTTCTGCAATTTTCTGGAAGAGTTTGAGTAAGATAGGTGTTAGCTCTTCTCTAAATTTTTGGTAGAATTCAGCTGTGAAGCCATCTGGTCCTGGGCTTTTGTTTGCTGGAAGATTTTTGATGACAGTTTCGATTTCCTTGCTTGTGATGGGTCTGTTAAGATCTTCTATTTCTTCCTGGTTCAGTTTTGGAAAGTTATACTTTTCTAAGAATTTGTCCATTTCATCCAGGTTGTCCATTTTATTGGCATAGAGCTGCTGGTAGTAGTCTCTTATGATCCTTTGTATTTCATTGTTGTCTGTCGTGATCTCTCCATTTTCATTTCTAATTTTGTTAATTTGGTTCTTCTCTCTTTGTTTCTTAATGAGTCTTGCTAATGGTTTGTCAATTTTGTTTATTTTTTCAAAAAAACAGCTTTTAGCTTTGTTGATTTTTGCTATGGTCTCTTTAGTTTCTTTTGCATTTATTTCTGCCCTGATTTTTAATATTTCTTTCCTTCTGCTAACTCTGGGGTTCTTCATTTCTTCCTTCTCTAATTGCTTTAGTTGTAGAGTTAGGTTATTTATTTGGTTTTTTTCTTGTTTCTTGATGTAAGCCTGTAATGCTATGAACCTTCCCCTTAGCACTGCTTTTACAGTGTCCCATAGGTTTCGGGTTGTTGTGTTTTCATTTTCATTCATTTCTATACATATTTTGATTTCTTTTTTGATTTCTTCTATGATTTGTTGGTTATTTAGAAGCGTGTTATTTAGCCTCCATATGTTTGAAGTTTTAACAATTTTTTCCCTGTAATTGAGATCTAATCTTACTGCACTGTGGTCAGAAAAGATGACTGGAATGATTTCAATTTTTTTGAATTTTCCAAGACCAGATTTATGGCCCAGGATGTGATCTATTCTGGAGAAGGTTCCGTGTGCACTTGAGAAAAAGGTGAAGTTGATTGTTTTGGGGTGAAATGTCCTATAGATATCAATTAGGTCTAGCTGGTCCATTGTGTCATTTAAGGTTTGTGTTTCCTTGTTAATTTTCTGTTTAGTTGATCTATCCATAGTTGTGAGTGGGGTATTAAAGTCTCCCACTATTATTGTGTTACTATTAATTTCCTCTTTCATACTCATTAGCGTTTGCCGTACATATTGCGGTGCTCCTATGTTGGGTGCATATATATTTATAATTGTTATATCTTCTTCTTTGATTGATCCTTTGATCATTATGTAGTGTCCTTCTTTGTCTCTTTTCACATCCTTTATTTGAAAGTCTATTTTATCTGATATGAGTATTGCGACTCCTGCTTTCTTTTGGTCTCCGTTTGCATGAAATATTTTTTTCCAGCCCTTCACTTTTAGTCTGTATGTGTCTCTTGTTTTGAGGTGGGTTTCTTGTAGACAGCATATATAGGGGTCTTGTTTTTGTATCCATTCAGCCAATCTTTGTCTTTTGGTTGGGGCATTCAACCTATTTACATTTAGGGTAATTATTGATAGGTGTGTTCCCGTTGCCATTTACTTTGTTGTTTTGGGTTCACGTTTATACAACCTTTCTGCATTTCCTGTCTAGAGAAGATCCTTTAGCATTTGTTGAAGAGCTGGTTTGGTGGTGCTGAATTCTCTCAGCTTTTGGTTATCTGTAAAGCTTTTGAATTCTCCTTCATATCTGAATGAGATCCTTGCTGGATACAGTAATCTAGGTTGTAGGTTATTCTCTTTCATTACTTTCAGTACGTCCTGCCATTCCCTTCTGGCCTGGAGGGTTTCTATTGATAGATCAGCTGTTATCCTTATGGGAATCCCTTTGTGTGTTATTTGTTGTTTCTCCCTTGCTGCTTTTAATATTTGTTCTTTGTGTTTGATCTTTGTTAATTTGATTAATATGTGTCTTGGGGTGTTTTGCCTTGGGTCTATCCTGTTTGGGACTCTCTGGGTTTCTTGGACTTGGGTGGCTATTTCCTTCCCCATTTTAGGGAAGTTTTCATCTATTATCTCCTCGAGTATTTTCTCATGGCCTTTCTTTTTGTTTTCTTCTTCTGGAACTCCTATGATTCGAATGTTGGGGTGTTTCACAGTGTCCCAGAGGTCCCTGAGGTTGTCCTCATTTCTTTTGATCCTTTTTTCTTTTTTCCTCTCTGCTTCATTTATTTCCAACATTTTATCTTCTACCTCACTTATCCTATCTTCTGCCTCCGTTATTCTACTCTTGGTTCCCTCCAAAGTGTTTTTGATCTCATTCATTGCATTATTCATTTTTAATTGACTCTTTTTTATTTCTTCTAGGTCTTTATTAAACAGTTCTTGAATCTTTTCAATCTTTGTTTCCAGGCTATTTATCTGTAACTCCATTTTGTTTTCAAGATTTTGGATCATTTTTATTATCATTATTCTAAATTCTTTTTCAGGTAGATTCCCTATCTCCTCCTCTTTTGTTTGACTTGGTGGGCATTTTTCATGTTCCTTTACCTGTTGGGTATTTCTTTGCCTTTTCATCTTGTTTAGATTGCTGTATCTGGAGTGGGCTTTCTGTATTCTGGAGGTCTGTGGTTCCTTTTTGTTGTGGAGGATTAACCCAGTGGGTGGGGTTAGACGATTGGCTTGTCAAGATTTCCTGGTTAGGGAAGCTTGCGTCAGTGTTCTGGTGCGTGGAACTTGATTTCTTCTCTTTGGAGAGCAATGGAGTGCCCAGTAATGAGTTTTGAGATGGGTCTATGTGTTAGGTGTGACCTTGGGCAGCCTGTATGTTGATGTTCAGGGCTATGTTCCTGCGTTGCTGGAGAATTTGCGTGGTATGTCTTGCTCTAAAACTTATTGGCTCTTGGGTGGTGGTTGGTTTCAGTGTAGGTATGGAGGCTTTTGGACAGTCACTTATTACTTAAAGTTCCATGTAGTCAGGAGTTTTCTGGTGTTCTCAGGTTTTGGGCTTAAGTCTCCTGCCTCTGGATTTCAGTTTTATTCTTCCTGTATTCTCAGGACTTCTCCAACTATACAGCCCTGATAAGAAAACTTCTAGGTTAATGGCTAAAAGATTCTCCCCCGTTAGGGACACCCAGAGAGGTTCACAGAGTCACATGAAGAAGAGGAGAGGGAGGAGGGAGATAGAGATGAACAGGAGGAGAAAAAGGGGGACTCAAGAGGAGAGAGACAGATCTACGCAGCTGTCTGTTCCCAGAGTGTTCTCCGTAGCCCAGTCACCTACAAAGATTCACAGAATTGGATTGGGAAGAGAAGGGGAAAGGAGGAAATAGAGGTGTTCTGAGGTAGAAAACAGAGAGTCAAGATTGGGAGAGAATAATCTTTGGTTAAAAATAGGGCTTCTCTTCTTTTTTTTTTTTTTTTTGTAAGGTTATAGTGTATTGAAAATGAAAATTAAGGAGTAGTAGAGGAGTAGTAGAGGACTTTAAAAGAAATAAGAGAAAAAGAAAAATAGAAAATAGAAGAGAAAAAGGAAAGAAAAAAAGGAAAAAAAAGAAAGAAAAAGAAAAATAAAAGAAAAAAAAATTTTTTTTCTTTCCCCCTAATTAAAAAATCATAAAAGTCTATGGTAATGAAAGTTAAGGATTAATGGGGGAGTAATAGGGGATTTTAAAGGAAAATAAAAGAGAAAAAATAAAAAAGAAAAAAAAGAAAAAAATTTTAAAAATAAAGAAAAAAAAGAGAAAAAAGTAAAATTATATCTAGGAGTTTCTCTCGAGCTGTTGCAGTCAGTGTGGGTTCGGCTCAGTTTCAGATAGCTCCTCGTTCCAGCTTACGCTTCTCGATATCTACAGGCTCCTCCGGTGTAGTCAATGTTTCCTAGAGGGATTTTAATCTGTTGCACCAGTCCCTTCTGAAGCTGTACCCTTTGTTTATTTGGCTTCTGTTTGCCGGTCTCTTCAGAACCTTATTTCCGCCCTGACACAGGCGGGCGGAGGTGGACCCTTATTCAGGTAGCTAGTTCCGTAGCTCTGCGGGGAGGGGCTTGCGCTGCCGGGAGAGGCTGGCGCTGTGGGGACAGGCTTGCGCCACGGGGGTGGGCTGGGGCTGCCGGGAGGGGCTGACGCTGCTCTCTCCGTCTGCGCTGCTCAGGCTCCCGGCTGTTCTATATGGAGCGCGCCCCACGCTGCGCGAGGTTCCAGCCCTCGGGTGTTCCACAAAAGCGCAGAAGGAAAAGCTGCGCCTGCTCTCTGTGCCTTCCCCGTCAGAGCGGTCCAGGCAGCCAGGGGCTTGGTGGGCGCACTCTCCCCAGGTGTGGCACGCCCACTCCCTTCCGCGGACCCAGTCTCAGTTTCTGCTGGCGCCAGTCGGGTGCACGCGCCTTCTGCCCTCCGCGTCCCCAGCCCCAGTCCCTGCCTGCGCCTGTCGGGTGCCTGCGCCCTGTGTCTCGCCGCGACCTTCCCCTCCCCCCTGCCTCCTGCCTCCGGCGGGGCTGGGCCGGTCCGCAGCCTGCGAGCTCCTCTCTGGACCCTCTCGGTCTCTTTGTTCTGCGAACGGCCGGCAGTGTGTTCGGGCCGGTTAATTTACTCTCTCTCTTTCGGTCTCCCACAGTTCAAGTTGGCAACTCACAGAAGCTCCCTCCAATTGTCCTCAGGGCACTCAGGCCCGGACCCTACCCCAAGCAATGCCGCCTAAGAGCTCCCGGGCCGGATTTCCGTCCTTAGCTCTTCTGCCTCACTTTTTATCTTTTTTTAATTTTTTTTAATTTTTATTATTATTTTTTTCCAGTGGGTTTTGTCATACATTGATATGAATCAGACATGGATTTACATGTATTCCCAATCCCGATCCCCACTCCCACCTCCCTCTCCACCCGATTCCTCTGACTTTTTATCTTTTATATTTTGTCCTACATCCTTTCAAAGACAATGGGCTGCTTTTCTGGGCACCTGATGACCTCAGCTAGCGATCAGAAGTTGTTTTGCGAAGTTTGCTCTTCGTTCAGTTATTCTTTTGATGAATCTGTAGGAGAGAAAGTGGTCTCCCCGTCCTAATCCTCCGCCATCGTGGCTCCTCCCTCTTCATGTTTTTGAATACCGCTTCATGCTCCTCCTATTTTTCAGACCATTGCCTGCTCCTCATGTTTTTCACACCTGTGGAAGCTCTTCATATTTTTCACACCTTTTCAGGCTCTTCATGATTTTCACAACCGCTTGAGCCTCCTCCTATTTTTCAGACCGTTTCATGCTCCACATATTTTTGACACCTTTTGAAGCTCTTCATATTTTTCACACCTTTTCAGGCTCTTCATGTTTTCAACACCGTTTCATGCTCCTCATATTTTTGACACATTTTGAAGCTCTTCATATTTTTCACACCATTTCAGGCTCTTCATTTTTTTCAACACCACTTCATGTTTCTCCTAATTTTCAGACCGTTTCATGCTCCTCATATATTTGACACCTTTTGAAGCTCTTCATATTTTTCACACATTTTCAGTCTCTTCATGTTTTTCAACACCACTTCATGCTCCTCCTATTAATCAGACCGTTTCATGCTCCTCATATATTTGAAACCTTTTGAAGCTCTTCATATTTTTCACACGTTTTCAGGCTCTTCATGTTTTTGAACACCATTTCATGCTCCTAATATTTTTCAGACCGTTTCATGCTCCTCATATTTTTGACACGTTTTCAATCTCTTCATATATCTCACAACTTTTCAGGCTGTTCATGTATTTGAACACCGTTTCATGCTCCTCCTATTTTCCAGAACGTTTGATGCTCCTCATATTTTTGACACCTTTTGAAGCTCTTCATATTTTTCACATCTTTTCAGGCTCTTCATATATTTCAACACCACTTCTTGCTCCTCCTCTTTTTCAGACCTTTTCAGGCTCCTCATATTTTCCACACATTTTCAGGCTCTTTAGGTTTTTCACAGCTTTTTAGACACTTCATGTTTTCAACACCGTTGTATGCTCCTCATGTTTTTGACACCATTTGAAACTCTTCATATTTTTGACACATTTTCACGCTCTTCATGATTTCAACACCATTTCATGCTCCTCATATTTTTCAAACCGTTTCATGCTCCTCATATTTTTGACACCTTTTGAAGCTCTTCATATTTTTCACACCTTTTCAGGCTCTTCAAGTTTTCAACAGCGTTTCATGCTCCTCCTATCTGTCAGAAGGTTTCATGCTCCTCCTATTTTTCAGAACGTTTCATGATCCTCATATTTTTGTCACCTTTTGAAGCTCTTCATATTTTTCACACCTTTTCAGGCTCTTCATCTGTTTGAACACCGTTTCATGCTCCTCCTATTTTTCAGACTGTTTCATGTTCCCCATATTTTAGACACCTTTTGAAGCTCTTCGTATTTTTCATACCTTTACAGGCTCTTCATATTTTTCAACACCACTTCATGCTCCTCCTATTTTTCAGACCGTTTCATACTCTTCATATTTTTGACACCTTTTAAAGCTCTTCATATTTTTCACACCTTTTCAGGCTCTTCATGTTTTCAACACTGTTTCATGCTCCTCCTATTTTTCAGACCGTTTCATGCTCCTCATATTTTTGACACTTTTTGAAGCTTTTCATATTTTTCACACCTTTTCAGGATCTTCATGTTTTTCAACACCACTTCATGCTCCTCCTATTTTTCAGACCGTTTCATGATCCTCTCATTTTTGACACCTTTGGAAGTTTTTCATATTTTTCACACCTTTTGAAGCTCTTCATATTTTTCACACGACTTCAGGCTCTTCATGTTTTTGAACACAGATTCATGTTCCTCCTATTTTTCAGACCGTTTCATGCTCCTCATATATTTCACACCTTTTGAAGCTCTTCATATTTTTCACACTTTTTCAGGCTCTTCATGTTTTTCAACACCGCTTCATGCTCCTCCTATTTTTCAGACCGTTTCATGCTCCTCATATTTTTGACACATTTTGAAGCTCTTCATATATTTCACACCTTTTCAGGCTCTTCTTGTTTTTCAGCACACTTCATGCTCCTCCTATTTTTCAGACCGTTTCTTGCTCCTCTCATTTTTGACACCTTTTGAAGCTCTTCATAATTTTCACAAATTTTCAGGCTCTTCATGTTTTTGAACACCGCTTCATGCTACACCTGTTTTTCAGATCGTTTCATGCTCCTCATATTTTTTCCAAAATTTTGAAGCTCTTCATATTTTTCACACCTTTTCAGGCTCTTCATGTTTTTGAACATCACTTCATGCCCCTCTTATTTTTCAGACCGTTTCATGCTCCTAATGTTTTGCCCAGTTTTTGAAAATCTTCATATTTTTCACACGTTTTCAGGCTCTTCATGTTTTTCAACACTGCTTCATGCTCCTCCTATTTTTCAGACCGTTTCATGCTCCTCATATTTTTCACACCTTTTGAAGCTCTCCATATTATTCACATCTTTTCAGGCTCTTCATATTTTTCAACACTGCTTCATGCTCCTCCTATTTTTCAGACCGTTTCTTGCTCCACATATTTTGACACCTTTTGAAGCTCTTCATATTATTCACACCTTTTCAGACTCTTCATGTTTTTCAACACGGCTTCATGCTCGTCCTAATTTTTCAGACCGTATCATGCTCCTCATATTTTTGACACCTTTTGAAGAACTCCATATTTTTCACACATTTTCTGGATCTTCATATTTTTGAACACCGCTTCATGTTCCTCCTATTTTTCAGACCGTTTCGTGCTCCACATATTTTTGACACGTTTAGAAGCTCTTCATATTTTTCACCCCTTTTCAGGCTCTTCATGTTTTTCAACACCGGTTCGTGTTCCTTGTATTTTTCAGACCGTTTCATGCTCCTCATATTTTTGACACCTTTTGAAGCTCTTCATATTTTTCACACATTTTCAGGCTCTTCATGTTTTTCAACACCGGTTCATGTTCCTTGTATTTTTCAGACCGTTTCATGCTCCTCATATTTTTGACACCTTTTAAAGCTCTTCATATATTTCACAAATTTTCAGGCTCTTCATGTTTTTCAACACCACTTCATGCTCCTCCTATTTTTCAAACGTTTCATGCTCCTTTCATTTTTGACACCTTTTAAAGCTCTTCATATTTTTCACACCTTTTCAGGCTCTTCATGTTTTTCAACACCACTTCATGCTCCTCCTATTTTTCAACCGTTTCATGCTCCTTTCATTTTTGACACCTTTTAAAGCTCTTCATATATTTCACAAATTTTCAGGCTCTTCATGTTTTTCAACACCACTTCATGCTCCTCCTATTTTTCAACCGTTTCATGCTCCTTTCATTTTTGACACCTTTTAAAGCTCTTCATATTTTTCACACCTTTTCAGGCTCTTCAAGTTTTTCAACACCACTTCATGCTCCTCCTAATTGTCAGACCGTTTCATGCCCCTAATATTTTTGACACCTTTTGAAGCTTCATAATTTTCACACCTTCTCAGTCTCTTCATGTATTTCAACACCACTTCATGCTCCTCGTCTTTTTCAAACCGTTTCAGGCTCCTCATATTTTTCACACCTTTTCAGGCTCTTTATGTTTTTCACAGTTTTTCAGACTCTTCATGTTTTAAACACCGTTGTATGGTCCTCATATTTTTGACACGTTTTCATGCTCTTCATGTTTTCAACACCGTTTCATGCTCCTCCTATTTGTCAGACCGTTTCATGCTCCTCATATTTTTGACACCTTTTGAAGCTCTTCATATTTTTCACACCTTTTCATGCTCTTCATGTTTTCAACACCGTTTCATGCTCCTCCTATTTGTCAGACCGTTTCATGCTCCTCATATTTTTGACACCTTTTAAAACTCTTCATGTTTTTCACACATTTTCAGGCTCTTTATGTTTTTCAACACAACTTCATGCTTCTTCTATTTGTCAGACCGTTTCATGCTCTTCGTATTTTTCACACCTTTTCCTGTTCCTCGAAATTTTCACACCATTTCATGCTTCTCGTATTTGTCAGACCTTTTCATGCACCTCGAATTTTTCAGACCTTTTCAGCCACCTCGAATTTTTCAGACCTTTTCACGCTCTTCTAATTATTCACCCCTTTTCACACTCTTCGTATTTTTGACACCTTTTCTTACTCCTCGTATTTTTCAGACATTTCATGCTCCTCGTATTTTTCACATCTTGTCATCCTCCTCGTATTTTTCACACCTTTTCATGCTCCTCATATTTTTCAGACCTTCATGCTCCTCGTATTTTTCATGCTCTTCATATTTTTCACACCTTTTCAGGCTCTTCATGTTTTTCACAGCTTTTCAGGCTTTTCATGTTTTCAACACGGTTGTATGCTCTTCTGTTTTTGACACCTTTTGAAACTCTTCATATTTTTGACACATTTTCACGCTCTTCATGATTTCAACACCATTTGATGCTCCTCATGTTTTTGAAACTGTTTCATGCTCCTCATGTTTTTTACACCTTTAGAAGCTCTTCATATTTTTCACACCTTTTCAGGCTCTTCATGTTTTGAACACTGTTTCATGCTCCTCCTATTTTTCAGACCGTTTCATGCTCCTCATATTTTTGACACCTTTTGAAGCTCTTCATATTTTTCACACATTTTCAGCCTCTTCATGTTTTTCAACACCGCTTCATGTTCCTTGTATTTTTCAGACCGTTTCATGCTTCTCATATTTTTGACACCTTTTAAAGCTCTTCATATATTTCACAACTTTTCAGGCTCTTCATGTTTTTCAACACCACTTCATGCTCCTCCTATTTTTCAACCGTTTCATGCTCCTTTCATTTTTGACACCTTTTGAAGCTCTTCATATTTTTCACACCTTTTGAAGCTATTCATATTTTTCACACTTTTTCAGGCTCTTCATGTTTTTCAACAACGCTTCATGCTCCTCCTATTTTTCAGACCGTTTCATTCTCCTCATATTTTTGACACCTTTTGAAGCTCTTCATGTTTTTCACACCTTTTCTGGCTCTTCATGCTTTTGAACACAGCTTCATGCTCCTCCTAATTTTTACACATTTTGAAACTCTTCATATTTTTCACACTTTTTCAGGCTCTTCATGTTTTTCAACAACGCTTCATGCTCCTCCTATTTTTCAGACCTTTTCATTCTCCTCTCATTTTTAACACCTTTTGATGCTCTTCATATTTTTCACACCTTTTGAAGCTCTTCATATTTTTCACACCTTTTGAACCTCTTCATGTTTTTCACACGTTTTCAGGCACTTCATGTTTTTCAACACTGCTTCATGCTCCTCCTATTTTTCAGACCGTTTCATGTTCCTCATATTTTTGACACCTTTTGAAGCTCTTCATATTTTTCACACCTTTTCAGGCTCTTCATCTTTTTGAACACCACTTCATGTTCCTCCTATTTTTCAGACCGTTTCATGCTCCTCATATTTTTGACACCCATGGAAGCTCTTCATATTTTTCAAACCTTTTCAGGCTCTTCATGTTTTCAACACCACTTCATGCACCTCTTCTTTTTCAGACGATTTCATGCTCCTCATATTTTTCACACCTTTTGAAGCTCGTCATATTTTTGACAACTTTTCATGCTCCTCCTATTTTTCAGACCTTTTCATTCTCCTCTCATTTTTGACACCTTTTGATGCTCTTCATATTTTTCACACCTTTTAAAGCTCTTCATATTTTTCACACCTTTTGAAGCTCTTCATGTTTTTCACACGTTTTCAAGCACTTCATGTTTTTCAACACTGCTTCATGCTCCTCCTATTTTTCAGACCGTTTCATGCTCCTCATATATTTGAAACCTTTTGAAGCTCTTCATATTTTTCACACATTTTCAGGCTCTTCATGTTTTTCAACACTTATTCATCCTCCTCCTATTTTTCAGACCGTTTCAGGCTCCTCATATTTTTCACACCATTTGAAGCTTTCATATTTTTCACACCTTTTCAGGCTCTTCATCTTTTTGAAAACCGCTTCATGCTACTCCTGTTTTTCAGACCGTTTCATGCTCCTCATATTTTTCACACCATTTGAAGCTTTTCATATTGTTCACAACTTTTCAGGCTCTTCATCTTTTTGAAAACCGCTTCATGCTACTCCTGTTTTTCAGACCGTTTCTTGCTCCTCATATTTTTCACACCTTTTCAAGCTCTTCATATTTTTGAACTCCGTTTCATGCTCCTAATATTTTTGAGACTGTATAATGCTTCTCATAATTTTGACACCTTTTGAAACTCTTCATGTTTTTCACACATTTTCAGACTCTTCATGTTTTTCAACACAACTTCATGCTTCTTCTATTTTTCAGACAGTTTCATGCTCCACATATTTTTGACACCTTTTGAAGCTCTTCGTATTTTTCACGACATTTCGGGCTCTTCATGTATTTTAACACCACTTCATGCTCCTCCTATTTGTCTGACCGTTTCATTCCCCTCATATTTTTCACACCTTTTCAGGGTCTTCATATTTTTCATACCTTTTCAGGCTCTTCATGTTTTCAACACCGTTGCATGCTCCTCATTCTTTTGACACCTTTTGAAACTCTTCATCTTTTTGACACCTTTACATGCTCTTCATGATTTCAACACCGTTTCATGCTCCTCATATTTTTCACACCTTTTGAGGCTCTTCATATTTTTCAGACCTTTTCAGTTTCTTCATGTTTTTCAACACCACTTCATGCTCCTCCTATTTTTTAGACTGTTTAATGTTCCTCATATTTTTGACACTGTTTGAAGCTCGTCATATATTTCACACCTTTTCAGGCTCTTCAAGTTTTTCAACACCACTTCATGCTCCTCCTAATTGTCAGACCGTTTCATGCCCCTAATATTTTTGACACCTTTGGAAGCTTCATAATTTTCACACCTTCTCAGGCTCTTCATGTTTTTGAACACCATTACATGCTCCTAATATTTTTCAGACCGTTTCATGCTCCTCATATTTTTGACACGTTTTAAAGCTCTTCATATATTTCACACCTTTTCAGGCTTTTCCTGTATTTGAACACCGTTTCATGCTCCTCCTATATTTCAGACCGTTTCCTGCTCCTCATATTTTTGACACGTTTTAAAGCTCTTCATATTTTTCACACCTTTTCAGGCTCTTCATGAATTTCAACACCACTTCATGCTCCTCGTCTTTTTCAAACCGTTTCAGGCTCCTCATATTTTTCACACCTTTTCAGGCTCTTTATGTTTTTCACAGTTTTTCAGACTCTTCATGTTTTCAACACCGTTGTATGGTCCTCATGTTTTTGACACCTTTTGAAACTCTTCATATTTTTGACACGTTTTCAGGCTCTTCATGATTTCAACACCATTTCATGCTCCTCCTATTTTTCAAACTGTTTCATGCTCCTCATATTTTTGACACCTTTTGAAGCTCTTCATATTTTTCACACCGTTTCATCCTCTTCATGTTTTCAACACCGTTTCATGCTCCTCCTATTTGTCAGACCGTTTCATGCTCCTCATATTTTTGACACCTTTTGAAACTCTTCATGTTTTTCACACATTTTCAGTCTCTTTATGTTTTTCAACACAACTTCATGCTTCTTCTATTTTTCAGACCGTTTCATGCTCTTCGTATTTTTCACACCTTTTCCTGTTCCACGAAATTTTCACACCATTTCATGCTCCTCGTATTTTTCACACCTTGTCATCCTCCTCGTATTTTTCACACCTTTTCATGCTCCTCATATTTTTCAGACCTTCATGCTCCACGTATTTTTCATGCTCTTCATATTTTTCACACGTTTTCAGGCTCTTCATGTTTTTTAACACCGCGTCATGTTCCTCCTATTTTTCAGACCGTTTCATGCTCCTCATATATTTGACACCTTTTGAAGCCTTTCATATTTTTCACAACTTTTCATGCTCTTCTTGTTTTCAACACCGTTTCATGCTCCTCATATTTTTGACACCGATTGAAGCTCGTCATATTTTTCACACCTTTTCAGGCTCTTCATGTATTTGAACACCGTTTCATGCTCCTCCTATTTTTAAGAACGTTTGATGCTCCTCATATTTTTGACACCTTTTGAAGCTCTTCATATTTTTCACACCTTTTCAGGCTCTTCATGTATTTCAACACCACTTCTTGCTCCTCCTCTTTTTCAGACCTTTTCAGGCTCCTCAGGTTTTCCACACCTTTTCAGGCTCTTTATGTTTTTCACAGCTTTTCAGGCTCTTCATGTTTTCAACACGGTTGTATGCTCCTCTGTTTTTGACACCTTTTGAAACTCTTCATATTTTTGACACATTTTCACGCTCTTCATGATTTCAACACCATTTCATGCTCCTCATGTTTTTGAAACTGTTTCATGCTCCTCATATTTTTGACACCTTTTGAAGCTCTTCATATTTTTCACACCTTTTCAGGCTCTTCAAGTTTTCAACACCATTTCATGCTCCTCCTATCTGTCAGAAGGTTTCATGCTCCTCCTATTTTTCAGACCGTTTCTTGATCCTCATATTTTGTCACCTTTTGAAGCTCTTCATATTTTTCACACGTTTTCGGGGTCTTCATCTATTTGAACACCGTTTCATGCCACTCCTATTTTTCAGACTGTTTCATGTTCCCTATATTTTTGAAACCTTTTGAAGCTCTTCCTATTTTTCACATCTTTACAGGCTCTTCATATTTTTCAACACCACTTCATGCTCCTCCTATTTTTCAGACCGTTTCATGCTCTTCATATTTTTGACACCTTTTGAAGCTCTTCATATTTTTCACACCTTTTCTGGCTCTTCATGTTTTCAACACTGTTTCATGCTCCTCCTATTTTTCAGACCGTTTCATGCTCCTCATATTTTTGACACTTTTTGAAGCTCTTCATATTTTTCACACCTTTTCATGCTCTTCATGTTTTCAACACTGTTTCATGCTCCTCCTATTTTTCAGACCGTTTCATGCTCCTCATATTTTTGACACTTTTTGAAGCTCTTCATATTTTTCACACCTTTTCAGGCTCTTCATGTTTTTCAACACCACTTCATGCTCCTCCTATTTTTCAGACCGTTTCATGCTCCTCTCATATTTGACAGCTTTGAAGTTTTTCATATTTTTCACACATTTTGAAGCTCTTCATATTTTTGACACGACTTCAGGCTCTTCATGTTTTTCAACACCGCTTCATGCTCCTCCTATTTTTCCGACCGTTTCATCCTCCTCATATTTTTGACACATTTTGAAGCTCTTCATATTTTTCACACCTTTTCAGGCTCTTCATGTTTTTGAACACCACTTCATGCCCCTCCTATTTTTCAGATGGTTTCTTGCTCCTAATGTTTTGCCCACTTTTTGAAAATCTTCATATTTTTCACACGTTTTCAGGCTCTTCATGTTTTTCAACACCGCTTCATGCTCCTCCTATTTTTCAGACCGTTTCATGCTCCTCATGTTTTTGACACTTTTTGAAACTCTTCATATTTTTCACATATTTTTAGGCTCTTCATGTTTTTGAACACCGCTTCATGCTACTCCTATTTTTCAGACCGTTTCATGCTCCTCATATTTTTGACACCTTTTGAAGCTCTCCATATTATTCACACCTTTTCAGGCTCTTCATATTTTTCAACACCACTTCATGCTGCTCCTATTTTTCAGACCGTTTCATGCTCCTCATATTTTTGACACCTTTTGAGGCTCTTCATATTATTCACACCTTTTCAGGCTCTTCATGTTTTTCAACACTGCTTCATGCTCGTCCTAATTTTTCAGACCATTTCATGCTCCTCATATTTTTGACACATTTTAAAGCTCTTCATATTTTTCACACCATTTCAGGCTCTTCATGTTTTTGAACACAGCTTCTTGCACCACGTTTTTTTCAGACCGTTTCATGCTCCTCATATTTTTGAAACTTTTGAAGCTCTTCATATTTTTCACACCTTTTCATGCTCCTCATATTTTTCACAACTTTTCACGCTCTTCGTATTTTTCACACCTTTTCATGCTCCTCGTATTTTTCAGACCCTTCCATGCCCTTCATATTTTTCAAACCTTTTCATGCCCCTCGTATATATCAAGGCTTTTCATGCTCCTCGTATTTTTCACACCTTGTCATGCTCCTCGTATTTTTCACCTTTTCATCCTCCTCGTATTTTTCACACCTTTTCCTGATCCTCGGATTTTTTACACCTTTTCATGCTCCTCGTATTTTTCACACCTTGTCATGCTCCTCGTATTTGTCATACCTTTACATGCTCCTCGTATTTTTCACACCTTTTCCTGTTCTTTGAATTTTTCACACCTTTCCATGCTCCTCGTACTTGTCACCTTTTCCTACTCTCGTATTTTTGACACCTTTTCATGCTCTTCGTATTTTTCACACCTTTTCCTGTTCTTTGAATTTTTAACACCTTTCCATGCTCTTCGTATTTTTCACACCTTTTCCTGTTCTCGTATTTTACACAACACTTCATGCTCCTCGAATTTTTCAGACCTTTTCATGCTCCTCGTATTTTTCAGACCTGTTCATGCTCCTCATATTTTTGACACCTTGTCCTACTCTTCGTATTTTTCAGACCATTTCATGCTCCTCGTATATTTCACACCTTTTCATGTTCTTCCAATTTTCCCACCTTGTCATGCTCCTCGTATTTTTCACACCATGTCATGCTCCTTGTATTTTTCACACCTTTTCATGCTCCTTGTATTTTTCAGACCTTTTCACGCTCTTCATATTTTTCACACCTTTTCACGCTCTCCGTATTTTTGACACCTTTTCATGCTCCTCGTATTTTTCAGACCTTTTCATGCTCCTCGTATATTTCACACCATTTCATGCTCTTCCTATTTTTCACACCTTGTTATGCTCCTCGTATTTTTCACACCATGTAATGCTCCTCGGATTTTTCACACCTTTTCATCCTCCTCATATTTTTCACACCTTTTCCTGCTCTTCGAAATTTTCACACCTTTTCATCCTCCTCGTATTTTTCACACCCTGTCATGCTCCTCTTATTTATCACACCGTTTCATGCTCCTCGTATTTTTCAGAAATTTTCATGCTCCTCGTGTTTTTCACGCCTTTTCCTGCTCTTCGTATTTTTCACACGTTGTCATGCTCCTCGTATTTTTCAGACCTTTTCAATGCTCCTTTTATTTTTCACACCTATTTTGCTCCTCAAATTTTTCACACCTTTTCCTGCTCCTCATATTTTTCACACCATTTCTTGCTCCTCTTATTTTTCACACCTTTTCCTGCGCTTCGAATTTTTCACATCGTTTCATTCTCCTCGTATTTTTCAGACCTTTTCATCCTTCTCGTATTTTTCAGACCTTTTCAAGCTCTTCATATTTTTCACACCTTTTCACGCTGTTCGTATTTTTCATACCTTTTCCTGCTCCTCGTATTTTTCACACCTTTTCATGATCCTCATATTTTTCACACCTTTTCATGCTCTTCTTATTTTTGACACTATTTCCTGCATTTCGAATTTTTCACACCTTTTCATGCTCCTCGTGTTTTTCAGACCTTTTCATGCTCTTTGTATTTTTCACACCTTATCATTCTCCTCGTATTTTTCACAACTTTTCATGCTCCTCGTAATTTTCACAGCTTTTCACATTCTTCATATTTTCACACCTTTTCACGCTCTTTGAATATTTGACACCTTTTTATGCCCCTCATATTTTTCAGACCTTTTCACGCTCTTCGTATATTTCAGACCTTTTCATGCTCCTCATATTTTTCACACTTTATCATGCTCCTCGTATTTTTCAGACCTTTTCCTGCCCCTCATGTTTTTCACACGTTTTCATGCTCTTCGAATATTTCACAGCTTTTCATGCTCCTCGTATATTTCAGACCTTTTCATGCTCCTCGTATTTTTCAGACCTTCTCATGCTCCTCGTATTTTTCAGACCTTGTCATGCTCCTCGTATTTTTCAGACCTTTTCAAACTCTTCATATTTTTCACACCTTTTCACGCTGTTCGTATTTTTGACACCTTTTCATGCTCCTCGTATTTTTCACACCTTTTCATGGTCTACGAATTTTTCACACCTTTCCATGCTCCTCGTATCTTTCACACCTTTTCCTGCCCCTCGGTTTTTTCACACGTTTTCATACTCCTCGTATATTTCAGAACTTTTACTGATCCTCGAATTTTTCACACCTTTTCTGGCTCCTCATATTTTTCACACCTTTTCATGTTCCTCGAATTTTTCAGACCTTTTCACACTCTTCATATTTTTCACACCTGCTCACGCTCTTCATATTTTTGAAACCTTTTCATGCTCCTTGTATTTTTCAGCCCTTTTCAAGCTCTTCTAATTATTCACCCTTTTTCACGCTCTTCGTATTTTTGACACCTTTTCTTACTCCTCGTATTTTTCAGACATTTCATGCTCCTCGTATTTTTCACACCTTGTCATGCTCCTCGTATTTTTCACACCTTTTCATGCTCCTCGTATTTTTCAGACCTTTTCATGCCCCTGTATTTTTCATGCTCTTCATATTTTTCACACCTTTTCAGGCTCTTCATGTTTTTTAACACCGCTTCATGCTCCTCCTTTTTTTCAGACCGTTTCATGCTCCTCATATATTTGACACCTTTTGAAGCCCTTCATATTTTTCACAACTTTTCATGCTCTTCTTGTTTTCAACACCGTTTCATGCTCCTCATATTTTTGACACCTATTGAAGCTCGTCATATATTTCACACCTTTTCAGGCTCTTCATGTTTTTCAACACCACTTCATGCTCCTCCTAATTTTCAGACCGTTTCATGCTCCTCATATTTTTGACACCTTTTGAAGCTCTTCATATTTTTCACCCCTTTTCATGCTCTTCATGTTTTTCAACACCACTTCATGCTCCTCCTATTATTCAGACCGTTTCATGCTCCTCATATTTTTGACACCTTCTTAAGGTCTTCATATTTTTCACACCTTTTCATGCTCTTCATGTTTTTCACACCGTTTCATGCTCCTCATATTTTTTAGACCGTTTCATGCTGCTCATATTTTTCAGACCGTTTCCTGCTCCTCCTATTTTTGACACCTTTTGAAACTCTTCATATTTTTCACATCTTTTCATGCTCTTCATATTTTTCAACACCTTTTCATGCTCCTCCTATTTTCCAGACTGTTTCATGCTCCTCATATATTTGAGACCTTTTGAATCTCTTCATATTTTTCACACCTTTTCAGGCTCTTCATATTTTTCAACACCTTTTCATGCTCCTCCTATTTTTCAGACTGTTTCATGCTCCTCATATATTTGAAACCTTTTGAAGCTCTTCATATTTTTCACACCTTTTCATGCTCTTCATATTTTTCACACCTTTGCATGCTCTTCATGTTGTCAACAGCGTTTCACGCTCCTCCTATTTTTCAGACCGTTTCATGCTCCTGGTAAATTTTACACCTTTACATGTTCTTCATATTTTTCACACGTTGTCATGCTCCTCGTATTTGTCAGACCTTTTCATGCTCTTGGTATTTTTCACGACTTTTACTGCTCTCGTATTTTTCACACCATTTTATACTCCTCTTATTTTTCAACCTTTTTAATGCTCCTCATATTTTTCAGAACTTGTTATGCTCTTCGTATTTTCAGACATTTTCATGCTCTTCGTATTTTTCATATATTTTCATGCTCTTTGTATTTTTCACGCCTTTTTATGTTCCTCTTATTTTTCACACCTTGTCATGCTCCTCGTATTTTTCACAACTTTTCATACTCCACGTATATCTCAGACCTTTTCATGCTCCTCGTATTTTTCAAAATTGTCCTGCTCCTCGTATTATTCACACCTAGTCATGTTCCTCGTATTTTTCAGACCTTTTCATGCTCCTCGTATTTTTCACACTTTACATGCTCTTCATATTTTTCACACCCTGTCATGCTTCTCATATTTTTCACACCTTTACATGCTCTTCATATTTTTCACACCTTGTCATGCTCCTCGTATTTGTCAGACCTTTTCGTACCCCTCATATTTTTCACACCTTTTAATGCTCCTCGAATTTTTGACACCGTTTCATGCTCCTCGTATTTTTCAGACCTTTTATTGATTCTCAGATTTTTCACACGTTGTCATGCTCCTCGTATTTTTCACACCTTGTCATGCTCCTTGTATTTTTCACACCTTGTCATGCTCCTCATATTTTTCACACCTTCTCCTGCTCCTCGTATTTTTCACACCATTTCATGCTTCTCGTACTTTTCAGACACTTTCATGCTCCTCGAATTTTCAGACCTTTTCACGCTATTCATATTTTTCAGACCTTTTCACGCTCTCCGTATTTTTCACACCTTTTCATGCTCCTCGTATTTTTCACATCTTTTCCTACTCTCGTATTTTTCACACCTTTTCATGCTCCTCGTATTTTCACACATTTTCATCTTCCTCATATTTTTCAGACCTTTTCATACTCTTCTTTGTTCAGACATTTTCATTCTCTTTGTATTTTTCACAAATTTTCATGCTCTTCATATTTTTCACACCTGTTTATGCTCGTCGTATTTTTCAATCCTTGTCATGCTCCTCGAATTTTTCAGACTTTTTCACGCTCTTCATATTTTTCACTCCTGTTCCCGCTCCTGGTATTTTTGACACCTTTTCATGCTCCTCGTATTTTTCAGACATTTTCATGCTCTTCGTATTTTTCACACCTTTTCCTGTTCTTCGAAATTTTCACACCATTTCATGCTCCTCGTATTTTTCAGACCTTTTCATGCACCTCGAATTTTTCAGACCTTTTCAGGCACCTCGAATTTTTCAGACCTTTTCACGCTCTTCTAATTATTCACCCCTTTTCCCGCTCTTCGTATTTTTGACACCTTTTCTTACTCCTCGTATTTTTCAGACATTTCATGCTCCTCGTATTTTTCACACCTTGTCATGCTCCTCGTATTTTTCACACCTTTTCATGCTCCTCGTATTTTTCATGCACTTCATATTTTTCACACATTTTCATGATCCTCATATTTTTAACACATTTTCCTGCTCCTCGTATTTTTCACACCTTTTCATGATCCTCATATTTTTCACACCTTTTCATGCTCTTCTTATTTTTGACACCTTTTCCTGCACTTCGAATTTTTCACACCTTTTCATGCTCCTCGTGTTTTTCAGACCTTTTCATGCTCTTTGTATTTTTCACACCTTATCATTCTCCTCGTATTTTTCACAACTTTTCATGCTCCTCGTAATTTTCACAGCTTTTCACATTCTTCATATTTTTCACACCTTTTCACGCTCTTTGAATATTTGACACCTTTTTATGCCCCTCATATTTTTCAGACCTTTTCATGCTCTTCGTATATTTCAGACCTTTTCATGCTCCTCATATTTTTTACACTTTATCATGCTCCTCGTATTTTTCAGACCTTTTCCTGCCCCTCATATTTTCACACGTTTTCATGGTCTTCGAATATTTCACAGCTTTTCATGCTCCTCGTATATTTCGGAACTTTTCATGCTCCTCGTATTTTTCAGATCTTCTCATGCTCCTCATATTTTTCAGACCTTGTCATGCTCCTCGTATTTTTCACCCCTTATCAGGCTTCTCGCATTTTTCAGATTTTTAATGTTCCTCGTATTTTTCACACCTTTACCTGCTCTTCGAATATTTCACACCTTTTCATGCTCCTTGTATTTTTCAGACCATTTCATTCTCCTCGTATTTTTCACACCTTTTCATGCTCCTCGTATTTTTCAGTCCTTTTCATGCTCCTTGTATTTTTCAGACCTTTTCATGCTCCTCGTATTTTTCACATTTTTCATGCTCTTCTTTTTTTTCACACCTTGTCATGCTCCTCATATTTTTCACACCTTGTCATGCTCCTCATATTTATCAGACCTTTCCATGCTCCTCATAAATTTCACACCTTTTCCTGCTCTTCGAATTTTTCACACCTTTTCATGCTCTTCATATTTTTCACACCTTTTCCTGCTCTTCGAATTTTTCACACCTTTTCATGCTCTTCATATATTTCACACCTTTTCCTGCTCTTCGAATATTTCACACCTTTTCATGCTCCTCATATTTTTCAGACCTTTTCATGCTCCTTGTATTATTCACACCTTTTCCTGCTTCTCGTATTTTTCACACCGTTTCCTGCTCTTCGAATATTTCACACCTTTTCATGCTCTTCCAATTTTCCCCCTTGTCTTGCTCCTCGTATTTTTCACACCATGTCATGCTCCTCGTATATTTCACACCTTTTAATGCTCCTCATATTTTTCACAACGTTTCATGCTTCTGTTATTTTTCAGACCTTTTCATGCTCTTTGTATTTTTCACAACCTTTATTCTCCTCGTATTTTTCAGACCTTTTCATACTTCTCATATTTTATACACCTCCTCATGCTCCTCGTATTTTTGACACTTTTTCACGCTCCTCGTATTTTTCACACCTTTTCCTGCTCCTCGTATTTTTGACACTTTTTCATGCTCCTCGTATTTTTCACACCTTTTCCTGCTCTTCGAATTTTTCACACCTGTTCATTCTCCTTGTATTTTTCACACCTTTGCCTGCTCCTCGAATTTTTCACACCTGTTCATTCTCCTCGTATTTTTCACACCTTTTCCTGCTCTCGTATTTCTCACACGTTTTCCTGCTCTTCAAATTTTTCACACCTTTTCATGCTCTGCGTATTTTTCAGACCTTTTCATGCTCCTCATATTTTTCACACCTTTTCATGCTCCTCGTGTTTCAGACCTTTTCATGCTCCTCATATTTTTCACACCTTTTCCCGCACCTCGTGTTTTTCAGGCGTTTTCCTGCTGTTTGAATTTTTCACACCTTTTCAGGCTCCTTTTATTTTTCAGACCTTTTCATGCTCCTCGTATTTTTCAGATCTTTCATGCTATTCATATTTTGCACACCTTTACATGCTCTTTTTATTTTTCACACCTTGTCGTGCTCCTCGTATTTTTCAGACCTTTTCATGCTCTTCATAAATTTCCGACCTTTTCATGCTCCTTGTATTTTTCACACCTTTTCATGCCATTCGTATTTTTCAGACCTTTTCACGCTCTTCATATATTTCACACCTTTTGATGCTCTTCGTATTTTTGACACCTTTTCCTGCTCTTCGAATTTTTCACAACTGTTCATTCTCCTCGTATTTTTCACACCGTTGCCTGCTCCTCGAATTTTTCACACCTGTTCATTCTCCTCGTATTTTTCACACCTTTTCCTGCTCTCGTATTTTTCACACGTTTTCCTGCTCTTCGAATTTTTCACACCTTTTCATGCTCCTCGTATTTTTCAGACCTTTTCATGCTCCTCATATTTTTCACACCTTTTCCCGCACCTCATATTTTTCAGGCGTTTTCCTGCTGTTGGAATTTTTCACACCTTTTCAGGCTCCTCTTATTTTTCAGACCTTTTCATGCTCCTCTTATTTTTCAGATCTTTCATGCTATTCATATTTTTCACACCTTTTCATGCTCTTTGTATTTTACACACCTTGTCATGCTCCTCGTATTTTTCAGACCTTTTCATGCTCTTCATAATTTTCTGACTTTTCATGCTCCTCGTATTTTTCACACCTTGTCATGCTCCTCGTATTTTTCAGACCTTTTCATGCTCTTCATATTTTTCAGACCTTTTCATTCTCCTCGTATTTTTCTCACCTTTTCATGCTCCTCGTATTTTTCAGTCCTTTTCATGCTCCTCGTATTTTTCAGACCTTTTCAGGCTCCTCATATTTTTCACATTTTTCATGCTCTTCACATTTTTCACACCTTGTCATGGTCCTCATATTTTACACACCTTGGCATGCTCCTCGTATTTTTCACACCTTTCCATGTTCCTCGTAATTTTCACACCTTTTCCTGCTCTTTGAATTTTTCACACCTGTTCATTCTCCTCGTATTTTTCACACCTTTTCCTGCTCTTCGAATTTTTCGCACCTTTTCTTTCTCTTCATATTTTTCACACCTTTTCTTGACCTTCATATTTTTTACACCTTTTCATTCTCCTTGTATTTTTCACTCCTTTTCCTTCTCGTATTTTTCACACGTTTTCCTGCTCTTTGAATTTTTCACACCTTTTCATGCTCATCGAATTTTTCACACCGTTTCATGCTCCTCGTATTTTTCACACCCTGTCATGCTCCTCGTATATTTCACACCTTTTCATGCTCTTCCTATTTTTCACACCTTGTCATGCTCCTCGTATTTTTCACACCATGTAATGCTCCTCGGATTTTTCACATCTTTTCATGCTCCTTGTATTTTTCACACCTTTTCCTGCTCTTCGAGTTTTTCACACCTATTCATCCTCCTCGTATTTTTCACACCGTGTCATTCTCCTCCTATTTATCACACCGTTTCATGCTCCTCGTATTTTTCAGAAATTTTCATGCTCCTCGTGTTTTTCACGCCATTTCCTGCTCCTCGTATTTTTCACACCTTGTCATGCTCCTCATAATTTTCACATCTGTTCACGCACTTCGTATTTTTGAAATCTTTTCATGCTCCTCGTATTTTTCAGACCTTTTCACACTCTTCATATTTTTCACACCTGTTCATGCTCTTCATATTTTTGAAAACTTTTCATGCTCCTCATATTTTTCAGACCTTTTCGTGCTCCTCAAATTTTTCAGACCTTTTCACGCTCTTCAAATTTTTCACACCTTTTCATGCTCCTCATATTTTTCACAACTTTTCACGCTCTTCGTATTTTTCACACCATTTAATGCTCCTCGTATTTTTCAGACCTTTCCATGCTCTTCATATTTTTCAAACCTTTTCATGCCCCTCGTATATATCAAGGCTTTTCATGCTCCTTGTATTTTTCACACCTTGTCATGCTCCTCGTATTTGTCATACCTTTACATGCTCCTCGTATTTTTCACACCTTTTCCTGTTCTTTGAATTTTTAACACCTTTCCATGCTCTTCGTATTTTTCACACCTTTTCCTGTTCTCGTATTTTACACAACACTTCATGCTCCTCGAATTTTTCAGACCTTTTCATGCTCCTCGTATTTTTCAGACCTGTTCATGCTCCTCATATTTTTGACACCTTGTCCTACTTCTCGTATTTTTCAGACCATTTCATGCTCCTCGTATATTTCACACCTTTTCATGTTCTTCCAATTTTCCCACCTAGTCATGCTCCTCGTATTTTTCACACCATGTCATGCTCCTTGTATTTTTCACACCTTTTCATGCTCCTTGTATTTTTCAGACCTTTTCACGCTCTTCATATTTTTCAGACCTTTTCATGCTCTCCGTATTTTTCACACCTTTTCATGCTCCTCGTATTTTTCAGACCTTTTCATGCTCCTCGTATATTTCACACCTTTTCATGCTCTTCCTATTTTTCACAACTTGTCATGCTCCTCGTATTTTTCACACCATGTAATGCTCCTCGGATTTTTCACACCTTTTCATCCTCCTCGTATTTTTCACACCTTTTCCTGCTCTTTGAAATTTTCACACCTTTTCATCCTCCTCGTATTTTTCACACCCTGTCATGCTCCTCTTATTTATCACACCGTTTCATGCTCCTCGTATTTTTCAGAAATTTTCATGCTCCTCGTGTTTTTCACGCCTTTTCCTGCTCTTCGTATTTTTCACACGTTGTCATGCTCCTCGTATTTTTCAGACCTTTTCAATGCTCCTTTTATTTTTCACACCTATTTTGCTCCTCAAATTTTTCACACCTTTTCCTGCTCCTCATATTTTTCACACCATTTCTTGCTCCTCTAATTTTTCACACCTTTTCCTGCGCTTCGAATTTTTCACATCGTTTCATTCTCCTCGTATTTTTCAGACCTTTTCATCCTTCTCGTATTTTTCAGACCTTTTCAAGCTCTTCATATTTTTCACACTTTTTCACGCTGTTCGTATTTTTGACACCTTTTCCTGCTCCTCGTATTTTTCACACCTTTTCATGATCCTCATATTTTTCACACCTTTTCATGCTCTTCTTATTTTTGACACTATTTCCTGCATTTCGAATTTTTCACACCTTTTCATGCTCCTCGTGTTTTTCAGACCTTTTCATGCTCTTTGTATTTTTCACACCTTATCATTCTCCTCGTATTTTTCACAACTTTTCATGCTCCTCGTAATTTTCACAGCTTTTCACATTCTTCATATTTTCACACCTTTTCACGCTCTTTGAATATTTGACACCTTTTTATGCCCCTCATATTTTTCAGACCTTTTCATGCTCTTCGTATATTTCAGACCTTTTCATGGTCCTCATATTTTTCACACTTTATCATGCTCCTCGTATTTTCAGACCTTTTCCTGCCCCTCATATTTTCACACGTTTTCATGCTCTTCGAATATTTCACAGCTTTTCATGCTCCTCGTATATTTCAGACCTTTTCATGCTCCTCGTATTTTTCAGACCTTCTCATGCTCCTCGTATTTTTCAGACCTTGTCATGCTCCTCGTATTTTTCTGACCTTTTCAAACTCTTCATATTTTTCACACCTTTTCACGCTGTTCGTATTTTTGACACCTTTTCATGCTCCTCGTATTTTTCACACCTTTTCATGGTCTACGAATTTTTCACACCTTTCCATGCTCCTCGTATCTTTCACACCTTTTCCTGCTCCTCGGTTTTTTCACACGTTTTCATACTCCTCGTATATTTCAGAACTTTTACTGATCCTCGTATTTTTCACACCTTTTCTGGCTCCTCATATTTTTCACACCTTTTCATGTTCCTCGAATTTTTCAGACCTTTTCACGCTCTTCATATTTTTCACACCTGCTCACGCTCTTCATATTTTTGAAACCTTTTCATGCTCCTTGTATTTTTCAGCCCTTTTCAAGCTCTTCTAATTATTCACCCTTTTTCACGCTCTTCGTATTTTTGACACCTTTTCTTACTCCTCGTATTTTTCAGACATTTCATGCTCCTCGTATTTTTCACACCTTGTCATGCTCCTCGTATTTTTCACACCTTTTCATGCTCCTCGTATTTTTCAGACCTTTTCATGCCCCTGTATTTTTCATGCTCTTCATATTTTTCACACCTTTTCAGGCTCTTCATGTTTTTTAACACCGCTTCATGCTCCTCCTTTTTTTCAGACCGTTTCATGCTCCTCATATATTTGACACCTTTTGAAGCCCTTCATATTTTTCACAACTTTTCATGCTCTTCTTGTTTTCAACACCGTTTCATGCTCCTCATATTTTTGACACCTATTGAAGCTCGTCATATATTTCACACCTTTTCAGGCTCTTCATGTTTTTCAACACCACTTCATGCTCCTCCTAATTTTCAGACCGTTTCATGCTCCTCATATTTTTGACACCTTTTGAAGCTCTTCATATTTTTCACCCCTTTTCATGCTCTTCATGTTTTTCAACACCACTTCATGCTCCTCCTATTATTCAGACCGTTTCATGCTCCTCATATTTTTGACACCTTCTTAAGGTCTTTATATTTTTCACACCTTTTCATGCTCTTCATGTTTTTCACACCGTTTCATGCTCCTCATATTTTTTAGACCGTTTTATGCTGCTCATATTTTTCAGACCGTTTCCTGCTCCTCCTATTTTTGACACCTTTTGAAACTCTTCATATTTTTCACATCTTTTCATGCTCTTCATATTTTTCAACACCTTTTCATGCTCCTCCTATTTTCCAGACTGTTTCATGCTCCTCATATATTTGAAACCTTTTGAATCTCTTCATATTTTTCACACCTTTTCAGGCTCTTCATATTTTTCAACACCTTTTCATGCTCCTCCTATTTTTCAGACTGTTTCATGCTCCTCATATATTTGAAACCTTTTGAAGCTCTTCATATTTTTCACACCTTTTCATGCTCTTCATATTTTTCACACCTTTGCATGCTCTTCATGTTGTCAACAGCGTTTCACGCTCCTCCTATTTTTCAGACCGTTTCATGCTCCTGGTAAATTTTACACCTTTACATGTTCTTCATATTTTTCACACGTTGTCATGCTCCTCGTATTTGTCAGACCTTTTCATGCTCTTGGTATTTTTCACGCCTTTTACTGCTCTCGTATTTTTCACACCATTTTATACTCCTCTTATTTTTCAACCTTTTTAATGCTCCTCATATTTTTCAGAACTTGTTATGCTCTTCGTATTTTCAGACATTTTCATGCTCTTCGTATTTTTCATATATTTTCATGCTCTTTGTATTTTTCACGCCTTTTTATGTTCCTCTTATTTTTCACACCTTGTCATGCTCCTCGTATTTTTCAGACCTTGTCATGCTCCTCGTATTTTTCACAACTTTTCATACTCCACGTATATCTCAGACCTTTTCATGCTCCTCGTATTTTTCAAAATTGTCCTGCTCCTCGTATTATTCACACCTAGTCATGTTCCTCGTATTTTTCAGACCTTTTCATGCTCCTCGTATTTTTCACACTTTACATGCTCTTCATATTTTTCACACCCTGTCATGCTTCTCATATTTTTCACACCTTTACATGCTCTTCATATTTTTCACACCTTGTCATGCTCCTCGTATTTGTCAGACCTTTTCGTACCCCTCATATTTTTCACACCTTTTAATGCTCCTCGAATTTTTGACACCGTTTCATGCTCCTCGTATTTTTCAGACCTTTTATTGATTCTCAGATTTTTCACACGTTGTCATGCTCCTCGTATTTTTCACACGTTGTCATGCTCCTCGTATTTTTCACACCTTGTCATGCTCCTCATATTTTTCACACCTTCTCCTGCTCCTCGTATTTTTCACACCATTTCATGCTTCTCGTACTTTTCAGACACTTTCATGCTCCTCGAATTTTCAGACCTTTTCACGCTATTCATATTTTTCAGACCTTTTCACGCTCTCCGTATTTTCACACCTTTTCATGCTCCTCGTATTTTTCACATCTTTTCCTACTCTCGTATTTTTCACACCTTTTCATGCTCCTCGTATTTTCACACATTTTCATGCTCCTCATATTTTTCAGACCTTTTCATACTCTTCTTTGTTCAGACATTTTCATTCTCTTTGTATTTTTCACAAATTTTCATGCTCTTCATATTTTTCACACCTGTTTATGCTCGTCGTATTTTTCACTCCTTGTCATGCTCCTCGAATTTTTCAGACTTTTTCACGCTCTTCATATTTTTCACTCCTGTTCCCGCTCCTGGTATTTTTGACACCTTTTCATGCTCCTCGTATTTTTCAGACATTTTCATGCTCTTCGTATTTTTCACACCTTTTCCTGTTCTTCGAAATTTTCACACCATTTCATGCTCCTCGTATTTTTCAGACCTTTTCATGCACCTCGAATTTTTCAGACCTTTTCAGGCACCTCGAATTTTTCAGACCTTTTCACGCTCTTCTAATTATTCACCCCTTTTCCCGCTCTTCGTATTTTTGACACCTTTTCTTACTCCTCGTATTTTTCAGACATTTCATGCTCCTCGTATTTTTCACACCTTGTCATGCTCCTCGTATTTTTCACACCTTTTCATGCTCCTCGTATTTTTCATGCACTTCATATTTTTCACACATTTTCATGATCCTCATATTTTTAACACATTTTCCTGCTCCTCGTATTTTTCACACCTTTTCATGATCCTCATATTTTTCACACCTTTTCATGCTCTTCTTATTTTTGACACCTTTTCCTGCACTTCGAATTTTTCACACCTTTTCATGCTCCTCGTGTTTTTCAGACCTTTTCATGCTCTTTGTATTTTTCACACCTTATCATTCTCCTCGTATTTTTCACAACTTTTCATGCTCCTCGTAATTTTCACAGCTTTTCACATTCTTCATATTTTTCACACCTTTTCACGCTCTTTGAATATTTGACACCTTTTTATGCCCCTCATATTTTTCACACTTTATCATGCTCCTCGTATTTTTCAGACCTTTTCCTGCCCCTCATATTTTCACACGTTTTCATGCTCTTCGAATATTTCACAGCCTTTCATGCTCCTCGTATATTTCGGAACTTTTCATGCTCCTCGTATTTTTCAGATCTTCTCATGCTCCTCGTATTTTTCAGACCTTGTCATGCTCCTCGTATTTTTCACCCCTTGTCAGGCTTCTCGCATTTTTCAGATTTTTAATATTCCTCGTATTTTTCACACCTTTACCTGCTCTTCGAATATTTCACACCTTTTCATGCTCCTTGTATTTTTCAGACCATTTCATTCTCCTCGTATTTTTCACACCTTTTCATTTTCCTCGTATTTTTCAGTCCTTTTCATGCTCCTTGTATTTTTCAGACCTTTTCATGCTCCTCGTATTTTTCACATTTTTCATGCTCTTCTTTTTTTTCACACCTTGTCATGCTCCTCATATTTTTCACACCTTGTCATGCTCCTCATATTTATCAGACCTTTCCATGCTCCTCGTAAATTTCACACCTTTTCCTGCTCTTCGAATTTTTCACACCTGTTCATTCTCCTCGTATTTTTCACACCTTTTCCTGCTCTTCGAATTTTTCACACCTTTTCATGCTCTTCATATTTTTCACACCTTTTCCTGCTCTTCGAATATTTCACACCTTTTCATGCTCTTCATATTTTTCACACCTTTTCCTGCTCTTCGAATATTTCACACCTTTTCATGCTCCTCATATTTTTCAGACCTTTTCATGCTCCTTGTATTATTCACACCTTTTCCTGCTTCTCGTATTTTTCACACCATTTCCTGCTCTTCGAATATTTCACACCTTTTCATGCTCTTCCAATTTTCCCCCTTGTCTTGCTCCTCGTATTTTTCACACCATGTCATGCTCCTCGTATATTTCACACCTTTTAATGCTCCTCATATTTTTCACAACGTTTCATGCTTCTGTTATTTTTCAGACCTTTTCATGCTCTTTGTATTTTTCACAACCTTTATTCTCCTCGTATTTTTCAGACCTTTTCATACTTCTCATATTTTATACACCTCCTCATGCTCCTCGTATTTTTGACACTTTTTCACGCTCCTCGTATTTTTCACACCTTTTCCTGCTCCTCGTATTTTTGACACTTTTTCATGCTCCTCGTATTTTTCACACCTTTTCCTGCTCTTCGAATTTTTCACACCTGTTCATTCTCCTTGTATTTTTCACACCTTTGCCTGCTCCTCGAATTTTTCACACCTGTTCATTCTCCTCGTATTTTTCACAACTTTTCCTGCTCTCGTATTTCTCACACGTTTTCCTGCTCTTCGAATTTTTCACACCTTTTCATGCTCTGCGTATTTTTCAGACCTTTTCATGCTCCTCATATTTTTCACACCTTTTCATGCTCCTCGTGTTTCAGACCTTTTCATGCTCCTCATATTTTTCACACCTTTTCCCGCACCTCGTGTTTTTCAGGCGTTTTCCTGCTGTTTGAATTTTTCACACCTTTTCATGCTCTTTGTATTTTACACACCTTGTCATGCTCCTCGTATTTTTCAGCCCTTTTCATGCTCTTCATAATTTTCTGACTTTTCATGCTCCTCGTATTTTTCACACCTTGTCATGCTCCTCGTATTTTTCAGACCTTTTCATGCTCTTCATATTTTTCAGACCTTTTCATTCTCCTCGTATTTTTCTCACCTTTTCATGCTCCTCGTATTTTTCAGTCCTTTTCATGCTCCTCGTATTTTTCAGACCTTTTCAGGCTCCTCATATTTTTCACATTTTTCATGCTCTTCACATTTTTCACACCTTGTCATGGTCCTCATTTTTACACACCTTGTCATGCTCCTCGTATTTTTCACACCTTTCCATGTTCCTCGTAATTTTCACACCTTTTCCTGCTCTTTGAATTTTTCACACCTGTTCATTCTCCTCGTATTTTTCACACCTTTTCCTGCTCTTCCAATTTTTCACACCTTTTCTTTCTCTTCATATTTTTCACACCTTTTCTTGACCTTCATATTTTTTACACCTTTTCATTCTCCTTGTATTTTTCACTCCTTTTCCTTCTCGTATTTTTCACACGTTTTCCTGCTCTTTGAATTTTTCACACCTTTTCATGCTCATCGAATTTTTCACACCGTTTCATGCTCCTCGTATTTTTCACACCCTGTCATGCTCCTCGTATATTTCACACCTTTTCATGCTCTTCCTATTTTTCACACCTTGTCATGCTCCTCGTATTTTTCACACCATGTAATGCTCCTCGGATTTTTCACATCTTTTCATGCTCCTTGTATTTTTCACACCTTTTCCTGCTCTTCGAGTTTTTTCACACCTATTCATCCTCCTCGTATTTTTCACACCGTGTCATTCTCCTCCTATTTATCACACCATTTCATGCTCCTCGTATTTTTCAGAAATTTTCATGCTCCTCGTGTTTTTCACGCCTTTTCCTGCTCCTCGTATTTTTCACACCTTGTCATGCTCCTCATAATTTTCACATCTGTTCACGCTCTTCGTATTTTTGAAATCTTTTCATGCTCCTCGTATTTTTCAGACCTTTTCACACTCTTCATATTTTTCACACCTGTTCATGCTCTTCATATTTTTGAAAACTTTTCATGCTCCTTATATTTTTCAGACCTTTTCGTGCTCCTCAAATTTTTCAGACCTTTTCACGCTCTTCAAATTTTTCACACCTTTTCATGCTCCTCATATTTTTCACAACTTTTCACGCTCTTCGTATTTTTCACACCTTTTAATGCTCCTCGTATTTTTCAGACCTTTCCATGCTCTTCATATTTTTCAAACCTTTTCATGCCCCTCGTATATATCAAGGCTTTTCATGCTCCTCGTATTTTTCACACCTTGTCATGCTCCTCGTATTTGTCATACCTTTACATGCTCCTCGTATTTTTCACACCTTTTCCTGTTCTTTGAATTTTTCACACCTTTTCATGCTCCTCGTATTTGTCACCTTTTCCTGCTCTCGTATTTTTGACACCTTTTCATGCTCCTCGTATTTTTCACACCTTTTCCTGTTCTTTGAATTTTTAACACCTTTCCATGCTCTTCGTATTTTTCACACCTTTTCCTGTTCTCGTATTTTACACAACACTTCATGCTCCTCGAATTTTTCAGACCATTTCATGCTCCTCGTATATTTCACACCTTTTCATGTTCTTCCAATTTTCCCACCATGTCATACTCCTCGTATTTTTCACACCATGTCATGCTCCTTGTATTTTTCACACCTTTTCATGCTCCTTGTATTTTTCAGACCTTTTCACGCTCTTCATATTTTTCACACCTTTTCACGCTCTCCGTATTTTTGACACCTTTTCATGCTCCTCGTATTTTTCAGACCTTTTCATGCTCCTCGTATATTTCACACCTTTTCATGCTCTTCCTATTTTTCACACCTTGTCATGCTCCTCGTATTTTTCACACCATGTAATGCTCCTCGGATTTTTCACACCTTTTCATCCTCCTCGTATTTTTCACACCTTTTCCTGCTCTTTGAAATTTTCACACCTTTTCATCCTCCTCGTATTTTTCACACCCTGTCATGCTCCTCTTATTTATCACACCGTTTCATGCTCCTCGTATTTTTCAGAAATTTTCATGCTCCTCGTGTTTTTCACGCCTTTTCCTGCTCTTCGTATTTTTCACACGTTGTCATGCTCCTCTTATTTTTCACACCTTTTCCTGCGCTTCGAATTTTTCACATCGTTTCATTCTCCTCGTATTTTTCAGACCTTTTCATCCTTCTCGTATTTTTCAGACCTTTTCAAGCTCTTGATATTTTTCACACCTTTTCACGCTGTTCGTATTTTTGACACCTTTTCATGCTCCTCGTATTTTTCACACCTTTTCATGGTCTATGAATTTTTCACACCTTTCCATGCTCCTCGTAATTTTCACACCTTTTCCTGCTCCTCGGTTTTTTCACACGTTTTCATACTCCTCATATATTTCAGAACTTTTACTGATCCTCGTATTTTTCACACCTTTTCTGGCTCCTCATATTTTTCACACCTTTTCATGCTCCTCGAATTTTTCAGAGCTTTTCACGCTCTTCTTATTTTTCACACCTGTTCACGCTCTTCATATTTTTGAAACCTTTTCATGCTCCTTGTATTTTTCAGACCTTTTCAAGCTCTTCATATTTTTCACACTTTTTCACGCTCTTCATATTTTTGATACCTTTTCATGCTCCTCGTATTTTTCACACCTTTTCATGGTCTTTGAATTTTTCACACCTTTCCATGCCTCTCATATTTTTCACACCTTTTCCTGCTTCTCGGATTTTTCACACGTTTTCATACTCCTCGTATATTTCAGAACTTTTACTGATCCTCGTATTTTTCACACCTTTTCTAGCTCCTCATATTTTTCACACCTTTTCATGCTCCTTGTATTTTTCACACCTTTTCATGCTCCTCGTATTTTTCACACCTTTTCTTGCTCCTCGTATTTTCACGCCTTTTCATGCTCCTCGTATTTTTCACACCTTTCAATGCTCCTCGTATTTTTCACACCTTTTCCTGATCCTCGGATTTTTTACACCTTTTCATGCTCCATGTGTTTTTCACACCTTTTCCTGGCCTTTGAATTTTTCACACCTTGCCATGCTCCTCGTATTTTTTACACCTTTCAATGCTCCTCGTATTTTTCACACCTTGTCATGCTCCTCGTATTTTTCAGACCTTTTCATGCTCTTCATATTTTCAAACCTTGTCATGCTCCTCGTATTTTTCAAGGCTTTTCATGCTCCTTGTATTTTTCACACCTTGTCATGCTCCTCGTATTTTTCACCTTTTCATCCTCCTCGTATTTTTCACACCTTTTCCTGATCCTCGGATGTTTTACACCTTTTCATGCTCCTTGTGTTTTTCACACCTTTTCCTGGTCTTTGAATTTTTCACACCTTTCCATGCTCCTCGTATTTGTCACTTTTTCCTGCTTTCGTATTTTTCACACCTTTCCATGCTCCTCGATTTTTTACAACTTTTCCTGCTCTTTGAATTTTTGACAACTTTTCATGCTCCTCGTATTTTTCACACCTTTTCACTCTCTTCTTATGTTTCACACCTTTTCATTCTTTTCGTATTTCTCACACCTTTTCCTACTCTTCGAATTTTTCACACATTTTCATGCTCCTCGTACTTTTCACACCTTTTCACACTCTTCGTATTTTTGACACATTTTCATGCTCCTCGTATTTTTCACACGATGTCATGCTCCTCGAATTTTTCAGACCTTTTCAATGCTCCTTGTAATTTAAACACCTTTTTTGCTACTCGAAATTTTTACACCTTTTCCTCCCCCTCGTATTTTTCACATCTTTTCTTGCTCCTCGTATTTTTCACCCCTTTTCCTGCTGCTCGTATTTTTCACATCTTTTCCTGCTTTTCGAATTTTTCACACCGTTTCATGCTCCTCATATTTTTCAGACCTTTTCATGCTCCTCGTATTTTTCAGTCCTTTTCACGCTCTTCATATTTTTCACACCTTTTCACGCACTTCATATATTTGGCACCTTTTCATGCTCCTCGTATTTTTCACACCTTTTCCTGGTCTTTGAATTTTTCACACCTATCTATGCTCCTCGTATTTTTCACACCTTTTCCTGCTGTCGTATTTTTCACAACTTTTCATGCTCCTCGTATTTTTCAGACCTTTTCATTCTCTTCATATTTTTCAAACCTTGTCCTGCTCCTCGTATTTGTCAGACCTTTTCGTGCTCCTCGTATTTTTCACACCTTTTCCTGTTCTTTGAATTTTTCACATCTTTCCATGCTTCTCGTATTTTTCACCTTTTCCTGCTCTCGTGATTTTCACACCTTTTCATGCCACTCGTATTTTTCACATCTTTTCACGCTCTTCGCATTTTTCACACCTTTTCATTCTCCTCGTATTTTTCACACCTTTTCCTACTCTTCGAATTTTTCACACCTTTTCATGCTCCTCGTAATTTTCACACCTTTTCCTGTTCTCGTATTTTTCACACCTTTTCATGCTCTGCATATTTTTCAGACCTTTTCATGCTCCGCATATTTTTCAGACCTTTTCATGCTCGTATTTTTCAGATCTTTTCAAGCTCCTCGTATTTTTCACACCTTTTCCTGCCACTCGGATTTTTCACACCTTTTCATGCTCCTCGTAATTTTCACACCTTTTCCTGTTCTCGTATTTTTCACACCTTTTCATGCTCTGCATATTTTTCAGACCTTTTCATGCTCCGCATATTTTTCAGACCTTTTCATGCTCGTATTTTTCAGATCTTTTCATGCTCCTCGAATTTTCACACCTTTTCACGCTCTTCATATTTTTCACACCTTTTCACGCTCTCCGTATTTTTGACACCTTTTCATGCTCCTCGTATATTTCACACCTTTTCATGCTCTTCCTATTTTTCACACCTTGTCATGCTCCTCGTATTTTTCACACATTTTCATGCTCCTCGTATTTTTCAGACCTTTTCATGCTCTTCATATTTTCAAACCTTGTCATGCTCCTCGTATTTTTCAAGGTTTTTCATGCTCCTCGTTTTTTTCACACCTTGTCATGCTCCTCGTGTTTTTCACCTTTTCATCCTCCTCGTATTTTTCACACCTTTTCCTGATCCTCGTATTTTTCACACATTTTCATGCTCCTCGTACTTTTCACACCTTTTCACACTCTTCGTATTTTTGACACATTTTCATGCTCCTCGTATTTTTCACACGATGTCATGCTCCTCGTATTTTTCAGACCTTTTCACGCTCTTCATATTTTTCACACCTTTTCACGCACTTCATATATTTGGCACCTTTTCATGCTCCTCGTATTTTTCACACCTTTTCCTGGTCTTTGAATTTTTCACACCTTTCTATGCTCCTCGTATTTTTCACACCTTTTCCTGCTGTCGTATTTTTCACACCTTTTCATGCTCCTCATATTTTTCAGACCTATTCCTGTTCTTCCTATTTTTCACACCATTTCATTCTCCTCGTATTTTTCACAACTTTTCATGGTCATCGTATTTTTCAGACCTTTTCATTCTCTTCATATTTTTCAAACCTTGTCCTGCTCCTCATATTTTTCAGACCTTTTCATGCTCCTCGTATTTTTCACACCTTGTCATGCTCCTGGTATTTGTCAGACCTTTTCGTGCTCCTCGTATTTTTCACACCTTTTCCTGTTCTTTGAATTTTTCACATCTTTCCATGCTTCTCGTATTTTTCACCTTTTCCTGCTCTCGTGATTTTCACACCTTTTAATGCCACTCGTATTTTTCACATCTTTTCACGCTCTTCGCATTTTTCACACCTTTTCATTCTCCTCGTATTTTTCACACCTTTTCCTACTCTTCGAATTTTTCACACCTTTTCATGCTCCTCATTTTTTTCACATCTTTTCCTGTTCTTTGAATTTTTCACACCTTTCCATGCTCTTCGTATTTTTCACACCTTTTGCTGTTCTCGTATTTTTCACACCTTTTCATGCTCCTCATTTTTTTCACACCTTTTCCTGTTCTTTGAATTTTTCACACCTTTCCATGCTCTTCGTATTTTTCACACCTTTTCATGCTCCGCATATTTTTCAGACCTTTTCATGCTCCGCATATTTTTCAGACCTTTTCATGCTCCTCGTATTTTTCAGATCTTTTCAAGCTCCTCGTATTTTTCACACCTTTTCCTGCCACTCGGATTTTTCACACCTTTTCATGCTCCTCGTATTTTTCAGACCTTTTCATGCTCCTCGAATTTTCACACCTTTTCACGCTCTTCATATTTTTCACACCTTTTCACGCTCTCCGTATTTTTGACACCTTTTCATGCTCCTCGTATATTTCACACCTTTTCATGCTCTTCCTATTTTTCACACCTTTTCATGCTCCTCGTATTTTTCACACCATGTAATGATCCTTGTATTTTTCACACATTTTCTTGCTCTTCGTATTTTTCACACCTTTTCCTGCTCTTGGAATTTTTCACACCATTTCATCCCCCTCGTATTTTTCACACCCTGTCATGCTCCTCATATTTATCGCACTGTTTCATGCTCCTCGTATTTTACAGAACTTTTCATGCTCCTCGTGTTTTTCATACCTTTTCCTGCTCTTTGAATTTCTCACAACTTTTCATCCTCCTCCTATTTTTCACACCTTTTCATGCTCCTCGTATTTTTCACTCCTTTTCATGCTCCTCGTATTTTTCAGACATTTTCATGGTCCTCGTATTTTTCACACCTTTTCATGCTCCTCATGTTTTTCAGACCTTTTCAATACTCCTTGTATTTTTCACACCTTTTTTGCTCCTCGAATTTTTCACACCTTTTCCTGCTCCTCGTATTTTTCACACCTTTTCCTGCTCCTAATATTTTTCATACCTTTTCTTGCTCCTATTTTTCAGACCTTTTCAAGCTCTTCATTTTTTTCACACGTTTTCACGCTCTTCGTAGTTTTGACACCTTTTCATGCTCCTCGTATTTTACACACCTCTTCCTGGTCTTTGAATTTTTTACACCTTTCCGTGCTCCTCGTATTTTTCACACCTTTTCCTGCTCCTTGGATTTTTCCCACGTTTTCATGCTCCTCGTATATTTCAGAACTTTTCCTGCTCCTCGAATTTTTCACACCTTTTCTAGCTCCTCATATTTTTCACACCTTTTCATGCTCCTCGAATTTTTCAAACCTTTTCACGCTCTTCATATTTTTCACACCTGTTCGCGCTCTTCGTATTTTTGAAACCTTTTCATGCTCCTTGTAATTTTCAGACCTTTTCATGCTCTTCGTATTTTTCACACGTTTTCACGCTCTTCGTATTTATCACACCTTTCATGCTCCTCGAATATTTCACACCGTTTCATGCTCCTCGTATATTTCAGACCTCTTCATCCTCCTCGTATTTTTCACACCTTTTCATGCTCTTCATATTTTTCACACCTTTTCATGTTCCTCATATTTTTCACACCTTGTCATGCTCGTCATATTTTTCAGACATTTTCATGCTCCTCCTACTTTTCACACCTTGTCATGCTCCTCGTATTTTTCTCAACTTGTCATGCTCCTCATATTTTTCACACCTTGTCATGATCCTCGTATTTTTCACACCTTTTCTTGCTCCTCGGGTTTTTCACACGTTTTAATGCTCCTCGTATTTTTCAGACCTTTACATGCTCCTCGAAATTTTCACAGCTTGTCATGCTCCTCATCTTTTTCCCACCTTTTCATGCTCTTCATATTTTTCACACCTTTTCATGCTCCTCGTATTTTTCATACCTTGTCATGCTCCTCGTATTTTTCAAAGCTTTTCATGCTCTTCATATTTTTCACACCTTTTCCTGCTCTTCGTATTTTTCACACCTTGTCATGCTCCTCGTATATTTCACACCTTTTCATGCTCCTCATATTTCTCACACCTTACCTGCTCTTCGAAATTTTCACACCATTTCATGCTCCTCGTATTTTTCACACCTTGTCATGCTCCTCGTATTTTTCAAAGCTTTTCATGCTCTTCATATTTTTCACACCTTTTCCTGCTCTTCGTATTTTTCACATCTTTTCATGCTCCTCGTATTTTCCAGACATTTTCATGCTCCTCGAATATTTCAAACCTTTTCACGCTCTTCATATTTTTCACACCTTTTCATTCTCTTCGTATTTTTGACAACTTTTTATGCTCATCGTATTTTTCAGACTTGTTCATGCTCCTCGTATTTTTCAGACCTTTTCACGTTCCTCGTATTTTTGACAATTTTTCATGCTCCTCGTATATTTCACACCTTGTCATGCTCCTCTTGTTTTTCAGACCTTCTCATGCTTCTCGAATTTTTCACACCCTGTCATGCTCCTCGTATTTTTCACACCTGTCATGCTCCTTGTATTTTTCAGAACTTTTCATGCTCCTCGTATTTTTCACACCTTTTCCTGCTACTCGAATTTTTCACACCTTTTCATGCTCCTCGTAATTTTCACACCTTGTCATGCTCCTCGTATTTTTCACACCTTTTCACGCTCTTCATATTTTTTACACCTTTTCATGCTCCTCATATTTTTCAGACCTTTTCATGCTCTTCGTATTTTTCACACCTTTTCATGCTCCTCGTGTTTTTCACACCTGTCATGCTCCTCATAATTTTCAGACCTTTTCATGCTCCTCGTATATTTCTCACCTTTTCTTGCTCCTCGAATTTCTCACACCTTTTATTGCTCCTCGTATTTTTCAGACCTTTTCATGCTCCTTGTATTTTTCTCACCTTATCCTGCTCCTCGAATCTTCACACCTTTTAAGGCTCTCATGTTTTTCAGATCTTCTCATGCTCCTCAATTTTGTCCGACATTTCCATGCTCCTCGTATTTTTCACACGTTTTCATGCTCCTCTCATTTTTCAGACACTTTCATGCTCCTCATATTTTTCACACCTTGTCATGCTCCTCGAATTTTTCAGACTTTTTCATGCTCCTCGTAGTGTTCACATCTTGTCATGCTGCACGTGTTTTTCACACCTTGTCATGCTTCTCGTATTTTTCACACCTTTTCCTGCTCTTCGAAATTTTAACACCTTTCATGCTCCTCATATTTTTCAGACCTATTCATTTTCTTCCTATTTTTCACACCTTTTCATGCTCCTCGTATTTTTCACACATTTTTATGCTCCTCGTATTTTTCAGACCTTTTCATGCTCCTCGTATTTTTCAGTCCTTTTCACACTCTTCATATTTTTCACAACTTTTCACGCTCTTCGTATTTTTCACACCATTTCATGCTCCTCGTATTTTGCAGACCTTTACAAGCTCCTCGTATTTTTCACACCTTTCCATGCTCCTCATATTTTTCACACTTGTCATGCTCCTCGTATTTTTCAGACTTTTTCATGCTCCACGAATTTTTCACATCTCGTCATGCTCCTGGAATTTTTCACACCTTGTCATGCTCTTCGTATTTTTCACACCTTGTCATGTTTTTGGGTATTCTATAGAGTGCCATCAAGGAAATCAAGGCTCCTTTCACGTTGGATGTGGAACTCGGAATTGCTCTGCACGCAGTGCAGGGGAATCGGGCCTCATCTCGTGGCGAGGGGGAAGGCTTATGGTTTTTCTCGAGTTGTGGCCGGAACCTGGGGTATATTCTCGAGTTACGACGGGAAGGGCCCTTCCAGACACGTGTTTCTTCAGCGAAGTCAGGAATACTGCCTAGGTGCGAGGGACATCTCGGGATTCTCCTCGAGTCTTGGCATGGCAATTGGGACGCGTCTCCACGTGAAGCGGGAGCCCCAGGGTCCCTTTCCACATGCCACAGGGATGCTGGCACTCCTATCCATTTTCAAGAGGAGTCAAGCATCATCTCCTTTGGAAGCATTGATCTCCGCAGACCTCTCGAGTTTTCAAAGATGTGATGCCTCCGGTCGCGATGAGGCGGAGGACTAGGACTTTCTCTGTCGTCTCCACAGGGGATTCAGACATCCCTTCGTCTTGGGAGATGCAAGACGAGCCTGCATTCAATTCACTGCAGGGATATCCGGGCTTACTTCGAGTCAGAGCATCTCGGTGTCCATTCCACTTGAGGCCACAAAATCAGTGTCCCTCTCACATACCTGTAGCTGAGAGAATCCTCTACTTGAGGTGCTTGTGGAAAGTTGCTGTTCCTCTTGAGTCGAAGCCAGGGACTAAGCTCTCATCTCGAGTTGATTTGGGGTCCACGGAGAAATTTCGTGTTGCTCCAGTGACCTCAGGATCCCTCTAGACTTGAGACAGTGATCTTGGGTTTTCTCTGGAGTACCATCAAGGAAATCAAGGCTCCTTTCACGTTTGATGTGGAACACGGAATTGCTCTGCACGCAGTGCGGGGGAATCGGGCCTCATCTCGCGGCGAGGGGGAAGTCTCATGGTTTTTCTCGAGTTGCGGCCGGAACCTGGGGTATATTCTCGAGTTACGACGGGGAGGGCCCTTCCAGACACGTGTTTGTTGAGCGACGTCAGGACTCCTGCCTAGGTGCGAGGGACACGTCGGGATTCTCCTCGAGTCTTGGCATGGCAATTGGGACGCGTCTCCATGTGAGGTGGGAGACCCAGGGTCCCTTTCCACGTGCCACAGGGATCCTGGGACTCCTATCCATTTTCAAGAAGAGTCAGGCATCGTCTCCTTTGGAAGCATTGACCTCCGCAGACCTCTCGAGTTTTCAAAGGATGTGATGCCTCCGGTCTCGATGAGGCGGAGGACTAGGTCTTTCTCTGTCGTCTCCACAGGGAATTCAGACATCCCTTAAACTTGGGAGATGCAAGAGGAGCCTGCATTCAATTCACTATTGGGATATCCAGACTTACTTCGAGTCAGAGCATCTCGGTGTCCATTCCACTTGAGGCCACAAACTCAGGGTCCCTCTCACATATCTGTAGCTGAGAGAAGCCTCCTCTTTAGGTGCTTGTGGAAAGTTGGTATTCCTCTTGACTCGAAGCCAGGGACTAAGCTCTCATCTCGAGTTGATTTGGGGTCCACGGAGCCCTTTCATTTTGCTCCAGTGACCTCAGGATCCCTCTAGACTTGAGACAGTGATCTTGGGTTTTCTCTGGAGTGCCATCAAGGAAATCAAGGCTCCTTTCACGTATGATGTGGAACACGGAATTGCTCTGCACGCAGTGCAGGGGAATCGGGCCTCATCTCGCGGCGAGGGGGAAGTCTCATGGTTTTATTCGAGTTGCGGCCGGAACCTGGGGTATATTCTCGAGTTACGACGGGGAGGGCCCTTCCAGACACGTGTTTGTTCAGCGACGTCAGGACTCCTGCCTAGGTGCGAGGGACACCTCGGGATTCTCCTCGAGTCTTGGCATGGCAATTGGGACGCGTCTCCACGTGAGACGGGAGACCCAGGGTCCCTTTCCACGTGCCACAGGGATCCTGGGACTACTATCCATTTTCAAGAGAAGTCAGGCTACGTCTCCTATGGAAGCATTGATCTCCGCGGACCTCTCGAGTTTTCAAAGGATGTGAGGTCTCCGGTCGCAATGAGGCGGAGAACTAGGTCTTTCTCTGTGGTCTCCACAGGGGATTCAGACATCCCTTCCTCTTGGGAGATGCAAGACGAGCCTGCATTCAATTCACTGCAGGGATATCCGGCCTTACTTCGAGTCAGAGCATCTCGGTGTCCATTCCACTTGAGGCCACAAACTCAGGGTCCCTCTCACATACCTGTAGCTGAGAGAAGCCTCCTCATGAGGTGCTTGTGGAAAGTTGGTATTCCTCTTGAGTCGAAGCCAGGGACTAAGCTCTCATCTCGAGTTGATTTTGGGTCCACGGAGCCCTTTCGTGTTGCTACAGTGACCTCAGCATCCCTCTAGACTTGAGACAGTTTTCTTGGGTTTTCTCTGGAGTGCCATCAAGGAAATCAATGCTCCTTTCACGTTTGATGTGGAACACGGAATTGCTCTGCACGCAGTGCAGGGGAATCGGGCCTCATCTCGCGGCGAGGGGGAAGTCTCATGGTTTTTCTCGAGTTGCGGCTGGAACCTGGGGTATATTCTCGAGTTACGATGGGGAGGGCCTTTCCAGACACGTGTTTGTTCAGCGACGTCGGACTCCTGCCTAGGTGCGGGGGACACCTCGGGATTCTCCTCGAGTCTTGGCATGGCAATTGGGACGCGTCTCCACGGGAGCCGGGAGACCCAGGGTCCCTTTAAACGTGCCACAGGGATCCTGGGACTCCTATCCATTTTCAAGAAGAGTCAGGCATCGTGTCCTTTGGAAGCATTGACCTCCGCAGACCTCTCGAGTTTTCAAAGGATGTGATGCCTCCGGTCTCGTTGAGGCGGAGGACTAGGTCTTTCTCTGTCGTCTCCACAGGGAATTCAGACATCCCTTCGTCTTGGGAGATGGAAGACGAGCCTGCATTCAATTCACTGCAGGGATATCCGGCCTTACTTCGAGTCAGAGCATCTCGGTGTCCATTCCACTTGAGGCCACAAACTCAGTGTCCCTCTCACATACCTGTAGCTGAGAGAAGCCTCCTCTTGAGGTGCTTGTGGAAAGTTGGTATTCCTCTTAAGTCGAAGCAAGGGACTAAGCTCTCATCTCGAGTTGATTTGGGGTCGACGGAGCCATTTCATGCTGCTACAGTGGCCTCAGGATCCCTCTAGACTTGAGACAGTGACTTTGGGTTTTCTCTGGAGTGCCATCAAGGAAATCAAGGTTCCTTTCCAGTTTGATGTGGAACACGGAATTGCTCTGCACGCAGTGCAGGGGAATCGGGCCTCACCTCGCGGCGAGGGGGAAGTCTCATGGTTTCTCTCGAGTTGCGGCTGGAACCTGGGGTATATACTCGAGTTACGACGGGGAGGGCCCTTGCAGACACGTGTTTGTTCAGCGACGTCAGGACTCCTGCCTAGTTGCGAGGGACACCTCGGGATTCTCCTCGAGTCTTGTCATGGCAATTGGGACGCGTCTCCATGTGAGGCAGGAGCCCCAGGGTCCCTTTCCACGTGCCACAGGGATCCTGGGACTCCTATCCATTTTCAAGAGGAGTCAGGCATCGTCTCCTTTGGAAGCATTGTCCTCCGCAGACTTCTCGAGTTTTCAAAGGATGTGCTGCCTCGGGTCTCGATGAGGCGGAGGACTAGGTCTTTCTCTGTGGTCTCCACTGCGGATTCAGACATCCCTTCGTCTTGGGAGATGCAAGACGAGCCTATATTCAATTCACTGCAGGGATATCCGGCCTTACATCTAGTCAGAGCATCTCTGTGTCCATTTCACTTGAGGCCACAAACTCAGGGTCCCTCTCAAATACCTGTAGCTGAGAGAAGCCTCCTCTTGAGGTGCTTGTGGAAAGTTGGTATTAATCTTGAGTCGAAGCCAGGGACTAAGCTCTCATCTCGAGTTGATTTGTGGTCCACAAAGCCCTTTCGTGTTGCTCCAGTGACCTCAGGATCCCTCTAGACTTGAGACAGTGATTTTGGGTTTTTTCTGGAGTGCCATCAGGGAAATCAAGGCTCCTTTCACGTTTGATGTGGAACACGGAATTGCTCTGCACGCAGTGCAGGGGAATCGGGCCTCATCTCGCGGCGAGGGGGAAGTCTCATGGTTTTTCTCGAGTTGTGGCCGGAACCTGGGGTATATTCTCGAGTTATGACGGGGAGGGCCCTTCCAGACACGTGTTTGTTCAGCGACGCCAGGACTCCTGCCTAGGTGCGAGGGACACCTCGGGATTCTCCTCGAGTCTTTCCATGGCAATTGGGACGCGTCTCCACGGGAGCCGGGAGACCTAGGTTCCCTTTAAACGTGCCACCGGGATCCTGGGACTTCTATCCATTTTCAAGAGGAGTCAGGCATCCTCTCCTTTGGAAGCATTGATCTCCGCAGACCTCTCGAGTTTCAAAGGATGTGAGGCCTCCGGTCTTGATGAGGCGGCGGACTAGGTCTTTCTCTGTGGTCTCCTGAGGGGATTCAGACATCCCTTCGTCTATGGAGATGCAAGACGAGCCTGCATTCAATACACTGCAGGGATATCCGGCCTTACTTCGAGTCAGAGCATCTCAGTGTCCATTCCACTTGAGGCCAAAAACTCAGGGTCCCTCTCACATACCTGTAGCTGAGAGAAGCCTCCTCTTGAGGTGCTTGTGGAAAGTTGGTATTCCTCTTTTGTCGAAGCCAGGGACTAAGCTCTCATCTCGAGTTGATTTGGGGTCCACGGAGAAATTTCGTGTTCCTCCAGGGACCTCAGGATTCCTCTAGCCTTGAGACAGTGATCTTGGGTTTTCTCTGGAGTGCCATCAAGGAAATCAAGGCTCCTTTCATGTTTGATGTAGATCACGGAATTGCTCTGCACACAGTGCAGGGGAATCGGGCCTCATCTCGCGGCGAGGGGGAAGTCTCATGGTTTTTCTCGAGTTGTGGCCGGAACCTGGGGTATATTCTCGAGTTACGTCGGGGTGGGCCCTTCCAGACACGTGTTTGTTCAGCGACGTCAGGACTCCTGCCTAGGTGCGAGGGACACCTCGGGATTCTCCTCGAGTCTTGGCATTGCAATTGGGACGCGTCTCCACGTGAGGCCGGAGACCCAGGGTCCCTTTCCAAGTGCCACAGGGATCCTGGGACTCCTTTCCATTTTCAAGAGGAGTCAGGCATCGTCTCCTTTGGAAGCATTGATCTCCGCAGACCTCTCAAGTTTTCAAAGGATGTGAGGCCTCCGGTCGCGATGAGTGGAGGACTAGGTCTTTCTCTGTGGTCTCCACAGGGGATTCAGACATCCCTTCGTCTTGGGAAATGCAAGACGAGCCTGCATTAAATCACTGCAAGGATATCCGGCCTTACATCGAGTCAGACCATCTCAGTGTCCATTCCACTTGAGGCCAGCAACTCAGGGTCCCTCTCACATAACTGTAGCTGAGAGAAGCCTCCTCTTGAGGTGCTTATGGAAAGTTGGTATTCCTCTTGAGTCGAAGCCAGGGACTAAGCTCTCATCTCGAGTTGATTTGGGGTGCACGGAGCCCTTTCGTATTGCTCCAGTGACCTCAGGATCCCTCTAGACTTGAGACAGTGATCTTGGGTTTTCTCTGGAGTGCCATCAAGGAAATCAAGGCTCCTTTCACGTTTGATGTGGAACACGGAATTGCTCTGCACGCAGTGCAGTGGAATCGGGCCTCATCTCGCGGCGAGGGGGAAGTCTCATGGTTTTTCTCGAGTTGCGGCCGGAACCTGGGGTATATTCTCGAGTTACGATGGGGAGGGCCTTTCCAGACACGTGTTTGTTCAGCGACGTCGGACTCCTGCCTAGGTGCGGGGGACACCTCGGGATTCTCCTCGAGTCTTGGCATGGCAATTGGGACGCGTCTCCACGAGAGCCGGGAGACCCAGGGTCCCTTTAAACGTGCCACAGGGATCCTGGGACTTCTATCCATTTTCAAGAGGAGTCAGGCATCGTCTCCTTTGGAAGCATTGATCTCCGCGGACTTCTCGAATTTTCAAAGGATGTGAGGCGTCTGGTCGCGATGAGGCGGAAAATTAGGTCTTTCTCTGTGTTCTCCACAGGGGATTCAGACATCCCTTAGTCTTGCGAGATGCAAGACGAGCCTGCATTCAATTCACTGCAGGGATATCCGGCCTTACTTCGAGTCAGAGCATCTCGGTGCCCATTCCACTTGAGGCCACAAACTCAGGGTCCCTCTCACATACCTGTAGCTGAGAGAAGCCTCCTTTTGAGGTGGTTGTGGAAAGTTGGTATTCCCCTTGAGTCGAAGAAAGGGTCTAAGCTCTCATCTCGAGTTGATTTGGGGTCCACGGAGCCCTTTCGTGTTGCTCCAGTGACCTCAGGATCCCTCTAGACTTGAGACAGTGATCTTGGGTTTTCTCTGGAGTGCCATCAAGGAAATCAAGGCTCCTTTCACGTTTGATGTAGAACACGGAATTGCTCTGCACGCAATGCAGTGGAATCGGGCCTCATCCAACGGCGAGGGGGAAGTCTCATGGTTTTTCTCGAGTTGCGGCCAGAACCTGGGGTATATTCTCGAGTTACGACGGGGAGGGCCCTTCCAGACACAGGTTTGTTCAGCGATGTTAGGACTCCTGCCTAGGTGCGAGGGACACCTCGGGATTCTCCTCGAGTCTTGGCATGGCAATTGGGACGCGTCTCCACGTGAGGCGGCAGACCCAGGGTCCCTTTCCACGTGCCACAGGGATCCTGGGACTCGTATCCATTTTCAAGAGGAGTCAGGCATCGTCTCCTTTGGAAGCATTGATCTCGCGGACCTCTCGAGTTTTCAAAGGATGTGAGGCCTCTGGTCGCGATGAGGCGGAGGACTAGGTCTTTCTCTGTGGTCTCCCCAGCGGATTCAGACATCCCTTCGTCTTGGGAGATGCAAGACGAGCCTGCATTCAATTCACTGCAGGGATACCCGGCCTTACTTCGAGTCAGAGCATCTCGGTGTCCATTCCACTTGAGGCCACAATCTCAGGGGCCCTCTCACATACCTGTAGCTGAGAGAAGCCTCCTCTTGAGGTGCTTGTGGAAAGTTGGTATTCCTCTTGAGTCGAAGCCAGGGACTAAGCTCTCATCTCGAGTTGATTTGGGGTCCACGGAGCCCTTTCGTGTTGCTACAGTGACCTCAGGTTCCCTCTAGACTTGAAGCAGTGATCTTGGGATTTCTCTGGAGTGCCATTAAGGAAATCAAGGCTCCTTTCACGTTTGATGTGGAACACGGAATTGCTCTGCACGCAGTGCAGGGGAATCGGGCCTCATCTTGCGGGGAGGGGCAAGTCTCATGGTTTTTCTCGAGTTGCGGCCGGAACCTGGGGTATATTCTCGAGTTACGATGGGGAGGGCCCTTCCAGACACAGGTTTGTTCAGCAACGTGAGGACTCCTGCCTAGGTGCGAGTGACACCTCGGGATTCTCCTCGAGTCTTGGCATGGCAATTGGGACGCGTCTCCACGTGAGGCGGCAGACCCAGGGTCCCTTTCCACGTGCCACAGGGATCCTGGGACTCGTATCCATTTTCAAGAGGAGTCAGGCATCGTCTCCTTTGGAAGCATTGATCTCCGCGGACCTCTCGAGTTTTCAAAGGATGTGAGGCCTCCGGTCGCGATGAGGCGGAGAACTCGGTCTTTCTCTGTGGTCTCCACAGGGGATTCAGACATCCCTTCGTCTTGCGAGATGCAAGACGAGCCTGCATTCAATTCACTGCAGGGATATCCGGCCTTACTTCGAGTCAGAGCATCTTGCTGTCCATTCCACTTGAGGCCACAAACTCAGGGTCCCTCTCACATACCTGTAGCTGAGAGAAGCCTCCTCTTGAGGTGCTTGTGGAAAGTTGGTATTCCCCTTGAGTCGAAGCCAGGGACTAAGCTCTCATCTCGAGTTGATTTGGGGTCCACGGAGCCCTTTCGTGTTGCTCCAGTGACCTCAGGATCCCTCTAGACTTGAGACAGTGATCTTGGGTTTTCTCTGTAGTGCCATCAAGGAAATCAAGGCTCCTTTCACGTTTGATGTGGAACACGGAATTGCTCTGCACGCAGTGCAGGGGAATCGGGCCTCATCCAGCGGCGAGGGGGAAGTCTCATGGTTTTTCTCGAGTTGCGGCCGGAACCTGGGGAATATTCTCGAGTTACGACGGGGAGGGCCCTTCCAGACACGTGTTTGTTCAGCGACGTCAGGACTCCTGCCTAGGTGCGAGGGACACCTCGGGATTCTCCTCGAGTCTTGCCATGGCAATTGGGACGTGTCTCCACGTGAGGCGGGAGACCCAGTGTCTCTTTCCACGTGACACAGTGATCCTGGGACTCACATTCATTTTCAAGAGGAGTCAGGCATCGTCTCCTTCGGAAGTATTGATCTCCGCAGACCTCTCGAGTTTTCAAAGGATGTGTTCCCTCCCGTCTCGATGAGGTGGAGGACTAGGTCTTTCTCTGTGGTCTCCACAGGGGATTCAGACAACCCTTCGTCTTGGGAGATGCAAGACGAGCCTGCATTCAAATCACTGCAGGGATATCTGGCCTTACTTCGAGTCAGAGCATCTCGGTGTCCATTCCACTTGTGGCGACAAACTCAGGGTCCCTCTCACATACAATTAGCTGAGAGTAGCCTCCTCTTGAGGTGCTTGTGGAAAGTTGGTATTCCTCTTGAGTCGAAGCCAGGGACTAAGCTCTCATCTCGAGTTGATTTGGGGTCCACGGAGCCCTTTCGTGTTGCTCCAGTGACCTCAGGATCCCTCTAGACTTGAGACAGTGATCTTGGGTTTTCTCTGGAGTCCCATCAAGGAAATCAAGGCTCCTTTCTCGTTTGATGTGGAACACGGAATTGCTCTGCATGCAGTGCAGGGGAATCGGGCCTCATCCAGCGGCGAGGGGGAAGTCTCATGGTTTTTCTCGAGTTGCGGCCGGAACCTGGGGTATATTCTCGAGTTACGACAGGGAGGGCCCTTCCAGACACGTGTTTGTTCAGCGACCTCAGGACTCCTGCCTAGGTGCGAGGGACAACTCGGTATTCTCCTCGAGTCTTGCCATGGCAATTGGGACGTGTCTCCAGTTGAGGCGGGAGACCCAGGGTCCCTTTGCACGTGCCACAGTGATCCTGGGACTCCTATCCATTTTCAAGAGGCGTCAGGCATCGTCTCCTTTGGAAGCATTGATCTCGCGGACCTCTCGAGTTTTCAAAGGATGTGATGCGTCCGGTCGCGATGAGGCGGAGAACTAGGTCTTTGTCTGTGGTCTCCACAGGCTATTCAGACATCCCTTCGTCTTGGGAGATGCAAGATGAGCCTGCTTAAATTCACTGCAGGGATATCCGGCCTTACTTCGAGTCAGAGCATCTCGGTGTCCATTCCACTTGAGGCCACAAATTCCAGGTGCCTCTCACATACCTGTAGCTGAGAGAAGCCTCCTCTTGAGATGCTTGTGGAAAGTTGTTATTCCTCTTGAGTCGAAGCCAGGGACTAAGCTCTCATCTCGAGTTGATTTGGGGTCCACAGAGCCCTTTCGTGTTGCTCCAGTGACCTCAGGATCCCTCTAGACTTGAGACAGTGATCTTGGGTTTTCTCTAAAGTGCCATCAAGGAAATCAACGCTCCTTTCACGTTTGATGTGGAACACATAATTGCTCTGCACGCAGTGCAGGGGAATCGGGCCTCATCTCGCGGCAAGGGGGAAGTCTCATGGTTTTTCTCGAGTTACGGCCAGAACCTAGGGTATATTCTCGAGTTACGACGGGGAGGGCCCTTCCAGACACGTGTTTGTTCAGCGACGTCAGGACTCCTGCCTAGGTGCGAGGGCCACTTCGGGATTCTCCTCGAGTCTTGGCATGGCAATTGGGACGCGTCTCCACGTGAGGCGGGAGCCCCAGGTTCCCGTTCCAAGTTCCACAGGGGTCCTGGAACTCCTATCCATTGTCAAGAGGAGTCAGGCATCGTCTCCTTTGGAAGCCTTGATCTCTGTGGACCTCTCGAGTTTTCAAAGGATGTCAGGCCTTCGGTCCCGAAGAGGTGGAGAACTAGGTCTTTCTCTGTGGTCTCCACAGGGGATTCAGACATCCCTTTGTCTTGGGAGATGCAAGACGATCCTGCATTCAATTCACTGCAGGGATATCTGGCCTTACTTCAAGTCAGAGCATTTCGGTGTCCTTTCCACTTGAGGCCACAAACTCAGGGTCCCTCTCACATACCTGTAGCTGAGAGAAGCCTCCTCTTGAGGTGCTTGTGGAAAGTTGGTATTCCTCTTGAGTCGAAGCCAGGGACTAAGCTCTCATCTCGAGTTGATTGGGGTCCACGGAGCCCTTTCGTGTTTCTCCAGTGACCTCAGGATCCCTCTAGACTTGAGACAGTGATCTTGCTTTTTCTCTGGAGTGCCATCAAGGAAATCAAGCCTCCTTTCATGTTTGATGTGAAACACGGAATTGCTCTGCACACAGTGCAGGGGAATCGGGCCTCATCTCGCGGCGAGAGGGAAGTCTCATTGTTTTTCTCGAGTTGCGGCCGGAACCTGGGGTATATTCTCGAGTTAGGACGGGGAGGGCCCTTCCAGACACGTGTTTGTTCAGCCACCTCTGGACTCCTGCCAAGGTGCGAGGGACACCTCGGGATTCTCCTCGAGTCTTGGCATGGCAATTGGGACGCGTCTCCACGTGAGGCGGGAGACCCAGGGTCCCTTTCCACGTGCCACAGGCATGCTGGGACTCCTATCCATTTTCAAGAGGAGTCAGGCATCGTCTCCTTGGGAAGTATTGATCTCCGCGGACCTCTCGAGTTTTCAAAGGATGTGAGGCCTGCGGTCGGGATGCGGTGGAGGACTCGGTCTTTCTCTGTGGTCTCCACAGGGGATTCAGAGATCCCTTCGTCTTCGGAGATGCAAGACGAGCCTGAATTCAATTCACTGCAGGGATATCCGGCCTTACTTCGAGTCATAGCATCTCCGTGTCCATTCCACTTGAGGCCACAATCTCAGGGTCTCTCTCACATACCTGTAGCTGAGAGAAGCCTCCACTTGAGGTGCTTGTGGAAAGTTGGTATTCCCCTTGAGTCGAAGCCAGGGACTAAGCTCTCATCTCGAGTTGATTTGAGGTCCACGGAGCCCTTTCGTGTTGCTACAGTGACCTCAGGATCCCTCTAGACTCTAGACAGTGATCTTGGGTTTTCTCTGGAGTACCATCAAGGAAATCAAGGCTCCTTTCATGTTTGATGTGGAACACGGAATTGCTCTGCATGCAGTGCAGGGGAATCGGGCCTCACCTCGTGGCAAGGGGGAAGTCTCATGGTTTTTCTCGAGTTGCGGCCGGAACCTGGGGTATATTCTCGAGTTACGACGGGGAGTGCCCTTCCAGACACGTGTTTGTTCAGCGACGTCAGGACTCCTGCCTAGGTGCGAGGGACACCTCGGGATTCTCCTCGAGTCTTGGCATGGCAATGGGGACGCGTCTCCACGTGAGGCGGGAGACCCAGGGTCCCTTTCCACGTGGCACAGGGATCCTGGGACTCCTATCCATTTTCAAGAGGAGTCAGGCATCGTCTCCTTTGGCAGCATTGATTTCTGCAGACCTCTCGAGTTTTCAAAGGATGTGAGGCCTCCGGTCGCGTTGAGGCGGAGGACTATGTATTTCTCTGTGTTCTGCACAGGGGATTGAGACATCCCTTCGTCTTGGGAGATGCAAGATGAGCCTGCTTTCAATTCACTGCAGGGATATCCGGCCTTATTTCGAGTCAGAGCATCTCGGTGTCCATGCCACTTGATGCAACAAACTCAGGGTCCCTCTCACATACCTGTAGCTGAGAGAAGCCTCCTCTTGAGGGGCTTGTGGAAAGTTCGTATTCCTCTTGAGTTGAAGCCAGGGACTAAGCTCTCATCTCGAGTTGATTTGGGGTCCAGGGAGCCCTTTCTTGTTGCTCCAGTGACCTCAGGATCCCTCTAGACTTGAGACAGTGATCTTGGGTTTTCTCTGGAGTGTCATCAAGGAAATCAAGGCTCCTTTCACGTTTGAAGTGGAACACGGAATTGCTCTGCACGCAGTGCAGGGGAATCCGGCCTCATCCAGCGGCGAGGGGGAAGTCTCATGGTTTTTCTCGAGTTGCGGCCGGAACCTGGGGTATATTCTCGAGTTACGACGGGGAGGGCCCTTCCAGACACGTGTTTGTTCAGCGACGTCAGGACTCCTGCCTAGGTGCGAGGGACACCTCGGGATTCTCCTCGAGTCTTGGCAAGGCAATGGGGACGCGTCTCCATGTGAGGCGGGAGACCCAGGGTCCCTTTCCACGTGCCACAGGGATCCTGGGACTCCTATCCATTTTCAACAGGAGTCAGGCATCGTCTCCTTCGGAAGTATTGATCTCCGCGGACCTCTCGAGTTTTCAAAGGATGTGAGGCCTCCGGTCGCGTTGAGGCGGAGGACTAGGTCTTTCTCTGTGGTCTCCACAGGGGATTCAGACAACCCTTCGTCTTGGGAGATGCAAGACGAGCCTGCATTCAATTCACTGCAGGGATATCCGGCCTTACTTCGAGTCAGAGCATCTCGGTGTCCATTCCACTTGAGGCCACAAACTCAGGGTCCCTCTGACATACTTGTAGCTGAGAGAAGCCTCCTCTTGCGGTGCTTTTGGAAAGTTGGTATTCCTCTTGATTCGAAGCCAGGGACTAAGCGCTCAATTCGAGTTGATTTGGGGTCCACGGAGCCCTTTCGTGTTGCTACAGTTACCTCAGGATCCCTCTAGACTTGAGACAGTGATCTTGGGTTTTCTCTGGAGTGCCATTCAGGAAATCAAGGCTCCTTTCAAGTTTGATGTGGAACACGGAATTGCTCTGCACGCATTCCAGGGGAATCGGGCCTCATGTCGCGGCGAGGGGGAAGTCTCATGGTTTTTCTCGAGTTGCGGCTGGAACCTGGGGTATATTCTCGAGTTATGTCGGGGAGGGCCCTTCCAGACACGTGTTTGTTCAGCGACGTCAGGACTCCTGCCTAGGAGTGAGGGACACCTCGGGATTCTCCTCGAGTCTTGTCATGGCAATTGGGAGGCGTCTCCACGTGAGGCGGGAGACCCAGTGTCCCTATCCACGTGCCACAGGGATCGTGGGACTCCTATCCATTTTCAAGAGGAGTCAGGCATCGTCTCCTTTGGAAGCATTGATCTCCGCGGACCTCTCGAGTTTTCAAAGGATGTAAGGCCTCCGCTCGCGATGAGGCGGTGAACTCGGTCTTTTTCTGTCATCTCCACAGGGGATTCAGACATCCCTTCGTCTTGGGAGATGCAAGACGAGCCTGCATTCAATTCACTGCAGGGATATCCGGCCTTACTTCGAGTCAGAGCATCTCGGTGTCCATTCCACTTGAGGCCACAAATTCAGGGTCCCTCTCACATAGCTGTAGCTGAGAGAATCCTCCCCTTGAGGTGCTTGTGGAAAGTTGGTATTCCTCTTGAGTGGAAGCCAGGGACTAAGCTCTCATCTTGAGTTGATTTGGGGTAAATGGATCCCTTTCGGGTTGCTCCAGTGACCTCAGGTTCCCTCTAGATTTGAGACAGTGATCTTGGGTTTTCTCTGGAGTGCCATCAAGGAAATCAAGGCTCCTTTCACGTTTGATGTGGAACACGGAATTGCTCTGCACGCAGTGCAGGGGAATCGTGCCTCGTCTCGTGGCGAGGGGAAGTCTAATGATTTTTCTCGAGTTGCGGCCGGAACTGGGGTATATTCTCGAGTTACGACGGGGAGGGCCCTTCCAGACACGTGTTTCTTCAGCGTCATCAACACTCCTGCCTAGGTACGCGGGACACCTCGGGATTCTCCACGAGTCTTGGCATGGCAATTGGGACGCATCTCCACATGAGGCGGGAGACCAAGCGTCCCTTTCCACGTGCCACAGGGATCCTGGGACTCCTATCCATATTCAAAAGGAGTCAGGCATCGCCTCCTTTGGAAGCATTGACCTCCGCAGACCTCTCCAGTTTTCGAAGGATGTGAGGCCTCCGGTCGCGATGAGGCGGAGAACTAGGTCTTTCTCTGTGGTCTCCACAGGGGATTCAGACATCCCTTCGTCTTGGGAGATGGAAGACGAGCCTGCATTCAATTCACTGCAGGGATATGCGGCCTTACTTCGAGTCAGCGCATCTCGGTGTCCATTCCACTTTAGGCCACAAACTCAAGGTCCCTCTCACATACCTGTACCTGAGAGAAGTCTCCTCTTGAGGTGCTTGTGGAAAGTTGGTATTCCTATTGAGTCGAAGCCAGGGACTAAGCTCTCATCTCGAGTAGATTTGGGCTCCACGGAGCCCTTTCGTTTTGCTACAGTGACCACAGGATCCCTCTAGACTTGAGACAGTGATCTTGGGTTTTCTCTGTAGTGCCATCAAGGAAATCAAGGCTCCTTTCACGTTTGTTGTGGAACACGGAATTGCTCTGCACGCAGTGCAGGGGAATCGGGCCTCATCTCACGGCGAGGGGGAAGTCTCATGGTTTTTCTCGAGTTGCGGCCGGAACCTGGGGTATATTCTCGAGTTACCACGGTGGGTTCCCTTCCAGACACGTGTTTGTTCAGCGATGTCAGAACTCATGCCTAGGTTCGATGGACACCTCGGTATTCTCCCCGCGGCTTGGCATGGCAATTGGGACGTGTCTCCAGGTGAGGCGGGAGACCCAGTGTCCCTTTCCACGTGCCACAGGGGTCCTGGGACTCCTAACCATTTACAAGAGGAGTCAGGCATTGTCTCCTTTGGAAGCATTGATCTCCGCGGACCTCTCGCGTTTTCACAGGATATGAGTCCTCCGGTCGTGATGAGGTGGAGAACTAGGTCTTTCTCTGTGGTCTTCACAGGGGATTCAGACATCCCTTCGTCTTGGGAGGTGCAAGACGCGCCTGCATTCAATTCACGGCAGGGATATCCGGCCTTACTTCGAGTCAGAGCATCTCAGTGTCCATTCCACTTGAGGCCACAAACTGAGGGTCCCTCTCACATACCTGTAGCTGAGAGAAGCCTCCTCTTGAGGTGCTTGTGGAAAGTTGGTATTCCTCTTGAGTCGAAGCCAGGGACTAAGCTCCCATCTCGAGTTCATTGGGGTCCACGGAGCCCTTTCGTGTTGCTCCAGTGACCTCAGGATCCCTCTAGACTTGCGACAGTGGTCTTGGGTATTCTTTGGAGTGCCATCAAGGAAATCAAGGCTCCTTTCACATTTGATGTGGAACACGGAATTGCCGTGCACGCAGTGCAGGGGAATCGGGCCTCATCTCATGGCGAGGGGGAAGTCTCATGGTTTTTCTCGAGTTGCGGGTGGAACCTGTGGTTTATTCTCGAGTAACGACGGGGAGGGCCCTTCTAGACACGTGTTAGTTCAGCGACATCAGGACTCCTGCCTAGGTGCGAGGGATACCTCGGGATTCTCCTCGAGTTTTGACATGGCAATTGGGACGCGTCTCCACGTGAGGCGGGACACCCAGGGTCCCTTTCCACGTGCCACAGTGATCCTGGGACTCCTATCCATTTTCAAGAGGAGTCAGCCATCTTCTCCTTTGGAAGCATTGATCTCCGCGGACCTCTCGAGTTGTCAAAGGATGTGAGGCCTCTGGTCGCGATGAGGCGGAGAACTAGGTCTTTCTCTGTGGTCTCCACAGGGGATTCACACATCCCTTCGTCTTGGGAGATGCAAGACGAGCTGGCATTCTACTAACTGCAGGGATATCCGGCCTTACTTCGAGTCAGAGCATCTCGGTGTCCATTCCACTTGAGGCCAAATACTCAGGGTCCCTCTCACATACCTGTAGCTGAGAGAAGCCTCCTTTTGAGGTGCTTGTGGAAAGTTGGTATTCCTCTTGAGTCGAAGCCAGGGAATAAGCTCTCATCTCGAGTTGATTTTGGGTCCACGGAGCCCTGTCGTCTTGCTACAGTGACTTCAGGATCCCTCTAGACTTGAGACAGTGATCTTGGGTTTTCTCTGGAGTGCCATCAAGGAAATCAAGGCTCCTTTCACGTTTGATGTGCAACACGGTATTGCTCTGCACGCAGTGCAGGGAATCGGGCCTCATCTCGCGGCGAGGGGGAACTCTCATGGTTTTTCTCGAGTTGCGGCCTGAACCTGGGGTATATTCTCGAGTTACGACGGTGAAGGCCCTTCCAGACACGTGTTTCTTCAGCGACGTCAGGACTCCTGCCTTGTTTCGAGGGACACCTCGGGATTCTCCTCGAGTCTTGGCATGGCAATTGGGACGAGTCTCCACATGAGGCCGGAGACCCAGGGTCCCTTTCGACGTGCCACAGGGATCCTGGGACTCCTATCCATTTTCAAGAGGAGTCAGGCATCGTCTCCTTTGGAAGCATTGATCTCCTCGGACCTCTAGAGTTTTCAAAGGATGTGAGGCCTCCGGTCGCGATTAGGCGGAGAACTAGGTCTTTCTCTGTGGTCTCCACAGGGGATTCAGACATCCCTTCGTCTTGGGAGATGCAAGACGAGCCTGCATTCAATTCACTGCAGGGATATCCGGCCTTACTTCGAGTCAGAGCATCTCGGTGTCCATTCCACTTGAGTTCACATACTCTGGGTCCCTCTCACATACCTATAGCTGAGAGAAGCCTCTTCTTGAGGTGCTTGGGGAAAGTTGGTATTCCTCTTGAGTCGAAAGCAGGGACTAAGCTCTCATCTCGAGTTGATTTGGGGTCCACGGAGCCCTTTCTGTTGCTCCATTGACCTCAGGATCCCTCTAGACTTGAGACAGTGATCTTGCGTTTTCTCTGGAGTGCCATCAAGGAAATCAAGGCTCCTTTCCTGTTTGATGTGGAACACGGAATTGCTCTGCACGCAGTGCAGGGGAATCGGGCCTCATCTCGCGGCGAGGGGGAAGTCTCATTGTTTTTCTCGAGTTGCGGCCGGAACCTGGGGTATATTCTTGAGTTACGACGGGGAGGGCCCTTCCAGACACGTGTTTGTTCAGCGACGTCAGGACTCCTGCCTAGGTGCGAGGGACACCTCGGGATTCTCCTCGAGTCTTGGCATGGCAATTGGGACGAGTCTCCATGTGAGGCGGGAGACCAGGCTTCCCTTTCCACGTGCCACAGGGATCCTGGGACTCCTATCCATTTTCAAGAGCAGTCAGGCATCGTCTCCTTCGGAAGCATTGATCTCCGCGGACCTCTCGAGTTTTCAAAGGATGTGAGGCCTTCAGTCGCGATGAGGCGGAGAATAGGTCTTTCTCTGTGGTCTCCACACGGGATTCAGACATCCCTTCGTCTTGGGAGATGGAAGACGAGCCTGCATTCAATTCACTGCAGGGATATCCGGCCTTACTTCGAGTTAGAGCATCTCGGTGTCCATTCCACTTGAGGCCACAAACTCAGGGTCCCTCTCACATACCTGTAGCTGAGAGAAGCCTCCTCTTGACGTGCTTGTGGAAAGTTGGTATTCCCCTTGAGTTGAAGCCAGGGACTAAGCTCTCATCTCGAGTTTATTTGGGGTCCACGGAGCCCTGTCGTGTTGCTACAGTGACTTCAGGATCCCTCTAGACTTGAGACAGTGATCTTGGGTTTTCTCTGGAGTGCCATCAAGGAAATCAAGGCTCCTTTCACGTTTGATGTGCAACACGGTATTGCTCTGCACGCATTGCAGGGAATCGGGCCTCATCTCGCGGCGAGGGGGAACTCTCATGGTTTTTCTCGAGTTGCGGCCTGAACCTCGGGTATATTCTCGAGTTACGACGGGAAGGCCCTTCCAGACACGTGTTTGTTCAGCGACGTCAGGACTCCTGCCTTGTTTCGAGGGACACCTCGGGATTCTCCTCGAGTCTTGGCATGGCAATTGGGACGAGTCTCCACATGAGGCCGGAGACCCAGGGTCCCTTTCCACGTGCCACAGGGATCCTGGGACTCCTATCCATTTTTAAGAGGAGTCAGGCATCGTCTCCTTTGGAAGCATTGATCTCCTCGGTCCTCTAGAGTTCTCAAAGGATGTGAGGCCTCCGGTCGCGATTAGGCGGAGAACTAGGTCTTTCTCTGTTGTCTCCACAGGGGATTCAGACATCCCTTCGTCTTGGGAGATGCAAGACGAGCCTGCATTCAATTCACTGCAGGGATATCCGGCCTTACTTCGAGTCAGAGCATCTCGGTGTCCATTCCACTTGAGTTCACATACTCTGGGTCCCTCTCACATGGGTGTATCTGAGAGAAGACTCCTCTTGAAGTGCTTGTGGAAAGTTGGTATTCCTCTTGAGTCGAAACCAGGGACTAAGCTCTCATCTCGAGTTGATTTGTGGTCCACGGAGCCCTTTCGTTTTGCTACAGTGACCTCAGGATCCCTCTAGATGTGAGACAGTGATCTTGGATTTTCTCTGGAGTGCCATCAAGGAAATCAAGGCTCCTTTCACGTTTGATGTGGAACACGGAATTGCTCTGCACGCATTGCAGGGGAATCAGGCCACACTTCGCGGAGAGGGGGAAGTCTCATGGTTTTTCTCGAGTTGCGGCCGGAACCTGGGGTATATTCTCGAGTTATTACGGGGAGGGCCCTTCCAGACACATGTTTGTTCAGCGACGTCAGGACTCCTGCCTAGGTGTGAGGCACACCTCGGGATTGTCCTCGAGGCTTGGCATGGCAATTGGGACGCGTCTGCAAGTGAGGCGGTAGACCCAGGCTCCCTTTCCACGTGCCACAGGTATTCTGGGACTCCTATCCATTTTCAAGAGGAGTCAGGCATCGTCTCCTTTGGAAGCATTGATCTCCGCGGACCTCTCGAGTTTTCAAAGGATATGAAGCTTCCGGTCGCGATGAGGCAGACAACTAGGTCTTTCTCTGTGGTCTCCACAGGGGATTCAGACATCCCTTCGTCTTGGGAGATGGAAGACGAGCCTGCATTCAATTCACTGCATTGATATCCGGCCTTACTTCGAGTCGGATCATCTCGGTGTCCATTCCACTTGAGGCCACAAACTCAGGGTCGCTCTCACATACCTGTAGCTGAGAGAAGCCTCCTCATGAGGTGCTTGTGGAAAGTTGGTATTCCTCTTGAATCGAAGCCCGGGACTAAGCTCTCATCTCGAGTTGATTTGGGGTCCAGGGAGCCCTTTTGTGTTGCTACAGTGACCTCAGGATCCCTCTAGACTTGAGACAGTGATCTTGGGGTTTCTCTGGAGTGCCATCAAGGAAATCAAGGCTCCTTTCACGTTTGATGTGGAACACGGAATTGCTCTGCACGCAGTGCAGGGGAATCGGGCCTCAACTCGCGGTGAGGGGGAAGGCTCATGGTTTTTCTCGAGTTGCGGCTGGAACCAGGGGTATATTCTCGAGTTACGACGGGGAGGGCCCTTCCAGACACGTGTTTCTTCAGCGACGTCAGGACTCCTGCCTAGGTGAGAGGGACACCTCGTGATTCTCCTCGAGTCTTGGCATGGGAATTGGGACGCGTCTCCACGTGAGGCGGGAGACTCAGGGCCCCTTTCCACTTGCTACAGTGATCCTGGGACTCCTATCCATTTTCAAGAGGAGTCAGGCATGGTCTCCTTTGGAAGCATTGATCTCCGCGGACCTCTCGAGTTTTCAAAGGAAGTGAGGCCTCCGGTCGCGATGAGCCGGAGAACTAGGTCTTTCTCTATGGTCTCCACAGGGGATTCAGACATCCCTTCATCTTCGGAGATGCAAGACGAGTCTGCCTTCAATTCACTGCAGGGATATCCGGCCTTATTTTAGTCAGAGCATCTCGGTGTCCATTCCACTTGAGGCCACAAACTCAGGGTCCCTCTCACATACCTGTAGCTGAGAGAAGAATCCTCTTGAGGTGCTTCTGAAAAGTTGGTATTCCTCTTGAGTCGAAGCCAGGGAATAAGCTCTCATATCGAGTTGATTTGGGGTTCACAGTGCCTTTTCCTGTTGGTACAGTGACCTCAGAATCCCTCTAGACTTGAGACAGTGATCTTGGGTTTTCTCTGGAGTGCCATAAAGGAAATCAAGGCACCTTTCATGTTTAATGAGGAACACGGAATTGCTCTGCACACAGTGCAGGGGAATCGGGCCTCATCTCGCGGCGAGGGGGAAGTCTCATGGTTTTTCTCGAGTTGCGGCCGGAACCTGAGGTATATTCTCGAGTTATGACGGGAAGGGCCCTTCCAGACACGTGTTTCTTCAGTGACGTCAGGACTCCTGCCTAGGTGCGACGGACACCTCGGGATTCTCCTCGAGTCTTGGCATGGGAATTGGGACGCGTATCCACGTGAGGCGGGAGACTCAGGACCCCTTTCCACGTGCTACAGGGATCCTGGGACTCCTATTCATTTTCAAGAGGAGTCAGGCATCGTCTCTTTTGGAAGCATTGATCTCCTCGGACCTCTCGAGTTTTCAAAGGATGTGAGGCCTCCGGTCGCGATGAGGCGGAGAACTAGGTCTTTATCTGTGGTCTCCACAGGGGATTCAGACATCCCTTCGTCTTGGGAGATGCAAGACGAGCCTGCATTCAATTCACTGCAGGGATATCCGGCCTTAATTCGAGTCAGAGCATCTCGGTGTCCTTTCCACTTGAGGCCACAAACCAGGGTCCCTCTCACATACCTGTAGCTGACAGAAGCCTCCTCTTGAGGTGCTTGTGGAAAGTTGGTATTCCTCCTGAGTAGAAGACAGGAACGAAGCTCTCATCTCGAGTTGATTTGGGGTCCACGGAGCCCTTTCGTGTTGCTACAGTGACCTCAGGTTCCCTCTAGACTTGAGACAGTGATCTTGGGGTTTCTCTGGAGTGCCATCAAGGAAATCAAGGCTCCTTTCACGTTTGATGTGGAACACGGAATTGCTCTGCACGCAGTGCAGGGGAATCGGGCCTCATCTAGCGGCGAGGGGGAAGGCTCATGGTTTTTCTCGAGTTGCGGCCGGAACCTGGGGTATAATCTCGAGTTACGACGGGGAGGGCCCTTCCAAACACGTGTTTGTTCAGCGAAGTCAGGACTCCTGCCTAGGTGCGACGGACACCTCGGGATTCTCCTCAAGTCTTGGCATGGCAATTGGGACGCGTCTCCACGTGAGGCGGGAGACCCAGGTTCCCTTTCCACGTGCCAAGGGATCCTGGAACTCCTATCCATTTTCAAGAGGAGTCAGGCATCGTCTCCTTTGGAAGCATTGATCTCCGCGGACCTCTCGAATTTTCAAAGGATGTGAGGCCTCCGGTTGCGATGAGGCGGAGAACTATGTCTTTCTCTGTGTCTCCACAGGGGATTCAGACATCCCTTCGTCATGGGAGATGCAAGACAAGCCTGCATTCAATTCACTGCAGGGATATCCGGCCTTACTTCGAGTCAGAGCATCTCGGTGTCCATTAAACTTGAGGCCACACACTCAGGGTCCCTCTCACATACCTTTAGCTGAGAGAAGCCTCCTCTTGACGTGCTTGTGGAAATTTGGTATTCCGCTTGAGTCAAAGCCAGGGACGAACCTCTCATCTCGAGTTACGACGTGTTTCACACGTGATTCCTACGTTACGCACACGTGATTCACACGTGATTTCCACGTATTGCACACGTGACTCACACGTGAATCCCACGAGAGGCACACGTGAGTGACACGTGATTTCCACGTGATGCACACGTGATTCACACTTGATTCCGACGTGATGCATACGTGACTCACACGTGATACCCACTTGATGCACACTTGCTTCCCACATGATTCCCACGTGATGCACACGTGATTCACACGTGACGCACACGTGACTGACACGTGATCCCCACGTGACGCACACGTGTTTCACATTGATACCACGTGATGCACATGTGACTGACACGTGATTCCCACGTGAGGCACAAGTGACTCGCATGTGATTCCCACGTGATGCACACGTGACTGACACGTGATTGCCATGTGAAACACACGTGATGCACACGTGGTTCCCACGTGACTTACACGTGACTCACACGTGATTCCCACGTGATGCACACGTGACTGACATGTGATTGCCACGTGACACACACGTGATTCACACGTGACGCACACGTGTTTCACACGTGATTCCCACGTGACGCACACAGGCTCTTCATGTTTTCAACACTGTTTCATGCTACTCCTATTTTTCAGACCGTTTTATGCCTCTCTCACTTTTGACACCGTTTGAAGCTCTTCATATTTTTTACACCTGTTGAAGCTCTTCATATTTTTCACACGTTTTCAGGCTCTTCATGATTTTCCACACCGTTTCATGTTCCTCCTATTTTTCAGACCGTTTCCTGCTCCTCATATTTTTCACACCTTTTGTAGCTCTTCATATTTTTCACACATTTTCAGGCTATTCATGTTCTTCAACACCGCTTCATGATCCTCCTATTTTTCAGAACGTTTCATGCTCCTCATATATTTGACACCTTTTGAAGCTATTCGTATATTTCACACCTTTTCAGGCTCTTCATATTTTTCAACACCTCTTCATGCTTCTCGTATTTTTCAGACCGTTTCATTCTCCTCATATTTTTGACACCTTTTGAAGCTTTTCATATATTTCACACCTTTTCAGGCTCTTCATTTTTTTCAACACCGCTTCATGCTCCTCCTTTTTTTCAGACCGATTAATGCTCTTCATATTTTTCACACCTTTTGAAGCTCTTCATATTTTTCACACCTATTCAGGCTCTTCATGTTTTTCAACACCACTTCATGCTCCTCCTATTTTTCAGACCATTTCATGCTCCTCATATGTTTGACACCATTTGAAGCTCTTCATATTTTTCACACCTTTCAGACTCTTCATATTTTTCAACACCGCTTCAAGCTCCTCCTATTGTTCACACCGTTACATGCTCCTCATAGTTTTCGCACCTTTTCAAGCTTTTCATATTTTTCACACCTTTTCAGGCTCTTCAGGTTTTTCAACACAGCTTCATGCTCCTCCTATTTTTCAGACCGTTTCATGTTCCTCAAGTATTTCACTCCTTTTGAAGCTCTTCATATTTTTCACAGCTTTTCAGGCTCTTTATGTTTTTGAACACCGTTTCATACTCCCCTATTTTTCAGACCGTTTCATGCTCCTCTTATTTTGGCACCTTTTGAAGCTCTTCATATTTTTCAGACATTTTCAGACTCTTCATGTTTTTCAACAATGCTTCATGCTCCTCCTATTTTTCAGACCGTTTCATGCTCCTCATTTTTTTACACCTTTTGAAGCTTTTCATATTTTTCACACCTTGTCAGGCTCTTCATGTTGTTAAACACCGCCTCATGCTCCTCCTATTTCTCAGACCGTTTCATGCTCCTCATGTATTTCAAACCTTTTGAAGCTCTTCATATTTTTCACACCTTTTCAGGCCCCTCATGTTTTTCAACACCACTTCATGCTCCTCCTATTTTTCAGACCGTTTCATGCTCATCTCATTTTTGACACCTTTTGAAGCTCTTCTTATTTTTCACACGTTTTAAGGCTCTTCATGTTTTTCAACACCGCTTCAAGCTCCTCCTATGTTTCACACCATTTCATGCTCCTCATAGTTTTCGCACCTTTTCAAGCTTTTCATATTTTTCACACCTTTTCACGCTCTTCATGTTTTCCTACACCGCTTCATGCTCCTCCTATTTTTCAGTCTGTTTCATGCTTCTCATTCTTTTAACACCTTTTGAAGCTCTTCATATTTTTCACTACTTTTCAGGCTCTTCATGTTTTTGAAAACAGCTTCATGCTCCTCCTATTTTTCAGACCGTTTTATGCACCTCATATTTTTCACACCTTTTGTAGCTCTTCATATTTTTCACACCTTTTCTGGTTATTCATGTTCTTCAACACCGCTTCATGATCCTCCTATTTTTCAGACCGTTTCATGCTCCTCATATATTTGACACCTTTTGAAGCTATTCGTATATTTCACACCTTTTCAGGCTCTTCATGTTTTTCAACACCTCTTCATGCTTCTCGTATTTTTCAGACCGTTTCATGCTCCTCATATTTTTGACACCTTTTGAAGCTCTTCATATATTTCACACCTTTTCAGGCTCTTCATTTTTTTCAACACCGCTTCATGCTCCTCCTATTTTTCAGACCGATTAATGCTCCTCATATTTTTCACACCTTTTCAAGCTCTTCATATTTTTCACATCTTTTCAGACTCTTCATATTTTTCAACACCGCTTCAAGCTCCTCCTATGTTTCACACCGTTTCATGCTCCTCATAGTTTTCGCACCTTTTCAAGCTTTTCATATTTTTCACACCTTTTCACGCTCTTCATGTTTTTCTACACGGCTTCATGCTCCTCATGTTTTTCAGACCGTTTCAAGCTCCTCATGTATTTCACAAATTTTGAAGCCCTTCATATTTTTCACACATTTTCAGGCTCTTCATGTTTTTCAACACCGCTTCATGATCCGTCTATTTTTCAGACCGTTTCTTGCTCCTCATAATTTTCACACCTTTTGAAGCTCTTCATATTTTTCACACCTTTTCAGGCTCTTCATGTTTTTGAACATTGGTTCATGCTCCTCCTATTTTGCAGACCGATTCATCATCTCATGTATTTCACACCTTTTGAAGCTCTTCATATTTTTCACACATTTTCAGGCTCTTCATGTTTTTCAACACCACTTCATGCTCCTCCTATTTTTCAGACCGTTTCATGTTCCTCATATTTTTGACACCTTTTGAAGCTCTTGATATTTTTCAGACATTTTCAGACTCTTCATGTTTTTCAACAACGCTTCATGCTCCTCCTATTTTTAAGACCGTTTCATGCTCCTCATGTTTTTACACCTTTTGAAGCTTTTCATATTTTTCACACGTTTTCAGGCTCTTCATGTTGTTAAACACCGCCTCATGCTCCTCCTATTTCTCAGACCGTTTCATGCTCCTCATGTATTTCAAACCTTTTGAAGCTCTTCATATTTTTCACACCTTTTCAGGCTCCTCATGTTTTTCAACACCACTTCATGCTCCTCCTATTTTTCAGACCGTTTCATGCTCCTCATATTTTTGACACCTTTTGAAGCTCTTCATAATTTTCACACCTTTTCAGACTCTTCATGTTTTTCACACCGCTTCATGCTCCTCCTTTTTTTCAGACCGTTTCATGCTCATCTCATTTTGTCACCTTTTGAAGCTCTTCATATTTTTCACACCTTATGAAGCTCTTCATATTTTTCACACCTTCTCAGGCTCTTCCATTTTTTCAACACGGCTTCATGCTCCTCCTATTTTTGAGAACTTTTCATGCTCCTCATATTTTTGACACCTTTTGAAGCTCTTCATATTTTTCACATATTTTGAAGCTCTTCATATTTTTTAAACCTTTTCTGGCTCTTCATGTTTTTCAACAAAGCTTCATTCTCCTCCTATTTTTCAGACCGTTTCATGCTCCTCATATTTTTGACACCTTTTGAACCTCTTCATATATTTCACACCTTTTCAGGCTCTTCATATTTTTCAACACCGTTTCATGCTACTTCTATTTTTCAGACCGTTTCATGCTCCTCATATTTTTCACATCTTTTGAAGCTCTTCATATTTTTCACACATTTTCAGTCTCTTCAAGTTTTTGAACACCATTTCATGCTCCTCCTTTTTTTCAGGCCGTTTCATGCTCCTCATATTTTTGACACCTTTTGAAACTCTTCATATTTTTCACATCTTTTCAGGCTCTTCATGTTTTTCAACACCACTTTATGCTCCTCCAATTTTTCAGGCCATTTCATGCTCCTCATATTTTTGACACCTTTTGAAGCTCTTCATATTTTGCACACCTTTTCAGCCTCTTCATATTTTTCAACACAACTTCATGCTCCTCCTATTTTTCAGACCGTTTCATGCTCCTCGTATTTTTGACACCTTTTAAGCTCTTCATATTTTTCAGACATTTCATGCTCTTCATGTTTTTGAACACCTTTTTAAGCTCTTCATATTTTGCACACCTTCTCAGGCTCTTCATGTTTTTGAACACCTTTTCAAGCTCCTCATACTTTTGACACCTTTTGAAGCTCTTCATAGTTTTCACACCTTTTAAGGCTCTTCATGTTTTTGAACACCTTTTCAAGCTCCTCATACTTTTGACACCTATTGAAGCTCTTCATATATTTCACACCTACTCAGGCTCTTCATGTTTTTGAACACCTTTTCAAGCTCCTCATACTTTTGACACCTATTGAAGCTCTTCATAGTTTTCACACCTTCTCAGGCTCTTCATGTTTTTGAACACCTTTTCAAGCTCCTCATACTTTTGACACCTTTTGAAGTTCTTCATAGTTTTCACACCTTCTCTGGCTCTTCATGTTTTTGAACACCTTTTCAAGCTCCTCATACTTTTGACACCTTTTGAAGCTCTTCATAGTTTTCACTCTTTTCAGGCTCTTCATGTTTTTCAACACCGTTTCATGCTCCTCCTGTTTTTCAGACCGTTTCATGCTCCTCATATTTTTGACACCTTTTGAAGCTCTTCATATATTTCACTCTTTTCAGGCTCTTCATATTTTTCAACACCACTTCATGCTCCTCGTATTTTTCACACCTTTTGAAGCTCTTCGTATATTTCACACCTTTTCAAGCTCTACATGTTTTTGAACACCACTTCATGCTCCTCATATTTTTCACACCTTTTGAAGGTCTTCATATTTTTCACACCTTTTGAAGCTTTTCATATTTTTCACACCATTTCAATCTCTTCATGTATTTCAACATCTTTCATGCTCCTCCTATTTTTCATACCGTTTCATGCTCCTCATATATTTTACACTTTTTGAAGCTCTTCATATTTTTCACACCTTTTGAAGCTCTTCATATTTTTCACACATTTTCAGGCTCTTCATGTTTTTCAAGACCTTTCATGCTCCTCCTATTTTTCACACCGTTTCATGCTCCTCCTATTTTTCACACCGTTTCATGCTCCTCATTTTTTTCACACCTTTTGAAGCTCTTCATATTTTTCAAACGTTTTCAGTCTCTTTATATTTTTGAACACCATTTCATGCTCCTCCTATTTTTCAGACCGTTTCATGCTCCTCATAGTTTTGACACCTTTTGAACCTCTTTATATATTTCACACCTTTTCAGGCTCTTCATATTTTTCAACACCGTTTCATGCTACTTCTATTTTTCAGACCGTTTCATGCTCCTCATATTTTTCACATCTTTTGAAGCTCTTCATATTTTTCACACATTTTCAGCCTCTTCAAGTTTTTGAACACCATTTCATGCTCCTCCTTTTTTTCAGTCCGTTTCATGCTCTTCATATTTTTGACACCTTTTGAAACTCTTCATATTTTTCACACCTTTTCAGGCTCTTCATGGTTTTCAACACCACTTCATGCTCCTCCTATTTTTCAGGCCATTTCATGCTCCTCCTATTTTTGACACATTTTGAAGGTCTTCATATTTTTCACACCTTTTCATGCTCGTCATGTTTTTCAACACAGTTTCACACTCCTCATATTTTTGACACGTTTTGAAGCTCTTCATATATTTCACACCTTTTCAGGCTCTTCATGTTTTTCAACATCGCTTCATTCTCCTCCTATTTTTCAGACCTTTTCATGCTCCTCACATTTTTGACTCCTTTTGTAGCTCTTCATATTTTTGACACCTTTTCATGCTCTTCATGTTTTTCAACACCGTTTCATGCTCCTCCTATATTTCAGACCGCTTCATGCTCCTCATATTTTTCACACATTTTGAAGCTCTTCATATTTTTCACACCTTTACAGACTCTTCATGTTTTTCAACACCGTTTCATGCTCCTCCTATTTTTCAGACCGTTTCATGCTCCTCATATTTTTGACACATTTTGAACCTCTTCATAGTCTCACATCTTTTCAGGCTCTTCATGTTTTTCATAACCGTTTCATGCTCCTGTTTTGCAGACCATTTCATGCCTCTCATATATTTGACAACCTTTGGAGCTCTTCATATTTTTCTCAAATTTTGAAGCTCTTCATATTGTTCACACCTTTTCAGGCTCTTTATACTGTTCAACACCTTTCATGCTCCTCCTATTTTTCATACCGTTTCATGCTCCTCATATATTTGACACCTTTTGAAGCTCTTCATATTTTTCACACCTTTTGAAGCGCTTCATATTTTGCACACCATTTTAGGCTCTTCATGTTTTTCAAAACCTTTCATGCTCCTCCTATTTTTCATACCGTTTCATGCTCCTCATATATTTGACACCTTTTGAAGCTCTTCATATATTTCACACATTTTGAAGCGATTCATATATTTCACACTTTTTCTGGCTCTTCATGTTTTTGAACACCACTTCATGCTCCTCCAATTTTTGAGACCGTTTCATGCTCCTCATATTTTTGACACGTTTTGAAGCTCTTCATATTTTTCACACCTTTTCAGGCTCTTCATGTTTTTGAACACTGTTTCATGCTCCTCCTATTTTTCAGACCGTTTAATGCTCGTGATATTTTTTACACCGATTGGAGCTCTTCATATATTTAACACCTTTTCAGGCTCTTCATGTTTTTCAACACTACTTCATGCTCCTCCTATTGTTCAGACCGTCTTTTGCTCCTCTTATTTTTGACACCTTTTGAAGCTCTTCATATTTTTCACACCTTTTCAGGCTCTTCATGTTTTTGAACACTGTTTCATGCTCCTCCTATTTTTCAGACCGTTTCATTCTCCTCATATTTTGACACCTTTTGAAACTCTTCATATTTTTCACACCTTTTCAGGCTCTTCCATTTTTGCAACACCGCTTCATGCTCCTCCTATTTTTCAGAACGTTTCATGCTCCTCATATTTTGACACCTTTTGAAGCTCTTCATATTTTTCACACCTTTTCAAGCTCTTGTAATTTTTCAACAACGCTCCATGTGCCTCCTATTTTTCAGACTGTTTCATGCTCCTCATATTTTTGACTCCTTTTGAAACTCTTCATATTTTTCACACCTTTCCATGCTCTTCATGGTTTTCAACACCGTTTCATCCTCCTCCTATTTTCAGACTGTTTCATTCTCCTCATACGTTTGACACATTTTGAAGCTCTTCATATATTTCACACCTTTTCAGGCTCTTCATGTTTTTGAACACCGCTTCATGCTCCTCCTATTTTTCACACCTTTTGAAGCTCTTCGTATATTTCACACCTTTTCAAGCTCTTCATGTTTTTGAACACCACTTCATGCTCCTCATATTTTCACACCTTTTGAAGCTCTTCATAATTTTCACACATTTTCAGGCTCTTCATGTTTTTGAACACCGTTTCATGATCCTCCTATATTTCAGACCGTTTCTTGCTCCTCATATTTTTGACTCCTTTGGAAACTCTTCATATTTTTCACAGCTTTTCAGTCTCTTCATGTTTTTGAACACCGTTTCATGCTCCTCATATTTTCAAACCGTTTCTTGCTCCTCTAATTTTGACACGTTTTGAAGCTCTTCATATTTTTCACACCTTCTCAGGCTCTTCCATTTTTTCAACACGGCTTCATGCTCCTCCTATTTTTCAGAACTTTTCATGCTCCTCATATTTTTGACACGTTTTGTAGCTCTTCATATTTTTCACATATTTTGAAGCTCTTCATATTTTTTAAACCTTTTCTGGCTCTTCATGTTTTTCAACAAAGCTTCATGCTTCTCCAGTTTTTCAGACCGTTTCATGCTCCTCATAAAATGACACGTTTTTAAGCTCTTCATATTTTTCACAACTTTTCACGCTCTTCAAGTTTTTGAACACAGTTTCATGCTCCTCCTATTTTTCAGACCGTTTCATGCCCCTCATATTTTTAACACCTTTTGAAGCTCTTCATATTTTTCACACCTTTTCAGGCTCTTCATGTTTTTGAACTCCGCGTCATGTTCCTGCTATTTTTCAGACCGTTTCATGGCCCTCATGTTTTTGACTCCTTTTGAAGCTCTTCATATTTTTCACTCCTTTTCAGGCTCTTCATGTTTTTGAACACCATTTCATGCTCCTCCTATTTTTCAGACCGTTTCATGCTCCTCATATTTTTCACACCTTTTGAAGCTCTTCATATTTTTCACACCTTTTCAGGCTCTTCATGTTTTTGAACACCATTTCATGCTCCTCCTATTTTTCAGACCGTTTCATGGTCCTCATATTTTTGACTCCTTTTGAAGCTCTTCATATTTTTCACACCTTTTCAGACTCTTCATGTTTTTGAACACCTTTTTATTCTCCTCCTATTCTTCAGACCATTTCATGCTCCTCGTATATTTGACACCTTTTGAAGCCCTTCATATTTTTCACACCTTTTCAGGCTCTTCATGTTTTTCAACACCGTTTCATGCTCCTCCTATTTTTCAAAAGGTTTCAGGCTTCCCATATTTTGACAAGTTTTGAATCTCTTCATATTTTTCACACCTTTTCAGGCTCTTCATGTTTTTCAACACCGTATTATGCTCCTCTCATTTTTCAGAACGTTTCATGCACCTCATATTTTTGACACCTTTTGAAGCTCTTCATATTTTTGACACCTTTCAGGCTCTTCATGTTTTTCAACACCGCTTCATGATCCTCCTATTTTTCAGATGGTTTCGTGCTCCTCATATTTTTGACAACTTATGAAGCTCTTCATATTTTCACACCTTTTCAGGATCTTCATGTTTCTGAACACCGTTTCATGCTCCTCTTATTTTTCAGACCGTTTCATGCTCCTCATTTATTTTACACATTTTGAAGCCCTTCATATTTTTCACACCTTTTCAGTCTCTTCATATTTTTCAACACCGCTTCATGATCCTCCTATATTTCAGACCGGTTAATGTTCCTCATATTTTTGACACCTTTTGAAGCTCTTCATATATTTCACACCTTTTGTAGCTCTTCATATTTTTCACTCCTTTTCAGGCTCTTCATGTTTTTCAACACCGCTTCATGCTCCTCCTATTTTTCTGACCTTTTCATGTTCCTCTTGTATTTCACACCTTTTGAAGCTCTTCATATTTTTCACACCTTCAGGCTCTTCATGTTTCTGAACACCGTTTCATGCTCCTCTTATTTTTCAGTCCGTTTCATGCGCCTCATATATTTTACACCTTTGGAAACCCTGCATATTTTTCACACCTTTTCAGGCTCTTCATATTTCTGAACACTGCTTCATGCTCCCCCTAATTTTCAGACAGTTTCATGCTCCTCATATTTTTGACACCTTTTGAAGCTCTTCATATTTTTCACATCTTTTCAGGCTCTTCATGTTTTTGAACACCGCTTCATGCTCCCCCTATTGTTCAGACGGTTTCATGCTCCTCATATTTTTGACACCTTTTGAAGCTCTTCATATTTTTCACTCCTTTTCAGGCTCTTCATGTTTTTCAACACCGCTTCATGCTCCTCCTATTTTTCTGACCTTTTCGTGTTCCTCTTGTATTTCACACCTTTGGAAGCTCTTCATATTTTTCACACCTTCAGGATCTTCATGTTTCTGAACACCGTTTCATGCTCCTCTTATTTTTCAGTCCGTTTCATGGGCCTCATATATTTTACACCTTTTGAAACCCTGCATATTTTTCACAGCTTTTCAGGCTCTTCATGTTTTTGAACACCGCTTCATGCTCCTCCTATTTTTTAGACCGTTTCATGATTCCCATATTTTTGACACCTTTTGAAGCTCTTCATATTTTTCACACCTTTCAATCTTCATGTTTCTGAACACCGTTTCATGCTCTTCTTATTTTTCAGACCGTTTCATGCTCTTCATATTTTTGACACCTTTTGAAGCTCTTCATATTTTTCACACCTTTTCAGGCTCTTCATGTTTTTCAACACCGCTTCATGATCCTCCTATATTTCAGACCGTTTAATGCTCTTCATATTTTTGACACCCCTTGAAGCTCTTCATATTTTTCACACCTTTTCAGGATCTTCATGTTTTTCAACACCACTTCATGCTCCTCCTATTTTTCAGACCGTTTGATGCTCCTCATATTTTTGACACGTTGTGAAGCTCTTCATATTTTTCACATATTTTCAGGCTCTTCATGTTTTTCAATACAGCTTCGTGATCCTCCTGTATTTCAGACCGTTTAATGCTCCTCATATTTTTGACACCTTTTGAAGCCCTTCATATTTTTTACACCTTTTCAGGCTGTTCATGTTTTTGAAAACCGCTTCATGCTCCTCCTATTTTTCAGAACGTTTCATGCTCCTCATATTTTTCACACCTTTTGAAGCTCTTCATATATTTCACACCTTTTCAAGCTCTTCATGTTTTTCAACACCATTTCATGCTCCTCCAATTTTTCAGACCTTTTCATGCTCCTTTCATTTTGCACACCTTGTGAAGCTCTTCATATTTTTCACACGTTTTCAGGCTCTTCATATTTTTCACACGTTTTCCGGCTCTTCATGTTTTTTTAACACCGCTTCATGATCTTCCTATTTTTCAGACCGTTTCATGCTCCTCATGTATATCACACCTTTTGAAGCTCTTCATATTTTTCACACCTTTTCAGACTCTTCATTTTTTTGAACACCGTTTCATGCTCCTCCGATTTTTCAGACCATTTCATGCTCCTCATATTTTTGACACCTTTTGAAGCTCTTCATATATTTCACACATTTTCAGGCTCTTCATGTTTTTCAACACCACTTTTTGCTCCTACTATTTCCAGACCTTCTCATGCTGCTTTCATTTTTCACACCTTTTGAATCTCTTCATATTTTTCACACATATTCAGGCTCTTCATGTTTTTGAACACCGTTTCATGCTTCTGCCATTTTTCAGAAAGTTTCATGCTCCTCATATTTTTCACACCTTTGAAGCTCTTATTATTTTTCACACCTTTTCAAACTCTTCATGTTTTTGAACACCGTTTCATTTTCCTCCTATTTTTCAGACCGTTTCATGCTCCTCGTATCTTTGACACCTTTTGAAGCCCTTCATATTTTTCACACCTTTTCAGGCTCTTCATGTTTTTCAACACCGCTTCATGCTCCTCCTATTTTTCTGACCGTTTCATGCTCCAAATATTTTTGACCCCTGTTGAAGCTCTTCATATATTTCACACCTTTTCAGGCTCTTCATGGTTTTCAACACCACTTCATGCTCCTCCTATTTTTCAGACCCTTTCATGCTCCTTTCATTTTTCACACCTTTTGAAGCTCTTCATATTTTTCACACGTTTTCAGGCTCTTCATGTTTTTCAACACCACTTTATCCTCCTCATATTTTTCAGACCTTTTCATGCTCCTCATGTTTTAGACACCTTTTGAAGCTCTGCATATTTTTCACACCATTTCAGGCTCGTCATGTTTTTCAACACCGCTTCATGCTCCTCCTATTTTTCAGACCGTTTCATGCTCCTCATTTTTTTGACACCTTTTAAAGCTCTTCATATATTTCACTCCTTTTCATGCTCTTCATTGTTTTCAACACCACTACATGCTCCTCCTATTTCTCAGACCGTTTCATGCTCATCTCTTTCTTGACACCTTTTGAAGCTCTTCATATTTTTCACACCTTTTGAAGCTCTTCATTTATTTAACACCTTTTCAGGCTCTTGATGGTTTTCAACACCACTACATGCTCCTCATATTTCTCAGACCGTTTCATGCTCATCTCATTTTTAACATCTTTTGAAGCTCTTCATATTTTTCACACCATTTCAGGCTCGTCATGTTTTTCAACACCGCTTCATGCTCCTCCTATTTTACAGACAGTTTCGTGCTCCTCATAATTTTCTCACCTTTTGAAGCTCTTCATATTTTTCACACCTTTTCAGGCTCTTCATGTTTTTGAACACCGCTTCATGCTCCTCCTGTTGTTCAGACTGATTCATCCTCCTCATGTATTTCACACCTTTTGAAGCTCTTCATATTTTTCACACCTTTTCAGGCTCTTCATGTTTTTCAACACCACTTCATGCTCCTCCTATTTTTCCGACCGTTTCATGCCCCTCATATTTTTCACAACTTTTGAAGCTCTTCATATTTTTCACACCTTTTCAGGCTCTTCATGATTTTCAACACCGCTTCAAGATCCTCCTAATTTTCAGACCGTTTCGTGCTCCTCATAATTTTCACACCTTTTGAAGCACTTCATATTTTTCACACCATTTCAGTCTCTTCATGTTTTTGAACACTGCTTCATGCTCCTCCTATTTATCAGACCGATTCATCCTCCTCATGAATTTCACACCTTTTGAAGCTCTTCATATTTTTCACACCATTTCAGTCTCTTCATGTTTTTGAACACTGCTTCATGCTCCTCCTATTTTTCAGACCGATTCATCCTCCTAATGAATTTCACATCTTTTGAAGCTCTTCATATTTTTCACACCTTTTCAGGCTCTTCAAGTTTTTCAACACCACTTCATGCTCCTCCTGTTGTTCAGACCGATTCATCCTCCTCATGAATTTCACATCTTTTGAAGCTCTTCATATTTTTCACACCTTTTCAGGCTCTTCAAGTTTTTGAACACCGCTTCATGCTCCTCCTGTTGTTCAGACCGATTCATCCTCCTAATGAATTTCACATCTTTTGAAGCTCTTCATATTTTTCACACCTTTTCAGGCTCTTCAAGTTTTTCAACACCACTTCATGCTCCTCCTATTTTTCAGACCGTTACATGCTCCTCATGTATTTCACACCTTTTGAAGCTCTTCATATATTTCACACCTTTTCAGGCTCTTCATGTTTTTGAACACCGTTTCATGCTCCTACTATTTTTCAGACCTTTTCAGGCTCCTCATATATTTGACATATTTTAATGCCTCTTCATAATTTTCACACCTTTTCAGGCTCTTCATGTTTTTCAACACCACTTCATGCTCCCCCTATTTTTCGGACCGTTGCATGCTCTTCATATTTTTGACACCTTTTCAAGCTCTTCATATTTTTCACAGCTTTTCAGGCTATTCATGTTTTTGAACACCGCTTCATGCTCCTACTGTTGTTCAGACTGATTCATCCTCCTCATGTATTTCACACCTTTTGAAGCTCTTCATATTTTTCACACCTTTTCAGGCTCTTCATGTTTTTCAACACCACTTCATGCTCCTCCTATTTTTCCGACCGTTTCATGCCCCTCATATTTTTCACAACTTTTGAAGCTCTTCATATTTTTCACACCTTTTCAGGCTCTTCATGATTTTCAACACCGCTTCAAGATCCTCCTAATTTTCAGACCGTTTCGTGCTCCTCATAATTTTCACACCTTTTGAAGCTCTTCATATTTTTCACACCATTTCAGTCTCTTCATGTTTTTGAACACTGCTTCATGCTCCTCCTATTTTTCAGACCGATTCATCCTCCTCATGAATTTCACATCTTTTGAAGCTCTTCATAATTTTCACACCTTTTCAGGCTCTTCAAGTTTTTCAACACCACTTCATGCTCCTCCTATTGTTCAGACCGATTCATCCTCCTCATGAATTTCACATCTTTTGAAGCTCTTCATATTTTCACACCTTTTCAGGCTCTTCAAGTTTTTCAACACCACTTCATGCTCCTCCTATTTTTCAGACCGTTACATGCTCCTCATGTATTTCACACCTTTTGAAGCTCTTCATATATTTCACACCTTTTCAGGCTCTTCATGTTTTTGAACACCGTTTCATGCTCCTACTATTTTTCAGACCTTTTCAGGCTCCTCATATATTTGACACATTTTAATGCCTCTTCATAATTTTCACACCTTTTCAGGCTCTTCATGTTTTTCAACACCACTTCATGCTCCCCCTATTTTTCGGACCGTTGCATGCTCTTCATATTTTTGACACCGTTTGAAGCTCTTCATATTTTTCACACTTTTGAAGCTCTTCATGTTTTCAACACCGCTTCATGCTCCTCCTATTTTTAGACCGTTCATACTCCTCATATTTTTGAAACATTTTGAAGCTCTTCATATTTTTCACACCGTTTCAGGCTCGTAATGTTTTCAAGACCGCTTCATGCTCCTCCTATTTTTCAGACCGTTCATGCTCCTCATATTTTTGACAACTTTTGAAGCTCTTCATATTTTTCACACCTTTTGAAGCTCTACATATTTTTCACACTTTTTCAGGCTCTTCATGATTTTCAACACCGCTTCAAGATCCTCCTAATTTTCAGACGGTTTCGTGCTCCTCATAATTTTCACACCTTTTGAAGCTCTTCATATATTTCACACCTTTCAGGCTCTTCATGATTTTCAACACCGCTTCATGCTCCTCCTATTTTTCAGATCGTTTCATGCTCATCTCATTTTTGACACCTTTTGAAGCTCTTCATATTTTTCACACCTTTTGAAGCTCTTCATATTTTTCACACCATTTCCGGCTCTTCATGTTTTTGAACACCGCTTCATGCTCCTCCTAATTTTCAGACCGATTCATCCTCCTCATGAACTTCACACCTTTTGAAGCTCTTCATATTTTTCACACCTTTTCAGGCTCTTCAAGTTTTTCAACACCACTTCATGCTCCTCCTATTTTTCAGACCGTTACATGCTCCTCATGTATTTCACACCTTTTGAAGCTCTTCATATATTTCACACCTTTCAGGCTCTTCATGTTTTACAACAACACTTCATGCTCCTCCTATTTTTCAGACCTTTTCATGCTCCTCATATTTTTGACACCTTTTGAAGCTCTTCATATATTTCACACCTTTTCAGGCTCTTCATGTTTTTGAACACCGCTTCATGCTCCTCCTGTTTTTCAGACCGATTCATCCTCCTCATGTATTTCACACCTTTTGAAGCTCTACACATTTTTCACACTTTTTCAGGCTCTTCATATTTTTCAACACCACTTCATGCTCCTCATATTTTTCACACCTTTTGAAGCTCTTCATATATTTCACACCTTTCAGGCTCTTCATGTTTTACAACAACACTTCATGCTCCTCCTATTTTTCAGACTTTTTCATACGCTTCATATTTTTGACACCTTTTGAAGCTCTTCATATTTTTGAACACCGTTTCATGCTCCTCCTTTTTTTCAGACCGATTAATGCTTCACATATTTTTCACACTTTTGAAACTCTTCATATTTTTGAACACCGTTTCATGCTCCTCCTATTTTGCAGACCGTTTCACGCTCCTTACATTTTGGACACCTTTTGAAACTCTTCATATATTTCACACCTTTTGAAGCTCTTCATATTTTTCACACCATTTCAGGCTCTTCATGTTTTTCAACACCGCTTCATGCTCCTCCTATTTTTCAGACCGTTTCATGCTCATCTCATTTTTGACACCTTTTGAAGGTTTTCATATATTTCACACCTTTTGAAGCTCTTCTTATTTTTTTCACACGTTTTAGGCTCTTCATGTTTTTCAACACCGCTTCATGCTCCTCCTGTTGTTCAGACCGATTCATCCTCCTAAGGAATTTCACATCTTTTGAAGCTCTTCATATTTTTCACACCTTTTCAGGCTCTTCAAGTTTTTCAACACCACTTCATGCTCCTCCTATTTTTCAGACCGTTACATGCTCCTCATGTATTTCACACCTTTTGAAGCTCTTCATATATTTCACACCTTTTCAGGCTCTTCATGTTCTTGAACACCGTTTCATGCTCCTACTACTTTTCAGACCTTTTCAGGCTCCTCATATATTTGACACATTTTAATGCCTCTTCATAATTTTCACACCTTTTCAGGTTCTTCATGTTTTTCAACACCACTTCATGCTCCCCCTATTTTTCGGACCGTTTCATGCTCATATCATTTTTGACACCTTTTGAAGCTCTTCATATTTTTCACAACTTTTCAGGCTCTTCATGTTTTTCAACACCGCATCTTGCTCCTCCTATTTTTCACACCGTTTCATGGTCCTCATATTTTTCATGCCTTTTGAAGCTCTTCATATTTTTCACACCTTTTCAGGCTCTTCATGTTTTTCAACACCGCTTCATGCTCCTCCTGTTTTTCAGCCCGTTTCAAGCTCCTCATGTATTTCACAAATTTTGAAGCTCTTCAGATTTTTCACACATTTTCAGGCTCTTCATGTTTTTCAACACCGCATCTTGCTCCTCCTATTTTTCACACCGTTTCATGGTCCTCATATTTTTCACGCCTTTTGAAACTCTTCATATTTTTCACATCTTTTCAGGCTCTTCATGTTTTTCAACACCACTTCATGCTCCTCCTATTTGTCAGGCCATTTCATGCTCCTCATATTTTTGACACCTTTTGAAGCTCTTCATATTTTGCACACCTTTTCAGCCTCTTCATATTTTTCAACACAACTTCATGCTCCTCCTATTTTTCAGACCGTTTCATGCTCCTCGTATTTTTGACACCTTTTAAGCTCTTCATTTTTTTCAGACATTTTCATGCTCTTCCTGTTTTTGAACACCTTTTTAAGCTCGTCATATTTTAGACACCTTTTTAAGCTCTTCATATTTTGCACACCTTCTCAGGCTCTTCATGTTTTTGAACACCCTTTCAAGCTCCTCATACTTTTGACACCTTTTGAAGCTCTTCATAGTTTTCACACCTTTTCAGGCTCTTCATGTTTTTCAACACCACTTCATGCTCCTCCTTTATTCAGACCGTTTCATGCTCCTCATATTTTTTAAACCTTTTGATGCTCTTCATATTTTTCATACCTTTTCAAACTCTTCACGTTTTTCAACACCGCATCATGCTCCTCCTATTTTTCAGACCGTTTCATGGTCCTCATATTTTTCCCGCCTTTTGAAGCTCTTCATATTTTTCACACCTTTTCAGACTCTTCATGTTTTTCAACATCACTTCATGCTCCTTATATTTTTCAGACTGTTTCATGCTACTCATATTTTTGACACCTTTTGAAGCTCTTCCTATATTTCACACCTTTTCAGGCTCTTCATGTTTTTCAACACCACTTCATGCTCCTCCTATTTTTCAGACCGTTTCATGCTCATATCATTTTTGACACCTTTTGAAGCTCTTCATATTTTTCACAACTTTTCAGGCTCTTCATGTTTTTCAACACCGCATCTTGCTCCTCCTATTTTTCACACCGTTTCATGGTCCTCATATTTTTCACGCCTTTTGAAGCTCTTCATATTTTTCACACCTTTTCAGGCTCTTCATGTTTTTCAACACCACTTCATGCTCCTCCTGTTTTTCAGCCCGTTTCAAGCTCCTCATGTATTTCACAAATTTTGAAGCTCTTCATATTTTTCACACATTTTCAGGCTTTTCATGTTTTTCAACACCGCATCTTGCTCCTCCTATTTTTCACACCGTTTCATGGTCCTCATATTTTTCACGCCTTTTGAAGCTCTTCATATTTTTCACACCTTTTCAGGCTCTTCATGTTTTTCAACACCGCTTCATGCTCCTCCTGTTGTTCAGCCCGTTTCAAGCTCCTCATGTATTTCACAAATTTTGAAGCTCTTCATATTTTTCACATATTTTCAGGCTCTTCATGCTTTTCAACACCGCTTCATGATCCTCCTATTTTTCAGACCGTTTCGTGCTATTCACAATTTTCACACCTTTTAAGCTCTTCATATTTTTCACACCTTTTCAGGCTCTTCATGTTTTTGAACACCGCTTCATGATCCTCCTATTTTTCAGACCGTTTCGTGCTATTCATAATTTTCACACCTTTTAAGCTCTTCATTTTTTTCACACCTTTTGAAGCTCTTCATATTTTTCACACCTTTTCAGGCTCTTCATGTTCTTCAACACCGCTTTATGATCCTCCTATTTTTCAGACCGTTTCATGCTCCTCATATTTTTGACACCTTTTGAAATTCTTCATATATTTCACACCTTTTCAGCTCTTCATGATTTTCAACACCACTTCATGTTCCTCCTATTATTCAGACCGTTTCTTGCTCATCTCATTTTTGACACCTTTTGAAGCTCTTCATATTTTTCACACGTTTTCAGTCTCTTCATGATTTTCAACACCGCTTCATGCTCCTCCTATTTTTCAGACCGTTTAATGCTCCTCATGCATTTCACACCTTTTGAAGCTCTTTATATTTTTAACACCTTTTTAGGCTCTTCAGGGTTTTGAACACCGTTTCATGTTCCTAATATTTTCAGACCGTTTCCTGCTCCTCATATTTTTGACACATTTTGAAGCTCTTCATATATTTCACACATTTTCAGTCTCTACATGTTTTTCAACACTGCTTCATGATCCTCCTATTTTTCAGACGGTTTCGTGCTCCTCATAATTTTCTCACCTTTTGAAGCTCTTCATATTTTTCACACCTTTTCAGGCTCTTCATGTTCTTGAAAACCGCTTCATGCTCCTCCTGTTGTTCAGACCGATTCATCCTCCTCATGTATTTCACAGCTTTTCAAGCTCTTCATATTTTTCACACCTTTTGAAGCTCTTCATGTTTTCAACACCGCTTCATGCTCCTCCTATTTTTCAGACCGTTCATACTCCTCATATTTTTGAAACATTTTGAAGCTCTTCATATTTTTCACACCGTTTCAGGCTCGTAATGTTTTCAAGACCGCTTCATGCTCCTCCTATTTTTCAGACCGTTCATGCTCCTCATATTTTTGACAACTTTTGAAGCTGTTCATATTTTTCACACATTTTCAGGCTCTTCATGTTTTTCATCAACGCTTCATGCTCCTCCTATTTTTCAGACCGTTTAATGCTCCTCAGGCGTTTCACACCTTTTGAAGCTCTTTATATTTTTCACACCTTTTTAGGCTCTTCAGGGTTTTGAACCCCATTTCATTTTCCTACTATTTTTCAGAATGTTTCATGCTCCTCATATTTTTGACAGCTTTTGAAGCTCTTCATATATTTCACACCTTCTCAGGCTCTTCATGTTTTTGAACACGTCTTCATGCTCCTCCTATTTTTCAGACCGATTCATTCTCCTCATGTATTTCACAACTTTTGAAGCTCTTCATATTTTTCACACCTTTTCAGGCTCTTCATGTTTTTCAACACCACTTCATGCTCCTCCTATCTTTCAGACCGTTTCATGCTCCTCATATTTTTGACACCTTTTGAAACTCTTCATATATTTAACACCTTTTGAACCTCTTCATATTTTTCACACCTTTTAAGGCTCTTCATGTTTTTCAACACCGCTTCATGCTCCTCCTATTTTGCAGACCATTTCACGCTCCTCATATTTTTGACACCTTTTGAAACTCTTCATATAATTCACACCTTTTGAAGCTCTTCATATTTTTCACACGTTTTCAGGCTCCTCATGATTTTCAACACCGCTTCATGCTCCTCCTATTTTTCAGATCGTTTCATGCTCATCTCATTTTTGACACCTTTTGAAGCTCTTCATATTTTTCACACCTTTTGAAGCTCTACATATTTTTCACACTTTTTCAGGCTCTTCATGATTTTCAACACCGCTTCAAGATCCTCCTAATTTTCAGACCGTTTCGTGCTCCTCATAATTTTCACACCTTTTGAAGCTCTTCATATTTTTCACACCATTTCAGGCTCTTCATGTTTTTGAACACCGCTTCATGCTCCTCCTGTTTTTCAGACCGATTCATCCTCCTCATGTATTTCACACCTTTTGAAGCTCTTCATATTTTTCACAACTTTTCAGGCTCTTCATATTTTTTTGAACACTGCTTCATGCTCCCCCTATTTTTCAGACTGTTTCATGCTCCTCATATTTTTGACACCTTTTGAAGCTCTTCATATTTTTCACATCTTTTCAGGCTCTTCATGTTTTTGAACACCGCTTCATGCTCCCCCTATTGTTCAGACGGTTTCATGCTCCTCATATTTTTGACACCTTTTGAAGCTCTTCATATTTTTCACTCCTTTTCAGGCTCTTCATGTTTTTCAACACCGCTTCATGCTCCTCCTATTTTTCTGACCTTTTCGTGTTCCTCTTGTATTTCACACTTTTGGAAGCTCTTCATATTTTTCACTCCTTCAGGCTCTTCATGTTTCTGAACACCGTTTCATGCTCCTCTTATTTTTCAGTCCGTTTCATGGGCCTCATATATTTTACACCTTTTGAAACCCTGCATATTTTTCACACCTTTTCAGGCTCTTCATGTTTTTGAACACCGGTTCATGCTCCTCCTATTTTTCAGACCGTTTCATTCTCCTCATATTTTTGACACCTTTTGAAAGTCTTCATATATTTCACTCTTTTCAGGCTCTTCAAATTTTTCAACACCACTTAATGCTCCTCGTATTTTTCACACCTTTTGAAGCTCTTCGTATATTTCACACCTTTTCAAGCTCTACATGTTTTTGAACACCACATCATGCTCCTCATATTTTTCACACCTTTTGAAGCTCTTCATATTTTTCACACATTTTCAGGCTCTTCATGTTTTTCAACACCTTTCATGCTCCTCCTATTTTTCACACCGTTTCATGCTCCTCCTATTTTTCACACCGTTTCATGCTCCTCATTTTTTTCACACCTTTTGAAGCTCTTCATATTTTTCACACGTTTTCAGTCTCTTTATGTTTTTGAACACCATTTCATGCTCCTCCTATTTTTCAGACCGTTTCATGCTCCTCATATTTTTGACACCTTTTGAACCTCTTCATATATTTCACACCTTTTCAGGCTCTTCATATTTTTCAACACTGTTTCATGCTACTTCTATTTTTCAGACCGTTTCATGCTCCTCATATTTTTCACATCTTTTGAAGCTCTTCATATTTTTCACACATTTTCAGTCTCTTCAAGTTTTTGAACACCATTTCATGCTCCTACTTTTTTTCAGGCCGTTTCATGCTCCTCGTATTTTTGACACCGTTTAAGCTCTTCATTTTTTTCAGACATTTTCATGCTCTTCATGTTTTTGAACACCTTTTTAAGCTCGTCATATTTTAGACACCTTTTTAAGCTCTTCATATTTTGCACACCTTCTCAGGCTCTTCATGTTTTTTAACACCCTTTCAAGCTCCTCATACTTTTGACACCTTTTGAAGCTCTTCATAGTTTTCACACCTTTTCAGGCTCTTCATGTTTTTCAACACCTTTTCAAGCTCCTCATACTTTTGACACCTTTTGAAGCTCTTCATATATTTCACACCTTCTCAGGCTCTTCACGTTTTTGAAAACCTTTTCAAGCTTCTCACACTTTTGACACCTATTGAAGCTCTTCATAGTTTTCACACCTTCTCAGGCTCTTCATGTTTTTGAACACCTTTTCAAGCTCCTCATACTTTTGACACCTTTTGAAGCTCTTCATAGTTTTCACACCTTCTCAGGCTCTTCATGTTTTTGAACACCTTTTCAAGCTCCTCATACTTTTGACACCTTTTGAAGCTCTTCATAGTTTTCACACCTTCTCAGGCTCTTCATGTTTTTGAACACCTTTTCAAGCTCCTCATACTTTTGACACCTTTTGAAACTCTTCATATATTTCACTCTTTTCAGGCTCTTCATGTTTTTGAACACCGTTTCATGCTCCTCCTGTTTTTCAGACCGTTTCATGCTCCTCATACTTTTGACACCTTTTGAAGCTCTTCATAGTTTTCACACCTTCTCAGGCTCTTCATGTTTTTGAACACCATTTCAAGCTCCTCATACTTTTGACACCTTTTGAAACTCTTCATATATTTCACTCTTTTCAGGCTCTTCATAATCTTCAACACCACTTCATGCTCCTCGTATTTTTCACACCTTTTGAAGCTCTTCGTATATTTCACACCTTTTCAAGCTCTACATGTTTTTGAACACCACTTCATGCTCCTCATATTTTTCACACCTTTTGAAGCTCTTCATATTTTTCACACCTTTTGAAGCTCTTCATATTTTTCACACCATTTCAATCTCTTCATGTATTTCAACATCTTTCATGCTCCTCCTATTTTTCATACCGTTTCATGCTCCTCATATATTTTACACTTTTTGAAGCTCTTCATATTTTTCACACCTTTTGAAGCTTTTGAAGCGGGAGACCCAGGGTCCCTTTCCACGTGCCACATGCATCCTGGGACTCCTATCCATTTTCAAGAGGAGTCAGGCATCGTCTCCTCTGGAAGCATTGATCACCGCGGACCTCTCGAGTTTTCAAAGGACGTGAGGCCTCCGGTCGCGATGAGGCGGAGAACTAGGTCTTTCTCTGTGGTCTCCATAGGGGATTCAGACATCCCTTCGTCGTGGGAGATGCAAGACGAGCCTGCATTCAATTCACTGCAGGGATATCCGGCCTTCCTTCGAGTCAGAGCATCTCGGTGTCCATTCCACTTGAGGCCACAAAATCAGGGTCCCTCTCACATACCTGTAGCTGAGAGAAGCCTCCTCTTGAGGTGCTTGTGGAAAGTGGGTATTCCTCTTGAGTCGAAGCCAGGGACGAAGCTCTCATCTCGAGTTGATTTGGGTCCACGGAGCCCTTTCGTGTTGCTACAGTGACCTCAGTATCCCTCTAGACATGAGACAGTGATCTTGGGTGTTCTCTGGAGTGCCATCAAGGAAATCAAGGCTCCTTTCAAGTTTGATGTGGAACACGGAATTGCTCTGCACGCAGTGCAGGGGAATCGGGCCTCATCTCGCGGCGAGGGGGAAGTCTCATGGTTTTTCTCGAGTTGCGGCCGGAACCTGGGGTATATTCTCGAGTTACGACGGGGAGGGCCCCTGCAGACACGTGTTTGTTCAGCGACGTCAGGACTCCTGCCTAGGTGCGAGGGACACCTTGGGATTCTCCTCGAGTCTTGGCATGGCAATTGGGACGCGTCTCCACGTGAGGCGGGAGACCCAGTTTCCCTTTCCACGTGCCACAGGGATCCTGGGACTCCTATCCATTTTCAAGAGCAGTCAGGCTTCGTCTCCCTTGGAAGCATTGATCTCGTCGGACCTCTTGAGTTTTCAAAGGATGTGAGGCCTCCGGTCGCGTTGAGGCGAAGGACTAGGTCTTTCTCTGTAGTCTCCACTGGGGATTCAGACAACCCTTCGTCTTGGGAGATGCAAGACGAGCCTGCATTCAATTCACTGCAGGGATATCCGGCCTTACTTCGAGTCAGAGCATCTCGGTGTCCATTCCACTTGAGGCCACAAACTCAGGGTCCTTCTCACATACCTTTAGCTGAGAGAAGCCTCCTCTTGAGGTGCTTGTGGAAAGTTGGTATTCCTCTTGAGTCGAAGCCAGGGACTAAGCTCTCATCTCGAGTTGATTTGGGGTCCACGGAGCCCTTTCGTGTTGTTCCAGTGACCTCAGGATCCCGCTAGACTTGAGACAGTGATCTTGGGTTTTCTCTGGAGTGCCATCAATGAAATCAAGGCTCCTTTCACGTTTGATGTGGAACACGGAATTGCTCTGCATGCAGTGCAGGGGAATCGGGCCTCATCTCGTGGCGAGGGGGAAGTCTCATGGTTTTTCTCGAGTTGTGGCCGGAACCTGGGGTATATTCTCGAGTTACGACGGGGAGGGCCCTTCCAGACACGTGTTTGTTCAGTGACGTCAGGACTCCTGCCTAGGTGCGAGGGACACCTCGGGATTCTCCTCGAGTCTTGGCATGGCCATTGGGACGCGTCTCCACGTGAGGCGGGAGACCCAGGGTCCCTTTCCACATGCCACAGGGATCCTGGGACTCCTATCCATTTTCAAGAGGAGTCAGGCATCGTCTCCTTTGGAAGCATTGATCTCCGCGGACCTCTCGAGTTTTCAAAGGACGTGAGGCCTCCGATCACGATGAGGCGGAGAACTAGGTATTTCTCTGTGGTCTCCACAGGGGATTCAGACATCCCTTCATCGTGGGAGATGCAAAAGAGGCCTGCATTCAATTCACTGCAGGGATATCCGGCCTTCCTTCGAGTCAGAGCATCTCGGTGTCCATTCCACTTGAGGCCACAAACTCAGGGTCCCTCTCACATACCTGTAGCTGAGAGAAGCCTCCTCTTGAAGTGCTTGTGGAAAGTGGGTATTCCTCTTGAGTCGAAGCCAGGGACAAAGCTCTCATCTCGAGTTGATTTGGGGTCCACGGAGCCCTTTCGTGTTGCTACAGTGACCTCAGGATCCCTCTAGACTTGAGACAGTGATCTTGGGTGTTCTCTGGAGTGCCATCAAGGAAATCAAGTCTCATTTCACGTTTGATTTGGAACACGGAGTTGCTCTGCACGCAGTGCAGGGGAATCGGGCCTCATCTCGCGGCGAGGGGGAAGTCTCATGGTTTTTCTCGAGTTGCGGCCGGAACCTGGGGTACACTCACGAGTTACGACCGGAAGGGCCCTTCCAGACACGTGTTTGTTCAGCGACGTCAGGACTCCTGCCTGGGTGCGAGGGACCCCTCGGGATACTCCACGAGTCTTGTCATGGCCATTGGGACGCGTCTCCGCGTGAGGCGGGAAACCCAGGGTCCCTTTCCACGTGCCACAGGGATCCTGGGACTCCTATCCATTTTCAAGAGGAGTCAGGCATCGTCTCCTTTGGAAGCATTGATCTCCCCGGACCTCTCGAGATTTCAAAGGACGTGAGGCCTCCGGTCGCGATGAGGCGGAAAACTAGGTCTTTCTCCTTGGTCTCCACAGGGGATTCAGACATCCCTTCGTCCTGGGAGATGCAAGACGAGCCTGCATTCAATTCACTGCAGGGATATCCGGCCTTCCTTCGAGTCAGAGCATCTCGGTGTCCATTCCACTTGAAGCCACAAACTCAGGGTCCCTCTCACATACCTGTTGCTGAGAGAAGCCTCCTCTTGAGGTGCTTGTGGAAAGTTGGTATTCCTCTTGAGTCGAAGCCAGGGACTAAGCTCTCATCTCGAGTTGATTTGGGGTCCACGGAGCCCTTTCCTGTTGCTCCAGTGAACTCAGGATCCCTCTAGACTTGAGACAGTGATCTTTGGTTTTCTCTGGAGTGCCATCAAGGAAATCAAGGCTCCTTTCAGGTTTGATGTGGAACATGGAATTGCTCTGCACGCAGTGCAGGGGAATCGGGCCTCATCTCGCGGCGAGGGGGAAGTTTCCTGGTTTTTCTCGAGTTGCGGCCGGAACCTGGGGTATATTCTCGAGTTACGACGGGGAGGGCCCCTCCAGACACGTGTTTGTTCAGCGACGTCAGGACTCCTGCCTAGGTGCGAGGGACACCTCAGGATTCTCCTCGAATCTTGGCATGGCATTGGGGACGCGTCTCCACGTGAGGCGGGAGACCCAGGGTCCCTTTCCACGTGCCACAGGGATCCTGGGACTCCTATCCATTTTCAAGAGGAGTCAGGCATCGTCTCCTTTGGAAGCATTGATCTCCGCGGACCTCTCGAGTTTTCAAAGGATGGGAGGCCTCCGGTCGCGATGAGGCGGAGAACTAGGTCTTTCTCTGTGGTCTCCACAGGGGATTCAGACATCCCTTCTTCTTGGGAGATGCAAGACGAGCCTGCATTCAATTCACTGCAGGGATATCCGGCCTTACTTCGAGTCAGAGCATCTCGGTGTCCATTCCACTTGAGGCCACAAACTCAGGGTCCTTCTCACATACCTGTAGCTGAGAGAAGCCTCCTCTGGAGGTGCTTGTGGAAAGTTGGTATTCCTCTTGAGTCAAAGCCAGGGACTAAGCTCTCATCTCGAGTTGATTTGGGGTCCATGGAGTCATTTCGTGTTGTTACAGTGACCTCAGGATCCCTCTAGACTTGAGACAGTGATCTTGGGTTTTCTCTGGAGGGCCATCAAGGAAATCAAGGCTCCTTTCACGTTTGATGTGGAACACGGAATTGCTCTGCACGCAGTGCAGGGGAATCGGGCCTCATCTCGCGGCGAGGGGGAAGTCTCATGGTTTTTCTCGAGTTGCGTCCGGAACCTGCGGTATATTCTCGAGTTACAACGGGGAGGGCCCTTCCAGACACGTGTTTGTTCAGCGACGTCAGGACTCCTGCCTAGGTGCGAGGGACACCTCGGGATTCTCCTCGAGACTTGGCATGGCAATTGGGATGCGTCTCCACGTGAGGCGGGAGACACAGTGTCCCTTTTGACGTGCCACAGGGATCCTGGGACTCCTATCCATTTTCAAGAGGACTCAGGCATCATCTCCTTTGGAAGCATTGATCTGTGCGGACCGCTCGAGTTTTCAAAGGATGTGAGGCCTCCGATCGTGATGAGGCGGAGAACTAGGTCTTTCTCTGTGGTCTCCACAGCGGATTCAGACATCCCTTCGTCTTGGGAGATGCAAGACGAGCCTGCATTCAATTCACTGCAGGGATATCCGGCCTTACTTCGAGTCAGAGCATCTCGGTGTCCATTCCACTTGAGGCCACAAACTCAGGTTCCTCTCACATACCTGTAGCTGAGAGAAGCCTCCTCTTGAGGTGCTTGTGGAAACTTGGTATTCCTCTTGAGTCGAAACCAGGGAATAAGTTCTCATCTCGAGTTGATTTGGGGTCCACAGAGCCCTTTCATGTTGCTCCAGTGACCTCAGGATCCCTCTAGACTTGAGACAGTGATCTTGGGTATTCTCTGGAGTGCCATCAAGGAAATCAAGGCTCCTTTCACGTTTGATGTGGAACACGGAATTGCTCTGCATGCAGTGCAGGGGAATCGGGCCTCATCTCTCGGCGAAGGGGAAGTCTCATGGTTTTTCTCGAGTTGCGGCCGGAACCTGGGGTATATTCTCGAGTTAACATGGGGAGGGCCCTTCGAGACACGTGTTTGTTCAGCGACGTCAGGACTCCTGCCTAGGTGCGAGGGACACCTCGGGATTCTCCTCGAGTCTTGGCATGGCAATTGGGACGCGTCTCCACCTGAGGCGGGAGATCCAGTGTACCTTTCCACGTGCCACAGGGATCCTGGGACTCCTATCCATTTTCAAGAGGAGTCAGGCATCGTCTCCTTTGGAAGCATTGATCTCCGCGGACCTCTCGAGTTTTCAAAGGATGTGAGGGCTCCGGTTGCGTTGAGGCGGAGGACTAGGTCTTTCTCTGTGGTCTCCACAGGGGATTCAGACAACCCTTCGTCTTGGGAGATGCAAGACGAGCCTGCATTCAATTCACTGCAGGGATATCCGGCCTTACTTCGAGTCAGAGCATCTCGGTGTCCATTCCACTTGAGGCCACAAACTCAGGGTCCTTCTCACATACCTGTAGCTGAGAGAAGCCTCCTCTTGAGGTGCTTGTGGAAAGTTGGTATTCCTCTTGAGTCGAAGCCAGGGACTAAGCTCTCATCTCGAGTTGATTTGGGGTCCACGGAGCCCTTTCGTGTTGCTCCAGTGACCTCAGGATCACTCTAGACTTGAGACAGTGATCTTGGGATTTCTCTGGAGTGCCATCAAGGAAATCAAGGCTCCTTTCACGTTTGATGTGGAACACGGAATTGCTCTGCATGCAGTGCAGGGGAATCGGGCCTCATCTCGCGGCGAGGGGGAAGTCTCATGGTTTTTCTCGAGTTGCGGCCGGAACCTGGGGTATATTCTCGAGTTACGACGGGGAGGGCCCCTCCAGACACGTGTTTGTTCAGCGACGTCAGGACTCCTGCCTAGGTGCGAGGGACACCTTGGGATTCTCCTCGAGTCTTGGCATGGCAATTGGGACGCGTCTCCACGTGAGGCGGGAGACCCAGTTTCCCTTTCCACGTGCCACAGGGATCCTGGGACTCCTATCCATTTTCAAGAGCAGTCAGGCTTCGTCTCCTTTGGAAGCATTGATCTCGGCGGACCTCTTGAGTTTTCAAAGGATGTGAGGCCTCCAGTCGCGTTGAGGCGGAGGACTAGGTCTTTCTCTGTAGTCTCCACAGGGGATTCAGACAACCCTTCGTCTTGGGAGATGCAAGACGAGCCTGCATTCAATTCACTGCAGGGATATTCGGCCTTACTTCGAGTCAGAGCATCTCGGTGTCCATTCCACTTGAGGCCACAAATTCAGGGTTTCTCTCACATACCTGTAGCTGAGAGAAGCCTCCTCTTGAGGTGCTTGTGGAAAGTTGGTATTCCTCTTGAGTCAAAGCCAGGGACTAAGCTCTCATCTCGAGTTGATTTGGGGTCCATGGAGCCCTTTCATGTTGCTCCAGTGACCTCAGGGTCCCTCTAGACTTGAGACAGTTATCTTGGGTTTTCTCTGAAGTGCCATCAAGGAAATCAAGGCTCCTTTCACGTTTGATGTGGAACACGGAATTGCTCTGCACGCAGTGCAGGGGAATCGGGCCTCATCTCGCGGCGAGGGGAAAGTTTCATGGTTTTTCTCGAGTTGCGGCCGGAACCTGGGATATATTCTCGAGTTACGACGGGGAGGGCCCTTCCAGACACGTGTTTCTTCAGCGACGTCAGGACTCCTGCCTCGGTGCGAGGGACACCTCGGGATTCTTCTCGAGTCTTGGCATGGCCATTGGGACGCGTCTCCACGTGAGGCGGGAGACCCAGGGTCCCTTTCCACGTGCCCCAGGGATCCTGGGACTCCTATCCATTTTCAAGAGGAGTCAGGCATCGTCTCCTTTGGAAGCATTGATCTCCGCGGACCTCTCGAGTTTTCAAAGGACGTGAGGCCTCCGGTCGCGATGAGGCGGAGAACTAGGTCTTTCTCCTTGGTCTCCACAGGGGATTCAGACATCCGTTCGTCGTGGGAGATGCAAAAGAGGCCTGCATTCAATTCACTGCAGGGATATCCGGCCTTCCTTCGAGTCAGAGCATCTCGGTGTCCATTCCACTTGAGGCCACAAACTCAGGGTCCCTCTCACATACCTGTAGCTGAGAGAAGCCTCCTCTTGAGGTGCTTGTGGAAAGTGGGTATTCCTCTTGAGTCGAAGCCACGGACGAAGCTCTCATCTCAGGTTGATTTGGGGTCCACGGAGCCCTTTCGTGTTGCTACAGTGACCTCAGTATACCTCTAGACATGAGACAGTGATCTTGGGTCTTCTCTGGAGTGCCATCAAGGAAATCAAGGCTCCTTTCAGGTTTGATGTGGAACACGGAATTGCTCTGCACGCAGTGCAGGGGAATCGGGCCTCATCTTGCGGCGAGGGGGAAGTCTCATGGTTTTTCTTGAGTTGCGGCCGGAACCTGGGGTATATTCTCGAGTTTCGAACAGAAGGGCCCTTCCAGACACGTGTTTGTTCAGCGACGTCAGGACTCCTGCCTAGGTGCGAGGGACACCTCGGGATTCTCCTCGAGTCTTGGCATGGCCATTGGGACGCGTCTCCACGTGAGGCGGGAGACTCAGGGTCCCTTTCCACGTGCCACAGGGATCCTGGGACTCCTATCCATTTTCAAGAGAAGTCAGGCATCGTCTCCTTTGGAAGCCTTGTTCTCTGCGGACCTGCCGTGTTTTCAAAGGACGGGAGACTTCCAGTCGCGATGAGGCAGAGAACAAGGTATTTCTCTGTGGTCTCCACAGGGGATTCAGACATCCCTTCGTCGTGGGAGATGCAAAAGAGGCCTGCATTCAATTCACTGCAGGGATATCCGGCCTTCCTTCGAGTCAGAGCATCTCGGTGTCCATTCCACTTGAGGCCACAAACTCAGGGTCCCTCTCACATACCTGTAGCTGAGAGAAGCCTCCTCTTGAGGTGCTTGTGGAAAGTGGGTATTCCTCTTGAGTCGAAGCCAGGGACGAAGCTCGCATCTCGAGTTGATTTGGGGTCCACGGAGCCCTTTCGTGTTGCTACAGTGACCTCAGTATCCCTCTAGACATGAGACAGTGTTCTTGGGTGTTCTCTGGAGTGCCATCAAGGAAATCAAGGCTCCTTTCATGTTTGATGTGGAACACGGAATTACTCTGCACGCAGTGCAGGGGAATCGGGCCTCATCTCGCGGCGAGGGGAAGTCTCATGGTTTTTCTCGAGTTGCGGCCGGAACCTGGGGTATATTCTCGAGTTCCGACGGGGAGGGCCCTTCCAGACACGTGTTTCTTCAGTGACGTCAGGACTCCTGCCTAGGTGCGAGGGACACCTCCGGATTCTCCTCGAGTCTTGGCATGGCCATTGGGACACGTCTCCACGTGAGGCGGGAGACCCAGGGTCCCTTTCCACGTGCCACAGGGATCCTGGGACTCCTATCCATTTTCAAGAGGAGTCAGGCATCGTCTCCTTTGGAAGCATTGATCTCCGCGGACCTCTCGAATTTTCAAAGGACGTGAGGCCTCCGATCGCGATGAGGCGGAGAACTAGGTCTTTCTCTGTGGTCTCCCCAGGGGATTCAGACATCCCTTCGTCGTGGGAGATGCAAGAAGAGCCTGCATTCAATTCACTGCTGGGATATCCGGCCTTCCTTCGAGTCAGAGCATCTCGGTGTCCATTCCACTTGAGGCCACAAACTCAGGGTCCCTCTCACATACCTGTAGCTGAAAGAAGCCCCGTCTTGAGGTACTTGTGGAAAGTGGGTATTCCTCTTGAGTCGAAGCCAGGGACTAAGCTCTCATCTCGAGTTGATTTGGCGTCCATGGAGCCCTTTCGTGTTGCTCCAGTGACCTCAGGATCCCTCTAGACTTGAGACAGTGATCTTGGGTGTTCTCTGGAGTGCCATCAAGGAAATCAAGTCTCATTTCACGTTTGATTTAGAACACGGAGTTGCTCTGCACGCAGTGCAGGGGAATCGGGCCTCATCTCGCGGCGAGGGGGAAGTCTCATGGTTTTTCTCGAGTTGCGGCCGGAACCTGGGGTATACTCACGAGTTACGACCGGAAGGGCCCTTCCAGACATGTGTTTGTTCAGCGACGTCAGGACTCCTGCCTAGGTGCGAGGGGCACCTTGGGATTCTCCTCGAGTCTTGGAATGGCCATTGGGACGCGTCTCCACGTGAGGCGGGAGACCCAGAGTCCCTTACCAAGTGCCACAGGGATCCTGGGACTCCTATCCATTTTCAAGAGGATTCAGCCATCATCTCCTTTGGAAGCATTGATCTCCGCGGAATTCTCGAGTTTTCAAAGGACGTGAGGCCTCCGGTCACGATGAGGCGGAGAACTAGGTCTTTCTCTGTGGGCTCCACAGGGGATTCAGACATTCCTTCGTCTCGGGAGATGCAAGACGAGCCTGCATTCAATTCACTGCAGGGATATCCGGCCTTCCTTCGAGTCAGAGCATCTCGGTGTGCATTCCACCTGAGGCCACAAACTCAGGGTCCCTCTCACATACCTGTAGCTGAGAGAAGCCTCCTCTTGAGGTGCTTGTGGAAAGTGGGTATTCCTCTTGAGTCGAAGCCAGGGACGAAGCTCTCATCTCGAGTTGATTTGGGGTCCACGGAGCCTTTTCGTGTTGCTACAGTGACCTCAGGATCCCTCTAGACTTGAGACAGTGATCTTGGGTGTTCTCTGGAGTGCCATCAAGGAAATCAAGTCTCATTTCACGTTTGATTTGGAACACGGAGTTGCTCTGCACGCAGCGCAGGGGAATCGGGCCTCATCTCGCAGCGAGGGGGAAGTCTCATGGTTTTTCTCGAGTTGCGGCAGGAACCTTGGGTACCCTCACGAGTTACGACCGGAAGGGCCCTTCCAGACACGTGTTTGTTCAGCGACGTCAGGACTCCTGCCTGGGTGCGAGGGACCCCTCGGGATACTCCTCGAGTCTTGGCATGGCCATTGGGACGCGTCTCCACGTAAGGCGGGAGACCCAGTGTCCCTTTCCACGTGCCACAGGGATCCTGGGACTCCTATCCATTTTCAAGAGGAGTCAGGCATCGTCTCCTTTGGAATCATTGATCTCCGCGCACCTCTCGAGTTTTCAAAGGACGTGAGGCCTCCGGTCGCGATGAGGCGGAGAACTAGGTCTTTCTCCTTGGTCTCCACAGGGGATTCAGACATCCCTTCGTCGTGGGAGATGCAAAAGAGGCCTGCATTCAATTCACTGCAGGGATATCCGGCCTTCTTTCGAGTCAGAGCATCTCGGTGTCCATTCCACTTGAGGCCACAAACTCAGGGTCCCTCTCACATACCTGTAGCTGAGAGAAGCCTCCTCTTGAGGTGCTTGTGGAAAGTGGGTATTCCTCTTGAGTCGAAGCCAGGGACGAAGATCGCATCTCGAGTTGATTTGGGGTCCACGGAGACTTTTGTGTTGCTACAGTGACCTCCGTATCCCTCTAGACATGAGACAGTGATCTTGGGTGTTCTCTGGAGTGCCATCAAGGATATCAAGGCTCCTTTCATGTTTGATGTGGAACACGGAATTGCTCTGCACGCAGTGCAGGGGAATCGGGCCTCATCTCGCGGCGAGGGGGAAGTCTCATGGTTTTTCTCGAGTTGCGGCCGCAACCTGGGCTACATTCTCGAGTTTTGACCAGAAGGGCCTTTCCAGACACGTGTTTATTCAGCGACGTCAGGACTCCTGCCTGGGTGCGAGGGACCCCTCGGGATTCTCCTCGAGTTTTGGCATGGCCATTGGGACGCGTCTCCTCGTGAGGCGGGAGACCCAGGGTCCCTTTCCACGTGCCACAGGGATCCTGGGAATCCTATCCATTTTCAAGAGGAGTCAGGCATCGTCTCCTTTGGAAGCATTGATCTCCGCGGACCTCTCGAGTTTTCAAAGACGTGAGGCCTCCGGTCGCGATGAGGCCGAGAACTAGGTCTTTCTCCTTGGTCTCCACAGGGTATTCAGACATCCCTTCGTCATGGGAGATGCAAGACGAGCCTGCATTCAATTCACTGCAGGGATATCCGGCCTTCCTTCGAGTCAGAGCATCTCGGTGTCCATTCCACTTGAGGCCACAAACTCAGGGTCCCTCTCACATACCTGTAGCTGAGAGAAGCCTCCTCTTGAGGTGCTTGTGGAAAGTGGGTATTCCTCTTGAGTCGAAGCCAGGGAAGAAGCTCTCATCTCGATTTGATTTGGGGTCCACGGAGCCCTTTCGTGTTGCTACAGTGACCTCAGGATCCCTCTAGACTTGAGACAGTGATCTTGGGTGTTCTCTGGAGTGCCATCAAGGAAATCAAGGCTCCTTTCATGTTTGATTTGGAACACGAAATTGCTCTGCACACAGTGCAGGGGAATCGGGCCTCATCTCGTGGCGAGGGGGAAGTCTCATTGTTTTTCTCGAGTTGCGGCAGGAACCTGTGGTACATTCTCGAGTTACGACCAGAAGGGCCTTTCCAGACACGTGTTTATTCAGCGATGTCTGGACTCCTGCCTTGGTGAGAGGGACACCTCGGGATTCTCCTCGAGTCTTGGCATGGCCATTGGGACGCGTCTCCACGTGAGGCGGGAGACCCAGGGTCCCTTTCCACGTGCCACAGGGATCCTGGGACTCCTATCCATTTTCAAGCGGAGTCAGGCATCGTCTCCTCTGGAAGCATTGATCTCCGCGAACCTCTTGAGTTTTCAAAGGACGTGAGAACTCCGGTCGCGATGAGGCTGAGAACTAGGTCTTTCTCTGTGGTCTCCACAGGGGATTCAGACATCCCTTCGTCGTGGGAGATGCAAGACGAGCCTGCATTCAATTCACTGCAGGGATATCCGGCCTTCCTTCGAGTCAGAGCATCTCGGTGTCCATTCCACTTGAGGCCACAAACTCAGGGTCCCACTCACATACCTGTAGCTAAGAGAAGCCTCTTCTTGAGGTGCTTGTGGAAAGTGGGTATTCCTCTTGAGTCGAAGCCAGGGACGAAGCTCTCATCTCGAGTTGATTTGGTGTCCACGGAGCCCTTTCGAGTTGCTCCAGTGTCCTCAGGATCCCTCTAGACTTGAGACAGTGATCTTGGATTTTCTCTGGAGTGCCATCAAGGAAATTAAGGCTCCTTTCAGGTTTGATCTGGAACACGGAATTGCTCTGCACGCAGTGGAGGGGAATTGGGCCTCATCTCGCGGCGAGGGGGAAGTCTCATGGTTTTTCTCGAGTTGCGGCCGGAACCTGGGGTCTATTCTCGAGTTATGACGGGGGGGGCCCTTCCAGATACGTGTTTGTTCAGCGACGTCAGAACTCCTGCCTAGGTGCGATGGACACCTCGGGATTCTCCCCGAGGTTTCGCATGGCAATTGGGATGCGTCTCCAGGTGAGGCAGTAGACCCAGTGTCCCTTTCCACGTGACACAGGGTTCTGGGACTCCTATCCATTTTCAAGAGGAGTCAGGCATCGTCTCCTTTGGAAGCATTGATCTCCGCGGACCTCTCGAGTTTTCAAAGGATATGAGGCCTCCGGTCGCGATGTGGCGAGAACTAGGTCTTTCTCTGTGGTCTCCAGAGGGGATTCAGACATCCCATTCATTTTGGGAGATGCAAGACGAACCTGCATTCAATTCACTGCAGGGATATCTGTCCTTACTTCGAGTCAGAGCATCTCGGTGTCCATTGCACTTGAGGCCACAAACTCAGGGTCCCTCTCACATTCCTGTAGCTGAGAGAAGCCTCCTCTTGACGTGTTTGTGGAAAGTTGCTATTCCCCTTGAGTTGAAGGCAGGGACTAAGCTCTTATCTCGAGTTGATTTGGGGTTCCCGGAGCCCTTTCTTGTTGCTCCATTGACCTCAGGATCCCTCTATACTTGAGACAGTGATCTTGGGTTATCTCTGGAGTGCCATCAAGGAAATCAAGGCTCCTTTCATGTTTGATGTGGAACACGGAATTGCTCTGCACGCAGTGCAGGGGAATCGGGCCTCATCTCGCGGCGAGGGGGAAGTCTCATGGTTTTTCTCGAGTTGCGGCCGGAACCTGGGGTATATTCTCGAGTTACGACGGGGAGGGCCCTTCCAGACACGTGTTTTTTCAGCGACGTCAGGACTCCTGCCTAGGTGCGAAGGACACCTCGGGATTCTCCTCGAGTCTTGGCATGGCCATTGGGACGCGTCTCCACGTGAGGCGGGAGACCCAGGGTCCCTTTCCACGTGCCACAGGGATCCTGGGACTCCTATCCATTTTCAAGAGGAGTCAGGCATCGTCTCCTTTGGAAGTATTGATCTCCGCGGACCTCTCGAGTTTTCAAGGACAAGAGGCTTCCGGTCGCGATGAGGCGGAGAACTAGGTCTTTCTCTGTGGTCTCCAAAGGGGATTCAGACATCCCTTTATCGTTGGAGATGCACGACGAGCCTGCATTCAGTTCCCTGCCGGGATATCCGGCCTTCCTTCCAGGCAGAGCTTCTCGGTGTTCATTCCACTTGACGACACAAATTCAGAGTCCCTCTCACATACCTGTAGTTGAGAGAAGCCTCCTCTTGAGGTGCTTGTTTAAAGTGGGTATTCCTCTGAAGTCGAACTTATGGACGAAGCTCTCATCTCGAGTTGATTTGGGGTCCACGGAGCCCTTTCGTATTGCTACAGTGACCTGAGGATCCCTCTAGACTTGAGACAGTGATCTTGGGTGTTCTCTGGAGTGCCATCAAGGAAATCAAGGCTCCTTTCATGTTTGATGTGGAACACGGAATTGCTCTGCACGCAGTGCAGGGGAATCGGGCCTCATCTCGCGGTGAGGGGGAAGTCTCATGGTTTTTGTCGAGTTGCGGCCGGAACCTGTGGTATATTCTCGAGTTACGACGGGGAGGGCCCTTCCAGACACGTTTTTCTTCAGCGACGTCAGGACTCCTGCCTAGGTGCGAGGGACACCTCGGGATTCTCCTCGAGTCTTGGCATGGCCATTGGGACGCGTCTCCACGTGAGGCGGGAGACCCAGGGTCCCTTTCCCCGTGCCACAGGGATCCTGGGACCCCTATCCATCTTCAAGAGGAGTCAGGCATCGTCTCCTTGGGAAGCATTGATCTCCACGGACCTCTCGAGGTTTCAAAGGACGTGAGGCCTCCGGTCGCGATGAGGCAGAGAACTAGGTCTTTCTCTGTGGTCTCCACAAGGGATTCAGACATCCCTTCGTCATGGGAGATGCAAGACGAGCCTGCATTCAATTCACTGCAGGGATATCCAGCCTTCCTTCGAGTCAGAGCATCTCGGTGTCCATTCCACTTCAGTCCACAAACTCAGGGTCCCTCTCACATACCTGTAGCTGAGAGAAGCCTCCTCTTGAGGTGTTTGTGGAAAGTGGGTATTCCTCTTGAGTCGAAGCTAGGGAAGAAGCTCTCATCTCGAGTTGATTTGGGGTTCACGGAGCCCTTTTGTGTTGCTACAGTGACCTCAGGATCCCTCTAGACTTGAGACAGTGATCTTGGGTGTTCTCTGGAGTGCCATCAAGGAAATCAAGGCTCCTTTCATGTTTGATGTGGAACACGGAATTGCTCTGCACGCAGTGCAGGGGAATCGGGCCTCACCTCGCGGCGATGGGGAAGACTCATGGTTTTTCTCGAGTTGCGGCCGGAACCTGGGGTGTATTCTCGAGTTACGACGGGGAGGGCCCTTCCAGACACGTGTTTGTTCAGCGACGTCAGGACTCCTGCCTAGGTGCGAGGGACACCTCGGGATTCTCCTCGAGTCTTGGCATGGCCATTGGGACGCGTCTCCACGTGAGGCAGGAGACCCAGGGTCCCTTTCCACGTGCCACAGGGATCCTGGGACTCCTATCCATCTTCAAGAGGAGTCAGGCATCGTCTCCTTTGGAAGCATTGATCTCCGCGGACCTCTCGAGTTTTCAAAGGACGTGAGGCCTCCGGGCACGATGAGGCGGAGACCTAGGTCTTTCTCTGTGGTCTCCACAGGGGATTCAGACATCCCTTCGTCGTGGGAGATGCAAGACGAGCCTGCATTCAATTCACTGCAGGGATATCCGGCCTTCCTTCGAGTCAGAGCATCTCGGTGTCCATTCCACTTGAGGCCACAAACTCAGGGTCCCTCTCACATACCTGTAGCTGAGAGAAGCCTCCTCTTGAGGTGCTTGTGGAAAGTGGGTATTTTTCTTGAGTCGAAGCCAGGGACGAAGCTCTCATCTCGAGTTGATTTGGGGTCCACGGAGACCTTTCATGTTGCTACAGTGACCTCAGGATCCTTCTAGACTTGAGACAGTGTCTTGGGTGTTCTCTGGAGTGCCATCATGGAAATCAAGGCTCCTTTCATGTTTGATGCGGAACACGGAATGGCTCTGCACGCAGTGCAGGGGAATCGGGCCTCATCTGGCGGCGAGGGGGAAATCTCATGGTTTTTCTCGAGTTGCGGCCGGAACCTGGGATATATTCTCGAATTACGATGGGGAGGGCCCTTCCAGACACGTATTTGTTCAGCGACGTCAGGACTCCTGCCTAGGTGCGAGGGACACCTCGGGATTCTCCTCGAGTCTTGGCATGGCCATTGGGACGCGTCTCCACGTGAGGCGGGAGACCCACGGTCCCTTTCCACGTGCCACAGGGATCCTGGCACTCCTATCCATTTTCAAGAGGAGTCAGGCATCGTCTCCGTTGGAAGCATTGATCTCGTCGGACCTCTCGAATTTTCAAAGGACGTGAGGCCCCCGGTCGCGATGAGGCGGAGAACTAGGTCTTTTTCTGTGATCTCCACAGGGTATTCAGACATCCCTTCGTCGTGGGAGATGCAAGACGACCCTGCATTCAATTCACTGCAGGGATATCCGGCCTTCCTCCAAGTCAGAGCATCTCGGTGTCCATTCCACTTGAGGCTACAAATTCAGGGTCCCTCTCACATACCTGTAGCTGAGAGAAGCCTCCTCTTGAGGTGCTTGAGGAAAGTGGGTATTCCTCTTGAGTCGAAGCCAGGGACGAAGCTCTCATCTCGAATTGATTTGGGGTCCACGGAGCCCTTTTGTGTTGCTACAGTGACCTCAGGATCCCTCTAGACTTGAGACAGTGATCTTGTGTGTTCTCTGGAGTGCCATCAAGGAAATCAAGGCTCCTTTCATGTTTGATGTGGAACACGGAATTGCTCTGCACGCAGTGCAGGGGAATCAGGCCTCATCTCGCGGCGAGGGGGGAAGTCTCATGGTTTTTCTTGAGTTGCGGGCGGAACCTGGGGTATATTCTCGAGTTACGACGGGGAGGGCCCTTCCAGACACGTGTTTCTTCAGCGACGTCAGGACTCCTGCCTAGGTGCGAGAGACACCTCGGAATTCTCCTCGAGTCTTAGCATGGCCATTGGGACGTGTCTCCACGTGAGGCGGGAGACCCAGGTTCCCTTTCCACGTGCCACAGGGATCCTGGGACTCCTATCCATTTTCAAGAGGAGTCAGGCATCGTCTCCTTTGGAAGCATTGATCTCCGCGGACCTCTCGAGGTTTCAAAGGACGTGAGGCCTCCGGTCGCGATGAGGCAGAGAACTAGGCCTTTCTCTGTGGTCTCCACAAGAGATTCAGACATCCCTTCGTCGTGGGAGATGCAAGACGAGCCTGCATTCAATTCACTGCAGGGATATCCGGCCTTCCTTCGAGTCAGAGCATCTCGGTGTTCATTCCACTTGAGGCCACAAACTCAGGGTCCCACTCACACACCTGTAGCTGAGAGAGCCTCCTCTTGAGGTGCTTGTGGAAAGTGGGTATTCCTCTTTAGTCGAAGCTAGGGAAGAAGCTCTCATCTCGAGTTGATTTGGGGTTCACGGAGCCCTTTTGTGTTGCTACAGTGACCTCAGGATCCCTCTAGATTGAGACAGTGATCTTGGGTGTTCTCTGGAGTGCCATTAGGAAATCAAGGCTCCTTTCATGTTTGATGTGGAACACGGAATTGCTCTGCACGCAGTGCAGGGGAATCGGGCCTCATCTCGTGGCGAGGGGGAAGTCTCATGGTTTTTCTCGAGTTGTGGCCGGAACCTGGGGTATATTCTCGAGTTACGACGGGGAGGGCCCTTCCAGACACGTGTTTCTTCAGTGACGTCAGGACTCCTGCCTAGGTGCGAGGGACACCTCGGGATTCTCCTCGAGTCTTGGCATGCCCATTGGGACGCGTCTCCACGTGAGGCGGGAGACCCAGGGTCCCTTTCCCCGTGCCACAGGGATCCTGGGACTCCTATCCATCTTCAAGAGGAGTCAGGCATCGTCTCCTTTGGAAGCATTGATCTCCGCGGACCTCTCGAGTTTTCAAAGGACGTGAGGCCTCCGGGCACGATGAGGCGGAGAACTAGGTCTTTCTCTGTGGGCTCCACAGGGGATTCAGACATCCCTTCGTCGTGGGAGATGCAAGACGAGCCTGCATTCAATTCACTGCAGTGATATCCGGCCTTCCTTCGAGTCAGAGCATCTCGGTGTCCATTCCACTTGAGGCCACAAACTCAGGATCCCTCTCACATACCTGTAGCTGAGAGAAGCCTCCTCTTGAGGTGCTTGTGGAAAGTGGGTATTGGTCTTGAGTCGAAACCAGGGACGTGGCTCTCATCTCGAGTTGATTTGGGGTCCAGGGAGCCCTTTCGTGTTGCTACAGTGACCTCAGGATCTCTCTAGACTTGAGACAGTGATCTTGGGTGTTCTCTGGAGTGCCGTCAAGGAAATCAAGGCTCCTTTCATGTTTGATGTGGAACACGGAATTGCTCTGCACGCAGTGCAGGGGAATCGGGCCTCATCTCGCGGCGAAGGGGGAAGTCTCATGGTTTTTCTTGAGTTGCGGGCGGAACCTGGGGTATATTCTCGAGTTACGACGGGGAGGGCCCTTCCAGACACGTGTTTCTTCAGCGACGTCAGGACTCCTGCCTAGGTGCGAGGGACACCTCGTGATTCTCCTCGAGTCTTGGCATGGCCATTGGGACGTGTCTCCACGTGAGGCGGGAGACCCAGGTTCCCTTTCCACGTGCCACAGGGATCCTGGGACTCCTATCCATTTGCAAGAGGAGTCAGGCATCTTCTCCTTGGGAAGCATTGATCTCCACGGACCTCTCGAGGTTTCAAAGGACGTGAGGCCTCCGGTCGCGATGAGGCAGAGAAGTAGGTCTTTCTCTGTGGTCTCCACAAGGGATTCAGACATCCCTTCGTCGTGGGAGATGCAAGACGAGCCTGCATTCAATTCACTGCAGGGATATCCGGCCTTCCTTCGAGTCAGAGCATCTCGGTGTCCATTCCACTTCAGTCCACAAACTCAGGGTCCCTCTCACATACCTGTAGCTGAGAGAAGCCTCCTCTTGAGGTGCTTGTGGAAAGTGGGTATTCCTCTTGAGTCGAAGCTAGGGAAGAAGCTCTCATCTCGAGTTGATTTGGGGTTCACGGAGCCCTTTTGTGTTGCTACAGTGACCTCAGGATCCCTCTAGACTTGAGACAGTGATCTTGGGTGTTCTCTGGAGTGCCATCAAGGAAATCAAGGCTCCTTTCATGTTTGATGTGGAACACGGAATTGCTCTGCACTCAGTGCAGGGGAATCGGGCCTCACCTCGCGGCGAGGGGGAAGTCTCATGGTTTTTCTCGAGTTGCGCCCGGAACCTGGGGTATATTCTCGAGTTACGACGGGGAGGGCCCTTCCAGACACGTGTTTGTTCAGCGACGTCAGGACTCCTGCCTAGGTGCGTGGGACACCTCGGGATTCTCCTCGAGTCTTGGCATGGCCATTGGGACGCGTCTCCACGTGAGGCAGGAGACCCAGGGTCCCTTTCCACGTGCCACAGGGATCCTGGGACTCCTATCCATCTTCAAGAGGAGTCAGGCATCGTCTCCTTTGGAAGCATTGATCTCCGCGGACCTCTCGAGTTTTCAAAGGACGTGAGGCCTCTGAGCACGATGAGCCGGAGACCTAGGTCTTTCTCTGTGGTCTCCACAGGGGATTCAGACATCCCTTCGTCTTGGGAGATGGAAGACGAGCCTGCATTCAATTCACTGCAGGGATATCCGGCCTTACTTCGAGTCAGAGCATCTCGGTGTCCATTCCACTTGAGGCCACAAACTCAGGGTTCCTCTCACATACCTGTAGCTGAGAGAAGCCTCCTCTTGAGATGCTTGTGGAAAGTAGGTATTCCTCTTGAGTTGAAGCCAGGGACGAAGCTCTCATCTCGGGTTGATTTGGGGTACAAGGAGCCCTTTCGTGTTGCTACAGAGACCTCAGGATCCCTCTAGACTGGAGACAGTAATCTTGGGTGTTCTCTGGAGTGCCATCAAGGAAATCAAGGCTCCTTTCATGTTTGATGTGGAACACGGAATTGCTCTGCTCGCAGTGCAGGGGAATCGGGCCTCATCTCGCGGCGAGGAGGAAGTCTCATGGTTTTTCTCGACTTGCGGCCGGAACCTGGGGTATATTCTCGAATTACGACGGGGAGGGCCCTTCCAGACACGTGTTTCTTCAGCGACGTCAGGACTCCTGCCTAGGTGCGAGGGACACCTCGGAATTCTCCTCGAGTCTTGGCATGGCCATTGGGACGTGTCTCCACGTGAGGCGGGAGACCCAGGGTCCCTTTCCACGTGCCACAGGGATCCTGGGACTCCTATCCATTTTCAAGACTGGTCAGGCATCGTCTCCATTGGAAGCATTGATCTCCGCGGACCTCTCGAGTTTGCAAAGGACGTGAGGCTTCCGTTCGCGATGAGGCGGAGAACTAGGTCTTTCTCTGTGGTCTCCACAGGGGATTCAGAAATCCCTTCGTCGTGGGAGATGCAAGACGAGCCTGCATTCAATTCACTGCAGGGATATCCGGCCTTCCTTCGAGTCAGAGCATCTCGGTGTCCATTCCACTTGAGGCCACAAACTCAGGGTCCCTCTCACATACCTGTAGCTGAGAGAAGCCTCCTCTTGAGGTGCTTGTGGAAAGTGGGTATTCCTCTTGAGTCGAAGCCAGGGACGAAGCTCTCATCTCGAGTTGATTTGTTTTCCACGGAGCCCTTTCTTGTTGCTACAGTGACCTCAGGATCCCTCTACATTTGAGACAGTGATCTTGGGTGTTCTCTGGAGTGCCATCAAGGAAATCAAGGCTCCTTTCATGTTTGATGTGGAACACGGAATTGCTCTGCACGCAGTGCAGGGGAATCGGACCTCATCTCGCGGCGAGGCAGAAGTCTCATGGTTTTTCTCGAGTTGCGGCCGGAACCTCTAGTATATTCTCGAGTTACGACGGGGAGGGCCCTTCCAGACACGTGTTTGTTCAGCGACGTCAGGACTCCTGCCTAGGTGCGAGGGACACCTCGGGATTCTCCTCGAGTTTTGGCATGGCCATTGGGACGCGTCTCCACGTGAGGCGGGAGACCCACGGTCCCTTTCCACGTGCCACAGGGATCCTGGGACTCATATCCATTTTCAAGAGGAGTCAGGCATCGTCTCCTTTTGAAGCATTGATCTCCGCCGACCTCTCGAGTTTTCAAAGGACTTGAGGCCTCCGGTCGCGATGAGGCCGAGAACTAGGTCTTTCTCTGTGGTCTCCACATGGAATTCAGACACCCTTCGTCGTGGGAAATGCAAGAGGAGCCTTCATTCAATTCACTGCCGGGATATCCGGCCTTCCTTCGAATCAGAGCATTTCGGTGTCCATTCCACTTGAGGCCACAAACTCAGGGTCCGTCTCACATACCTGTAGCTGAGAGAAGCCTCCTCTTGAGGTGCTTGTGGAAAGTGGGTATTCCTCTTGAGTTGAAGCCAGGGACGAAGCTCTCATCTCGAGTTGATTTGGGGTCCACGGAGCCCTTTCGTGTTGCTACAGTGACCTCAGGATCCCTCTAGGGTTGAGACAGTGATCTTGGGTTTTCTCTGGAGTGCCATCAAGGAAATCAAGGCTCCTTTCACGTTTGATGTGGAACACGGAATTGCTCTGCACGCAGTGCAGGGGAATCGGGCCTCATCTCGCGGCGAGGAGGAAGTCTCATGGTTTTTCTCGACTTGCGGCCGGAACCTGGGGTATATTCTCGAGTTACGACGGGGAGGGCCCTTCCAGACACGTGTTTCTTCAGCGACGTCAGGACTCCTGCCTAGGTGCGAGGGACACCTCGGGATTCTCCTTGAGTCTTGGCATGGCAATTGGGACGCGTCTCCACTTGAGGCGGGAGACCCAGGGTCCCTTTCCACGTGCCACAGGGATCCTGGTACTCTTACCCATTTTCAAGAGGAGTCAGGCGTCCTCTCCTTTGGAAGCATTGATCTCCGCGGACCTCTCGAGTTTTCAAAGGATGTGCGGCCACCGGTCGCGATGAGGCAGAGAACTAGGTCTTTCTCTGTGGTCTCCACAGGGGATTCAGACATCCCTTCGTCTTGGGAGATACAAGACGAGCCTGCATTCAATTCAATGAAGGGTTTTCCGGCCATACTTCGAGTCAGAACATCTCGGTGTGCGTTCCACTTGAGGCCACAACTAAGGGTCCCTCTCACATAACTGTAGCTGAGAGAAGCCTCCTCTTGAGGTGCTTGTGGAAAGTTGGCATTCCTCTTGAGTCGAAGCCAGGGACTAAGCTCTCATCTCGAGTTGATTTGGGGTCCACGGAGACCCTTCTTGTTGCTACAGTGACCTCAGGATCCCTCTAGACTTGAGACAGTGATCTTGGGTTTTCTCTGGAGTGCCATCAAGCAAATCAAGGCTCCTTTCATGTTTGATGTGGAACACGGAATTGCTCTGCATGCAGTGCAGGGTAATCGGGCCTCATCTCGCGGCGAGGGGGAAGTCTCATGGTTTTTCTCGAGTTGCGGCCGGAACCTGGGGTATATTCTCGAGTTACGACGGGGAGGGCCCTTCCAGACACGTGTTTGTTCAGCGACGTCAGGACTCCTGCCTAGGTGCGAGGGACACCTCGGGATTCTCCTCGAGTCTTGGCATGGCCATTGGGACGCGTCTCCACGTGAGGCGGGAGACTCAGGGTCCCTTTCCACGTGCCACAGGGATCCTGGGACTCCTATCCATTTTCAAGAGGAGTCAGGCATCGTCTCGTTTGGAAGCATTGATCTCCGCGGACCTCTCGAGTTTTCAAAGGATGTGAGGCCTCCGGTCGCGATGAGGCGGAGAACTAGGTCTTTCTCTGTGGTCTCCACAGGGGATTCAGACATCCCTTCGTCTTGGGAGATGCAAGAAGAGCCTGCATTCAATTCACTGCAGGGATATTCAGCCTTACTTCGAGTCAGAGCATCTCGGTGTCCATTCCACTTGAGGCCACAAACTCAGGGTCCCTCTCACATACCTGTAGCTGAGAGAAGCCTCCTCTTGAGGTGCTTGTGGAAAGTGGGTATTCCTCTTGAATCGAAGCCAGGGACGAAGCTCGCATCTCGAGTTGACTTGGGGTCCACGGAGCCCTTTCGTGTTGCTCCAGTGACCTCAGGATCCCTCTAGACTTGAGACAGTGATCTTGGGTGTTCTCTGGAGTGCCATTAAGGAAATCAAGGCTCCTTTCATGTTTGATGTGGAACACGGAATTGCTCTGCACGCAGTGCAGGGGAATCGGGCCTCATCTCGCGGCGAGGGGGAATTCTCATGGTTTTTCTCGAGTTGCGGCCAGAACCTGGGGTATATTCTCGAGTTACTCCTGCCTAGGTGCGAGGGACACCTCGGGATTCTCCTCGAGTCTTGGCATGGCAATTGGGACGCGTGTCCACGTGAGGCGGGAGACCCAGGGTCCCTTTCCACGTGCCACAGGGATCCTGGGACTCCTATCCATTTTCAAGAGGAGTCAGGCATCTTCTCCTTTGGAAGCATTGATCTCCGCGGACCTCGAGTTTTCAAAGGACGTGAGGCCTCTGGTTGCGATGATGCGGAGAACTAGGTCTTTCTCTGTGGTCTCCACAGGGGATTCAGACATCCCTTCGTCGTGGGAGATGCAAGACGAGCCTGCATTCAAATCACTGCACGGATATCCGGCCTTCCTTTGAGTCAGAGCATCTCGGTGTCCATTCCACTTGAGGCCACAAACTCAGGGTCCCTCTCACATACCTGTAGCTGAGTGAAGCCTCCTCTTGAGGTGCTTGTGGAAAGTGGGTATTCCTCTTGAGTCGAAGCCAGGGACGAAGCTCTCATCTCGAGTTGATTTGGGGTCCAGGGAGCCCTTTCGTGTTGCTACAGTGACCTCAGGATCCCTCTAGACTTGAGAAAGTGATCTTGGGTTTTCTCTGGTGTGCCATCAAGGAAATCAAGGCTCCTTTCATGTTTGATGTGGAACACGGAATTGCTCTGCACGCAGTGCAGGGGAATTCGGCCTCATCTCGCGGCGAGGGGGAAGTCTCATGGTTTTTCTCGAGTTGCGGCCGGTACCTGGGTATAATCTCGATTTACGACCGGGAGGGCCCTTCCAGACACGTGTGTGTTCAGGGACGTCAGGACTCCTGCCTAGGTGCGAGGGACACTTCGGGATTCTCCTCGAGTCTTGGCATGGCCATTGGGACGCGTCTCCACGTGAGGCGGGAGACCCAGGGTCCGTTTCCAAGTGCCACAGGGATCCTGGGACTCCTATCCATTTTCAAGAGGACTCAGGCATCGTCTCCTTTGGAAGCATTGATCTCCGCGGACCTCTCGAGTTTTCAAAGGACGTGAGACCTCCGGTCGCGATGAGGCGGAGAACTAGGTCTTTCTCTGTGGTTTCCACAGGGGATTCAGACATCCCTTCGTCGTGTGAGATGCAAGAAGAGCCTGCTTTCAATTCACTGCAGGAATATCCGGCCTTCCTTCGAGTCAGAGCATCTCGGTGTCCATTCCACTTGAGGCCACAAACTCAGGGTCCCTCTCACATAACTGTAGCTGAGAGAAGCCTCCTCTTGAGGTGCTTGTGGAAAGTGGGTATTCCTCTTGAGTCGAAGCCAGGGACGAAGCTCTCATCTCGAGTTCATTTAGGGTCCACGGAGCCCTTTCGTGTTGCTCCAGTGACCTCAGGATCCCTCTAGACTTGAGACAGTGATCTTGGGTGTTCTCTGGAGTGCCATCAAGGAAATCAAGGCTCCTTTCATGTTTGATGTGGAACACGGCATTGCTCTGCACGCAGTGCAGGGGAATCGGGCCTCATCTCATGGCGAGGGGGAAGTCTCATGGTTTTTCTCGAGTTGCGGCCAGAACCTGGGGTATATTCTCGAGTTACGTTGGGGAGGGCCCTTCCAGACACGTGTTTGTTCAGCGACGTCAGGACTCCTGCCTAGGTGCGAGGGACACCTCGGGATTCTCCTCGAGTCTTGGCATGGCCACTGGGACGTGTCTCCACGTGAGGCGGGAGACCCAGGGTCCCTTTCCACGTGCCACAGGGATCCCGGGATTCCTAATCATTTTCAAGAGGAGTCAGGCATCGTCTCCTTTGGAAGCATTGATTTCCGGGGACCTCTCGAGTTTTCAAAGGACGTGAGGCTTCGGTCGCAATGAGGCGGAGAACTAGGTCTTTCTCTGTGGTCTCCACAGGGGATTCAGACATCCCTTCGTCGTGGGAGATGCAAAAGAGTCCTGCATTCAATTCACTGCAGGGATATCCGGCCTTCCTTCGAGTCAGAGCACCTCGGTGTCCATTCCACTTTAGGCCACAAATTCTGGGTTCCTCTCACATACCTGTAGCTGAGAGAAGCCTCCTCTTGAGGTGCTTGTGGAAAGTGGGTATTTCTCTTTAGTTGAAGCCAGGGACGAAGCTCTCAATCGAGTTGATTTGGGGTCCACGGAGCCCTTTCGTGTTGCTACAGTGACCTCAGGATCCCTCTAGACTTGAGACAGTGATTTTGGGTGTTCTCTGGAGTGCCATCAAGGAAATCAAGGCTCCTTTCATGTTTCATGTGGAACACGGAATTGCTCTGCACGCAGTGCAGGGGAATCGGGCCTCATCTCGCGGCGAGGGGGAAGTCTCATGGTTTTTCTCGAGTTGCGGCCGGAACCTGGGGTATATTCTCGAGTTACGACGTGTAGTGCCCTTCCAGACACGTGTTTCTTCAGCGACGTCAGGACTCCTGCCTAGGTGCGAGGGACACGTCGGGATTCTCCTCGAGTCTTGGCATGGCCATTGGGACGCGTCTCCACGTAGGCGGGAGACCCAGGGTCCCTTTCCAAGTGCCACAGTGATCCTGGGACTCCTATCCATTTTCAAGAGGACTCAGGCATCGTCTCCTTTGGAAGCATTGATCTCCGCGGACCTCTTGAGTTTTCAAAGGACGTGAGACCTCCGGTCGCGATGAGGCGGAGAACTAGGTCTTTCTCTGTGGTCTCCACAGGGGATTCAGACATCCCTTCGTCTTGGGAGATGCAAGACGAGCCTGCATTCAATTCACTGCAGTGATATACGGCCTTACTTTGAGTCACAGCATCTCGGTGTCCATTCCACTTGAGGCCACAAACTCAGGGTCCCTCTCACATACCTGTAGCTTAGAGAAGCCTCCACTTGAGGTGCTTGTGGAAAGTTGGTATTCCTCTTGAGTCGAAGCCAGGGATTAAGCTCTCATTTCTAGTTGATTTGCGGTCCACGGAGCCCTTTCGTGTTGCTACAGTGACCTCAGGATCCCTCTAGACTTGAGACAGTGATCTTGGGTTTTCTCTGGAGTGCCATCAAGGAAATCAAGGCTCCTTTCACGTTTGATGTGGAACACGGAATTGCTCTGCACACAGTGCAGGGGAATCGGGCCTCATCTCGCAGCGAGGGGGAAGTCTCATGGTTTTTCTCGAGTTGCGGCCGGAAACTGGGGTATATTCTCGAGTTACGACGGGGAGGGCCCTTCCAGACACGTGTTTCTTCAGCGACGTCAGGACTCCTGCCTAGGTGCGAGGGACACCTCTGGATTCTCCTCGAGTCTTGGCATGGCCATTGGGACGCGTCTCCACGTGAGGCGGGAGACCCAGGGTCCCTTTCCCAGTGCCACAGAGATCCTGGGACTCCTATCTATTTTCAAGAGGAGTCAGGCATCGTCTACTTTGGAAGCATTGATCTCCGCGGACCTCTCGAGTTTTCAAAGGACGTGAGGCTTCCGGTCGCGATGAGGCGGAGAACTAGGTCTTTCTCTGTGGTTTCCACAGGGGATTCAGAGATCCCTTCGCCGTGGGAGATGCAAGACGAGCCTGCAATCAATTCACTGCAGGGATATCCGGCCTTCCTTCGAGTCAGAGCATCTCGGTGTCCATTCCACTTGAGGCCACAAACTCAGGGTCCCTCTCACATAACTGTAGCTGAGAGAAGCCTCCTCTTGAGGTGCTTTTGGAAAGTGGGTATTCCTCTTTAGTCGAAGCCAGGGACAAAACTCTCATCTCGAGGTGATTTGGGGTCCAGGGAGCCCTTTCGTGTTGCTACAGTGACCTCAGGATCCCTCTAGACTTGAGACAGTAATCTTGGGTGTCCTCTGGTGTGCCATCAAGGAAATCAAGGTTCCTTTCATGTTTGATGTGGAACACGGAATTGCTCTGCATGCAGTGCAGGTGAATCGGGCCTCATCTCGCGGCGAGGGGGAAGTCTAATGGTTTTTCTCGAGTTGCGGCCAGAACCTGGGGTATAATCTCGATTTACGACGGGGAGGGACCTTCCAGACACGTGTTTGTTCAGGGATGTCAGGAATCCTGCCTAGGTGCGAGGGACACTTCGGGATTCTCCTCGAGTCTTGGCATGGCCATTGGGACGCGTCTCCACGTGGGGCGGGAGACCCAGGGTCCGTTTCCAAGTGCCACAGGGATCCTGGGACTCCTATCCATTTTCAAGAGGACTCAGGCATCGTCTCCTTTGGAAGCATTGATCTCCGCGGACCTCTCGAGTTTTCAAAGGACGTGAGACCTCCGGTCGCGATGAGGCGGAGAACTAGGTCTTTCTCTGTGGTTTCCACAGGGGATTCAGACATCCCTTCGCCGTGGGAGATGCAAGACGAGCCTGCATTCAATTCACTGCAGGGATATCCGGCCTTCCTTCGAGTCAGAGCATCTCGGTGTCCATTCCACTTGAGGCCACAAACTCAGGGTCCCTCTCACATAACTGTAGCTGAGAGAAGCCTCCTCTTGAGGTGCTTTTGGAAAGTGGGTATTCCTCTTTAGTCGAAGCCAGGGACAAAACTCTCATCTCGAGGTGATTTGGGGTCCAGGGAGCCCTTTCGTGTTGCTACAGTGACCTCAGGATCCCTCTAGACTTGAGACAGTGATCTTGGGTGTTCTCTGGTGTGCCATCAAGGAAATCAAGGTTCCTTTCATGTTTGATGTGGAACACGGAATTGCTCTGCACGCAGTGCAGGGGAATCGGGCCTCATCTCGCGGCGAGGGGGAAGTCTAATGGTTTTTCTCGAGTTGCGGCCAGAACCTGGGGTATAATCTCGATTTACGACGGGGAGGGCCCTTCCAGACACGTGTTTGTTCAGGGATGTCAGGACTCCTGCCTGGGTGCGAGGGACACTTCGGGATTCTCCTCGAGTCTTGGCATGGCCATTGGGACGCGTCTCCACGTGAGGCGGGAGACCCAGGGACCGTTTCCAAGTGCCACAGGGATCCTGGGACTCCTATCCATTTTCAAGAGGACTCAGGCATCGTCTCCTTTGGAAGCATTGATCTCCGCGGACCTCTCGAGTTTTCAAAGGACGTGAGACCTCCGGTCGCGATGAGGCGAAGAACTAGGTCTTTCTCTGTGGTTTCCACAGGGGATTCAGACATCCCTTCGTCGTGTGAGATGCAAGAAGAGCCTGCTTTCAATTCACTGCAGGAATATCCGGCCTTCCTTCGAGTCAGAGCATTTCGGTGTCCATTCCACTTGAGGCCACAAACTCAGGGTCCCTCTCACATACCTGTAGCTGAGAGAAGCCTCCTCTTGAGGTGCTTGTGGAAAGTGGGTATTCCTCTTGAGTCGAAGCCAGGGACGAAGCTCTCATCTCGAGTTCATTTGGGGTCCACGGAGCCCTTTCGTGTTGCTCCAGTGACCTCAGGATCCCTCTAGACTTGAGACAGTGATCTTGGGTGTTCTCTGGAGTGCCATCAAGGAAATCAAGTCTCATTTCACGTTTGATTTAGAACACGGAGTTGCTCTGCATGCAGTGCAGGGGAATCGGGCCTCATCTCGCGACGAGGGGGAAGTCTCATGGTTTTTCTCGAGTTGCGGCCAGAACCTGAGGTATATTCTCGAGTTACGTTGGGGAGGGCCCTTCCAGACACGTGTTTGTTCAGCGACGTCAGGACTCCTGCCTAGGTGCGAGGGACACCTCGGGATTCTCCTCGAGTCTTGGCATGGCCATTGGGACGTGTCTCCACGTGAGGCGGGAGACCCAGGGTCCCTTTCCACGTGCCACAGGGATCCTGGGACTCCTATCCATTTTCAAGAGGAGTCAGGCATCGTCTCCTTTGGAAGCATTGATCTTCGCGGACCTCTCGAGTTTTCAAAGGATTTGATGCCTCCGGTCGCGATGAGGCGGAAAACGAGTTCTTTCTCTGTGGTCTCCACAGGGCATTCAGACATCCCTTCTTCTTGGGAGATGCAAGCCGAGCCTGCATTCAATTCATTGCTGGGATATCCGGCCTTCCTTCGAGTCAGAGCATCTCGGTGTCCATTCCACTTGAGGCCACAAACTCAGGGTCCCTCTCACATAACTGTAGCTGAGAGAAACCTCCTCTTGAGGTGCTTGTGGAAAGTTGGTATTCCTCTTGAGTCGAAGCCAGGGACTACGCTCTCATCTCGAGTTGATTTGGGGTCCACGGAGCCCTTTCGTGTTGCTCCAGTGACATCAGGATCCCTCTAGACTTGAGACAGTGATCTTGGGTTTTCTCTTTAGTGCCATCAAGGAAATCAAGGCTCCGTTCACGTTTGATGTGGAACACGGAATAGCTCTGCATGCATTGCAGGGGAATCGGGACTCATCTCGTGGCAGGGGGAAGTCTCATGGTTTTTCTCGAGTTGCGGCCGGAACCTGGGGTATATTCTCGAGTTACGACGGGGAGGGCCCTTCCAGACACGTGTTTGTTCAGCGACGTCAGCACTCCTGCCTAGGTGCGAGGGACACCTCGGGATTCTCCTCGAGTCTTGGCATGGCAATGGGGACGCGTCTCCACGTGAGGCGGGAGACCCAGGGAACCTTTCCACGTGCCACAGGGATCCTGGGACTCCTATCCATTTTCAAGAGGAGTCAGGCATCGTCTCCTTTGGAAGCATTGATCTCCGCAGACCTCTCGAGTTTTCAAAGGATGTGAGGCCTACGGTCGCCATGAGGCGGAGGACTAGGACTTTCTCTGTGGTCTCCACAGGGGATTCAGACATCCCTTCGTCTTGGGAGATGCAAGACGAGCCTGCATTCAATTCACTGCAGGGATATCCGGCCTTACTTCGAGTCAGAGCATCTCAGTGTCCATTCCACTTGATGCCACAAACTCAGGGTCCCTCTCACATACCTGTAGCTGAGAGAAGCCTCCTCTTGAGGGGCTTGTGGAAAGTTCGTATTCCTCCAGAGTTGAATTGAGGGACTAATCTCTCATCTCGAGTTGATTTGGGGTCCACGGATCCTTTTCGTGTTGCTCCAGTGACCTCAGGATCCCTCTAGACTAGAGAAAGTGATCTTGGGTTTTCTCTGGAGTGCCATCAAGGAAATCAAGGCTCCTTTCACGTTTGATGTGGAACACGGAATTGCTCTGCACGCAGTGCAGGGGAATCGGGCCTCATCTCGCGGCGAGGGGGAAGTCTCATGGTTTTTTTCGAGTTGCGGCCGGAACCTGGGGTATATTCTCGAGTTACAACGGGGAGGGCCCTTCCAGACACGTGTTTGTTCAGCGACGTCAGGACTCCTGCCTAGGTGCGAGGGACACCTCGGGATTCTCCTCGAGACTTGGCATGGCAATTGGGATGCGTCTCCACGTGAGGCGGGAGACACAGGGTCCCTTTTGACGTGCCACAGGGATCCTGGGACTCCTATCCATTTTCAAGAGGACTCAGGCATCATCTCCTTTGGAAGCATTGATCTGTGCGGACCGCTCGAGTTTTCAAAGGATGTGAGGCCTCCGATCGTGATGAGGCGGAGAACTAGGTCTTTCTCTGTGGTCTCCACAGCGGATTCAGACATCCCTTCGTCTTGGGAGATGCAAGACGAGCCTGCATTCAATTCACTGCAGGGATATCCGGCCTTACTTCGAGTCAGAGCATCTCGGTGTCCATTCCACTTGAGGCCACAAACTCAGGTTCCTCTCACATACCTGTAGCTGAGAGAAGCCTCCTCTTGAGGTGCTTGTGGAAACTTGGTATTCCTCTTGAGTCGAAACCAGGGAATAAGTTCTCATCTCGAGTTGATTTGGGGTCCACAGAGCCCTTTCATGTTGCTCCAGTGACCTCAGGATCCCTCTAGACTTGAGACAGTGATCTTGGGTATTCTCTGGAGTGCCATCAAGGAAATCAAGGCTCCTTTCACGTTTGATGTGGAACACGGAATTGCTCTGCATGCAGTGCAGGGGAATCGGGCCTCATCTCTCGGCGAAGGGGAAGTCTCATGGTTTTTCTCGAGTTGCGGCCGGAACCTGGGGTATATTCTCGAGTTAACATGGGGAGGGCCCTTCGAGACACGTGTTTGTTCAGCGACGTCAGGACTCCTGCCTAGGTGCGAGGGACACCTCGGGATTCTCCTCGAGTCTTGGCATGGCAATTGGGACGCGTCTCCACCTGAGGCGGGAGATCCAGTGTACCTTTCCACGTGCCACAGGGATCCTGGGACTCCTATCCATTTTCAAGAGGAGTCAGGCATCGTCTCCTTTGGAAGCATTGATCTCCGCGGACCTCTCGAGTTTTCAAAGGATGTGAGGGCTCCGGTTGCGTTGAGGCGGAGGACTAGGTCTTTCTCTGTGGTCTCCACAGGGGATTCAGACAACCCTTCGTCTTGGGAGATGCAAGACGAGCCTGCATTCAATTCACTGCAGGGATATCCGGCCTTACTTCGAGTCAGAGCATCTCGGTGTCCATTCCACTTGAGGCCACAAACTCAGGGTCCTTCTCACATACCTGTAGCTGAGAGAAGCCTCCTCTTGAGGTGCTTGTGGAAAGTTGGTATTCCTCTTGAGTCGAAGCCAGGGACTAAGCTCTCATCTCGAGTTGATTTGGGGTCCACGGAGCCCTTTCGTGTTGCTCCAGTGACCTCAGGATCACTCTAGACTTGAGACAGTGATCTTGGGATTTCTCTGGAGTGCCATCAAGGAAATCAAGGCTCCTTTCACGTTTGATGTGGAACACGGAATTGCTCTGCATGCAGTGCAGGGGAATCGGGCCTCATCTCGCGGCGAGGGGGAAGTCTCATGGTTTTTCTCGAGTTGCGGCCGGAACCTGGGGTATATTCTCGAGTTACGACGGGGAGGGCCCCTCCAGACACGTGTTTGTTCAGCGACGTCAGGACTCCTGCCTAGGTGCGAGGGACACCTTGGGATTCTCCTCGAGTCTTGGCATGGCAATTGGGACGCGTCTCCACGTGAGGCGGGAGACCCAGTTTCCCTTTCCACGTGCCACAGGGATCCTGGGACTCCTATCCATTTTCAAGAGCAGTCAGGCTTCGTCTCCTTTGGAAGCATTGATCTCGGCGGACCTCTTGAGTTTTCAAAGGATGTGAGGCCTCCAGTCGCGTTGAGGCGGAGGACTAGGTCTTTCTCTGTAGTCTCCACAGGGGATTCAGACAACCCTTCGTCTTGGGAGATGCAAGACGAGCCTGCATTCAATTCACTGCAGGGATATTCGGCCTTACTTCGAGTCAGAGCATCTCGGTGTCCATTCCACTTGAGGCCACAAATTCAGGGTTTCTCTCACATACCTGTAGCTGAGAGAAGCCTCCTCTTGAGGTGCTTGTGGAAAGTTGGTATTCCTCTTGAGTCAAAGCCAGGGACTAAGCTCTCATCTCGAGTTGATTTGGGGTCCATGGAGCCCTTTCATGTTGCTCCAGTGACCTCAGGGTCCCTCTAGACTTGAGACAGTTATCTTGGGTTTTCTCTGAAGTGCCATCAAGGAAATCAAGGCTCCTTTCACGTTTGATGTGGAACACGGAATTGCTCTGCACGCAGTGCAGGGGAATCGGGCCTCATCTCGCGGCGAGGGGAAAGTTTCATGGTTTTTCTCGAGTTGCGGCCGGAACCTGGGATATATTCTCGAGTTACGACGGGGAGGGCCCTTCCAGACACGTGTTTCTTCAGCGACGTCAGGACTCCTGCCTCGGTGCGAGGGACACCTCGGGATTCTTCTCGAGTCTTGGCATGGCCATTGGGACGCGTCTCCACGTGAGGCGGGAGACCCAGGGTCCCTTTCCACGTGCCCCAGGGATCCTGGGACTCCTATCCATTTTCAAGAGGAGTCAGGCATCGTCTCCTTTGGAAGCATTGATCTCCGCGGACCTCTCGAGTTTTCAAAGGACGTGAGGCCTCCGGTCGCGATGAGGCGGAGAACTAGGTCTTTCTCCTTGGTCTCCACAGGGGATTCAGACATCCGTTCGTCGTGGGAGATGCAAAAGAGGCCTGCATTCAATTCACTGCAGGGATATCCGGCCTTCCTTCGAGTCAGAGCATCTCGGTGTCCATTCCACTTGAGGCCACAAACTCAGGGTCCCTCTCACATACCTGTAGCTGAGAGAAGCCTCCTCTTGAGGTGCTTGTGGAAAGTGGGTATTCCTCTTGAGTCGAAGCCACGGACGAAGCTCTCATCTCAGGTTGATTTGGGGTCCACGGAGCCCTTTCGTGTTGCTACAGTGACCTCAGTATACCTCTAGACATGAGACAGTGATCTTGGGTCTTCTCTGGAGTGCCATCAAGGAAATCAAGGCTCCTTTCAGGTTTGATGTGGAACACGGAATTGCTCTGCACGCAGTGCAGGGGAATCGGGCCTCATCTTGCGGCGAGGGGGAAGTCTCATGGTTTTTCTTGAGTTGCGGCCGGAACCTGGGGTATATTCTCGAGTTTCGAACAGAAGGGCCCTTCCAGACACGTGTTTGTTCAGCGACGTCAGGACTCCTGCCTAGGTGCGAGGGACACCTCGGGATTCTCCTCGAGTCTTGGCATGGCCATTGGGACGCGTCTCCACGTGAGGCGGGAGACTCAGGGTCCCTTTCCACGTGCCACAGGGATCCTGGGACTCCTATCCATTTTCAAGAGAAGTCAGGCATCGTCTCCTTTGGAAGCCTTGTTCTCTGCGGACCTGCCGAGTTTTCAAAGGACGGGAGACTTCCAGTCGCGATGAGGCAGAGAACAAGGTATTTCTCTGTGGTCTCCACAGGGGATTCAGACATCCCTTCGTCATGGGAGATGCAAAAGAGGCCTGCATTCAATTCACTGCAGGGATATCCGGCCTTCCTTCGAGTCAGAGCATCTCGGTGTCCATTCCACTTGAGGCCACAAACTCAGGGTCCCTCTCACATACCTGTAGCTGAGAGAAGCCTCCTCTTGAGGTGCTTGTGGAAAGTGGGTATTCCTCTTGAGTCGAAGCCAGGGACGAAGCTCGCATCTCGAGTTGATTTGGGGTCCACGGAGCCCTTTCGTGTTGCTACAGTGACCTCAGTATCCCTCTAGACATGAGACAGTGTTCTTGGGTGTTCTCTGGAGTGCCATCAAGGAAATCAAGGCTCCTTTCATGTTTGATGTGGAACACGGAATTACTCTGCACGCAGTGCAGGGGAATCAGGCCTCATCTCGCGGCGAGGGGAAGTCTCATGGTTTTTCTCGAGTTGCGGCCGGAACCTGGGGTATATTCTCGAGTTCCGACGGGGAGGGCCCTTCCAGACACGTGTTTCTTCAGTGACGTCAGGACTCCTGCCTAGGTGCGAGGGACACCTCCGGATTCTCCTCGAGTCTTGGCATGGCCATTGGGACACGTCTCCACGTGAGGCGGGAGACCCAGGGTCCCTTTCCACGTGCCACAGGGATCCTGGGACTCCTATCCATTTTCAAGAGGAGTCAGGCATCGTCTCCTTTGGAAGCATTGATCTCCGCGGACCTCTCGAGTTTTCAAAGGACGTTAGGCCTCCGATCGCGATGAGGCGGAGAACTAGGTCTTTCTCTGTGGTCTCCCCAGGGGATTCAGACATCCCTTCGTCGTGGGAGATGCAAGAAGAGCCTGCATTCAATTCACTGCTGGGATATCCGGCCTTCCTTCGAGTCAGAGCATCTCGGTGTCCATTCCACTTGAGGCCACAAACTCAGGGTCCCTCTCACATACCTGTAGCTGAGAGAAGCCCCGTCTTGAGGTACTTGTGGAAAGTGGGTATTCCTCTTGAGTCGAAGCCAGGGACTAAGCTCTCATCTCGAGTTGATTTGGCGTCCATGGAGCCCTTTCGTGTTGCTACAGTGACCTCAGGATCCCTCTAGACTTGAGACAGTGATCTTGGGTGTTCTCTGGAGTGCCATCAAGGAAATCAAGTCTCATTTCACGTTTGATTTAGAACACGGAGTTGCTCTGCACGCAGTGCAGGGGAATCGGGCCTCATCTCGCGGCGAGGGGGAAGTCTCATGGTTTTTCTCGAGTTGCGGCCGGAACCTGGGGTATACTCACGAGTTACGACCGGAAGGGCCCTTCCAGACATGTGTTTGTTCAGCGACGTCAGGACTCCTGCCTAGGTGCGAGGGGCACCTTGGGATTCTCCTCGAGTCTTGGAATGGCCATTGGGACGCGTCTCCACGTGAGGCGGGAGACCCAGAGTCCCTTACCAAGTGCCACAGGGATCCTGGGACTCCTATCCATTTTCAAGAGGATTCAGCCATCATCTCCTTTGGAAGCATTGATCTCCGCGGAATTCTCGAGTTTTCAAAGGACGTGAGGCCTCCGGTCACGATGAGGCGGAGAACTAGGTCTTTCTCTGTGGGCTCCACAGGGGATTCAGACATTCCTTCGTCTCGGGAGATGCAAGACGAGCCTGCATTCAATTCACTGCAGGGATATCCGGCCTTCCTTCGAGTCAGAGCATCTCGGTGTGCATTCCACCTGAGGCCACAAACTCAGGGTCCCTCTCACATACCTGTAGCTGAGAGAAGCCTCCTCTTGAGGTGCTTGTGGAAAGTGGGTATTCCTCTTGAGTCGAAGCCAGGGACGAAGCTCTCATCTCGAGTTGATTTGGGGTCCACGGAGCCTTTTCGTGTTGCTACAGTGACCTCAGGATCCCTCTAGACTTGAGACAGTGATCTTGGGTGTTCTCTGGAGTGCCATCAAGGAAATCAAGTCTCATTTCACGTTTGATTTGGAACACGGAGTTGCTCTGCACGCAGCGCAGGGGAATCGGGCCTCATCTCGCAGCGAGGGGGAAGTCTCATGGTTTTTCTCGAGTTGCGGCAGGAACCTGGGGTACCCTCACGAGTTACGACCGGAAGGGCCCTTCCAGACACGTGTTTGTTCAGCGACGTCAGGACTCCTGCCTGGGTGCGAGGGACCCCTCGGGATACTCCTCGAGTCTTGGCATGGCCATTGGGACGCGTCTCCACGTGAGGCGGGAGACCCAGTGTCCCTTTCCACGTGCCACAGGGATCCTGGGACTCCTATCCATTTTCAAGAGGAGTCAGGCATCGTCTCCTTTGGAATCATTGATCTCCGCGCACCTCTCGAGTTTTCAAAGGACGTGAGGCCTCCGGTCGCGATGAGGCGGAGAACTAGGTCTTTCTCCTTGGTCTCCACAGGGGATTCAGACATCCCTTCGTCGTGGGAGATGCAAAAGAGGCCTGCATTCAATTCACTGCAGGGATATCCGGCCTTCTTTCGAGTCAGAGCATCTCGGTGTCCATTCCACTTGAGGCCACAAACTCAGGGTCCCTCTCACATACCTGTAGCTGAGAGAAGCCTCCTCTTGAGGTGCTTGTGGAAAGTGGGTATTCCTCTTGAGTCGAAGCCAGGGACGAAGATCGCATCTCGAGTTGATTTGGGGTCCACGGAGACTTTTGTGTTGCTACAGTGACCTCCGTATCCCTCTAGACATGAGACAGTGATCTTGGGTGTTCTCTGGAGTGCCATCAAGGATATCAAGGCTCCTTTCATGTTTGATGTGGAACACGGAATTGCTCTGCACGCAGTGCAGGGGAATCGGGCCTCATCTCGCGGCGAGGGGGAAGTCTCATGGTTTTTCTCGAGTTGCGGCCGCAACCTGGGCTACATTCTCGAGTTTTGACCAGAAGGGCCTTTCCAGACACGTGTTTATTCAGCGACGTCAGGACTCCTGCCTGGGTGCGAGGGACCCCTCGGGATTCTCCTCGAGTTTTGGCATGGCCATTGGGACGCGTCTCCTCGTGAGTCGGGAGACCCAGGGTCCCTTTCCACGTGCCACAGGGATCCTGGGAATCCTATCCATTTTCAAGAGGAGTCAGGCATCGTCTCCTTTGGAAGCATTGATCTCCGCGGACCTCTCGAGTTTTCAAAGACGTGAGGCCTCCGGTCGCGATGAGGCCGAGAACTAGGTCTTTCTCCTTGGTCTCCACAGGGTATTCAGACATCCCTTCGTCATGGGAGATGCAAGACGAGCCTGCATTCAATTCACTGCAGGGATATCCGGCCTTCCTTCGAGTCAGAGCATCTCGGTGTCCATTCCACTTGAGGCCACAAACTCAGGGTCCCTCTCACATACCTGTAGCTGAGAGAAGCCTCCTCTTGAGGTGCTTGTGGAAAGTGGGTATTCCTCTTGAGTCGAAGCCAGGGAAGAAGCTCTCATCTCGATTTGATTTGGGGTCCACGGAGCCCTTTCGTGTTGCTACAGTGACCTCAGGATCCCTCTAGACTTGAGACAGTGATCTTGGGTGTTCTCTGGAGTGCCATCAAGGAAATCAAGGCTCCTTTCATGTTTGATTTGGAACACGAAATTGCTCTGCACACAGTGCAGGGGAATCGGGCCTCATCTCGTGGCGAGGGGGAAGTCTCATTGTTTTTCTCGAGTTGCGGCAGGAACCTGTGGTACATTCTCGAGTTACGACCAGAAGGGCCTTTCCAGACACGTGTTTATTCAGCGATGTCTGGACTCCTGCCTTGGTGAGAGGGACACCTCGGGATTCTCCTCGAGTCTTGGCATGGCCATTGGGACGCGTCTCCACGTGAGGCGGGAGACCCAGGGTCCCTTTCCACGTGCCACAGGGATCCTGGGACTCCTATCCATTTTCAAGCGGAGTCAGGCATCGTCTCCTCTGGAAGCATTGATCTCCGCGAACCTCTTGAGTTTTCAAAGGACGTGAGAACTCCGGTCGCGATGAGGCTGAGAACTAGGTCTTTCTCTGTGGTCTCCACAGGGGATTCAGACATCCCTTCGTCGTGGGAGATGCAAGACGAGCCTGCATTCAATTCACTGCAGGGATATCCGGCCTTCCTTCGAGTCAGAGCATCTCGGTGTCCATTCCACTTGAGGCCACAAACTCAGGGTCCCACTCACATACCTGTAGCTAAGAGAAGCCTCTTCTTGAGGTGCTTGTGGAAAGTGGGTATTCCTCTTGAGTCGAAGCCAGGGACGAAGCTCTCATCTCGAGTTGATTTGGTGTCCACGGAGCCCTTTCGAGTTGCTCCAGTGTCTTCAGGATCCCTCTAGACTTGAGACAGTGATCTTGGATTTTCTCTGGAGTGCCATCAAGGAAATTAAGGCTCCTTTCAGGTTTGATCTGGAACACGGAATTGCTCTGCACGCAGTGGAGGGGAATTGGGCCTCATCTCGCGGCGAGGGGGAAGTCTCATGGTTTTTCTCGAGTTGCGGCCGGAACCTGGGGTCTATTCTCGAGTTATGACGGGGGGGGCCCTTCCAGATACGTGTTTGTTCAGCGACGTCAGAACTCCTGCCTAGGTGCGATGGACACCTCGGGATTCTCCCCGAGGTTTCGCATGGCAATTGGGATGCGTCTCCAGGTGAGGCAGTAGACCCAGTGTCCCTTTCCACGTGACACAGGGTTCTGGGACTCCTATCCATTTTCAAGAGGAGTCAGGCATCGTCTCCTTTGGAAGCATTGATCTCCGCGGACCTCTCGAGTTTTCAAAGGATATGAGGCCTCCGGTCGCGATGTGGCGAGAACTAGGTCTTTCTCTGTGGTCTCCAGAGGGGATTCAGACATCCCATTCATTTTGGGAGATGCAAGACGAACCTGCATTCAATTCACTGCAGGGATATCTGTCCTTACTTCGAGTCAGAGCATCTCGGTGTCCATTGCACTTGAGGCCACAAACTCAGGGTCCCTCTCACATTCCTGTAGCTGAGAGAAGCCTCCTCTTGACGTGTTTGTGGAAAGTTGCTATTCCCCTTGAGTTGAAGGCAGGGACTAAGCTCTTATCTCGAGTTGATTTGGGGTTCCCGGAGCCCTTTCTTGTTGCTCCATTGACCTCAGGATCCCTCTATACTTGAGACAGTGATATTGGGTTATCTCTGGAGTGCCATCAAGGAAATCAAGGCTCCTTTCATGTTTGATGTGGAACACGGAATTGCTCTGCACGCAGTGCAGGGGAATCGGGCCTCATCTCGCGGCGAGGGGGAAGTCTCATGGTTTTTCTCGAGTTGCGGCCGGAACCTGGGGTATATTCTCGAGTTACGACGGGGAGGGCCCTTCCAGACACGTGTTTTTTCAGCGACGTCAGGACTTCTGCCTAGGTGCGAAGGACACCTCGGGATTCTCCTCGAGTCTTGGCATGGCCATTGGGACGCGTCTCCACGTGAGGCGGGAGACCCAGGGTCCCTTTCCACGTGCCACAGGGATCCTGGGACTCCTATCCATTTTCAAGAGGAGTCAGGCATCGTCTCCTTTGGAAGTATTGATCTCCGCGGACCTCTCGAGTTTTCAAGGACAAGAGGCTTCCGGTCGCGATGAGGCGGAGAACTAGGTCTTTCTCTGTGGTCTCCAAAGGGGATTCAGACATCCCTTTATCGTTGGAGATGCACGACGAGCCTGCATTCAGTTCCCTGCCGGGATATCCGGCCTTCCTTCCAGGCAGAGCTTCTCGGTGTTCATTCCACTTGACGACACAAATTCAGAGTCCCTCTCACATACCTGTAGTTGAGAGAAGCCTCCTCTTGAGGTGCTTGTTTAAAGTGGGTATTCCTCTGAAGTCGAACTCATGGACGAAGCTCTCATCTCGAGTTGATTTGGGGTCCACGGAGCCCTTTCGTATTGCTACAGTGACCTGAGGATCCCTCTAGACTTGAGACAGTGATCTTGGGTGTTCTCTGGAGTGCCATCAAGGAAATCAAGGCTCCTTTCATGTTTGATGTGGAACACGGAATTGCTCTGCACGCAGTGCAGGGGAATCGGGCCTCATCTCGCGGTGAGGGGGAAGTCTCATGGTTTTTCTCGAGTTGCGGCCGGAACCTGTGGTATATTCTCGAGTTACGACGGGGAGGGCCCTTCCAGACACGTTTTTCTTCAGCGACGTCAGGACTCCTGCCTAGGTGCGAGGGACACCTCGGGATTCTCCTCGAGTCTTGGCATGGCCATTGGGACGCGTCTCCACGTGAGGCGGGAGACCCAGGGTCCCTTTCCCCGTGCCACAGGGATCCTGGGACCCCTATCCATCTTCAAGAGGAGTCAGGCATCGTCTCCTTGGGAAGCATTGATCTCCACGGACCTCTCGAGGTTTCAAAGGACGTGAGGCCTCCGGTCGCGATGAGGCAGAGAACTAGGTCTTTCTCTGTGGTCTCCACAAGGGATTCAGACATCCCTTCGTCATGGGAGATGCAAGACGAGCCTGCATTCAATTCACTGCAGGGATATCCGGCCTTCCTTCGAGTCAGAGCATCTCGGTGTCCATTCCACTTCAGTCCACAAACTCAGGGTCCCTCTCACATACCTGTAGCTGAGAGAAGCCTCCTCTTGAGGTGCTTGTGGAAAGTGGGTATTCCTCTTGAGTCGAAGCTAGGGAAGAAGCTCTCATCTCGAGTTGATTTGGGGTTCACGGAGCCCTTTTGTGTTGCTACAGTGACCTCAGGATCCCTCTAGACTTGAGACAGTGATCTTGGGTGTTCTCTGGAGTGCCATCAAGGAAATCAAGGCTCCTTTCATGTTTGATGTGGAACACGGAATTGCTCTGCACGCAGTGCAGGGGAATCGGGCCTCACCTCGCGGCGAGGGGGAAGTCTCATGGTTTTTCTCGAGTTGCGGCCGGAACCTGGGGTGTATTCTCGAGTTACGACGGGGAGGGCCCTTCCAGACACGTGTTTGTTCAGCGACGTCAGGACTCCTGCCTAGGTGCGAGGGACACCTCGGGATTCTCCTCGAGTCTTGGCATGGCCATTGGGACGCGTCTCCACGTGAGGCAGGAGACCCAGGGTCCCTTTCCACGTGCCACAGGGATCCTGGGACTCCTATCCATCTTCAAGAGGAGTCAGGCATCGTCTCCTTTGGAAGCATTGATCTCCGCGGACCTCTCGAGTTTTCAAAGGACGTGAGGCCTCCGGGCACGATGAGGCGGAGACCTAGGTCTTTCTCTGTGGTCTCCACAGGGGATTCAGACATCCCTTCGTCGTGGGAGATGCAAGACGAGCCTGCATTCAATTCACTGCAGGGATATCCGGCCTTCCTTCGAGTCAGAGCATCTCGGTGTCCATTCCACTTGAGGCCACAAACTCAGGGTCCCTCTCACATACCTGTAGCTGAGAGAAGCCTCCTCTTGAGGTGCTTGTGGAAAGTGGGTATTTTTCTTGAGTCGAAGCCAGGGACGAAGCTCTCATCTCGAGTTGATTTGGGGTCCACGGAGACCTTTCATGTTGCTACAGTGACCTCAGGATCCTTCTAGACTTGAGACAGTGTCTTGGGTGTTCTCTGGAGTGCCATCATGGAAATCAAGGCTCCTTTCATGTTTGATGCGGAACACGGAATGGCTCTGCACGCAGTGCAGGGGAATCGGGCCTCATCTGGCGGCGAGTGGGAAATCTCATGGTTTTTCTCGAGTTGCGGCCGGAACCTGGGATATATTCTCGAATTACGACGGGGAGGGCCCTTTCAGACACGTATTTGTTCAGCGACGTCAGGACTCCTGCCTAGGTGCGAGGGACACCTCGGGATTCTCCTCGAGTCTTGGCATGGCCATTGGGACGCGTCTCCACGTGAGGCGGGAGACCCACGGTCCCTTTCCACGTGCCACAGGGATCCTGGCACTCCTATCCATTTTCAAGAGGAGTCAGGCATCGTCTCCGTTGGAAGCATTGATCTCGTCGGACCTCTCGAATTTTCAAAGGACGTGAGGCCCCCGGTCGCGATGAGGCGGAGAACTAGGTCTTTTTCTGTGATCTCCACAGGGTATTCAGACATCCCTTCGTCGTGGGAGATGCAAGACGACCCTGCATTCAATTCACTGCAGGGATATCCGGCCTTCCTCCAAGTCAGAGCATCTCGGTGTCCATTCCACTTGAGGCTACAAATTCAGGGTCCCTCTCACATACCTGTAGCTGAGAGAAGCCTCCTCTTGAGGTGCTTGAGGAAAGTGGGTATTCCTCTTGAGTCGAAGCCAGGGACGAAGCTCTCATCTCGAGTTGATTTGGGGTCCACGGAGCCCTTTTGTGTTGCTACAGTGACCTCAGGATCCCTCTAGACTTGAGACAGTGATCTTGTGTGTTCTCTGGAGTGCCATCAATGAAATCAAGGCTCCTTTCATGTTTGATGTGGAACACGGAATTGCTCTGCACGCAGTGCAGGGGAATCAGGCCTCATCTCGCGGCGAGGGGGGAAGTCTCATGGTTTTTCTTGAGTTGCGGGCGGAACCTGGGGTATATTCTCGAGTTACGACGGGGAGGGCCCTTCCAGACACGTGTTTCTTCAGCGACGTCAGGACTCCTGCCTAGGTGCGAGGGACACCTCGGAATTCTCCTCGAGTCTTAGCATGGCCATTGGGACGTGTCTCCACGTGAGGCGGGAGACCCAGGTTCCCTTTCCACGTGCCACAGGGATCCTGGGACTCCTATCCATTTTCAAGAGGAGTCAGGCATCGTCTCCTTTGGAAGCATTGATCTCTGCGGACCTCTCGAGGTTTCAAAGGACGTGAGGCCTCCGGTCGCGATGAGGCAGAGAACTAGGCCTTTCTCTGTGGTCTCCACAAGAGATTCAGACATCCCTTCGTCGTGGGAGATGCAAGACGAGCCTGCATTCAATTCACTGCAGGGATATCCGGCCTTCCTTCGAGTCAGAGCATCTCGGTGTTCATTCCACTTGAGGCCACAAACTCAGGGTCCCACTCACACACCTGTAGCTGAGAGAGCCTCCTCTTGAGGTGCTTGTGGAAAGTGGGTATTCCTCTTTAGTCGAAGCTAGGGAAGAAGCTCTCATCTCGAGTTGATTTGGGGTTCACGGAGCCCTTTTGTGTTGCTACAGTGACCTCAGGATCCCTCTAGATTGAGACAGTGATCTTGGGTGTTCTCTGGAGTGCCATTAGGAAATCAAGGCTCCTTTCATGTTTGATGTGGAACACGGAATTGCTCTGCACGCAGTGCAGGGGAATCGGGCCTCATCTCGTGGCGAGGGGGAAGTCTCATGGTTTTTCTCGAGTTGTGGCCGGAACCTGGGGTATATTCTCGAGTTACGACGGGGAGGGCCCTTCCAGACACGTGTTTCTTCAGTGACGTCAGGACTCCTGCCTAGGTGCGAGGGACACCTCGGGATTCTCCTCGAGTCTTGGCATGGCCATTGGGACGCGTCTCCACGTGAGGCGGGAGACCCAGGGTCCCTTTCCCCGTGCCACAGGGATCCTGGGACTCCTATCCATCTTCAAGAGGAGTCAGGCATCGTCTCCTTTGGAAGCATTGATCTCCGCGGACCTCTCGAGTTTTCAAAGGACGTGAGGCCTCCGGGCACGATGAGGCGGAGAACTAGGTCTTTCTCTGTGGGCTCCACAGGGGATTCAGACATCCCTTCGTCGTGGGAGATGCAAGATGAGCCTGCATTCAATTCACTGCAGTGATATCCGGCCTTCCTTCGAGTCAGAGCATCTCGGTGTCCATTCCACTTGAGGCCACAAACTCAGGATCCCTCTCACATACCTGTAGCTGAGAGAAGCCTCCTCTTGAGGTGCTTGTGGAAAGTGGGTATTGGTCTTGAGTCGAAACCAGGGACGTGGCTCTCATCTCGAGTTGATTTGGGGTCCAGGGAGCCCTTTCGTGTTGCTACAGTGACCTCAGGATCTCTCTAGACTTGAGACAGTGATCTTGGGTGTTCTCTGGAGTGCCGTCAAGGAAATCAAGGCTCCTTTCATGTTTGATGTGGAACACGGAATTGCTCTGCACGCAGTGCAGGGGAATCGGGCCTCATCTCGCGGCGACGGGGGAAGTCTCATGGTTTTTCTTGAGTTGCGGGCGGAACCTGGGGTATATTCTCGAGTTACGACGGGGAGGGCCCTTCCAGACACGTGTTTCTTCAGCGACGTCAGGACTCCTGCCTAGGTGCGAGGGACACCTCGTGATTCTCCTCGAGTCTTGGCATGGCCATTGGGACGTGTCTCCACGTGAGGCGGGAGACCCAGGTTCCCTTTCCACGTGCCACAGGGATCCTGGGACTCCTATCCATTTGCAAGAGGAGTCAGGCATCTTCTCCTTGGGAAGCATTGATCTCCACGGACCTCTCGAGGTTTCAAAGGACGTGAGGCCTCCGGTCGCGATGAGGCAGAGAAGTAGGTCTTTCTCTGTGGTCTCCACAAGGGATTCAGACATCCCTTCGTCGTGGGAGATGCAAGACGAGCCTGCATTCAATTCACTGCAGGGATATCCGGCCTTCCTTCGAGTCAGAGCATCTCGGTGTCCATTCCACTTCAGTCCACAAACTCAGGGTCCCTCTCACATACCTGTAGCTGAGAGAAGCCTCCTCTTGAGGTGCTTGTGGAAAGTGGGTATTCCTCTTGAGTCGAAGCTAGGGAAGAAGCTCTCATCTCGAGTTGATTTGGGGTTCACGGAGCCCTTTTGTGTTGCTACAGTGACCTCAGGATCCCTCTAGACTTGAGACAGTGATCTTGGGTGTTCTCTGGAGTGCCATCAAGGAAATCAAGGCTCCTTTCATGTTTGATGTGGAACACGGAATTGCTCTGCACGCAGTGCAGGGGAATCGGGCCTCACCTCGCGGCGAGGGGGAAGTCTCATGGTTTTTCTCGAGTTGCGGCCGGAACCTGGGGTATATTCTCGAGTTACGACGGGGAGGGCCCTTCCAGACACGTGTTTGTTCAGCGACGTCAGGACTCCTGCCTAGGTGCGTGGGACACCTCGGGATTCTCCTCGAGTCTTGGCATGGCCATTGGGACGCGTCTCCACGTGAGGCAGGAGACCCAGGGTCCCTTTCCACGTGCCACAGGGATCCTGGGACTCCTATCCATCTTCAAGAGGAGTCAGGCATCGTCTCCTTTGGAAGCATTGATCTCCGCGGACCTCTCGAGTTTTCAAAGGACGTGAGGCCTCTGAGCACGATGAGCCGGAGACCTAGGTCTTTCTCTGTGGTCTCCACAGGGGATTCAGACATCCCTTCGTCTTGGGAGATGGAAGACGAGCCTGCATTCAATTCACTGCAGGGATATCCGGCCTTACTTCGAGTCAGAGCATCTCGGTGTCCATTCCACTTGAGGCCACAAACTCAGGGTTCCTCTCACATACCTGTAGCTGAGAGAAGCCTCCTCTTGAGATGCTTGTGGAAAGTAGGTATTCCTCTTGAGTTGAAGCCAGGGACGAAGCTCTCATCTCGGGTTGATTTGGGGTACAAGGAGCCCTTTCGTGTTGCTACAGAGACCTCAGGATCCCTCTAGACTGGAGACAGTGATCTTGGGTGTTCTCTGGAGTGCCATCAAGGAAATCAAGGCTCCTTTCATGTTTGATGTGGAACACGGAATTGCTCTGCTCGCAGTGCAGGGGAATCCGGCCTCATCTCGCGGCGAGGGGGAAGTCTCATGGTTTTTCTCGAGTTGCGGCCGGAACCTGGGGTATATTCTCGAGTTACGACGGGGAGGGCCCTTCCAGCCACGTGTTTCTTCAGCGACGTCAGGACTCCTGCCTAGGTGCGAGGGACACCTCGGAATTCTCCTCGAGTCTTGGCATGGCCATTGGGACGTGTCTCCACGTGAGGCGGGAGACCCAGGGTCCCTTTCCACGTGCCACAGGGATCCTGGGACTCCTATCCATTTTCAAGACTGGTCAGGCATCGTCTCCATTGGAAGCATTGATCTCCGCGGACCTCTCGAGTTTGCAAAGGACGTGAGGCTTCCGTTCGCGATGAGGCGGAGAACTAGGTCTTTCTCTGTGGTCTCCACAGGGGATTCAGAAATCCCTTCGTCGTGGGAGATGCAAGACGAGCCTGCATTCAATTCACTGCAGGGATATCCGGCCTTCCTTCGAGTCAGAGCATCTCGGTGTCCATTCCACTTGAGGCCACAAACTCAGGGTCCCTCTCACATACCTGTAGCTGAGAGAAGCCTCCTCTTGAGGTGCTTGTGGAAAGTGGGTATTCCTCTTGAGTCGAAGCCAGGGACGAAGCTCTCATCTCGAGTTGATTTGTTGTCCACGGAGCCCTTTCTTGTTGCTACAGTGACCTCAGGATCCCTCTACATTTGAGAGAGTGATCTTGGGTGTTCTCTGGAGTGCCATCAAGGAAATCAAGGCTCCTTTCATGTTTGATGTGGAACACGGAATTGCTCTGCACGCAGTGCAGGGGAATCGGACCTCATCTCGCGGCGAGGCAGAAGTCTCATGGTTTTTCTCGAGTTGCGGCCGGAACCTCTAGTATATTCTCGAGTTACGACGGGGAGGGCCCTTCCAGACACGTGTTTGTTCAGCGACGTCAGGACTCCTGCCTAGGTGCGAGGGACACCTCGGGATTCTCCTCGAGTTTTGGCATGGCCATTGGGACGCGTCTCCACGTGAGGCGGGAGACCCACGGTCCCTTTCCACGTGCCACAGGGATCCTGGGACTCATATCCATTTTCAAGAGGAGTCAGGCATCGTCTCCTTTTGAAGCATTGATCTCCGCCGACCTCTCGAGTTTTCAAAGGACTTGAGGCCTCCGGTCGCGATGAGGCCGAGAACTAGGTCTTTCTCTGTGGTCTCCACATGGAATTCAGACACCCTTCGTCGTGGGAAATGCAAGAGGAGCCTTCATTCAATTCACTGCCGGGATATCCGGCCTTCCTTCGAATCAGAGCATTTCGGTGTCCATTCCACTTGAGGCCACAAACTCAGGGTCCGTCTCACATACCTGTAGCTGAGAGAAGCCTCCTCTTGAGGTGCTTGTGGAAAGTGGGTATTCCTCTTGAGTTGAAGCCAGGGACGAAGCTCTCATCTCGAGTTGATTTGGGGTCCACGGAGCCCTTTCGTGTTGCTACAGTGACCTCAGGATCCCTCTAGGGTTGAGACAGTGATCTTGGGTTTTCTCTGGAGTGCCATCAAGGAAATCAAGGCTCCTTTCACGTTTGATGTGGAACACGGAATTGCTCTGCACGCAGTGCAGGGGAATCGGGCCTCATCTCGCGGCGAGGAGGAAGTCTCATGGTTTTTCTCGACTTGCGGCCGGAACCTGGGGTATATTCTCGAGTTACGACGGGGAGGGCCCTTCCAGACACGTGTTTCTTCAGCGACGTCAGGACTCCTGCCTAGGTGCGAGGGACACCTCGGGATTCTCCTTGAGTCTTGGCATGGCAATTGGGACGCGTCTCCACTTGAGGCGGGAGACCCAGGGTCCCTTTCCACGTGCCACAGGGATCCTGGTACTCTTACCCATTTTCAAGAGGAGTCAGGCGTCCTCTCCTTTGGAAGCATTGATCTCCGCGGACCTCTCGAGTTTTCAAAGGATGTGCGGCCACCGGTCGCGATGAGGCAGAGAACTAGGTCTTTCTCTGTGGTCTCCACAGGGGATTCAGACATCCCTTCGTCTTGGGAGATACAAGACGAGCCTGCATTCAATTCAATGAAGGGTTTTCCGGCCATACTTCGAGTCAGAACATCTCGGTGTGCGTTCCACTTGAGGCCACAACTAAGGGTCCCTCTCACATAACTGTAGCTGAGAGAAGCCTCCTCTTGAGGTGCTTGTGGAAAGTTGGCATTCCTCTTGAGTCGAAGCCAGGGACTAAGCTCTCATCTCGAGTTGATTTGGGGTCCACGGAGACCCTTCTTGTTGCTACAGTGACCTCAGGATCCCTCTAGACTTGAGACAGTGATCTTGGGTTTTCTCTGGAGTGCCATCAAGCAAATCAAGGCTCCTTTCATGTTTGATGTGGAACACGGAATTGCTCTGCATGCAGTGCAGGGTAATCGGGCCTCATCTCGCGGCGAGGGGGAAGTCTCATGGTTTTTCTCGAGTTGCGGCCGGAACCTGGGGTATATTCTCGAGTTACGACGGGGAGGGCCCTTCCAGACACGTGTTTGTTCAGCGACGTCAGGACTCCTGCCTAGGTGCGAGGGACACCTCGGGATTCTCCTCGAGTCTTGGCATGGCCATTGGGACGCGTCTCCACGTGAGGCGGGAGACTCAGGGTCCCTTTCCACGTGCCACAGGGATCCTGGGACTCCTATCCATTTTCAAGAGGAGTCAGGCATCGTCTCGTTTGGAAGCATTGATCTCCGCGGAGCTCTCGAGTTTTCAAAGGATGTGAGGCCTCCGGTCGCGATGAGGCGGAGAACTAGGTCTTTCTCTGTGGTCTCCACAGGGGATTCAGACATCCCTTCGTCTTGGGAGATGCAAGAAGAGCCTGCATTCAATTCACTGCAGGGATATTCAGCCTTACTTCGAGTCAGAGCATCTCGGTGTCCATTCCACTTGAGGCCACAAACTCAGGGTCCCTCTCACATACCTGTAGCTGAGAGAAGCCTCCTCTTGAGGTGCTTGTGGAAAGTGGGTATTCCTCTTGAATCGAAGCCAGGGACGAAGCTCGCATCTCGAGTTGACTTGGGGTCCACGGAGCCCTTTCGTGTTGCTCCAGTGACCTCAGGATCCCTCTAGACTTGAGACAGTGATCTTGGGTGTTCTCTGGAGTGCCATTAAGGAAATCAAGGCTCCTTTCATGTTTGATGTGGAACACGGAATTGCTCTGCACGCAGTGCAGGGGAATCGGGCCTCATCTCGCGGCGAGGGGGAATTCTCATGGTTTTTCTCGAGTTGCGGCCAGAACCTGGGGTATATTCTCGAGTTACTCCTGCCTAGGTGCGAGGGACACCTCGGGATTCTCCTCGAGTCTTGGCATGGCAATTGGGACGCGTGTCCACGTGAGGCGGGAGACCCAGGGTCCCTTTCCACGTGCCACAGGGATCCTGGGACTCCTATCCATTTTCAAGAGGAGTCAGGCGTCCTCTCCTTTGGAAGCATTGATCTCCGCGGACCTCGAGTTTTCAAAGGACGTGAGGCCTCTGGTTGCGATGATGCGGAGAACTAGGTCTTTCTCTGTGGTCTCCACAGGGGATTCAGACATCCCTTCGTCGTGGGAGATGCAAGACGAGCCTGCATTCAAATCACTGCACGGATATCCGGCCTTCCTTTGAGTCAGAGCATCTCGGTGTCCATTCCACTTGAGGCCACAAACTCAGGGTCCCTCTCACATACCTGTAGCTGAGTGAAGCCTCCTCTTGAGGTGCTTGTGGAAAGTGGGTATTCCTCTTGAGTCGAAGCCAGGGACGAAGCTCTCATCTCGAGTTGATTTGGGGTCCAGGGAGCCCTTTCGTGTTGCTACAGTGACCTCAGGATCCCTCTAGACTTGAGAAAGTGATCTTGGGTTTTCTCTGGTGTGCCATCAAGGAAATCAAGGCTCCTTTCATGTTTGATGTGGAACACGGAATTGCTCTGCACGCAGTGCAGGGGAATTCGGCCTCATCTCGCGGCGAGGGGGAAGTCTCATGGTTTTTCTCGAGTTGCGGCCGGTACCTGGGTATAATCTCGATTTACGACCGGGAGGGCCCTTCCAGACACGTGTGTGTTCAGGGACGTCAGGACTCCTGCCTAGGTGCGAGGGACACTTCGGGATTCTCCTCGAGTCTTGGCATGGCCATTGGGACGCGTCTCCACGTGAGGCGGGAGACCCAGGGTCCGTTTCCAAGTGCCACAGGGATCCTGGGACTCCTATCCATTTTCAAGAGGACTCAGGCATCGTCTCCTTTGGAAGCATTGATCTCCGCGGACCTCTCGAGTTTTCAAAGGACGTGAGACCTCCGGTCGCGATGAGGCGGAGAACTAGGTCTTTCTCTGTGGTTTCCACAGGGGATTCAGACATCCCTTCGTCGTGTGAGATGCAAGAAGAGCCTGCTTTCAATTCACTGCAGGAATATCCGGCCTTCCTTCGAGTCAGAGCATCTCGGTGTCCATTCCACTTGAGGCCACAAACTCAGGGTCCCTCTCACATAACTGTAGCTGAGAGAAGCCTCCTCTTGAGGTGCTTGTGGAAAGTGGGTATTCCTCTTGAGTCGAAGCCAGGGACGAAGCTCTCATCTCGAGTTCATTTGGGGTCCACGGAGCCCTTTCGTGTTGCTCCAGTGACCTCAGGATCCCTCTAGACTTGAGACAGTGATCTTGGGTGGTCTCTGGAGTGCCATCAAGGAAATCAAGGCTCCTTTCATGTTTGATGTGGAACACGGCATTGCTCTGCACGCAGTGCAGGGGAATCGGGCCTCATCTCATGGCGAGGGGGAAGTCTCATGGTTTTTCTCGAGTTGCGGCCAGAACCTGGGGTATATTCTCGAGTTACGTTGGGGAGGGCCCTTCCAGACAAGTGTTTGTTCAGCGACGTCAGGACTCCAGCCTAGGTGCGAGGGACACCTCGGGATTCTCCTCGAGTCTTGGCATGGCCACTGGGACGTGTCTCCACGTGAGGCGGGAGACCCAGGGTCCCTTTCCACGTGCCACAGGGATCCCGGGATTCCTAATCATTTTCAAGAGGAGTCAGGCATCGTCTCCTTTGGAAGCATTGATTTCCGCGGACCTCTCGAGTTTTCAAAGGACGTGAGGCTTCGGTCGCAATGAGGCGGAGAACTAGGTCTTTCTCTGTGGTCTCCACAGGGGATTCAGACATCCCTTCGTCGTGGGAGATGCAAAAGAGTCCTGCATTCAATTCACTGCAGGGATATCCGGCCTTCCTTCGAGTCAGAGCACCTCGGTGTCCATTCCACTTTAGGCCACAAATTCTGGGTTCCTCTCACATACCTGTAGCTGAGAGAAGCCTCCTCTTGAGGTGCTTGTGGAAAGTGGGTATTTCTCTTTAGTTGAAGCCAGGGACGAAGCTCTCAATCGAGTTGATTTGGGGTCCACGGAGCCCTTTCGTGTTGCTACAGTGACCTCAGGATCCCTCTAGACTTGAGACAGTGATCTTGGGTGTTCTCTGGAGTGCCAACAAGGAAATCAAGGCTCCTTTCATGTTTCATGTGGAACACGGAATTGCTCTGCACGCAGTGCAGGGGAATCGGGCCTCATCTCGCGGCGAGGGGGAAGTCTCATGGTTTTTCTCGAGTTGCGGCCGGAACCTGGGGTATATTCTCGAGTTACGACGTGTAGTGCCCTTCCAGACACGTGTTTCTTCAGCGACGTCAGGACTCCTGCCTAGGTGCGAGGGACACGTCGGGAATCTCCTCGAGTCTTGGCATGGCCATTGGGACGCGTCTCCACGTAGGCGGGAGACCCAGGGTCCCTTTCCAAGTGCCACAGTGATCCTGGGACTCCTATCCATTTTCAAGAGGACTCAGGCATCGTCTCCTTTGGAAGCATTGATCTCCGCGGACCTCTTGAGTTTTCAAAGGACGTGAGACCTCCGGTCGCGATGAGGCGGAGAACTAGGTCTTTCTCTGTGGTCTCCACAGGGGATTCAGACATCCCTTCGTCTTGGGAGATGCAAGACGAGCCTGCATTCAATTCACTGCAGTGATATACGGCCTTACTTTGAGTCACAGCATCTCGGTGTCCATTCCACTTGAGGCCACAAACTCAGGGTCCCTCTCACATACCTGTAGCTTAGAGAAGCCTCCACTTGAGGTGCTTGTGGAAAGTTGGTATTCCTCTTGAGTCGAAGCCAGGGATTAAGCTCTCATTTCTAGTTGATTTGCGGTCCACGGAGCCCTTTCGTGTTGCTACAGTGACCTCAGGATCCCTCTAGACTTGAGACAGTGATCTTGGGTTTTCTCTGGAGTGCCATCAAGGAAATCAAGGCTCCTTTCACGTTTGATGTGGAACACGGAATTGCTCTGCACACAGTGCAGGGGAATCGGGCCTCATCTCGCAGCGAGGGGGAAGTCTCATGGTTTTTCTCGAGTTGCGGCCGGAAACTGGGGTATATTCTCGAGTTACGACGGGGAGGGCCCTTCCAGACACGTGTTTCTTCAGCGACGTCAGGACTCCTGCCTAGGTGCGAGGGACACCTCTGGATTCTCCTCGAGTCTTGGCATGGCCATTGGGACGCGTCTCCACGTGAGGCGGGAGACCCAGGGTCCCTTTCCCAGTGCCACAGAGATCCTGGGACTCCTATCTATTTTCAAGAGGAGTCAGGCATCGTCTACTTTGGAAGCATTGATCTCCGCGGACCTCTCGAGTTTTCAAAGGATGTGAGGCTTCCGGTCGCGATGAGGCGGAGAACTAGGTCTTTCTCTGTGGTTTCCACAGGGGATTCAGAGATCCCTTCGCCGTGGGAGATGCAAGACGAGCCTGCAATCAATTCACTGCAGGGATATCCGGCCTTCCTTCGAGTCAGAGCATCTCGGTGTCCATTCCACTTGAGGCCACAAACTCAGGGTCCCTCTCACATAACTGTAGCTGAGAGAAGCCTCCTCTTGAGGTGCTTTTGGAAAGTGGGTATTCCTCTTTAGTCGAAGCCAGGGACAAAACTCTCATCTCGAGGTGATTTGGGGTCCAGGGAGCCCTTTCGTGTTGCTACAGTGACCTCAGGATCCCTCTAGACTTGAGACAGTAATCTTGGGTGTTCTCTGGTGTGCCATCAAGGAAATCAAGGTTCCTTTCATGTTTGATGTGGAACACGGAATTGCTCTGCATGCAGTGCAGGTGAATCGGGCCTCATCTCGCGGCGAGGGGGAAGTCTAATGGTTTTTCTCGAGTTGCGGCCAGAACCTGGGGTATAATCTCGATTTATGACGGGGAGGGCCCTTCCAGACACGTGTTTGTTCAGGGATGTCAGGAATCCTGCCTAGGTGCGAGGGACACTTCGGGATTCTCCTCGAGTCTTGGCATGGCCATTGGGACGCGTCTCCACGTGAGGCGGGAGACCCAGGGTCCGTTTCCAAGTGCCACAGGGATCCTGGGACTCCTATCCATTTTCAAGAGGACTCAGGCATCGTCTCCTTTGGAAGCATTGATCTCCGCGGACCTCTCGAGTTTTCAATGGACGTGAGACCTCCGGTCGCGATGAGGCGGAGAACTAGGTCTTTCTCTGTGGTTTCCACAGGGGATTCAGACATCCCTTCGCCGTGGGAGATGCAAGACGAGCCTGCATTCAATTCACTGCAGGGATATCCGGCCTTCCTTCGAGTCAGAGCATCTCGGTGTCCATTCCACTTGAGGCCACAAACTCAGGGTCCCTCTCACATAACTGTAGCTGAGAGAAGCCTCCTCTTGAGGTGCTTTTGGAAAGTGGGTATTCCTCTTTAGTCGAAGCCAGGGACAAAACTCTCATCTCGAGTTGATTTGGGGTCCAGGGAGCCCTTTCGTGTTGCTACAGTGACCTCAGGATCCCTCTAGACTTGAGACAGTGATCTTGGGTGTTCTCTGGTGTGCCATCAAGGAAATCAAGGTTCCTTTCATGTTTGATGTGGAACACGGAATTGCTCTGCACGCAGTGCAGGGGAATCGGGCCTCATCTCGCGGCGAGGGGGAAGTCTAATGGTTTTTCTCGAGTTGCGGCCAGAACCTGGGGTATAATCTCGATTTACGACGGGGAGGGCCCTTCCAGACACGTGTTTGTTCAGGGATGTCAGGACTCCTGCCTAGGTGCGAGGGACACTTCGGGATTCTCCTCGAGTCTTGGCATGGCCATTGGGACGCGTCTCCACGTGAGGCGGGAGACCCAGGGACCGTTTCCAAGTGCCACAGGGATCCTGGGACTCCTATCCATTTTCAAGAGGACTCAGGCATCGTCTCCTTTGGAAGCATTGATCTCCGCGGACCTCTCGAGTTTTCAAAGGACGTGAGACCTCCGGTCGCGATGAGGCGAAGAACTAGGTCTTTCTCTGTGGTTTCCACAGGGGATTCAGACATCCCTTCGTCGTGTGAGATGCAAGAAGAGCCTGCTTTCAATTCACTGCAGGAATATCCGGCCTTCCTTCGAGTCAGAGCATTTCGGTGTCCATTCCACTTGAGGCCACAAACTCAGGGTCCCTCTCACATACCTGTAGCTGAGAGAAGCCTCCTCTTGAGGTGCTTGTGGAAAGTGGGTATTCCTCTTGAGTCGAAGCCAGGGACGAAGCTCTCATCTCGAGTTCATTTGGGGTCCACGGAGCCCTTTCGTGTTGCTCCAGTGACCTCAGGATCCCTCTAGACTTGAGACAGTGATCTTGGGTGTTCTCTGGAGTGCCATCAAGGAAATCAAGTCTCATTTCACGTTTGATTTAGAACACGGAGTTGCTCTGCATGCAGTGCAGGGGAATCGGGCCTCATCTCGCGACGAGGGGGAAGTCTCATGGTTTTTCTCGAGTTGCGGCCAGAACCTGAGGTATATTCTCGAGTTACGTTGGGGAGGGCCCTTCCAGACACGTGTTTGTTCAGCGACGTCAGGACTCCTGCCTAGGTGCGAGGGACACCTCGGGATTCTCCTCGAGTCTTGGCATGGCCATTGGGACGTGTCTCCACGTGAGGCGGGAGACCCAGGGTCCCTTTCCACGTGCCACAGGGATCCTGGGACTCCTATCCATTTTCAAGAGGAGTCAGGCATCGTCTCCTTTGGAAGCATTGATCTTCGCGGACCTCTCGAGTTTTCAAAGGATTTGATGCCTCCGGTCGCGATGAGGCGGAAAACGAGTTCTTTCTCTGTGGTCTCCACAGGGCATTCAGACATCCCTTCTTCTTGGGAGATGCAAGCCGAGCCTGCATTCAATTCATTGCTGGGATATCCGGCCTTCCTTCGAGTCAGAGCATCTCGGTGTCCATTCCACTTGAGGCCACAAACTCAGGGTCCCTCTCACATAACTGTAGCTGAGAGAAACCTCCTCTTGAGGTGCTTGTGGAAAGTTGGTATTCCTCTTGAGTCGAAGCCAGGGACTACGCTCTCATCTCGAGTTGATTTGGGGTCCACGGATCCTTTTCGTGTTGCTCCAGTGACCTCAGGATCCCTCTAGACTAGAGAAAGTGATCTTGGGTTTTCTCTGGAGTGCCATCAAGGAAATCAAGGCTCCTTTCACGTTTGATGTGGAACACGGAATTGCTCTGCACGCAGTGCAGGGGAATCGGGCCTCATCTCGCGGCGAGGGGGAAGTCTCATGGTTTTTTTCGAGTTGCGGCCGGAACCTGGGGTATATTCTCGAGTTACGACGGGGAGGGGCTTCGAGACACGTGTTTGTTCAGTGACGTCAGGACTCTTGCCTAGGTGCGAGGGACTCCTCGGGATTCTCCTCGAGTCTTGGCATGGCAATTGGGACGCATCTCCACATGAGGGGGGAGACCCAGGGTCCCTTTCCACGTGCCACAGGGATCCTGGGACTCCTATCCATTTTCAAGAGGAGTCAGGCATCGTCTCCTTTGGAAGCATTGATCTCCGCGGACCTCTCGAGTTTTCAAAGGATGTGAGGCCTCCGCTCGCGATGAGGCGGAGAATTAGGTCTTTCTCTGTGGTCTCCACAGGGGATTCAGACATCCCTTCATCTTGGGAGATGCAAGACGAGCCTGCATTCAATTCACTGCAGGGATATCCGGCCTTCCTTCGAGTCAGAGCATCTCGGTGTCCATTCCACTTGAGGCCACAAACTCAGGGTCCCTCTCACATACCTGTAGCTGAGAGAAGCCTCCTCTTGAGGTTCTTGTGGAAAGTTGGTATTCCTCTTGAGTCGAAGCCAGGGACTAAGCTCTCATCTCGAGTTGATTTGGGGTCCACGGAGCCCTTTCGTGTTGATCCAGTGACCTCAGGATCCCTCTAGACTTGAGACAGTGATGTTTGGTTTTCTCTGGAGTGCCATCAAGGAAATCAAGGCTCCTTTCACGTTTGATGTGGAACACGGAATTGCTTTGCACGCAGGGCAGGGGAATCGGGCCTCATCTAGCGGCGAGGGGGAAGTCTCATGGTTTTTCTCGAGTTGCGGCCGGAACCTGGGGTATATTCTCGAGTTACGACGGGGAGGGCCCTTCCAGACACGTGTTTGTTCACCGACGTCAGGACTCCTGCGTAGGTTCGAGGGACACCTCGGGAATCTCCTCGAGTCTTGGCATGGCAATTGGGACGCGTCTCCACGTGAGGCGGGAGACCTAGTGTCCCTTTCCACTTGCCACAGGGATCCTCGGACTCCTATCCATTTTCAAGAGGAGTCCGGCATCGTCTCCTTTGGAAGCATTGATCTCGGCAGACCTCTCTAGTTTTCAAAGGATGTGAGGCATCCGGTCGCGTTGAGGCGGAGAACTAGGTTTTTCTCTGTGGTCTCCACAGGGGATTCAGACAACCCTTCTTCTTGGGAGATGCAAGACGAGCCTGCATTCATTTCACTGCAGGGATATCCGGCCTTACTTCGAGTCAGAGCATTTTGGTGTCCATTCCACTTGAGGCCACAAACTCAGGGTCCCTCTCACATACCTGTAGCTGAGAGAAGCCTCCTCTTGAGGTGCTTGTGGAAAGTGGGTATTCCTCTTGAGTTGAAGCCAGGGACTAAGCTCTCATATCGAGTTGATTTGGGGTCCACGGAGCCCATTCTTGTTGCTCCAGTGACCTAAGGTTCCCTCTAGACGTGAGACAGTGATCTTGGGTTTTCTCTGGAGTGCCATCAAGGAAATCAAGGCTCCTTTCACGTTTGATGTGGAACACGGAATTGCTCTGCACGCAGTGCAGGGGAATCGGGCCTCATCTCCCGGCGAGGGGGAAGCCTCATGGTTTTTCACGAGGTGCGGCCGGAACCTGGGGTATATTCTCGAGTTACCACGGGGAGGGCATTTCCAGACACGTGTTTGTTCCGCGATGTCAGGACTCTTGTCTAGGTGTAAGGGAAACCTCGGGATTCTCCTCGAGTCTTGGCATGGCAATTGAGACGCGTCTCAACGTGAGGCGGGAGACCCAGGGTCCCTTTCCACGTGCCACAGGGATCCTGGGACTCCTATCCGTTTTCAAGAGGAGTGAGGCATCGCCTCCTTTGGAAGCATTGATCTCCGCGGACCTCTCGAGTTTTCAAAGGATGTGAGGCCTCTGGTCGCGATGAAGCGGAGGACGAGTTCTTTCTCTGTGGTCTCCACAGGGGATTCAGACATCCCTTCGTCTTGGGAGATGCAATACGAGCCTGCATTCAATTCACTGCAGGGATATCCGGCCTTCCTTCGAGTCAGAGCATCTCGGTCTGTATTCCACTTGAGGCCACAAACTCAGGGTCCCTCTCACATACCTGTAGCTGAGAGAAGCCTCCTCTTGAGGTGCTTGTGGAAAGTTGGTATTCCTCTTGAGTCGAAGCCAGGGACTAAGCTCTCATCTCGAGTTGATTTGGGGTCCACAGAGCCCTTTCGTGTTGCTCCAGTGTCCTCAGGATCCCTCTAGACTTGAGACAGTGATCTAGGCTTTTCTCTGGAGTGCCATCAAGGAAATCAAGGCTCCTTTCACGTTTGATGTGGAACACGGAATTGCTCTGCACGCAGTGCAGGGGAAACGGGACTCATCTCGCGACGAGGGGGAAGTCTCATGGTTTTTCTCGTGTTGCGGCCGGAACCTGGGATATATTCTCGAGTTACGACGGGGAGGGCCCTTCCAGACACGTGTTTGTTCAGCGACGTCAGGACTCCTGCCTAGGAGTGAGGGAAACCTCGGGATTCTCCTCGAGTCTTGGCATGGCAATTGGGACGCGTCTCCACGTGAGGCGGGAGACCCAGGGTCCCTTTCCACGTGCCACAGGGATCCTGGGACTCCTATCCATTTTCAAGAGGAGTCAGTTATCGTCTCCTTTGGAAGCATTGATCTCCGCAGACCTCTCGAGTTTTCAAAGGATGTGAGGTCTCCGGTCGCAATGAGGGGAGGACTAGGTCTTTCTCTGTGGTCTCCACAGGGGATTCAGACATCCCTTCGTCTTGGGAGATGCAAGTCGAGCCTGAATTCAATTCACTGCAGGGATATCCGACCTTACTTCGAGTCAGAACATCTCGGTGTCCATTCCACTTGAGGCCAAAAACTCAGGGTCCCTCTCACATACCTGTAGCTGAGAGAAGCCTAGTCTTGAGGCGCTTGTGGAAAGTTGGTATTCCTCTTGAGTCGAAGCCAGAGACTAAGCTCTAATCTCGAGTTGATTTGGGGTCCACGGAGCCCTTTCGTGTTGCTCCAGTGACCTCAGGATCCCTCTAGACTTGAGACAGTGATCTTGGGTTTTCTCTGGAGTGCCATCAAGGAAATCAAGGCTCCTTTCACGTTTGATGTGGAACACGGAATTGCTCTGCACGCAGTGCAGGGGAAACGGGCCTCATCTCGCGACGAAGGGGAAGTCTCATGGTTTTTCTCGAGTTGCGGCCGGAACCTGGGGTATATTCTCGAGTTACGACGGGGAGGGCCCTTCCAGACACGTGTTTGTTCCGTGACGTCAGGACTCCTGCCTAGGTGCGAGGGACACCTCGGGATTCTCCTCGAGTCTTGGCATGGCAATTGGGACGCGTCTCAACGTCAGGCGGGAGACCCAGGGTCCATTTCCACATTCCACAGGGATCCTGGGACTCCTAACCATTTTCAAGTGAAGACAGGCATCGTCTCCTTTGGAAGCATTGATCTCCGCGGGGCTCTCGAGTTTTCAAAGGATGTGAGGCTTCCAGTCGCGATGAGGCGGAGGACTAGGTCTTTCTCTGTGGTCTCCACAAGGGATTCAGACATCCCTTCGCCTTGGGAGATGCAAGACGAGCCTGCATTCAATTCACTGCAGGCATATCTGGCCTTACTTCGAGTCAGAGCATCTCGGTGTCCATTCCACTTGAGGCCACAAAATCCGGGTCCCTCTAACATCCCTGTAGCTGAGAGAAGCCTCCTCTTGAGGTGCTTGTGGAAAGTTGGTATTCCTCTTGAGTCGAAGCCAGGGACTAAGCTCTCATCTCGAGTTGATTTGGGGTCCACGGAGCCCTTTCTTGTTGCTCCAGTGACCTCAGGATCCCTCTAGACTTGAGACAGTGATCTTGGGTTTTCTCTGGAGTGCCATCAAGGAAATCAAGTCTCCTTTCACGTTTAATGTGGAACACGGAATTTCTCTGCACGCAATGCAGGGGAATCGGGCCTCATCTCGCGGCGAGGGGGAAGTCTCATGGTTTTTCTCGAGTTGCGGCCGGAACCTGGGGTATATTCTCGAGTTACGATGGGGAGGGACCTTCCAGACACGTGTTTGTTCAGCGACGTCAGGACTCCTGCCTGGGTGCGACGGACACATCGGGATTCTCCTCGAGTCTTGGCATGGCAATTGGGACGCATCTCCACGTGAGGCGGGAGACCCTGGGTCCCTTTCCACGTGCCACAGGGATCCTGGGACTCCTATCCATTTTCAAGAGGAGTCAGGCATCGTCTCCTTTGGAAGCATTGATCTCCTCGGACCTCTCGAGTTTTCAAAGGATGTGAGGCCTCCGGTCGCGATGAGGGGAGGACTAGGTCTTTCTCTGTGGTCTCCACAGGGGATTCAGACATCCCTTCGTCTTGGGAGATGCAAGTCGAGCCTGAATTCAATTCACTGCAGGGATATCCGACCTTACTTTGAGTCAGAGCATCTCGGTGTCCATTCCACTTGAGGCCAAAAACTCAGGGTCCCTCTCACATACCTGTAGCTGAGAGAAGCCTAGTCTTGAGGCGCTTGTGGAAAGTTGGTATTCCTCTTGAGTCGAAGCCAGAAACTAAGCTCTCATCTCGAGTTGATTTGGGGTCCACGGAGCCTTTTCGTGTTGCTTCACTGACCTCAGGATCCCTCTAGACTTGAGACAGTGACTTTGGGTTTTCTCTGGAGTGCCATCAAGGAAATCAAGGCTCCTTTCACGTTTGATGTGGAACACGGAATTGCTCTGCATGCAGTGCAGGGGAATCGGGCCTCATCTCGTGGCGAGGGGGAAGTCTCATTGTTTTTCTCGAGTTGCGACGGAACCTGGGGTATATTCTCGAGTTACGACGGCAGGGCCGTTCCAGACAAGTGTTTGTTCCGCGACGTCAGGACTCCTGCCTAGGTGCGAGGGACACCTCGGGATTCTCTTCGAGTCGTGGCATGGCAATTGGGACGTGTCTCCACGTGAGGCGGGAGACCCAGGGTCCCTTTCCACGTGCCACAGGGATCCCGGTACTACTAATCATTTTCAAGAGGAGTCAGGCATCGTCTCCTTTGGAAGCATTGATTTCCGCGGACCTCTCGAGTTTTCAAAGGACGTGAGGCTTACGGTCGCGATGAGGCGGAGAACAAGGTCTTTCTCTGTGGTCTCCACAGGGGATTCAGACATCCCTTCGTCGTGGGAGATGCAAAAGAGGCCTGCATTCAATTCACTGCAGGGATATCCGGCCTTCCTTCGAGTCAGAGCACCTCGGTGTCCATTCCACTTTAGGCCACAAATTCTGGGTTCCTCTCACATACCTTTAGCTGAGAGAAGCCTCCTCTTGAGGTGCTTGTGGAAAGTTGGTATTTCTCTTTAGTTGAAGCCAGGGACGAAGCTCTCATCTCGAGTTGATTTCGGGTCCATGGAGCCCTTTCGTGTTGCTACAGTGACCTCAGGATCCCTCTAGACTTGAGACAGTGATCTTGGGTGTTCTCTGGAGTGCCATCAAGGAAATCAAGGCTCCTTTCATGTTTCATGTGGAACACGGAATTGCTCTGCACGCAGTGCAGGGGAATCGGGCCTCATCTCGCGGCGAGGGGGAAGTCTCATGGTTTTTCTCGAGTTGCGGCCGGAACCTGGGTTATATTCTCGAGTTATGACGGGTAGTGCCCTTCCAGACACGTGTTTCTTCAGCGACGTCAGGACTCCTGCCTAGGTGCGAGGGACACCTCGGGATTCTCCTCGAGTCTTGGCATGGCCATTGGGACGCGTCTCCACGTGAGGCGGGAGACCCAGGGTCCCTTTCCAAGTGCCACAGTGATCCTGGGACTCCTATCCATTTTCAAGAGGACTCAGGCATCGTCTCCTTTGGAAGCATTGATCTCCGCGGACCTCTTGAGTTTTCAAAGGACGTGAGACCTCCGGTCGCGATGAGGCGGAGAACTAGGTCTTTCTCTGTGGTCTCCACAGGGGATTCAGACATCCCTTCGTCTTGGGAGATGCAAGACGAGCCTGCATTCAATTCACTGCAGTGATATACGGCCTTACTTTGAGTCACAGCATCTCGGTGTCCATTCCACTTGAGGCCACAAACTCAGGGTCCCTCTCACATACCTGTAGCTTAGAGAAGCCTCCACTTGAGGTGCTTGTGGAAAGTTGGTATTCCTCTTGAGTCGAAGACAGGAACGAAGCTCTCATCTAGAGTTGATTTGGGGTCCACGGAGCCCTTTCGTGTTGCTCCAGTGACCTCAGGATCCCTCTAAACTTGAGACAGTGATCTTGGGTTTTCTCTGGAGTGCCATCAAGAAAATCAAGGCTCCTTTCACGTTTGATGTGGAACGCAGAATTGCTCTTCACGCAGTCCAGGGGAATCGGGCCTCATCTTGGGGCGAGGGGGAAGTCTCATGGTTTTTCTGGAGTGGCAGTCGGAACCTGGGGTATATTCTCGAGTTACGACCGGGAGGGCCCTTCCAGACACGGGTTTGTTCAGCGACATCAGGACTCCTGCCTAGGTGGGATGGACACCCGGGATTCTCCTCGAGTCTTGGCATGGCAATTGGGACGCGTCTCCACGTGAGGCGGGAGACCCAGAGTCCCTTTCCACGTGCCACAGGGATCGTGGGACTCCTGTCCATTTTCAAGAGGAGTCAGGCATCGTCTCCTTTGGAAGCATTGATCTCCGCGGACCTCTCGAGTTTTCAAAGGATGTGAGGCCTCCGGTCGCGATGAGGCACACAACAAGGTCTTTCTCTGTGGTCTCCACAGGGGAATCAGACAACCCTTTGTCTTGGGAGATGCAAGACGAGCCTGCATTCAATTCACTGCAGGGATATCCGGCCTTACTTCGAGTCAGAGCATCGCGGTGTCCATTCCACTTGAGGCCACACACTCAGGGTCCCACTCACATACCTGTAGCTGAGAGAAGCCTCCTCTTGAAGGGCTTGTGGAAAGTTGGTATTCCTCTTGAGTCAAAGCCAGGGACTAAGCTCTCACCTCGAGTTGATTTGGCGTCCTCGGAGCCCTTTCATGTTGCTCCAGTAACCTCAGCATCCCTCTAGACTTGAGACAGTGATCTTGGGTTTTCTCTGGAGTGCCATCAAGGAAATCAAGGCTCCTTTCACGTTTGATGTGGAACACGGAATTGCTCTGCACGCAGTGCAGGGGAATCGGGCCTCATCTCGCGGCGAGGGGGAAGTCTCATGGTTTTTCTCGAGTTGCGGCCGGAAACTGGGGTATATTCTCGAGTTACGACGGGGAGCGCCCTTCCAGACACGTGTTTGTTCAGCGATGTCAGGACTCCTGCCTAGGTGGGAGGGACACCTCGGGATTCTCCTCGAGTCTTGGCATGGCAATTGGGACGCGTCTCCACGTGAGGCGGGAGACCCAGGGTCCCTTTCCACGTGCCACAGGGATCCTGGGACTCCTATCCATTTTCAAGAGGATTCAGGCATCGTCTCCTTTGGAAGCATTGATCTCCGCGGACCTCTCGAGTTTTCAAAGGATGTGAGGCCTCCGGTCGCGTTGAGGCGGAGGACTAGGTCTTTCTCTGTGGTCTCCACAGGGGATTCAGACATCCCTTCGTCTTGGGAGATGCAAGACGAGCCTGCATTCAATTCACTGCAGGGATATCCGGCCTTACTTCGAGTCAGAGCATCTCGGTGTCCATTCCACTTGAGGCCACAAACTCAGGGTCCCTCTCACATACCTGTTGCTGAGAGAAGCCTCCTCTTGTGGTGCTTGTGGAAAGTTGGTATTCCTCTTGAGTCGAAGCCAGGGACTAAGCTCTCATCTCGAGTTGATTTCGGGTCCACAGACCCCTTTCATGTTGCTCCAGTGACCTCAGGATCCCTCTAGACTTGAGACAGTGATTTTGGGTTTTCTCTGGAGGGCCATCAAGGAAATCAAGTTCCTTTCACGTTTGATGTGGAACACGGAATTGCTCTGCACGCAGTGCAGGGGAATCGGGCCTCATCTCGCGACGAGGGGGAAGTCTCATGGTTTTTCTCGAGTTGCGGCCGGTACCTGGGGTATATTCTCGAGTTACGACGGGGAGGGCCCTTCCAGACACGTGTTTCTTCAGCGACGTCAGGACTCCTGCCTAGGTGCGAGGGACACCTCGGGATTCTCCTCGAGTATTGGCATGGCAATTGTGACGCGTGTCTACGTGAGGCGGGAGACCCAGGGTCCCTTTCCACGTGCCACAGGGATCCTGGGACTCCTATCCATTTTCAAGAGGAGTCAGGCATCGTCTCCTTTGGAAGCATTGATCTCCGCGGACTTCTCGAGTTTTCAAAGGATGTGAGGCCTCCGGTCGCGTTGAGGCGGACGACTAGGTCTTTCTCTGTGGTCTCCACAGGGGAATCAGACAACCCTTTGTCTTGGGAGATGCAAGACGAGCCTGCATTCAATTCACTGCAGGGATATCCGGCCTTACTTCGAGTCAGAGCATCGCGGTGTCCATTCCACTTGAGGCCACAAACTCAGGGTCCCACTCACATACCGGTAGCTGAGAGAAGCCTCCTCTTGAAGTGCTTGTGGAAAGTTGGTATTCCTCTTGAGTCAAAGCCAGGGACTAAGCTCTCACCTCGAGTTGATTTGGGGTCCACGGAGCCCTTTCATGTTGCTCCAGTGACCTCAGGATCCCTCTAGACTTGAGACAGTGATCTTGGGTTTTCTCTGGAGTGCCATCAAGGAAATCAAGGCTCCTTTCACGTTTGATGTGGAACACGGAATTGCTCTGCACGCAGTGCAGGGGAATCGGGCCTCATCTCGCGGCGAGGGGGAAGTCTCATGGTTTTTCTCGAGTTGCGGCTGGAACCTGGGGTATATTCTCGAGTTACGACGGGGAGGGCCCTTCCAGACACCTGTTTGTTCAGCGACGTCAGGACTCCTGCCTATGTGCGAGGGACACCTCGGGATTCTCCTCGAGTCTTGGCATGGCAAATGGGACGCGTCTCCTCATGAGGCGGGAGCCCAAGGGTCCCTTTCCACGTGCCACAGGGATCCTGGGACTCCTATCCATTTGCAAGAGGAGTCAGGCATCGTCTCCTTTGGAAGCATTGATCTCCTCGGACCTCTCGAGTTTTCAAACGATGTGAGGCCTCCGGTCCCGAGGAGGCGGAGGACTAGGTCTTTCTCTGTGGTCTCCACAGGGGATTCAGACAACCCTTCGTCTTGGGAGATGCAAGACGAGCTTGCATTCAATTCACTGCAGGGATATCCGGCCTTACTTCGAGTCAGAGCATCTCGGTGTCCATTCCACTTGAGGCTACAAACTCAGGGTCCCTCTCACATACCTGTAGCTGAGAGAAGCCTCCTCTTGAGGTGCTTGTGGAAAGTTGGCATTCCTCTTGAGTCGAAGCCAGGGACTAGGCTCTCATCACGAGTTGATTTGGGGTCCACGGAGCACTTTGTTGTTGTTCCAGTGACCTCAGGATCCCTCTAGACTTGAGGCAGTGATCTTGGGTATTCTCTGGAGTGCCATCAATGTAATCAAGGCTCCTTTCACGTTTGATGTGGAACACGGAATTGCTCTGCACGCAGTGCAGGGGAATCGGGCCTCATCTCGCGGCGAGGGGGAAGTCTCATGGTTTTTCTCGAGTTGCGGCCGGTACCTGGGGTATATTCTCGAGTTACGACGGTGAGGGCCCTTCCAGACACGTGTTTGTTCAGCGACGTCAGGACTCCTGCCTAGGTGCGAGGGACACCTCGGGATTCTCCTCGAATCTTGGCATGGCAATTGGGACGCGTCTCCACGTGAGGCGGGAGACTCAGGGTCCCTTTCCACTTGCTACAGGGATCCTGGGACTCCTATCCATTTTCAAGAGGAGTCAGGCATGGTCTCCTTTGGAAGCATTGATCTCCGCGGACCTCTCGAGTTTTCAAAGGATGTGAGGCCTCCGGTCGCGATGAGCCGGAGGACTAGGTCTTTCTCTATGGTCTCCACAGGGGATTCAGACATCCCTTCATCTTCGGAGATGCAAGACGAGTCTGCATTCAATTCACTGCAGGGATATCCGGCCTTACTTTTAGTCAGAGCATCTCGGTGTCCATTCCACTTGAGCCACAAACTCAGGGTCCCTCTCACATACCTGTAGCTGAGAGAAGAATCCTCTTGAGGTGCTTCTGAAAAGTTGGTATTCCTCTTGAGTCGAAGCAAGGGAATAAGCTCTCATCTCGAGTTGATTTGGGGTTCACAGAGCCTTTTCCTGTTGGTACAGTGACCTCAGGATCCCTCTAGACTTGAGACAGTGATCTTGGGTTTTCTCTGGAGTGCCATAAAGGAAATCAAGGCACCTTTCAAGTTTAATGAGGAACACGGAATTGCTCTGCACACAGTGCAGGGGAATCGGGCCTCATCTCGCGGCGAGGGGGAAGTCTCATGGTTTTTCTCGAGTTGCGGCCGGAACCTGGGGTATATTCTCGAGTTACGACGGGAAGGGCCCTTCCAGACACGTGTTTCTTCAGTGACGTCAGGACTCCTGCCTAGGTGCGACGGACACCTCGGGATTCTCCTCGAGTCTTGGCATGGGAATTGGGACGCGTATCCACGTGAGGCGGGAGACTCAGGACCCCTTTCCACGTGCTACAGGGATCCTGGGACTCCTATTCATTTTCAAGAGGAGTCAGGCATCGTCTCTTTTGGAAGCATTGATCTCCTCGGACCTCTGGACTTTTCAAAGGATGTGAGGCCTCCGGTCGCGATGAGGCGGAGAACTAGGTCTTTCTCTGTGGTCTCCACAGGGGATTCAGACATCCCTTCGTCTTGGGAGATGCAAGACGAGCCTGCATTCAATTCACTGCAGGGATATCCGGCCTTAATTCGAGTCAGAGCATCACGGTGTCCATTCCACTTGAGGCCACAAACCAGGGTCCCTCTCACATACCTGTAGCTGAGAGAAGCCTCCTCTTGAGGTGCTTGTGGAAAGTTGGTATTCCTCTTGAGTCGAAGACAGGAACGAAGCTCTCATCTCGAGTTGATTTGGGGTCCACGGAGCCCTTTCGTTTTGCTACAGTGACCTCAGGTTCCCTCTAGACTTGAGACAGTGATCTTGGGGTTTCTCTGGAGTGCCATCAAGGAAATCAAGGCTCCTTTCATGTTTGATGTGGAACACGGAATTGCTCTGCACGCAGTGCAGGGGAATCGGGCCTCATCTCGCGGCGAGGGGGAAGTCTCATGGTTTTTCTCGAGTTGCGGCCGCAACCTGGGCTACATTCTCGAGTTTTGACCAGAAGGGCCTTTCCAGACACGTGTTTATTCAGCGACGTCACGACTCCTGCCTGGGTGCGAGGGACACCTCGGGATTCTCCTCGAGTTTTGACATGGCCATTGGGACGCGTCTCCACGTGAGGCGGGAGACCCAGGGTCCCTTTCCACGTGCCACAGGGATCCTGGGAATCCTATCCATTTTCAAGAGGAGTCAGGCATCGTCTCCTTTGGAAGCATTGATCTCCGCGGACCTCTCGAGTTTTCAAAGACGTGAGGCCTCCGGTCGCGATGAGGCCGAGAACTAGGTCTTTCTCCTTGGTCTCCACAGGGTATTCAGACATCCCTTCGTCATGGGAGATGCAAGACGAGCCTGCATTCAATTCACTGCAGGGATATCCGGCCTTCCTTCGAGTCAGAGCATCTCGGTGTCCATTCCACTTGAGGCCACAAACTCAGGGTCCCTCTCACATACCTGTAGCTGAGAGAAGCCTCCTCTTGAGGTGCTTGTGGAAAGTGGGTATTCCTCTTGAGTCGAAGCCAGGGAAGAAGCTCTCATGTCGATTTGATTTGGGGTCCACGGAGCCCTGTCCTGTTGCTACAGTGACCTCAGGATCCCTCTAGACTTGAGACAGTGATCTTGGGTGTTCTCTGGAGTGCCATCAAGGAAATCAAGGCTCCTTTCATGTTTGATTTGGAACACGAAATTGCTCTGCACACAGTGCAGGGGAATCGGGCCTCATCTCGTGGCGAGGGGGAAGTCTCATTGTTTTTCTCGAGTTGCGGCAGGAACCTGTGGTACATTCTCGAGTTACGACCAGAAGGGCCTTTCCAGACACGTGTTTATTCAGCGATGTCTGGACTCCTGCCTTGGTGCGAGGGACACCTCGGGATTCTCCTCGAGTCTTGGCATGGCCATTGGGACGCGTCTCCACGTGAGGCGGGAGACCCAGGGTCCCTTTCCACGTGCCACAGGGATCCTGGGACTCCTATCCATTTTCAAGCGGAGTCAGGCATCGTCTCCTCTGGAAGCATTGATCTCCGCGAATCTCTCGAGTTTTCAAACAACGTGAGGCCACCGGTCGCGATGAGGCGGAGAACTAGGTCTTTCTCTGTGGTCTCCACAGGGGATTCAGACATCCCTTCGTCGTGGGAGATGCAAGACGAGCCTGCATTCAATTCACTGCAGGGATATCCGGCCTTCCTTCGAGTCAGAGCATCTCGGTGTCCATTCCACTTGAGGCCACAAACTCAGGGTCCCTCTCACATACCTGTAGCTGAGAGAAGCCTCCTCTTGAGGTGCTTGTGGAAAGTGGGTATTTCTCTTGAGTCGAAGCCAGGGACGAAGCTCGCATCTCGAGTTGATTTGGGGTCCACGGAGCCCTTTTGTGTTGCTACAGTGACCTCAGTATTCCTCTAGACTTGAGACAGTGATCTTGGGTGTTCTCTGGAGTGCCATCAAGGAAATCAAGGCTCCTTTCATGTTTGATGTGGAACACGGAATTGCTCTGCACGCAGTGCAGGGGAATCGGGCTTCATCTCGCGGCGAGGGGGAAGTCTCATGGTTTTTCGCGAGTTGCGGCCGGAACCTGGGGTATATTCTCGAGTTATGACGGGGAGGGCCCTTCCAGACACGTGTTTGTTCAGCGACGTCAGGACTCCTGCCTAGGTGCGAGGGACACCTCGGGATTCTCCTCGAGTCTCGGCATGGCCATTGGGACGCGTCTCCAGGTCTGGCGGGAGACCCAGGGTCCCTTTCCACGTGCCACATGCATCCTGGGACTCCTATCCATTTTCAAGAGGAGTCAGGCATCGTCTCCTCTGGAAGCATTGATCACCGCGGACCTCTCGAGTTTTCAAAGGACGTGAGGCCTCCGGTCGCGATGAGGCGGAGAACTAGGTCTTTCTCTGTGGTCTCCACAGGGGATTCAGACATCCCTTCGTCGTGGGAGATGCAAAAGAGGCCTGCATTCAATTCACTGCAGGGATATCCGGCCTTCCTTCGAGTCAGAGAATCTCGGTGTCCATTCCACTTGAGGCCACAAATTCAGGGTCCCTCTCACATACCTGTAGCTGAGAGAAGCCTACTCTTGAGGTGCTTGTGGAAAGTGGGTATTCCTCTTGAGTCGAAGCCAGGGACGAAGCTCACATCTCGAGTTGATTTGGGGTCCACGGAGACCTTTCGTGTTGCTACAGTGACCTCAGTATCCCTCTAGACATGAGACAGTGATCTTGGGTGTTCTCTGGAGTGCCATCAAGGAAATCAAGGCTCCTTTCATGTTTGATGTGGAACACGGAATTGCTCTGCACGCAGTGCAGGGGAATCGGGCCTCATCTCGCGGCGAGGGGGAAGTCTCATGGTTTTTCTCGAGTTGCGGCCGGAACCTGGGGTACATTCTCGACTTACGACCAGAAGGGCCTTTCCAGACACGTGTTTATTCAGCGATGTCACGACTCCTGCCTGGGTGCGAGGGACACCTCGGGATTCTCCTCGAGTCTTGGCATGGCCATTGGGACTCGTCTCCACGTGAGGCGGGAGACCCAGGGTCCCTTTCCACGGGCCACAGGGATCCTGGGACTCCTATCCATTTTCAAGAGGAGTCAGGCATCGTCTCCTTTGGAAGCATTGATCTCCGTGGACCTCTCGAGTTTTCAAAGGATGTGAGGCCTCCGGTCGCGATGAGGAGGAGAAATAGGTCTTTCTCTGTGGGCTCCACAGGGGTTTCAGACATCCCTTCGTCGTGGGAGATGCAAGACGAGCCTGTATTCAATTCACTGCAGGGATATCCGGCCTTCCTTCGAGTCAGAGCATCTCAGTGTCCATTCCACTTGAGGCCACAAACTCAGGGTCCCTCTCACATACCTGTAGCTGAGAGAAGCCTCCTCTTGAGGTGCTTATGGAAAGTGGGTTTTCCTCTTGAGTCGAAGCCAGGGACAAAGCTTTCATCTCGAGTTGATTTGGGGTCCACAGACCCCTTTCGTATTGCTCCTGTGACCTCAGGATCCCTCTAGATTGAGATAGTGATCTTGGGTTTTCTCTGGAGTGCCATCAAGGAAATCTAGGCTCCTTTCACCTTTGATGTGGAACACGCAATTGCTCTGCACGCAGTGCAGGGGAATCAGGCCTCATCTCGGGGTGAGGGGGAAGACTCATGGTTTTTATCGAGTTGCGGCCGGAACCTGGGGTATATTCTCGAGTTACGAGGGGGAGGGCCCTTCCAGACACGTGTTTGTTCAGCGAAGTCAGGACTCCTGCCTAGGTGCGAGGGACACCTCGGAATTCTCCTCGAGTCTTGGCATGGAAATTGGGACGCGACTCCACGTGAGGTGGGAGACCCAGTGTCCCTTTCCACGTGCCACAGGGATCCTGGGACTCCTATCCATTTTCAAGAGGAGTCAGGCATCGTCTCCTTTGGAAGCATTGATCTCCGCGGACCTCTCGAGTTTTCAAAGGATGTGAGGCATCCGGTCGCGATGAGGTGGAGAAATAGGTCTTTCTCTGTGGTCTCCACAGGGGATTCAGACATCCCTTCGTCTTGGGAGATGCAAGACGAGCCTGCATTCACTTCACTGCAGGGATATCCGGCCTTACTTCGAGTCAGAGCATCTCGGTGTCCATTCCACTTGAGGCCGCAAACTCAGGGTCCCTCTCACATACCTGTAGCTGAAAGAAGCCTCCTCTTGAGGTGCTTGTGGAAAGTTGGTATTCCTCTTGAGTCGAAGCCAGGGACTAAGCTCTCATCTCGAGTTGATTTGGGGTCCATGGAGCCCTTTCGTGTTGCTCCAGTGACCTCAGGATCCCTCTAGACTTGAGACAGTGATCTTGGGTTTTCTCTGGAGTGCCATCAAGCAAATCAAGGCTCCTTTCACGTTTGATGTGAAACACGGAATTGCTCTGCACGCAGTGCAGGGGAATCGGGCCTCATCTCGCGGCGAGGGGGAAGTCTCATGGTTTTTCTCGAGTTGCGTCCGGAACCTGCGGTATATTCTCGAGTTACAACGGGGAGGGCCCTTCCAGACACGTGTTTGTTCAGCGACGTCAGGACTCCTGCCTAGGTGCGAGGGACACCTCGGGATTCTCCTCGAGACTTGGCATGGCAATTGGGATGCGTCTCCATGTGAGGCGGGAGACACAGGGTCCCTTTTGACGTGCCACAGGGATCCTGGGACTCCTATCCATTTTCAAGAGGACTCAGGCATCGTCTCCTTTGGAAGCATTGATCTGTGCGGATCGCTCGAATTTTCAAAGGATGTGAGGCCTCCGATCGTGATGAGGCGGAGAACTAGGTCTTTCTCTGTGGTCTCCACAGGGGATTCAGACATCCCTTCGTCTTGGGAGATGCAAGACGAGCCTGCATTCAATTCACTGCAGGGATATCCGGCCTTACTTCGAGTCAGAGCATCTCGGTGTCCATTCCACTTGAGGCCACAAACTCAGGTTTCTCTCACATACTTGTAGCTGAGAGAAGCCTCCTCTTGAGGTGCTTGTGGAAACTTGGTATTCCTCTCGAGTCGAAGCCAGGGAATAAGTTCTCATCTCGAGTTGATTTGGGGTCCACAGAGCCCTTTCATGTTGCTCCAGTGACCTCAGGATCCCTCTAGACTTGAGACAGTGATCTTGGGTATTCTCTGGAGTGCCATCAAGGAAATCAAGGCTCCTTTCACGTTTGATGTGGAACACGGAATTGCTCTGCATGCAGTGCAGGGGAATCGGGCCTCATTTCGCGATGAAGGGGAAGTCTCATGGTTTTTCTCGAGTTGCGGCCGGAACCTGGGGTATATTCTCGAGTTACGAGGGGGAGGGCCCTTCCAGACACGTGTTTGTTCCGCGACGTCAGGACTCCTGCCTAGGTCCGAGGGACACCTCGGGATTCTCCTCGAGTCTTGGCATGGCAATTGGGACGCGTCTCCACCTGAGGCGGGAGATCCAGTGTACCTTTCCACCTGCCACAGGGATCCTGGGACTCCTATCCATTTTCAAGAGGAGTCAGGCATCGTCTCCTTTGGAAGCATTGATCTCCGCGGACCTCTCGAGTTTTCAAAGGATGTGAGGGCTCCGGTCGCGTTGAGGCGGAGGACTAGGTCTTTCTCTGTGGTCTCCACAGGGGATTCAGACAACCCTTCGTCTTGGGAGATACAAGACGAGCCTGCATTCAATTCACTGCAGGGATATCCGGCCTTCCTTCGAGTCAGAGCATCTCGGTGTCCATTCCATTTGAGGCCACAAACTCAGGGTCCTTCTCACATACCTGTAGCTGAGAGAAGCCCCCTCTTGAGGTGCTTGTGGAAAGTGGGTATTCCTCTTGAGTCGAAGCCAGGGACTAAGCTCTCATCTCGAGTTGATTTGGCGTCCATGGAGCCCTTTCGTGTTGCTACAGTGACCTCAGGATCCCTCTAGACTTGAGACAGTGATCTTGGGTGTTCTCTGGAGTGCCATCAAGGAAATCAAGTCTCATTTCACGTTTGATTTAGAACACGGAGTTGCTCTGCACGCAGTGCAGGGGAATCGGGCCTCATCTCGCGGCGAGGGGGAAGTCTCATGGTTTTTCTCGAGTTGCGGCCGGAACCTGGGGTATATTCTCGAGTTACGACCGGAAGGGCCCTTCCAGACACGTGTTTGTTCAGGGACGTCAGGACTCCTGCCTAGGTGCGAGGGGCACCTTGGGATTCTCCTCGAGTCTTGGAATGGCCATTGGGACGCGTCTCCACGTGAGGCGGGAGACCCAGAGTCCCTTTCCAAGTGCCACAGGGATCCTGGGACTCCTATCCATTTCCAAGAGGATTCAGCCATCATCTCCTTTGGAAGCATTGATCTCCGCGGAATTCTCGAGTTTTCAAAGGACGTGAGGCCTTCGGTCACGATGAGGCGGAGAACTAGGTCTTTCTCTGTGGGCTCCACAGGGGATTCAGACGTCCCTTCGTCTTGGGAGATGCAAGATGAGCCTGCATTCAATTCACTGCAGGGATATCCGGCCTTCCTTCGAGTCAGAGCATCTCGGGGTGCATTCCACCTGAGGCCACAAACTCAGGGTTCCTCTCACATACCTGTAGCTGAGAGAAGCCTCCTCTTGAGGTGCTTGTGGAAAGTGGGTATTCCTCTTGAGTCGAAGCCAGGGACGAAGCTCTCATCTCGAGTTGATTTGGGGTCCACGGAGCCTTTTCGTGTTGCTACAGTGACCTCAGGATCCCTCTAGACTTGAGACAGTGATCTTGGGTGTTCTCTGGAGTGCCATCAAGGAAATCAAGTCTCATTTCACGTTTGATTTGGAACACGGAGTTGCTCTGCACGCAGCGCATGGGAATCGGGCCTCATCTCGCGGCGAGGGGGAAGTCTCATGGTTTTTTTCGAGTTGCGGCAGGAACCTGGGGTACACTCACGAGTTACGACCGGAAGGGCCCTTCCAGACACGTGTTTGTTCAGCGACGTCAGGACTCCTGCCTGGGTGCGAGGGACCCCTCGGGATACTCCTCGAGTCTTGGCATGGCCATTGGGATGCGTCTCCACGTGAGGCGGGAGACCCAGGGTCCCTTTCCACGTGCCACAGGGATCCTGGGACTCCTATCCATTTTCAAGAGGAGTCAGGCATCGTCTCCTTTGGAATCATTGATCTCCGCGGACCTCTCGAGTTTTCAAAGGACGTGAGGCCTCCGGTCGCGATGAGGCGGAGAACTAGGTCTTTCTCCTTTGTCTCCACAGGGGATTCAGATATCCCTTCGTCGTGGGAGATGCAAGACGAGCCTGCATTCAATTCACTGCAGGGATATCCGGCCTTCCTTCGAGTCAGAGCATCTCGGTGTCCATTCCACTTGAGGCCACAAACTCAGGGTCCCTCTCACATACCTGTAGCTGAGAGAAGCCTCCTCTTGAGGTGCTGGTGGAAAGTGGATATTCCTCTTGAGTCGAAGCCAGGGACGAAGCTCTCATCTCGAGTTGATTTGGGGTCCACGGAGCCCTTTCGTGTTGCTACAGTGACCTCAGGATCCCTCTAGACTTGAGACAGTGATCTTGGGTGTTCTCTGGAGTGCCATCAAGGAAATCAAGGCTACTTTCATGTTTGATGTGGAACAAGGAAGTTCTCTGCACGCAGTGCAGGGGAATCGGGCCTCATCTCGCGCGAGGGGGAAGTCTCATGGTTTTTCTCGACTTGCGGACGGAACCTGGGGTATATTCTCGAGTTACGACGGGGAGGGCCCTTCCAGACACGTGTTTGTTCAGCGACGTCAGGACTCCTGCCTCGGTGCGAGGACACCTCGGGATTCTCCTCGAGTCTTGGCATGGCCATTGGGACGCGTCTCCACGTGAGGCGGGAGACCCAGGGTCCCTTTCCACGTGCCACAGGGATCCTGGGACTCCTATCGATTTTCAAGAGTAGTCAGGCATCGTCTCCTTTGGAAGCATTGATCTCCGCGGACCTCTCGAGTTTTCAAAGGACGTGAGGCCTCCGATCGCGATGAGGCGGAGAACTAGCTCTTTCTCTGTGGTCTCTACAGGGGATTCAGACATCCCTTCATCGTGGGAGATGCAAAAGAGGCCTGCATTCAATTCACTGCAGGGATATCCGGCCTTCCTTCGAGTTAGAGCATCTCGGTGTCCATTCCACTTGAGGCCACAAACTCAGGGTCCCTCTCACATACCTGTAGCTGAGAGAAGCCTCCTCTTGAGGTGCTTGTGGAAAGTGGGTATTCCTCTTGAGTCGAAGCCAGGGACGAAGCTCTCATCTCGAGTTGATTTGGGGTCCACGGAGCCCTTTCGTGTTGCTACAGTGACCTCAGTATCCCTCTAGACTTGAGACAGTGATCTTGGGTTTTCTCTGGAGTGCCATCAAGGAAATCAAGGCTCCTTTCATGTTTGATTTGGAACACGGAATTGCTCTGCACGCAGTGCAGGGGAATCGGGCCTCATCTCGTGGCGAGGGGGAAGTCTCATGGTTTTTCTCGAGTTGCGGCCGCAACCTGGGCTACATTCTCGAGTTTTGACCAGAAGGGACTTTCCAGACACGTGTTTATTCAGCGATGTCAGGACTCCTGCCTGGGTGCGAGGGACACCTCGGGATTCTCCTCGAGTCTTGGCATGGCCATTGGGACACGTCTCCACATGAGGCGGGAGACCCAGGGTCCCTTTCCACGTGCCACAGGGATCCTGGGACTCCTATCCATTTTCAAGAGGAGTCAGGCATCGTCTCCTTTGGAAGCATTGATCTCCGCGGACCTCTCGAGTTTTCAAAGGACGTGAGGCCTCCGGTCGCGATGAGGCGGAGAACTAGGTCTTTCTCCTTGGTCTCCACAGGGGATTCAGACATCCCTTCGTCGTGGGAGATGTAAGACGAGCCTGCATTCAATTCACTGCACCGATATCCGGCCTTCCTTCGAGTCAGAGCATCTCGGTGTCCATTCCACTTGAGGCCACAAATTCAGGGTCCCTCTCACATACCTGTAGCTGAGAGAAGCCTCCTCTTGAGGTGCTTGTGGAAAGTGGGTATTCCTCTTGAGTCGAAGCCAGGGACGAAGCTTTCATCTCGAGTTGATTTGGGGTCCACGGAGCCCTTTCGTGTTGCTACAGTGACCTCAGGATCCCTCTAGACTTGAGACAATGATCTTGGGTGTTCTCTGGAGTGCCATCAAGGAAATCAAGTCTCATTTCACGTTTGATTTGGAACACGGAGCGGCTCTGCACGCAGTGCAGGGGAATCGGGCCTCATCTCGGGGCGAGGGGGAAGTCTCATGGTTTTTCTCGAGTTGCGGCCGGAACCTGGGGTACACTCACGAGTTACGACCGGAAGGGCCCTTCCAGAAACGTGTTTGTTCAGCGACGACACGACTCCTGCCTAGGTGTGAGGGGCAACTCGGGATTCTCCTCGAGTCTTGGCCTGGCCATTGGGACGTGTCTCCACGTGAGGCGGGAGACCCAGGGTCCCTTTCCACGTGCCCCAGGGATCTGGGACTCCTATCCATTTTCAAGAGGAGTCAGGCATCGTCTCCTTTGGAAGCATTGATCTCCGAGGACCTCTCGAGTTTTCAAAGGACGTGAGGCCTCCGATCGCGATGAGGCGGAGAACTAGGTCTTTCTCTGTGGTCTCCACAGGGGATTCAGACATCCCTTCGTCGTGGGAGATGCAAAAGAGGCCTGCATTCAATTCACTGCAGGGATATCCGGCCTTCTTTCGAGTCAGAGCATCTCGGTGTCCATTCCACTTGAGGCCACAAACTCAGGGTCCCTCTCACATACCTGTAGCTGAGAGAAGCCTCCTCTTGAGGTGCTTGTGGAAAGTGGGTATTCCTCTTGAGTCGAAGCCAGGGACGAAGATCGCATCTCGAGTTGATTTGGGGTCCACGGAGACTTTTGTGTTGCTACAGTGACCTCAGTATCCCTCTAGACATGAGACAGTGATCTTGGGTCTTCTCTGGAGTGCCATCAAGGAAATCAAGGCTCCTTTCATGTTTGATGTGGAACACGGAATTGCTCTGCACGCAGTGCAGGGGAATCGGGCCTCATCTCGCGGCGAGGGGGAAGTCTCATGGTTTTTCTCGAGTTGCGGCCGCAACCTGGGCTACATTCTCGAGTTTTGACCAGAAGGGCCTTTCCAGACACGTGTTTATTCAGCGACGTCACGACTCCTGCCTGGGTGCGAGGGACACCTCGGGATTCTCCTCGAGTTTTGGCATGGCCATTGGGACGCGTCTCCACGTGAGGCGGGAGACCCAGGGTCCCTTTCCACGTGCCACAGGGATCCTGGGAATCCTATCCATTTTCAAGAGGAGTCAGGCATCGTCTCCTTTGGAAGCATTGATCTCCGCGGACCTCTCGAGTTTTCAAAGACGTGAGGCCTCCGGTCGCGATGAGGCCGAGAACTAGGTCTTTCTCCTTGGTCTCCACAGGGTATTCAGACATCCCTTCGTCATGGGAGATGCAAGACGAGCCTGCATTCAATTCACTGCAGGGATATCCGGCCTTCCTTCAAGTCAGAGCATCTCGGTGTCCATTCCTCTTGAGGCCACAAACTCAGGGTCCCTCTCACATACCTGTAGCTGAGAGAAGCCTCCTCTTGAGGTGCTTGTGGAAAGTGGGTATTCCTCTTGAGTCGAAGCCAGGGAAGAAGCTCTCATCTCGATTTGATTTGGGGTCCACGGAGCCCTGTCGTGTTGCTACAGTGACCTCAGGATCCTTCTAGACTTGAGACAGTGATCTTGGGTGTTCTCTGGAGTGCCATCAAGGAAATCAAGGCTCCTTTCATGTTTGATTTGGAACACGAAATTGCTCTGCACACAGTGCAGGGGAATCGGGCCTCATCTCGTGGCGAGGGGGAAGTCTCATTGTTTTTCTCGAGTTGCGGCAGGAACCTGTGGTACATTCTCGAGTTACGACCAGAAGGGCCTTTCCAGACACGTGTTTATTCAGCGATGTCTGGACTCCTGCCTTGGTGCGAGGGACACCTCGGGATTCTCCTCGAGTCTTGGCATGGCCATTGGGACGCGTCTCCACGTGAGGCGGGAGACCCAGGGTCCCTTTCCACGTGCCACAGGGATCCTGGGACTCCTATCCATTTTCAAGCGGAGTCAGGCATTGTCTCCTCTGGAAGCATTGATCTCCGCGAATCTCTCGAGTTTTCAAACAACGTGAGGCCACCGGTCGCGATGAGGCGGAGAACTAGGTCTTTCTCTGTGGTCTCCACAGGGGATTCAGACATCCCTTCGTCGTGGGAGATGCAAGACGAGCCTGCATTCAATTCACTGCAGGGATATCCGGCCTTCCTTCGAGTCAGAGCATCTCGGTGTCCATTCCACTTGAGGCCACAAACTCAGGGTCCCTCTCACATACCTGTAGATGAGAGAAGCCTCCTCTTGAGGTGCTTGTGGAAAGTGGGTATTTCTCTTGAGTCGAAGCCAGGGACGAAGCTCGCATCTCGAGTTGATTTGGGGTCCACGGAGCCCTTTTGTGTTGCTACAGTGACCTCAGTATCCCTCTAGACTTGAGACAGTGATCTTGGGTGTTCTCTGGAGTGCCATCAAGGAAATCAAGGCTCCTTTCATGTTTGATGTGGAACACGGAATTGCTCTGCACGCAGTGCAGGGGAATCGGGCTTCATCTCGCGGCGAGGGGGAAGTCTCATGGTTTTTCGCGAGTTGCGGGCGGAACCTGGGGTATATTCTCGAGTTATGACGGGGAGGGCCCTTCCAGACACGTGTTTGTTCAGCGACGTCAGGACTCCTGCCTAGGTGCGAGGGACACCTCGGGATTCTCCTCGAGTCTCGGCATGGCCATTGGGACGCGTCTCCAGGTCTGGCGGGAGACCCAGGGTCCCTTTCCACGTGCCACATGCATCCTGGGACTCCTATCAATTTTCAAGAGGAGTCAGGCATCGTCTCCTCTGGAAGCATTGATCACCGCGGACCTCTCGAGTTTTCAAAGGACGTGAGGCCTCCGGTCGCGATGAGGCGGAGAACTAGGTCTTTCTCTGTGGTCTCCACAGGGGATTCAGACATCCCTTCGTCGTGGGAGATGCAAAAGAGGCCTGCATTCAATTCACTGCAGGGATATCCGGCCTTCCTTCGAGTCAGAGAATCTCGGTGTCCATTCCACTTGAGGCCACAAATTCAGGGTCCCTCTCACATACCTGTAGCTGAGAGAAGCCTACTCTTGAGGTGCTTGTGGAAAGTGGGTATTCCTCTTGAGTCGAAGCCAGGGACGAAGCTCATATCTCGAGTTGATTTGGGGTCCACGGAGACCTTTCGTGTTGCTACAGTGACCTCAGTATCCCTCTAGACATGAGACAGTGATCTTGGGTGTTCTCTGGAGTGCCATCAAGGAAATCAAGGCTCCTTTCATGTTTGATGTGGAACACGGAATTGCTCTGCACGCAGTGCAGGGGAATCGGGCCTCATCTCGCGGCGAGGGAGAAGTCTCATGGTTTTTCTCGAGTTGCGGCCGGAACCTGGGGTACATTTTCGACTTACGACCAGAAGGGCCTTTCCAGACACGTGTTTATTCAGCGATGTCACGACTCCTGCCTGGGTGCGAGGGACACCTCGGGATTCTCCTCGATTCTTGGCATGGCCATTGGGACGCGTCTCCACGTGAGGCGGGAGACCCAGGGTCCCTTTCCACGTGCCACAGGGATCCTGGGACTCCTATCCATTTTCAAGAGGAGTCAGGCATCGTCTCCTTTGGAAGCATTGATCTCCGTGGACCTCTCGAGTTTTCAAAGGATGTGAGGCCTCCGGTCGCGATGAGGAGGAGAAATAGGTCTTTCTCTGTGGGCTCCACAGGGGTTTCAGACATCCCTTCGTCGTGGGAGATGCAAGACGAGCCTGTATTCAATTCACTGCAGGGATATCCGGCCTTCCTTCGAGTCAGAGCATCTCAGTGTCCATTCCACTTGAGGCCACAAACTCAGGGTCCCTCTCACATACCTGTAGCTGAGAGAAGCCTCCTCTTGAGGTGCTTATGGAAAGTGGGTTTTCTTCTTGAGTCGAAGCCAGGGACGAAGCTCTCATCTCGAGTTGATTTCGGGTCCACGGAGCCATTTCGTGTTGCTACAGTGACCTCAGGATCCCTCTAGACTTGAGACAGTGATCTTGGGTTTTCTCTGGAGTGCCATCAAGGAAATCAAGGCTCCTTTCGTGTTTGATGTGAAACACGGAATTGCTCTGCACGCAGTGCAGGGGAATCGGGCCTCATCTCGCGGCGAGGGGGAAGTCTCATGGTTTTTCTCGAGTTGCGGCCGGAACCTGGGGTATATTCTCGAGTTACGACGGGGAGGGCCCTTCCAGACACGTGTTTGTTCAGCGACGTCAGGACTCCTGCCTAGGTGCGAGGGACACCTCGGGATTCTCCTCGAGTCTTGGCATGGCCATTAGGATGCGTCTCCACGTGAGGCGGGAGACCCAGGTTCCCTTTCCATGTGCCACAGGGATCCTGGGACTCCTATCCATTTTCAAGAGGAGTCAGGCATCGTCTCCTTTGGAAGCATTTATCTCCGCAGACCTCTCGAGTTTTCAAAGGACGTGAGGTCTCCGGTCAGGATGAGGCGGAGAACTAGGTCTTTCTCCTTGGCCCCCACAGGGGATTCAGACAACCCTTCGTCGTGGGAGATGCAAGACGAGCCTGCATTCAATTCACTGCAGGGATATCCGGCCTTCCTCCGAGTCAGAGCATCTCGGTGTCCATTCCACTTGAGGCCACACACTCAGGGTCCCTCTCACATACCTGTAGCTGAGAGAAGCCTCCTCTTGAGGTGCTTGTGGGAACTTGGTATTCCGCTTGAGTGTAAGCCAGGGACTAAGCTCTCATCTCGAGTTGATTTGGGGTCCACGGAGCACTTTCGTGTTGCCCCAGTGACCTCAGGATCCCTCTAGACTTGAGACAGTGATCTTGAGTTTTCTCTGGAGTGCCATCAAGGAAATCAAGGCTCCTTTCACGTTTGATGTGGAAAACGGAATTGCACTGCACGCAGTGCAGGGGAATCGGACCTCATCTCGCTGGGAGGGGGAAGTCTCATGGTTTTTCTCGAGTTGCGGCCGGAACCTGGGGTATATTCTCGAGTTAAGACGGGGAGGGCCCTTCCAGACACGTGTTTGTTCAGCGACGTCAGGACTCCTGCCTAGGTGCGAGGAACACCTCGGGATTCTCCTCGAGTCTTGGCATGGCAATTGGTACGCGTCTCCACGTGAGGCGGGTGACCCAGGGTCCCTTTCCACGTGCCACAGGGATCCTGGGACTCCTATCCATTTTCAAGAGGACTCAGGCATCGTCTCCTTTGGAAGCATTGATCTCCGTGGAACTCTCGAGTTTTCAAAGGATGTGAGGCCTCCGGTCGCGATGAGGTGGAAAACTAGGTCTTTCTCTGTGGTCTCCACAGGGGATTCAGACATCCCTTCATCTTGGGAGATGCAAGACGAGCCTACATTCAATTCACTGCAGGGATATCCGGCCTTACTTCGAGTCAGAGCATCTCGGTGTCCATTCCACTTGAGGCCACAAACTCAGGGTCTCTCTCACATACCTGTAGCTGAGAGAAGCCTCCTCTTGAAGTGCTTGTGGAAAGTTGGTATTCCTCTTGAGTCGAAGCCAGGGACTAAGCTCTCATCTCGAGTTGATTTCGGGTCCATGGAGCCCTTTCTTGTTGCTCCAGTGACCTCAGGATCCCTCTACACTTGAGACAGTGATCTTGGGTTGTCTCTGGAGTGCCATCAAGCAAATCAAGGCTCCTTTCACGTTTGATGTGGAACACGGAATTGCTCTGCACGCAGTGCAGGGGAATCGGGCCTCATCTCGCGGCGAGGGGGAAGTCTCATGGTTTTTCTCGAGTTGCGGCCGGAACCTGGGGTATATTCTCGAGTTACGACGGGGAGGGCCCTTCCAGACACGTGTTTGTTCAGCGACGTCAGGACTCCTGCCTAGGTGCGAGGGACACCTCGGAATTCTCCTCGAGTCTTGGCATGGAAATTGGGACGCGACTCCACGTGAGGTGGGAGACCCAGTGTCCCTTTCCACGTGCCACAGGGATCCTGGGACTCCTATCCATTTTCAAGAGGAGTCAGGCATCGTCTCCTTTGGAAGCATTGATCTCCGCGGACGTCTCGAGTTTTCAAAGGATGTGAGGTCTCCGGTCGCGATGAGGCGGAGAACTAGGTCTTTCTCCTTGGCCCCCACAGGGGATTCAGACAACCCTTCGTCGTGGGAGATGCAAGACGAGCCTGCATTCAATGAACTGCAGGGATATCCGGCCTTCCTCCGAGTCAGAGCATCTCGGTGTCCATTCCACTTGAGGCCACACACTCAGGGTCCCTCTCACATACCTGTAGCTGAGAGAAGCCTCCTCTTGAGGTGCTTGTGGGAACTTGGTATTCCGCTTGAGTGGAAGCCAGGGACTAAGCTTTCATCTCGAGTTGATTTGGGGTCCACGGAGCACTTTCGTGTTGCCCCAGTGACCTCAGGATCCCTCTAGACTTGAGACAGTGATCTTGAGTTTTCTCTGGAGTGCCATCAAGGAAATCAAGGCTCCTTTCATGTTTGATGTGGAACACGGAATTGCTCTGCACGCAGTGCAGGGGAATCGGGTCTCATCTCGCGGCGAGGGGGAAGTCTCATGGTTTTTCTCGAGTTGCGACCGGAACCTGGAGTATATTCTCGAGTTACGACGAGGAGGGCCATTCCAGACACGTGTTTGTTCAGTGATGTCAGGACTCCTGCCTAGGTGCGAGGGACACCTCGGGATTCTCCTCGAGTCTTGCATGGCAATTGGGACGCGTCTCCACGTGAGGCGGGAGACCCAGGGTCCCTTTCCACGTGCCACAGGGATCCTGGGACTCCTATCCATTTTCAAGAGGAGTCAGGCATCGTCTCCTTTGGAAGCATTGATCTCCGCGGACCTCTCGAGTTTTCAAAGGATGTGAGGCCTCCGGTCGCGATGAGGGGGAGGACTAGGTCTTTCTCTGTGGTCTCCACAGGGGATTCGGACATCCCTTTTCTTGGGAGTTGCAAGACGAGCCTACATTCAATTCACTGCAGGGATATCCGGCCTTACTTCGAGTCAGAGCATCTCGGTGTCCATTCCACTTGAGGCCACAAACTCAGGGTCTCTCTCACATACCTGTAGCTGAGAGAACCTCCTCTTGAAGTGCTTGTGGAAAGTTGGTATTCCTCTTGAGTGGAAGCCAGGGACTAAGCTCTCATCTCGAGTTGATTTGTGGTCCATGGAGCCCTTTCGTGTTGCTCCAGTGACCTCAGGATCCCTCTAGACTTGAGACAGTGATCTTGGGACTTCTCTGAAGTGCCATCAAGGAAATCAAGGCTCCTTTCAGGTTTGATGTGGAACATGGAATTGCTCTGCACGCAGTGCAGGGGAATCGGGCCTCATCTCGCGGCGAGGGGGAAGTTTCCTGGTTTTTCTCGAGTTGCGGCTGGAACCTGGGGTATATTCTCGTGTTACGAGGGGGAGGGCCCCTCCAGACACGTGTTTGTTCAGCGACGTCTGGACTCCTGCCTAGGTGCGAGGGACACCTCGGGATTCTCCTCGAGACTTGGCATGGCAATTGGGATGCGTCTCCACGTGAGGCGGGAGACACAGGGTCCCTTTTGACGTGCCACAGGGATCCTGGGACTCCTGTCCATTTTCAAGAGGACTCAGGCATCGTCTCCTTTGGAAGCATTGATCTGTGCGGATCGCTCGAGTTTTCAAAGGATGTGAGGCCTCCGATCGTGATGAGGCGGAGAACTAGGTCTTTCTCTGTGGTCTCCACAGGGGATTCAGACATCCCTTCGTCTTGGGAGATGCAAGACGAGCCTGCATTCAATTCACTGCAGGGATATCCGGCCTTACTTCGAGTCAGAGCATCTCGGTGTCCATTCCACTTGAGGCCACAAACTCAGGTTCCTCTCACATACTTGTAGCTGAGAGAAGCCTCCTCTTGAGGTGCTTGTGGAAACTTGGTATTCCTCTTGAGTCGAAGCCAGGGAATAAGTTCTCATCTCGAGTTGATTTGGGGTCCACAGAGCCCTTTCATGTTGCTCCAGTGACCTCAGGATCCCTCTAGACTTGAGACAGTGATCTTGGGTATTCTCTGGAGTGCCATCAAGGAAATCAAGGCTCCTTTCACGTTTGATGTGGAACACGGAATTGCTCTGCATGCAGTGCAGGGGAATCGGGCCTCATTTCGCGATGAAGGGGAAGTCTCATGGTTTTTCTCGAGTTGCGGCCGGAACCTGGGGTATATTCTCGAGTTACCACGGGGAGGGCCCTTCGAGACACGTGTTTGTTCAGCGACGTCAGGACTCCTGCCTAGGTGCGAGGGACACCTCGGGATTCTCCTCGAGTCTTGGCATGGCAATTGGGACGCGTCTCCACCTGAGGCGGGAGATCCAGTGTACCTTTCCACGTGCCACAGGGATCCTGGGACTCCTATCCATTTTCAAGAGGAGTCAGGCATCGTCTCCTTTGGAAGCATTGATCTCCGCGGACCTCTCGAGTTTTCAAAGGATGTGAGGGCTCCGGTCGCGTTGAGGCGGAGGACTAGGTCTTTCTCTGTGGTCTCCACAGGGGATTCAGACAACCCTTCGTCTTGGGAGATGCAAGACGAGCCTGCATTCAATTCACTGCAGGGATATCCGGCCTTACTTCTAGTCAGAGCATCTCGGTGTCCATTCCACTTGAGGCCACAAACTCAGGGTCCTTCTCACATACCTGTAGCTGAGAGAAGCCTCCTCTTGAGGTGCTTGTGGAAAGTTGGTATTCCTCTTGAGTCGAAGCCAGGGACTCAGCTCTCATCTCGAGTTGATTTGGGGTCCACGGAGCCCTTTCGTGTTGCTCCAGTGACCTCAGGATCACTCTAGACTTGAGACAGTGATCTTGGGATTTCTCTGGAGTGCCATCAATGAAATCAAGGCTCCTTTCAGGTTTGATGTGGAACACGGAATTGCTCTGCACGCAGTGCAGGGGAATCGGGCCTCATCTCGCGCCGAGGGGGAAGTTTCCCGGTTTTTCTCGAGTTGCGGCCGGAACCTGGGGTATATTCTCGAGTTACGACGGGGAGGGCCCCTCCAGACACGTGTTTGTTCAGCGACGTCAGGACTCCTGCCTAGGTGCGAGGGACACCGCGGGATTCTCCTCGAATCTTGGCATGGCAATGGGGACGCGTCTCCACGTGAGGCGGGAGACCCAGGGTCCCTTTCCACGTGCCACAGGGATCCTGGGACTCCTATCCATTTTCAAGAGGAGTCAGGCATCGTCTCCTTTGGAAGCATTGATCTCCGCGGACCTCTCGAGTTTTCAAAGGATGTGAGGCCTCCGGTCGCGATGAGGCGGAGAACTAGGTCTTTCTCTGTGGTCTCCACAGGGGATTCAGACATCCCTTCTTCTTGGGAGATGCAAGACGAGCCTGCATTCAATTCACTGCAGGGATATCCGGCCTTACTTCGAGTCAGAGCATCTCATTGTCCATTCCACTTGAGGCCACAAACTCAGGGTCCCTCTCACATACCTGTAGCTGAGAGAAGCTTTCTCTTGAGGTGCTTGTGGAAAGTTGGTATTCCTCTTGAGTCGAAGCCAGGGACAAAGCTCTCATCTCGAGTTGATTTGGGGTCCACAGAGAACTTTCGTGTTGCTCCAGTGACCTCAGGATCACTCTAGACTTGAGACAGTGATCTTGGGTTTTCTCTGGAGTGCCATCAATGAAATCAAGGCTCCTTTCACGTTTGATGTGGAACACGGAATTGCTCTGCATGCAGTGCAGGGGAATCGGGCCTCATCTCGCGGCGAGGGGGAAGTCTCATGGTTTTTCTCGAGTTGCGGCCGGAACCTGGGGTATATTCTCGAGTTACGACGGGGAGGGCCCCTCCAGACACGTGTTTGTTCAGCAACGTCAGGACTCCTGCCTAGGTGCGAGGGACACCTCGGGATTCTCCTCGAGTCTTGGCATGGCAATTGGGACGCGTCTCCACGTGAGGCGGGAGACCCAGTTTCCCCTTCCACGTGCCACAGGGATCCTGGGACTCCTATCCATTTTCAAGAGCAGTCAGGCTTCGTCTCCTTTGGAAGCATTGATCTCGGCGGACCTCTTGAGTTTTCAAAGGATGTGAGGCCTCCGGTCGCGTTGAGGCGGAGGACTAGGTCTTTCCCTGTAGTCTCCACAGGGGATTCAGACAACCCTTCGTCTTGGGATATGCAAGACGAGCCTGCATTCAATTCACTGCAGGGATATCCGGCCTTACTTCGAGTCAGAGCATCTCGGTGTCCATTCCACTTGAGGCCACAAATTCAGGGTCTCTCTCACATACCTGTAGCTGAGAGAAGCCTCCTCTTGAGGTGCTTGTGGAAAGTTGGTATTCCTCTTGAGTCAAAGCCAGGGACTAAGCTCTCATCTCGAGTTGATTTGGGGTCCATGGAGCCCTTTCGTGTTGCTCCAGTGACCTCAGGATCCCTCTAGACTTGAGACAGTGATCTTGGGTTTTCTCTGGAGTGCCATCAAGGAAATCAAGGCTCCTTTCACGTTTGATGTGGAACACGGAATTGCTCTGCACGCAGTGCAGGGGAATCGGGCCTCATCTCGCGGCGAGGGGGAAGTCTCATGGTTTTTCTCGAGTTGCGTCCGGAACCTGGGGTATATTCTCGAGTTCCGACGGGGAGGGCCCTTCCAGACACGTGTTTGTTCAGCGACGTCAGTATTCCTGCCTAGGTGCGATGGACACCTCGGGATTCTCCTCGAGTCTTGGCATGGCAATTGGGACGCGTCTCCACGTGAGGCGGGAGACCCAGGGTCCCTTTCCACGTGCCACAGGGATCCTGGGACTCCTATCCATTTGCAAGAGGAGTCAGGCATCGTCTCCTTTGGAAGCATTGATCTCGGTGGACCTCTTGAGTTTTCAAAGGATGTGAGGCCTCCGTTCGCGTTGAGGCGGAGGACTAGGTCTTTCTCTGTGGTCTCCACAGGGGATTCAGACAACCCTTCGTCTTGGGAGATGCAAGATGAGCCTGCATTCAATTCACTGCAGGGATATCCGGCCTTACTTCGAGTCAGAGCATCTCGGTGTCCATTCCACTTGAGGCCACACACTCAGGGTCCCTCTCACATACCTGTAGCTGAGAGAAGCCTCCTCTTGAGGTGCTTGTGGGAACTTGGTATTCCGCTTGAGTGGAAGCCAGGGACTAAGCTTTCATCTCGAGTTGATTTGGGGTCCACGGAGCACTTTCGTGTTGCCCCAGTGACCTCAGGATCCCTCTAGACTTGAGACAGTGATCTTGAGTTTTCTCTGGAGTGCCATCAAGGAAATCAAGGCTCCTTTCATGTTTGATGTGGAACACGGAATTGCTCTGCACGCAGTGCAGGGGAATCGGGTCTCATCTCGCGGCGAGGGGGAAGTCTCATGGTTTTTCTCGAGTTGCGACCGGAACCTGGAGTATATTCTCGAGTTACGACGAGGAGGGCCATTCCAGACACGTGTTTGTTCAGTGATGTCAGGACTCCTGCCTAGGTGCGAGGGACACCTCGGGATTCTCCTCGAGTCTTGCATGGCAATTGGGACGCGTCTCCACGTGAGGCGGGAGACCCAGGGTCCCTTTCCACGTGCCACAGGGATCCTGGGACTCCTATCCATTTTCAAGAGGAGTCAGGCATCGTCTCCTTTGGAAGCATTGATCTCCGCGGACCTCTCGAGTTTTCAAAGGATGTGAGGCCTCCGGTCGCGATGAGGGGGAGGACTAGGTCTTTCTCTGTGGTCTCCACAGGGGATTCAGACATCCCTTCGTCTTGGGAGTTGCAAGACGAGCCTACATTCAATTCACTGCAGGGATATCCGGCCTTACTTCGAGTCAGAGCATCTCGGTGTCCATTCCACTTGAGGCCACAAACTCAGGGTCTCTCTCACATACCTGTAGCTGAGAGAACCTCCTCTTGAAGTGCTTGTGGAAAGTTGGTATTCCTCTTGAGTGGAAGCCAGGGACTAAGCTCTCATCTCGAGTTGATTTGTGGTCCACGGAGCCCTTTCGTGTTGCTCCAGTGACCTCAGGATCCCTCTAGACTTGAGACAGTGATCTTGGGACTTCTCTGAAGTGCCATCAAGGAAATCAAGGCTCCTTTCAGGTTTGATGTGGAACATGGAATTGCTCTGCACGCAGTGCAGGGGAATCGGGCCTCATCTCGCGGCGAGGGGGAAGTTTCCTGGTTTTTCTCGAGTTGCGGCTGGAACCTGGGGTATATTCTCGAGTTACGAGGGGGAGGGCCCCTCCAGACACGTGTTTGTTCAGCGACGTCTGGACTCCTGCCTAGGTGCGAGGGACACCTCGGGATTCTCCTCGAGACTTGGCATGGCAATTGGGATGCGTCTCCACGTGAGGCGGGAGACACAGGGTCCCTTTTGACGTGCCACAGGGATCCTGGGACTCCTGTCCATTTTCAAGAGGACTCAGGCATCGTCTCCTTTGGAAGCATTGATCTGTGCGGATCGCTCGAGTTTTCAAAGGATGTGAGGCCTCCGATCGTGATGAGGCGGAGAACTAGGTCTTTCTCTGTGGTCTCCACAGGGGATTCAGACATCCCTTCGTCTTGGGAGATGCAAGACGAGCCTGCATTCAATTCACTGCAGGGATATCCAGCCTTACTTCGAGTCAGAGCATCTCGGTGTCCATTCCACTTGAGGCCACAAACTCAGGTTCCTCTCACATACTTGTAGCTGAGAGAAGCCTCCTCTTGAGGTGCTTGTGGAAACTTGGTATTCCTCTTGAGTCGAAGCCAGGGAATAAGTTCTCATCTCGAGTTGATTTGGGGTCCACAGAGCCCTTTCATGTTGCTCCAGTGACCTCAGGATCCCTCTAGACTTGAGACAGTGATCTTGGGTATTCTCTGGAGTGCCATCAAGGAAATCAAGGCTCCTTTCACGTTTGATGTGGAACACGGAATTGCTCTGCATGCAGTGCAGGGGAATCGGGCCTCATTTCGCGATGAAGGGGAAGTCTCATGGTTTTTCTCGAGTTGCGGCCGGAACCTGGGGTATATTCTCGAGTTACCACGGGGAGGGCCCTTCGAGACACGTGTTTGTTCAGCGACGTCAGGACTCCTGCCTAGGTGCGAGGGACACCTCGGGATTCTCCTCGAGTCTTGGCATGGCAATTGGGACGCGTCTCCACCTGAGGCGGGAGATCCAGTGTACCTTTCCACGTGCCACAGGGATCCTGGGACTCCTATCCATTTTCAAGAGGAGTCAGGCATCGTCTCCTTTGGAAGCATTGATCTCCGCGGACCTCTCGAGTTTTCAAAGGATGTGAGTGCTCCGGTCGCGTTGAGGCGGAGGACTAGGTCTTTCTCTGTGGTCTCCACAGGGGATTCAGACAACCCTTCGTCTTGGGAGATACAAGACGAGCCTGCATTCAATTCACTGCAGGGATATCCGGCCTTACTTCTAGTCAGAGCATCTCGGTGTCCATTCCACTTGAGGCCACAAACTCAGGGTCCTTCTCACATACCTGTAGCTGAGAGAAGCCTCCTCTTGAGGTGCTTGTGGAAAGTTGGTATTCCTCTTGAGTCGAAGCCAGGGACTCAGCTCTCATCTCGAGTTGATTTGGGGTCCACGGAGCCCTTTCGTGTTGCTCCAGTGACCTCAGGATCACTCTAGACTTGAGACAGTGATCTTGGGATTTCTCTGGAGTGCCATCAATGAAATCAAGGCTCCTTTCAGGTTTGATGTGGAACACGGAATTGCTCTGCACGCAGTGCAGGGGAATCGGGCCTCATCTCGCGCCGAGGGGGAAGTTTCCCGGTTTTTCTCGAGTTGCGGCCGGAACCTGGGGTATATTCTCGAGTTACGACGGGGAGGGCCCCTCCAGACACGTGTTTGTTCAGCGACGTCAGGACTCCTGCCTAGGTGCGAGGGACACCGCGGGATTCTCCTCGAGTCTTGGCATGGCAATTGGGACGCGTCTCCACGTGAGGCGGGAGACCCAGTTTCCCCTTCCACGTGCCACAGGGATCCTGGGACTCCTATCCATTTTCAAGAGCAGTCAGGCTTCGTCTCCTTTGGAAGCATTGATCTCGGCGGACCTCTTGAGTTTTCAAAGGATGTGAGGCCTCCGGTCGCGTTGAGGCGGAGGACTAGGTCTTTCCCTGTAGTCTCCACAGGGGATTCAGACAACCCTTCGTCTTGGGATATGCAAGACGAGCCTGCATTCAATTCACTGCAGGGATATCCGGCCTTACTTCGAGTCAGAGCATCTCGGTGTCCATTCCACTTGAGGCCACAAATTCAGGGTCTCTCTCACATACCTGTAGCTGAGAGAAGCCTCCTCTTGAGGTGCTTGTGGAAAGTTGGTATTCCTCTTGAGTCAAAGCCAGGGACTAAGCTCTCATCTCGAGTTGATTTGGGGTCCATGGAGCCCTTTCGTGTTGCTCCAGTGACCTCAGGATCCCTCTAGACTTGAGACAGTGATCTTGGGTTTTCTCTGGAGTGCCATCAAGGAAATCAAGGCTCCTTTCACGTTTGATGTGGAACACGGAATTGCTCTGCACGCAGTGCAGGGGAATCGGGCCTCATCTCGCGGCGAGGGGGAAGTCTCATGGTTTTTCTCGAGTTGCGTCCGGAACCTGGGGTATATTCTCGAGTTACGACGGGGAGGGCCCTTCCAGACACGTGTTTGTTCAGCGACGTCAGTATTCCTGCCTAGGTGCGATGGACACCTCGGGATTCTCCTCGAGTCTTGGCATGGCAATTGGGACGCGTCTCCACGTGAGGCGGGAGACCCAGGGTCCCTTTCCACGTGCCACAGGGATCCTGGGACTCCTATCCATTTGCAAGAGGAGTCAGGCATCGTCTCCTTTGGAAGCATTGATCTCGGTGGACCTCTTGAGTTTTCAAAGGATGTGAGGCCTCCGTTCGCGTTGAGGCGGAGGACTAGGTCTTTCTCTGTGGTCTCCACAGGGGATTCAGACAACCCTTCGTCTTGGGAGATGCAAGATGAGCCTGCATTCAATTCACTGCAGGGATATCCGGCCTTACTTCGAGTCAGAGCATCTCGGTGTCCATTCCACTTGAGGCCACAAACTCAGGGTCCCTCTCACATACCTGTAGCTGAGAGAAGCCTCCTCTTGAGATGCTTGTGGAAAGTTGGTATTCCTCTTGAGTCGAAGCCAGGGACTAAGCTCTCATCTCGAGTTGATTTGGGGTCCACGGAGCCCTTTCTTGTTGCTCCAGTGACCTCAGGATCCCTCTAGACTTGAGACAGTGATCTTGGGTTTTCTCTGGAGTGCCATCAAGGAAATCAAGGCTCCTTTCACGTTTGATGTGGAACACGGAATTGCTCTGCACGCAGTGCAGGGGAATCGGGCCTCATCTCGCGGCGAGGGGGAAGTCTCATGGTTTTTCTCGAGTTGCGTCCGGAACCTGGGGTATATTCTCGAGTTCCGACGGGGAGGGCCCTTCCAGACACGTGTTTGTTCAGCGACGTCAGTATTCCTGCCTAGGTGCGATGGACACCTCGGGATTCTCCTCGAGTCTTGGCATGGCAATTGGGACGCGTCTCCACGTGAGGCGGGAGACCCAGGGTCCCTTTCCACGTGCCACAGGGATCCTGGGACTCCTATCCATTTGCAAGAGGAGTCAGGCATCGTCTCCTTTGGAAGCATTGATCTCGGTGGACCTCTTGAGTTTTCAAAGGATGTGAGGCCTCCGTTCGCGTTGAGGCGGAGGACTAGGTCTTTCTCTGTGGTCTCCACAGGGGATTCAGACAACCCTTCGTCTTGGGAGATGCAAGATGAGCCTGCATTCAATTCACTGCAGGGATATCCGGCCTTACTTCGAGTCAGAGCATCTCGGTGTCCATTCCACTTGAGGCCACACACTCAGGGTCCCTCTCACATACCTGTAGCTGAGAGAAGCCTCCTCTTGAGGTGCTTGTGGGAACTTGGTATTCCGCTTGAGTGGAAGCCAGGGACTAAGCTTTCATCTCGAGTTGATTTGGGGTCCACGGAGCACTTTCGTGTTGCCCCAGTGACCTCAGGATCCCTCTAGACTTGAGACAGTGATCTTGAGTTTTCTCTGGAGTGCCATCAAGGAAATCAAGGCTCCTTTCATGTTTGATGTGGAACACGGAATTGCTCTGCACGCAGTGCAGGGGAATCGGGTCTCATCTCGCGGCGAGGGGGAAGTCTCATGGTTTTTCTCGAGTTGCGACCGGAACCTGGAGTATATTCTCGAGTTACGACGAGGAGGGCCATTCCAGACACGTGTTTGTTCAGTGATGTCAGGACTCCTGCCTAGGTGCGAGGGACACCTCGGGATTCTCCTCGAGTCTTGCATGGCAATTGGGACGCGTCTCCACGTGAGGCGGGAGACCCAGGGTCCCTTTCCACGTGCCACAGGGATCCTGGGACTCCTATCCATTTTCAAGAGGAGTCAGGCATCGTCTCCTTTGGAAGCATTGATCTCCGCGGACCTCTCGAGTTTTCAAAGGATGTGAGGCCTCCGGTCGCGATGAGGGGGAGGACTAGGTCTTTCTCTGTGGTCTCCACAGGGGATTCAGACATCCCTTCGTCTTGGGAGTTGCAAGACGAGCCTACATTCAATTCACTGCAGGGATATCCGGCCTTACTTCGAGTCAGAGCATCTCGGTGTCCATTCCACTTGAGGCCACAAACTCAGGGTCTCTCTCACATACCTGTAGCTGAGAGAACCTCCTCTTGAAGTGCTTGTGGAAAGTTGGTATTCCTCTTGAGTGGAAGCCAGGGACTAAGCTCTCATCTCGAGTTGATTTGTGGTCCACGGAGCCCTTTCGTGTTGCTCCAGTGACCTCAGGATCCCTCTAGACTTGAGACAGTGATCTTGGGACTTCTCTGAAGTGCCATCAAGGAAATCAAGGCTCCTTTCAGGTTTGATGTGGAACATGGAATTGCTCTGCACGCAGTGCAGGGGAATCGGGCCTCATCTCGCGGCGAGGGGGAAGTTTCCTGGTTTTTCTCGAGTTGCGGCTGGAACCTGGGGTATATTCTCGAGTTACGAGGGGGAGGGCCCCTCCAGACACGTGTTTGTTCAGCGACGTCTGGACTCCTGCCTAGGTGCGAGGGACACCTCGGGATTCTCCTCGAGACTTGGCATGGCAATTGGGATGCGTCTCCACGTGAGGCGGGAGACACAGGGTCCCTTTTGACGTGCCACAGGGATCCTGGGACTCCTGTCCATTTTCAAGAGGACTCAGGCATCGTCTCCTTTGGAAGCATTGATCTGTGCGGATCGCTCGAGTTTTCAAAGGATGTGAGGCCTCCGATCGTGATGAGGCGGAGAACTAGGTCTTTCTCTGTGGTCTCCACAGGGGATTCAGACATCCCTTCGTCTTGGGAGATGCAAGACGAGCCTGCATTCAATTCACTGCAGGGATATCCAGCCTTACTTCGAGTCAGAGCATCTCGGTGTCCATTCCACTTGAGGCCACAAACTCAGGTTCCTCTCACATACTTGTAGCTGAGAGAAGCCTCCTCTTGAGGTGCTTGTGGAAACTTGGTATTCCTCTTGAGTTGAAGCCAGGGAATAAGTTCTCATCTCGAGTTGATTTGGGGTCCACAGAGCCCTTTCATGTTGCTCCAGTGACCTCAGGATCCCTCTAGACTTGAGACAGTGATCTTGGGTATTCTCTGGAGTGCCATCAAGGAAATCAAGGCTCCTTTCACGTTTGATGTGGAACACGGAATTGCTCTGCATGCAGTGCAGGGGAATCGGGCCTCATTTCGCGATGAAGGGGAAGTCTCATGGTTTTTCTCGAGTTGCGGCCGGAACCTGGGGTATATTCTCGAGTTACCACGGGGAGGGCCCTTCGAGACACGTGTTTTTTCAGCGACGTCAGGACTCCTGCCTAGGTGCGAGGGACACCTCGGGATTCTCCTCGAGTCTTGGCATGGCAATTGGGACGCGTCTCCACCTGAGGCGGGAGATCCAGTGTACCTTTCCACGTGCCACAGGGATCCTGGGACTCCTATCCATTTTCAAGAGGAGTCAGGCATCGTCTCCTTTGGAAGCATTGATCTCCGCGGACCTCTCGAGTTTTCAAAGGATGTGAGGGCTCCGGTCGCGTTGAGGCGGAGGACTAGGTCTTTCTCTGTGGTCTCCACAGGGGATTCAGACAACCCTTCGTCTTGGGAGATACAAGACGAGCCTGCATTCAATTCACTGCAGGGATATCCGGCCTTACTTCTAGTCAGAGCATCTCGGTGTCCATTCCACTTGAGGCCACAAACTCAGGGTCCTTCTCACATACCTGTAGCTGAGAGAAGCCTCCTCTTGAGGTGCTTGTGGAAAGTTGGTATTCCTCTTGAGTCGAAGCCAGGGACTCAGCTCTCATCTCGAGTTGATTTGGGGTCCACGGAGCCCTTTCGTGTTGCTCCAGTGACCTCAGGATCACTCTAGACTTGAGACAGTGATCTTGGGATTTCTCTGGAGTGCCATCAATGAAATCAAGGCTCCTTTCAGGTTTGATGTGGAACACGGAATTGCTCTGCACGCAGTGCAGGGGAATCGGGCCTCATCTCGCGCCGAGGGGGAAGTTTCCCGGTTTTTCTCGAGTTGCGGCCGGAACCTGGGGTATATTCTCGAGTTACGACGGGGAGGGCCCCTCCAGACACGTGTTTGTTCAGCGACGTCAGGACTCCTGCCTAGGTGCGAGGGACACCGCGGGATTCTCCTCGAGTCTTGGCATGGCAATTGGGACGCGTCTCCACGTGAGGCGGGAGACCCAGTTTCCCCTTCCACGTGCCACAGGGATCCTGGGACTCCTATCCATTTTCAAGAGCAGTCAGGCTTCGTCTCCTTTGGAAGCATTGATCTCGGCGGACCTCTTGAGTTTTCAAAGGATGTGAGGCCTCCGGTCGCGTTGAGGCGGAGGACTAGGTCTTTCCCTGTAGTCTCCACAGGGGATTCAGACAACCCTTCGTCTTGGGATATGCAAGACGAGCCTGCATTCAATTCACTGCAGGGATATCCGGCCTTACTTCGAGTCAGAGCATCTCGGTGTCCATTCCACTTGAGGCCACAAACTCAGGTTCCTCTCACATACTTGTAGCTGAGAGAAGCCTCCTCTTGAGGTGCTTGTGGAAACTTGGTATTCCTCTTGAGTCGAAGCCAGGGAATAAGTTCTCATCTCGAGTTGATTTGGGGTCCACAGAGCCCTTTCATGTTGCTCCAGTGACCTCAGGATCCCTCTAGACTTGAGACAGTGATCTTGGGTATTCTCTGGAGTGCCATCAAGGAAATCAAGGCTCCTTTCACGTTTGATGTGGAACACGGAATTGCTCTGCATGCAGTGCAGGGGAATCGGGCCTCATTTCGCGATGAAGGGGAAGTCTCATGGTTTTTCTCGAGTTGCGGCCGGAACCTGGGGTATATTCTCGAGTTACCACGGGGAGGGCCCTTCGAGACACGTGTTTGTTCAGCGACGTCAGGACTCCTGCCTAGGTGCGAGGGACACCTCGGGATTCTCCTCGAGTCTTGGCATGGCAATTGGGACGCGTCTCCACCTGAGGCGGGAGATCCAGTGTACCTTTCCACGTGCCACAGGGATCCTGGGACTCCTATCCATTTTCAAGAGGAGTCAGGCATCGTCTCCTTTGGAAGCATTGATCTCCGCGGACCTCTCGAGTTTTCAAAGGATGTGAGGGCTCCGGTCGCGTTGAGGCGGAGGACTAGGTCTTTCTCTGTGGTCTCCACAGGGGATTCAGACAACCCTTCGTCTTGGGAGATACAAGACGAGCCTGCATTCAATTCACTGCAGGGATATCCGGCCTTACTTCTAGTCAGAGCATCTCGGTGTCCATTCCACTTGAGGCCACAAACTCAGGGTCCTTCTCACATACCTGTAGCTGAGAGAAGCCTCCTCTTGAGGTGCTTGTGGAAAGTTGGTATTCCTCTTGAGTCGAAGCCAGGGACTCAGCTCTCATCTCGAGTTGATTTGGGGTCCACGGAGCCCTTTCGTGTTGCTCCAGTGACCTCAGGATCACTCTAGACTTGAGACAGTGATCTTGGGATTTCTCTGGAGTGCCATCAATGAAATCAAGGCTCCTTTCAGGTTTGATGTGGAACACGGAATTGCTCTGCACGCAGTGCAGGGGAATCGGGCCTCATCTCGCGCCGAGGGGGAAGTTTCCCGGTTTTTCTCGAGTTGCGGCCGGAACCTGGGGTATATTCTCGAGTTACGACGGGGAGGGCCCCTCCAGACACGTGTTTGTTCAGCGACGTCAGGACTCCTGCCTAGGTGCGAGGGACACCGCGGGATTCTCCTCGAGTCTTGGCATGGCAATTGGGACGCGTCTCCACGTGAGGCGGGAGACCCAGTTTCCCCTTCCACGTGCCACAGGGATCCTGGGACTCCTATCCATTTTCAAGAGCAGTCAGGCTTCGTCTCCTTTGGAAGCATTGATCTCGGCGGACCTCTTGAGTTTTCAAAGGATGTGAGGCCTCCGGTCGCGTTGAGGCGGAGGACTAGGTCTTTCCCTGTAGTCTCCACAGGGGATTCAGACAACCCTTCGTCTTGGGATATGCAAGACGAGCCTGCATTCAATTCACTGCAGGGATATCCGGCCTTACTTCGAGTCAGAGCATCTCGGTGTCCATTCCACTTGAGGCCACAAATTCAGGGTCTCTCTCACATACCTGTAGCTGAGAGAAGCCTCCTCTTGAGGTGCTTGTGGAAAGTTGGTATTCCTCTTGAGTCAAAGCCAGGGACTAAGCTCTCATCTCGAGTTGATTTGGGGTCCATGGAGCCCTTTCGTGTTGCTCCAGTGACCTCAGGATCCCTCTAGACTTGAGACAGTGATCTTGGGTTTTCTCTGGAGTGCCATCAAGGAAATCAAGGCTCCTTTCACGTTTGATGTGGAACACGGAATTGCTCTGCACGCAGTGCAGGGGAATCGGGCCTCATCTCGCGGCGAGGGGGAAGTCTCATGGTTTTTCTCGAGTTGCGTCCGGAACCTGGGGTATATTCTCGAGTTACGACGGGGAGGGCCCTTCCAGACACGTGTTTGTTCAGCGACGTCAGTATTCCTGCCTAGGTGCGATGGACACCTCGGGATTCTCCTCGAGTCTTGGCATGGCAATTGGGACGCGTCTCCACGTGAGGCGGGAGACTCAGGGTCCCTTTCCACGTGCCACAGGGATCCTGGGACTCCTATCCATTTGCAAGAGGAGTCAGGCATCGTCTCCTTTGGAAGCATTGATCTCGGTGGACCTCTTGAGTTTTCAAAGGATGTGAGGCCTCCGTTCGCGTTGAGGCGGAGGACTAGGTCTTTCTCTGTGGTCTCCACAGGGGATTCAGACAACCCTTCGTCTTGGGAGATGCAAGATGAGCCTGCATTCAATTCACTGCAGGGATATCCGGCCTTACTTCGAGTCAGAGCATCTCGGTGTCCATTCCACTTGAGGCCACAAACTCAGGGTCCCTCTCACATACCTGTAGCTGAGAGAAGCCTCCTCTTGAGATGCTTGTGGAAAGTTGGTATTCCTCTTGAGTCGAAGCCAGGGACTAAGCTCTCATCTCGAGTTGATTTGGGGTCCACGGAGCCCTTTCTTGTTGCTCCAGTGACCTCAGGATCCCTCTAGACTTGAGACAGTGATCTTGGGTTTTCTCTGGAGTGCCATCAAGGAAATCAAGGCTCCTTTCACGTTTGATGTGGAACACGGAATTGCTCTGCACGCAGTGCAGGGGAATCGGGCCTCATCTCGCGGCGAGGGGGAAGTTTCATGGTTTTTCTCGAGTTGCGGCCGGAACCTGGGGTATATTCTCGAGTTACGACGGGGAGGGCCCCTCCAGACACTTGTTTGTTCAGCGACGTCAGGACTCCTGCGTAGGTGCCAGGGACACCTCGGGATTCTCCTCGAGTCTTGGCATGGCAATTGGGACGCGGCTCCACGTGAGGCGGGAGACCCAGGGTCCCTTTCCACGTGCCACAGGGTTCCTGGGACTCCTATCCATTTTCAAGAGGAGTCAGGCATCGTCTCCTTTGGAAGCATTGATCTCCGCGGACCTCTCGAGTTTGCAAAGGATGTGAGGCCTCCGGTAGCGATGAGGCGGAGGACTAGTTCTTTCTCTGTCGTCTCCACAGGGGATTCAGACATCCCTTCGTCTTGGGAGATGCAAGACGAGCCTGCATTCAATTCACTGCAGGGATATCCGGCCTTACTTCGAGTCAGAGCATTTTGGTGTCCATTACACTTGAGGCCACAAATTTAGGGTCCTTCTCACATACCTGTAGCTGAGAGTAGCCTCCTCTTGAGGTGCTTATGGAAAGTTGGTATTCCTCTTGAGTCGAAGCCAGGGACTAAGCTCTCATCTCGAGTTGATTTGGGGTCCACGGAGCCCTTACTTGTTGCTCCAGTGACCTCAGGATCCCTCTAGACTTGAGACAGTGATCTTGGGTTGTCTCTGGAGTGCCTTCAAGGAAATCAAGGCTCCTTTCAAGTTTGATGTGGAACACGGAATTGTTCTGCACGCAGTGCAGGGGAATCCGGCCTCATCTCGCGGCAAGGGGGATGTCTCATGGTTTTTCTCAAGTTGCGGGCGGAACCTGGGGTATATTCTCGAGTTACGACGGGGAGAGCCCTTCCAGACACGTGTTTGTTCAGCGACGTCAGGACTCCTGCCTAGGTGCGAGGGACACCTCGGGATTCTTCTCTAGTCTTGGCATGGCAATTGGGACGCGACTCCCCGTGAGGCGGGAGACCCAGGGTCCCTTTCCACGTGCCACAGGGATCCTGGGACTCCTATCCATTTTCAAGAGGAGTCAGGCATTGTCTCCTTTGGAAGCATTGATCTCTGCAGACCTCTCGAGTTTTCAAAGGATGTGAGGCCTCCGGTCGCGATGAGGCGGAGGACTAGTTCTTTCTCTGTCGTCTCCACAGGGGATTCAGACATCCCTTCGTATTGGGAGATGCTAGAAGAGCCTGCATTCAATTCACTGCAGGGATATCCGGCCTTACTTCGAGTCAGAGCATCTCGGTGTCCATTCCACTTGAGGCCACAAACTCAGGGTCCCTCTCACATACCTGTAGCTGAGAGAAGCCTCCTCTTGAGGTGTTTGTGGAAATTGGTATTCCTCTTGAGTCGAAGCCAGGGACTAAGCTCTCATCTCGAGTTGATTTGGGGTCCACGGAGCCCTTTCGTGTTGCTCCAGTGACCTCAGGATCCCTCTAGACTTGAGACAGTGATCTTGGGTTTTCTCTGGAGTGCCATCAAGGAAATCATGGCTCCTTTCACCTTTGATGTGGAACACGGAATTGCTCTGCACGCACTGCAGGGTAATCAGCCTCATCTCGCGGCGAGGAGGAAGTCTCATGGTTTTTCTCGAGTTGCGGCCGGAACCTGGGGTATATTCTCGAGTTCCGACAGGGAGGGCCCTTCCAGACACGTGTTTGTTCAGCGACGTCAGGACTCCTGCCTAGGTCGGAGGGACACCTCGGGATTCTCCTCGAGTCTTGGCATGGCAAATGGGTCGCGTCTCCACTTGAGGCGGGAGACCCAGGGTCCCTTTCCACGTGCCACAGGGATCCTGGGACTCCTATCCATTTTCAAGAGGAGTCAGGCATGGTCTCCTTTGGAAGCATTGATCTCTGCAGACCTCTCGAGTTTTCAAAGGATGTGAGGCCTCCGGTCGCGATGAGGCGGAGGACTAGTTCTTTCTCTGTCGTCTCCACAGGGGATTCAGACATCCCTTCGTATTGGGAGATGCAAGACGAGCCTGCATTCAATTCACTGCAGGGATATCCGGCCTTACTTCGAGTCAGAGCATCTCGGTGTCCATTCCACTTGAGGCCACAAACTCAGGGTCCCTCTCACATACTTGTAGCTGAGAGAAGCCTTCTCTTGAGTTGCTTGTGGAAAGTTGGTATTCCTCTTGAGACGAAGCCAGGGACTAAGCTCTCATCTCGAGTTGATTTGGGGTCCACGGAGTCCTTTCTTGTTGCTCCAGTGACCTCAGGATCCCTCTAGACTTGAGACAGTGATCTTGGGTTTTCTCTGGAGTGCCATCAAGGAAATCAAGGCTCCTATCATGTTTGATGTGGAACACGGAATTGCTCTGCACGCAGTGCAGGGGAATTGGGCGTCATCTCGCGGCGAGGGGGAAGTCTCATGGTTTTTCTCGAGTTGTGGCCAGAACCTGGGGTATATTCTCGAGTTACAACGGGGAGGGCCCTTCCAGACAGGTGTTTTTTCAGCGACGTCAGGACTCCTGCCTAGGTGCGAGAAACACCTCGGGATTCTCCTCGAGTCTTGGTATGGCAATTGGGACGCGTCTCCCCGTGAGGCGGGAGACCCAGTGTCCCTTTCCACGTGCCACAGGGATCCTGGGACTCCTATCCATTTTCAAGAGGCGTCAGGCATCGTCTCCTTTGAAAGCATTGATCTCCGCGGACCTCTCGAGTTTTCAAAGGATGTGAGGCCTCCGGTCCCGATAAGGCGGAGAACTAGGTCTTTCTCTGTGGTCTCCACAGGGGATTCAGACATCCCTTCGTCTTGGGAGAAGTAAGACGAGCCTGCATTCAATTCACTGCAGGGATATCCGGCCTTACTTCGAGTCAGAACATCTCGGTGTCCATTCCTCTTGAGGCCACAAATTCAGGGTCCTTCTCACATACATATAGATGAGAGAAGTCTCCTCTTGAGGTGCTGTGGAAAGCTGGTATCCCTCTTGAGTAGAATCCAGGGACTAAGCTCTCATCTCGAGTTGATTTGGGTTCCACGGAGACCTTTTATGTTGTTACAGTGACCTCAGGATCCCTCGAGACTTGAGACAGTGATCTTGGGTTTTCTCTGGAGTGCCATCAAGGAAATCATGGCTCCTTTCACCTTTGATGTGGAACACGGAATTGCTCTGCACGCACTGCAGGGGAATCAGGCCACACTTCGCGGAGAGGGGGAAGTCTCATGGTTTTTCTCGAGTTGCGGCCGGAACCTGGGGTATATTCTCGAGTTATTACGGGGAGGGCCCTTCCAGACACATGTTTGTTCAGCGACGTCAGGACTCCTGCCTAGGTGTGAGGCACACCTCGGGATTCTCCTCGAGGCTTGGCATGGCAATTGGGACGCGTCTGCAAGTGAGGCGGTAGACCCAGGCTCCCTTTCCACGTGCCACAGGTATTCTGGGACTCCTATCCATTTTCAAGAGGAGTCAGGCATCGTCTCCTTTGGAAGCATTGATCTCCGCGGACCTCTCGAGTTTTCAAAGGATATGAAGCTTCCGGTCGCGATGAGGCGGACAACTAGGTCTTTCTCTGTGGTCTCCACAGGGGATTCAGACATCCCTTCGTCTTGGGAGATGCAAGACGAGCCTGCATTCAATTCACTGCATTGATATCCGGCCTTACTTCGAGTCGGATCATCTCGGTGTCCATTCCACTTGAGGCCACAAACTCAGGGTCGCTCTCACATACCTGTAGCTTAGAGAAGCCTCCTCATGAGGTGCTTGTGGAAAGTTGGTATTCCTCTTGAATCGAAGCCCGGGACTAAGCTCTCATCTCGAGTTGATTTGGGGTCCAGGGAGCCCTTTTGTGTTGCTACAGTGACCTCAGGATCCCTCTAGACTTGAGACAGTGATCTTGGGGTTTCTCTGGAGTGCCATCAAGGAAATCAAGGCTCCTTTCACGTTTGATGTGGAACACGGAATTGCTCTGCACGCAGTGCAGGGGAATCGGGCCTCAACTCGCGGTGAGGGGGAAGGCTCATGGTTTTTCTCGAGTTGCGGCTGGAACCAGGGATATATTCTCGAGTTACGATGGGAAGGGCCCTTCCAGACACGTGTTTCTTCAGCGACGTCAGGACTCCTGCCTAGGTGAGAGGGACACCTCGTGATTCTCCTCGAGTCTTGGCATGGGAATTGGGACGCGTCTCCACGTGAGGCGGGAGACTCAGGGCCCCTTTCCACTTGCTACAGGGATCCTGGGACTCCTATCCATTTTCAAGAGGAGTCAGGCATGGTCTCCTTTGGAAGCATTGATCTCCGCGGACCTCTCGAGTTTTCAAAGGATGTGAGGCCTCCGGTCGCGATGAGCCGGAGAACTAGGTCTTTCTCTATGTTCTCCACAGGGGATTCAGACATCGCTTCATCTTCGGAGATGCAAGACGAGTCTGCATTCAATTCACTGCAGGGATATCCGGCCTTACTTTTAGTCAGAGCATCTCGGTGTCCATTCCACTTGAGGCCACAAACTCAGGGTCCCTCTCACATACCTGTAGCTGAGAGAAGAATCCTCTTGAGGTGCTTCTGAAAAGTTGGTATTCCTCTTGAGTCGAAGCCAGGGAATAAGCTCTCATCTCGAGTTGATTTGGGGTTCATAGAGCCTTTTCCTGTTGGTACAGTGACCTCAGGATCCCTCTAGACTTGAGACAGTGATCTTGGGTTTTCTCTGGAGTGCCATAAAGGAAATCAAGGCACCTTTCAAGTTTAATGAGGAACACGGAATTGCTCTGCACACAGTGCAGGGGAATCGGGCCGCATCTCGCGGCGAGGGGGAAGTCTCATGGTTTTTCTCGAGTTGCGGCCGGAACCTGGGGTATATTCTCGAGTTACCACGGGGAGGGCCCTTCGAGACACGTGTTTGTTCAGCGACGTCAGGACTCCTGCCTAGGTGCGAGGGACACCTCGGGATTCTCCTCGAGTCTTGGCATGGCAATTGGGACGCGTCTCCACCTGAGGCGGGAGATCCAGTGTACCTTTCCACGTGCCACAGGGATCCTGGGACTCCTATCCATTTTCAAGAGGAGTCAGGCATCGTCTCCTTTGGAAGCATTGATCTCCGCGGACCTCTCGAGTTTTCAAAGGATGTGAGGGCTCCGGTCGCGTTGAGGCGGAGGACTAGGTCTTTCTCTGTGGTCTCCACAGGGGATTCAGACAACCCTTCGTCTTGGGAGATACAAGACGAGCCTGCATTCAATTCACTGCAGGGATATCCGGCCTTACTTCTAGTCAGAGCATCTCGGTGTCCATTCCACTTGAGGCCACAAACTCAGGGTCCTTCTCACATACCTGTAGCTGAGAGAAGCCTCCTCTTGAGGTGCTTGTGGAAAGTTGGTATTCCTCTTGAGTCGAAGCCAGGGACTCAGCTCTCATCTCGAGTTGATTTGGGGTCCACGGAGCCCTTTCGTGTTGCTCCAGTGACCTCAGGATCACTCTAGACTTGAGACAGTGATCTTGGGATTTCTCTGGAGTGCCATCAATGAAATCAAGGCTCCTTTCAGGTTTGATGTGGAACACGGAATTGCTCTGCACGCAGTGCAGGGGAATCGGGCCTCATCTCGCGCCGAGGGGGAAGTTTCCCGGTTTTTCTCGAGTTGCGGCCGGAACCTGGGGTATATTCTCGAGTTACGACGGGGAGGGCCCCTCCAGACACGTGTTTGTTCAGCGACGTCAGGACTCCTGCCTAGGTGCGAGGGACACCGCGGGATTCTCCTCGAGTCTTGGCATGGCAATTGGGACGCGTCTCCACGTGAGGCGGGAGACCCAGTTTCCCCTTCCACGTGCCACAGGGATCCTGGGACTCCTATCCATTTTCAAGAGCAGTCAGGCTTCGTCTCCTTTGGAAGCATTGATCTCGGCGGACCTCTTGAGTTTTCAAAGGATGTGAGGCCTCCGGTCGCGTTGAGGCGGAGGACTAGGTCTTTCCCTGTAGTCTCCACAGGGGATTCAGACAACCCTTCGTCTTGGGATATGCAAGACGAGCCTGCATTCAATTCACTGCAGGGATATCCGGCCTTACTTCGAGTCAGAGCATCTCGGTGTCCATTCCACTTGAGGCCACAAATTCAGGGTCTCTCTCACATACCTGTAGCTGAGAGAAGCCTCCTCTTGAGGTGCTTGTGGAAAGTTGGTATTCCTCTTGAGTCAAAGCCAGGGACTAAGCTCTCATCTCGAGTTGATTTGGGGTCCATGGAGCCCTTTCGTGTTGCTCCAGTGACCTCAGGATCCCTCTAGACTTGAGACAGTGATCTTGGGTTTTCTCTGGAGTGCCATCAAGGAAATCAAGGCTCCTTTCACGTTTGATGTGGAACACGGAATTGCTCTGCACGCAGTGCAGGGGAATCGGGCCTCATCTCGCGGCGAGGGGGAAGTCTCATGGTTTTTCTCGAGTTGCGTCCGGAACCTGGGGTATATTCTCGAGTTACGACGGGGAGGGCCCTTCCAGACACGTGTTTGTTCAGCGACGTCAGTATTCCTGCCTAGGTGCGATGGACACCTCGGGATTCTCCTCGAGTCTTGGCATGGCAATTGGGACGCGTCTCCACGTGAGGCGGGAGACCCAGGGTCCCTTTCCACGTGCCACAGGGATCCTGGGACTCCTATCCATTTGCAAGAGGAGTCAGGCATCGTCTCCTTTGGAAGCATTGATCTCGGTGGACCTCTTGAGTTTTCAAAGGATGTGAGGCCTCCGTTCGCGTTGAGGCGGAGGACTAGGTCTTTCTCTGTGGTCTCCACAGGGGATTCAGACAACCCTTCGTCTTGGGAGATGCAAGATGAGCCTGCATTCAATTCACTGCAGGGATATCCGGCCTTACTTCGAGTCAGAGCATCTCGGTGTCCATTCCACTTGAGGCCACAAACTCAGGGTCCCTCTCACATACCTGTAGCTGAGAGAAGCCTCCTCTTGAGATGCTTGTGGAAAGTTGGTATTCCTCTTGAGTCGAAGCCAGGGACTAAGCTCTCATCTCGAGTTGATTTGGGGTCCACGGAGCCCTTTCTTGTTGCTCCAGTGACCTCAGGATCCCTCTAGACTTGAGACAGTGATCTTGGGTTTTCTCTGGAGTGCCATCAAGGAAATCAAGGCTCCTTTCACGTTTGATGTGGAACACGGAATTGCTCTGCACGCAGTGCAGGGGAATCGGGCCTCATCTCGCGGCGAGGGGGAAGTTTCATGGTTTTTCTCGAGTTGCGGCCGGAACCTGGGGTATATTCTCGAGTTACGACGGGGAGGGCCCCTCCAGACACTTGTTTGTTCAGCGACGTCAGGACTCCTGCGTAGGTGCCAGGGACACCTCGGGATTCTCCTCGAGTCTTGGCATGGCAATTGGGACGCGGCTCCACGTGAGGCGGGAGACCCAGGGTCCCTTTCCACGTGCCACAGGGTTCCTGGGACTCCTATCCATTTTCAAGAGGAGTCAGGCATCGTCTCCTTTGGAAGCATTGATCTCCGCGGACCTCTCGAGTTTTCAAAGGATGTGAGGCCTCCGGTAGCGATGAGGCGGAGGACTAGTTCTTTCTCTGTCGTCTCCACAGGGGATTCAGACATCCCTTCGTCTTGGGAGATGCAAGACGAGCCTGCATTCAATTCACTGCAGGGATATCCGGCCTTACTTCGAGTCAGAGCATTTTGGTGTCCATTACACTTGAGGCCACAAATTTAGGGTCCTTCTCACATACCTGTAGCTGAGAGTAGCCTCCTCTTGAGGTGCTTATGGAAAGTTGGTATTCCTCTTGAGTCGAAGCCAGGGACTAAGCTCTCATCTCGAGTTGATTTGGGGTCCACGGAGCCCTTACTTGTTGCTCCAGTGACCTCAGGATCCCTCTAGACTTGAGACAGTGATCTTGGGTTGTCTCTGGAGTGCCTTCAAGGAAATCAAGGCTCCTTTCAAGTTTGATGTGGAACACGGAATTGTTCTGCACGCAGTGCAGGGGAATCCGGCCTCATCTCGCGGCAAGGGGGATGTCTCATGGTTTTTCTCAAGTTGCGGGCGGAACCTGGGGTATATTCTCGAGTTACGACGGGGAGAGCCCTTCCAGACACGTGTTTGTTCAGCGACGTCAGGACTCCTGCCTAGGTGCGAGGGACACCTCGGGATTCTTCTCTAGTCTTGGCATGGCAATTGGGACGCGACTCCCCGTGAGGCGGGAGACCCAGGGTCCCTTTCCACGTGCCACAGGGATCCTGGGACTCCTATCCATTTTCAAGAGGAGTCAGGCATTGTCTCCTTTGGAAGCATTGATCTCTGCAGACCTCTCGAGTTTTCAAAGGATGTGAGGCCTCCGGTCGCGATGAGGCGGAGGACTAGTTCTTTCTCTGTCGTCTCCACAGGGGATTCAGACATCCCTTCGTATTGGGAGATGCTAGAAGAGCCTGCATTCAATTCACTGCAGGGATATCCGGCCTTACTTCGAGTCAGAGCATCTCGGTGTCCATTCCACTTGAGGCCACAAACTCAGGGTCCCTCTCACATACCTGTAGCTGAGAGAAGCCTCCTCTTGAGGTGTTTGTGGAAATTGGTATTCCTCTTGAGTCGAAGCCAGGGACTAAGCTCTCATCTCGAGTTGATTTGGGGTCCACGGAGCCCTTTCGTGTTGCTCCAGTGACCTCAGGATCCCTCTAGACTTGAGACAGTGATCTTGGGTTTTCTCTGGAGTGCCATCAAGGAAATCATGGCTCCTTTCACCTTTGATGTGGAACACGGAATTGCTCTGCACGCACTGCAGGGTAATCAGCCTCATCTCGCGGCGAGGAGGAAGTCTCATGGTTTTTCTCGAGTTGCGGCCGGAACCTGGGGTATATTCTCGAGTTCCGACAGGGAGGGCCCTTCCAGACACGTGTTTGTTCAGCGACGTCAGGACTCCTGCCTAGGTCGGAGGGACACCTCGGGATTCTCCTCGAGTCTTGGCATGGCAAATGGGTCGCGTCTCCACTTGAGGCGGGAGACCCAGGGTCCCTTTCCACGTGCCACAGGGATCCTGGGACTCCTATCCATTTTCAAGAGGAGTCAGGCATTTTCTCCTTTGGAAGCATTGATCTCTGCAGACCTCTCGAGTTTTCAAAGGATGTGAGGCCTCCGGTCGCGATGAGGCGGAGGACTAGTTCTTTCTCTGTCGTCTCCACAGGGGATTCAGACATCCCTTCGTATTGGGAGATGCAAGACGAGCCTGCATTCAATTCACTGCAGGGATATCCGGCCTTACTTCGAGTCAGAGCATCTCGGTGTCCATTCCACTTGAGGCCACAAACTCAGGGTCCCTCTCACATACTTGTAGCTGAGAGAAGCCTTCTCTTGAGTTGCTTGTGGAAAGTTGGTATTCCTCTTGAGACGAAGCCAGGGACTAAGCTCTCATCTCGAGTTGATTTGGGGTCCACGGAGTCCTTTCTTGTTGCTCCAGTGACCTCAGGATCCCTCTAGACTTGAGACAGTGATCTTGGGTTTTCTCTGGAGTGCCATCAAGGAAATCAAGGCTCCTATCATGTTTGATGTGGAACACGGAATTGCTCTGCACGCAGTGCAGGGGAATTGGGCGTCATCTCGCGGCGAGGGGGAAGTCTCATGGTTTTTCTCGAGTTGTGGCCAGAACCTGGGGTATATTCTCGAGTTACAACGGGGAGGGCCCTTCCAGACAGGTGTTTTTTCAGCGACGTCAGGACTCCTGCCTAGGTGCGAGAAACACCTCGGGATTCTCCTCGAGTCTTGGTATGGCAATTGGGACGCGTCTCCCCGTGAGGCGGGAGACCCAGTGTCCCTTTCCACGTGCCACAGGGATCCTGGGACTCCTATCCATTTTCAAGAGGCGTCAGGCATCGTCTCCTTTGAAAGCATTGATCTCCGCGGACCTCTCGAGTTTTCAAAGGATGTGAGGCCTCCGGTCCCGATAAGGCGGAGAACTAGGTCTTTCTCTGTGGTCTCCACAGGGGATTCAGACATCCCTTCGTCTTGGGAGAAGTAAGACGAGCCTGCATTCAATTCACTGCAGGGATATCCGGCCTTACTTCGAGTCAGAACATCTCGGTGTCCATTCCTCTTGAGGCCACAAATTCAGGGTCCTTCTCACATACATATAGATGAGAGAAGTCTCCTCTTGAGGTGCTGTGGAAAGCTGGTATCCCTCTTGAGTAGAATCCAGGGACTAAGCTCTCATCTCGAGTTGATTTGGGTTCCACGGAGACCTTTTATGTTGTTACAGTGACCTCAGGATCCCTCGAGACTTGAGACAGTGATCTTGGGTTTTCTCTGGAGTGCCATCAAGGAAATCATGGCTCCTTTCACCTTTGATGTGGAACACGGAATTGCTCTGCACGCACTGCAGGGGAATCAGGCCACACTTCGCGGAGAGGGGGAAGTCTCATGGTTTTTCTCGAGTTGCGGCCGGAACCTGGGGTATATTCTCGAGTTATTACGGGGAGGGCCCTTCCAGACACATGTTTGTTCAGCGACGTCAGGACTCCTGCCTAGGTGTGAGGCACACCTCGGGATTCTCCTCGAGGCTTGGCATGGCAATTGGGACGCGTCTGCAAGTGAGGCGGTAGACCCAGGCTCCCTTTCCACGTGCCACAGGTATTCTGGGACTCCTATCCATTTTCAAGAGGAGTCAGGCATCGTCTCCTTTGGAAGCATTGATCTCCGCGGACCTCTCGAGTTTTCAAAGGATATGAAGCTTCCGGTCGCGATGAGGCGGACAACTAGGTCTTTCTCTGTGGTCTCCACAGGGGATTCAGACATCCCTTCGTCTTGGGAGATGCAAGACGAGCCTGCATTCAATTCACTGCATTGATATCCGGCCTTACTTCGAGTCGGATCATCTCGGTGTCCATTCCACTTGAGGCCACAAACTCAGGGTCGCTCTCACATACCTGTAGCTTAGAGAAGCCTCCTCATGAGGTGCTTGTGGAAAGTTGGTATTCCTCTTGAATCGAAGCCCGGGACTAAGCTCTCATCTCGAGTTGATTTGGGGTCCAGGGAGCCCTTTTGTGTTGCTACAGTGACCTCAGGATCCCTCTAGACTTGAGACAGTGATCTTGGGGTTTCTCTGGAGTGCCATCAAGGAAATCAAGGCTCCTTTCACGTTTGATGTGGAACACGGAATTGCTCTGCACGCAGTGCAGGGGAATCGGGCCTCAACTCGCGGTGAGGGGGAAGGCTCATGGTTTTTCTCGAGTTGCGGCTGGAACCAGGGATATATTCTCGAGTTACGATGGGAAGGGCCCTTCCAGACACGTGTTTCTTCAGCGACGTCAGGACTCCTGCCTAGGTGAGAGGGACACCTCGTGATTCTCCTCGAGTCTTGGCATGGGAATTGGGACGCGTCTCCACGTGAGGCGGGAGACTCAGGGCCCCTTTCCACTTGCTACAGGGATCCTGGGACTCCTATCCATTTTCAAGAGGAGTCAGGCATGGTCTCCTTTGGAAGCATTGATCTCCGCGGACCTCTCGAGTTTTCAAAGGATGTGAGGCCTCCGGTCGCGATGAGCCGGAGAACTAGGTCTTTCTCTATGTTCTCCACAGGGGATTCAGACATCGCTTCATCTTCGGAGATGCAAGACGAGTCTGCATTCAATTCACTGCAGGGATATCCGGCCTTACTTTTAGTCAGAGCATCTCGGTGTCCATTCCACTTGAGGCCACAAACTCAGGGTCCCTCTCACATACCTGTAGCTGAGAGAAGAATCCTCTTGAGGTGCTTCTGAAAAGTTGGTATTCCTCTTGAGTCGAAGCCAGGGAATAAGCTCTCATCTCGAGTTGATTTGGGGTTCATAGAGCCTTTTCCTGTTGGTACAGTGACCTCAGGATCCCTCTAGACTTGAGACAGTGATCTTGGGTTTTCTCTGGAGTGCCATAAAGGAAATCAAGGCACCTTTCAAGTTTAATGAGGAACACGGAATTGCTCTGCACACAGTGCAGGGGAATCGGGCCGCATCTCGCGGCGAGGGGGAAGTCTCATGGTTTTTCTCGAGTTGCGGCCGGAACCTGGGGTATATTCTCGAGTTACGACGGGAAGGTCCCTTCCAGACACGTGTTTCTTCAGTGACGTCAGGACTCCTGCCTAGGTGCGACGGACACCTCGGGATTCTCCTCGAGTCTTGGCATGGGAATTGGGACGCGTATCCACGTGAGGCGGGAGACTCAGGACCCCTTTCCACGTGCTACAGGGATCCTGGGACTCCTATTCATTTTCAAGAGGAGTCAGGCATCGTCTCTTTTGGAAGCATTGATCTCCTCAGACCTCTCGAGTTTTCAAAGGATGTGAGGCCTCAGGTCGCGATGCGGCGGAGAACTAGGTCTTTCTCTGTGGTCTCCACAGGGGATTCAGACATCCCTTCGTCTTGGGAGATGCAAGACGAGCCTGCATTCAATTCACTGCAGGGATATCCGGCCTTAATTCGAGTCAGAGCATCTCGGTGTCCATTCCACTTGAGGCCACAAACCAGGGTCCCTCTCACATACCTGTAGCTGAGAGAAGCCTCCTCTTGAGGTGCTTGTGGAAAGTTGGTATTCCTCTTGAGTCGAAGACAGGAACGAAGCTCTCATCTCGAGTTGATTTGGGGTCCACGGAGCCCTTTCGTGTTGCTCCAGTGACCTCAGGTTCCCTCTAGACTTGAGACAGTGATCTTGGGGTTTCTCTGGAGTGCCATCAAGGAAATCAAGGCTCCTTTCACGTTTGATGTGGAACACGGAATTGCTCTGCACGCAGTGCAGGGGAATCGGGCCTCATCTAGCGGCGAGGGGGAAGGCTCATGGTTTTTCTCGAGTTGCGGCCGGAACCTGGGGTATAATCTCGAGTTACGACGGGGAGGGCCCTTCCATACACGTGTTTGTTCAGCGAAGTCAGGACTCCTGCCTAGGTGCGACGGACACCTCGGGATTCTCCTCGAGTCTTGGCATGGCAATTGGGACGCGTCTCCACGTGAGGCGGGAGACCCAGGGTCCCTTTCCACGTGCCACAGGGATCCTGGAACTCCTATCCATTTTCAAGAGGAGTCAGGCATCGTCTCCTTTGGAAGCATTGATCTCCGCGGACCTCTCGAATTTTCAAAGGATGTGAGGCCTCCGGTTGCGATGAGGCGGAGAACTATGTCTTTCTCTGTGTCTCCACAGGGGATTCAGACATCCCTTCGTCATGGGAGATGCAAGACAAGCTTGCATTCAATTCACTGCAGGGATATCCGGCCATACTTCGAGTCAGAGCATCTCGGTGTCCATTAAACTTGAGGCCACACACTCAGGGTCCCTCTCACATACCTTTAGCTGAGAGAAGCCTCCTCTTGGCGTGCTTGTGGAAAGTTGGTATTCCGCTTGAGTAGAAGCCAGGGACGAAGCTCTCATCTCGAGTTGATTTTGGGTCCACGGAGCCCTTTTGCGTTGCTACATTGACCTCAGGATCCCTCTAGACTTGAGACAGTGATCTTGGGGTTTCTCTGGAGTGCCATCAAGGAAATCAAGGCTCCTTTCACGTTTGATGTCGAACACAGAATTGCTCTGCATGCAGTGCATTGGAATCGGGCCTCATCTGGTGGCGAGGGGGAAGGCTCCTGGTTTTTCTCGGGTTGCGGCCGGAACCTGGGGTATATTTTCCAGTTACGACGGGGAGGGCCCTTCCAGACACGTGTTTGTTCAGCGACGTCAGGACTCCTGCCTAGGTGCGAGGGGCACCTCGGGATTCTCCTCGAGTCTTGGCATGGCAATTGGGACGCGTCTCCACGTGAGGCGGGAGACTCAGTGTCCCTTTCCACGTGCCACAGGGATCCTGGGACTCCTATCCATTTTCAAGAGGAGTCAGGCATCGTCTCCTTTGGTAGCATTGATCTCCGCGGACCTCTCGAGTTTTCAAAGGATGTGAGACCTCCGGTCGCGATGAGGTGGAGAACTAGGTCTTTCTCTGTGGTCTCCACCGGGGATTTAGACATCCCTTCGTCTCGGGAGATGCAAGATGAGCCTGCATTCAATTCACTGCAGGGATATCCAGCCTTACTTGGAGTCAGAGCATCTCGGTGTCCATTCCACTAGAGGCCACACACTCAGGGTCCCTCTCACATACCTTTAGCTGAGAGAAGCCTCCTCTTGACGTGCTTGTGGAAAGTTGGTATTCCGCTTGAGTCAAAGCCAGGGACGAACCTCTCATCTCGAGTTACGACTTGTTTCACACGTGATTCCTACGTGACGCACACGTGATTCACACGTGATTTCCACGTATTGCACACGTGACTCACACGTGAATCCCACGATAGGCACACGTGAGTGACACGTGATTTCCACGTGATGCACACGTGATTCACACTTGATTCCGACGTGATGCATACGTGACTCACACGTGATACCAACTTGATGCACACTTGCTTCCCACATGATTCCCACGTGATGCACACTTGATTCACACGTGACGCACACGTGACTGACACGTGATCCCCACGTGACGCACACGTGTTTCACATTGATACCACGTGATGCACACGTGACTGACACGTGATTCCCACGTGAGGCCCAAGTGACTCGCATGTGATTCCCACGTGATGCACACGTGACTGACACGTGATTGCCATGTGAAACACACGTGATGCACACGTGGTTCCCACGTGACTTACACGTGACTCACACGTGATGCACACGTGATGCACACGTGACTGACATGTGATTGCCACGTGACACACACGTGATTCACACGTGAGGCACACGTGTTTCACACATGATTCCCACGTGACGCACACAGGCTCTTCATGTTTTCAACACTGTTTCATGCTACTCCTATTTTTCAGACCGTTTTATGCCTCTCTCACTTTTGACACCGTTTGAAGCTCTTCATATTTTTTACACCTTTTGAAGCTCTTCATATTTTTCACACGTTTTCAGGCTCTTCATGATTTTCCACACCGTTTCATGTTCCTCCTATTTTTCAGACCGTTTCATGCTCCTCATATTTTTCACACCTTTTGTAGCTCTTCATATTTTTCACACATTTTCAGGCTATTCATGTTCTTCAACACCGCTTCATGATCCTCCTATTTTTCAGAACGTTTCATGCTCCTCATATATTTGACACCTTTTGAAGCTATTTGTATATTTCACACCTTTTCAGGCTCTTCATATTTTTCAACACCTCTTCATGCTTCTCGTATTTTTCAGACCGTTTCATTCTCCTCATATTTTTGACACCTTTTGAAGCTCTTCATATATTTCACACCTTTTCAGGCTCTTCATTTTTTTCAACACCGCTTCATGCTCCTCCTATTTTTCAGACCGATTAATGCTCTTCATATTTTTCACACCTTTTGAAGCTCTTCATATTTTTCACACCTATTCAGGCTCTTCATGTTTTTCAACACCACTTCATGCTCCTCCTATTTTTCAGACCATTTCATGCTCCTCATATGTTTGACACCATTTGAAGCTCTTCATATTTTTCACACCTTTCAGACTCTTCATATTTTTCAACACCGCTTCAAGCTCCTCCTATTGTTCACACCGTTACATGCTCCTCATAGTTTTCGCACCTTTTCAAGCTTTTCATATTTTTCACACCTTTTCAGGCTCTTCAGGTTTTTCAACACAGCTTCATGCTCCTCCTATTTTTCAGACCGTTTCATGTTCCTCAAGTATTTCACTCTTTTTGAAGCTCTTCATATTTTTCACAGCTTTTCAGGCTCTTTATGTTTTTGAACACCGTTTCATACTCCCCTATTTTTCAGACCGTTTCATGCTCCTCTTATTTTTGACACCTTTTGAAGCTCTTCATATTTTTCAGACATTTTCAGACTCTTCATGTTTTTCAACAATGCTTCATGCTCCTCCTATTTTTCAGACCGTTTCATGCTCCTCATTTTTTTACACCTTTTGAAGCTTTTCATATTTTTCACACCTTGTCAGGCTCTTCATGTTGTTAAACACCGCCTCATGCTCCTCCTATTTCTCAGACCGTTTCATGCTCCTCATGTATTTCAAACCTTTTGAAGCTCTTCATATTTTTCACACCTTTTCAGGCCCCTCATGTTTTTCAACACCACTTCATGCTCCTCCTATTTTTCAGACCGTTTCATGCTCATCTCATTTTTGACACCTTTTGAAGCTCTTCTTATTTTTCACACGTTTTCAGGCTCTTCATGTTTTTCAACACCGCTTCAAGCTCCTCCTATGTTTCACACCATTTCATGCTCCTCATAGTTTTCGCACCTTTTCAAGCTTTTCATATTTTTCACACCTTTTCACGCTCTTCATGTTTTCCTACACCGCTTCATGCTCCTCCTATATTTCAGTCTGTTTCATGCTTCTCATACTTTTAACACCTTTTGAAGCTCTTCATATTTTTCACTACTTTTCAGGCTCTTCATGTTTTTGAAAACAGCTTCATGCTCCTCCTATTTTTCAGACCGTTTTATGCTCCTCATATTTTTCACACCTTTTGTAGCTCTTCATATTTTTCACACCTTTTCTGGCTATTCATGTTATTCAACACCGCTTCATGATCCTCCTATTTTTCAGACCGTTTCATGCTCCTCATATATTTGACACCTTTTGAAGCTATTCGTATATTTCACACCTTTTCAGGCTCTTCATGTTTTTCAACACCTCTTCATGCTTCTCGTATTTTTCAGACCGTTTCATGCTCCTCATATTTTTGACACCTTTTGAAGCTCTTCATATATTTCACACCTTTTCAGGCTCTTCATTTTTTTCAACACCGCTTCATGCTCCTCCTATTTTTCAGACCGATTAATGCTCCTCATATTTTTCACACCTTTTCAAGCTCTTCATATTTTTCACATCTTTTCAGACTCTTCATATTTTTCAACACCGCTTCAAGCTCCTCCTATGTTTCACACCGTTTCATGCTCCTCATAGTTTTCGCACCTTTTCAAGCTTTTCATATTTTTCACACCTTTTCACGCTCTTCATGTTTTTCTACACCGCTTCATGCTCCTCATGTTTTTCAGACCGTTTCAAGCTCCTCAAGTATTTCACAAATTTTGAAGCCCTTCATATTTTTCACACATTTTCAGGCTCTTCATATTTTTTAAACCTTTTCTGGCTCTTCATATTTTTCAACAAAGCTTCATTCTCCTCCTATTTTTCAGACCGTTTCATGCTCCTCATATTTTTGACACCTTTTGAACCTCTTCATATATTTCACACCTTTTCAGGCTCTTCATATTTTTCAACACCGCTTCATTCTCCTCCTATTTTTCAGACCGTTTCATGCTCCTCATATTTTTGACACCTTTTGAACCTCTTCATATATTTCACACCTTTTCAGGCTCTTCATATTTTTCAAAACCGTTTCATGCTACTTCTATTTTTCAGACCGTTTCATGCTCCTCATTTTTTTCACACCTTTTGAAGCTCTTCATATTTTTCACACGTTTTCAGTCTCTTTATGTTTTTGAACACCATTTCATGCTCCTCCTATTTTTCAGACCGTTTCATGCTCCTCATATTTTTGACACCTTTTGAAACTCTTCATATATTTCACTCATTTCAGGCTCTTCATGTTTTTCAACACCGCTTCATTCTCCTCCTATTTTTCAGACCGTTTCATGCTCCTCATATTTTTGACACCTTTTGAACCTCTTCATATATTTCACACCTTTTCAGGCTCTTCATATTTTTCAACACCGTTTCATGCTACTTCTATTTTTCAGACCGTTTCATGCTCCTCATATTTTTCACATCTTTTGAAGCTCTTCATATTTTTCACACGTTTTCAGTCTTTTTATGTTTTTGAACACCATTTCATGCTCCTCCTATTTTTCAGACCGTTTCATGCTCCTCATATTTTTGACACCTTTTGAAACTCTTCATATATTTCACTCATTTCAGGCTCTTCATGTTTTTCAACACCGCTTCATTCTCCTCCTATTTTTCAGACCGTTTCATGCTCCTCATATTTTTGACACCTTTTGAACCTCTTCATATATTTCACACCTTTTCAGGCTCTTCATATTTTTCAACACCGTTTCATGCTACTTCTATTTTTCACACCGTTTCATGCTCCTCATTTTTTTCACACCTTTTGAAGCTCTTCATATTTTTCACACGTTTTCAGTCTCTTTATGTTTTTGAACACCATTTCATGCTCCTCCTATTTTTCAGACCGTTTCGTGCTCCTCATATTTTTGACACCTTTTGAAACTCTTCATATATTTCACTCATTTCAGGCTCTTCATGTTTTTCAACACCGCTTCATTCTCCTCCTATTTTTCAGACCGTTTCATGCTCCTCATATTTTTGACACCTTTTGAACCTCTTCATATATTTCACACCTTTTCAGGCTCTTCATATTTTTCAACACCGTTTCATGCTACTTCTATTTTTCAGACCGTTTCATGCTCCTCATATTTTTCACATCTTTTGAAGCTCTTCATATTTTTCACACATTTTCAGTCTCTTCAAGTTTTTGAACACCATTTCATGCTCCTCCTTTTTTTCAGGCCGTTTCATGCTCCTCATATTTTTGACACCTTTTGAAACTCTTCATATTTTTCACATCTTTTCAGGCTCTTCATGTTTTTCAACACCACTTCATGCTCCTCCTATTTTTCAGGCCATTTCATGCTCCTCATATTTTTGACACCTTTTGAAGCTCTTCATATTTTGCACACCTTTTCAGCCTCTTCATATTTTTCAACACAACTTCTTGCTCCTCCTATTTTTCAGACCGTTTCATGCTCCTCGTATTTTTGACACCTTTTAAGCTCTTCATATTTTTCAGACATTTCATGCTCTTCATGTTTTTGAACACCTTTTTAAGCTCTTCATATTTTGCACACCTTCTCAGGCTCTTCATGTTTTTGACCACCCTTTCAAGCTCCTCATACTTTTGATACCTTTTGAAGCTCTTCATAGTTTTCACACCTTTTAAGGCTCTTCATGTTTTTGAACACCTTTTTAAGCTCCTCATACTTTTGACACCTATTGAAGCTCTTCATATATTTCACACCTACTCAGGCTCTTCATGTTTTTGAACACCTTTTCAAGCTCCTCATACTTTTGACACCTATTGAAGCTCTTCATAGTTTTCACACCTTTTCAGGCTCTTCATGTTTTTGAACACCTTTTCAAGCTCCTCATACTTTTGACACCTTTTGAAGTTCTTCATAGTTTTCACACCTTCTCTGGCTCTTCATGTTTTTGAACACCTTTTCAAGCTCCTCATACTTTTGACACCTTTTGAAGCTCTTCATAGTTTTCACTCTTTTCAGGCTCTTCATGTTTTTCAACACCGTTTCATGCTCCTCCTGTTTTTCAGACCGTTTCATGCTCCTCATATTTTTGACACCTTTTGAAGCTCTTCATATATTTCACTCTTTTCAGGCTCTTCATATTTTTCAACACCACTTCATGCTCCTCGTATTTTTCACACCTTTTGAAGCTCTTCGTATATTTCACACCTTTTCAAGCTCTACATGTTTTTGAACACCACTTCATGCTCCTCATATTTTTCACACCTTTTGAAGCTCTTCATATTTTTCACACCTTTTGAAGCTCTTCATATTTTTCACACCATTTCAATCTCTTCATGTATTTCAACATCTTTCATGCTCCTCCTATTTTTCTTACCGTTTCATGCTCCTCATATATTTGACACCTTTTGAAGCTCTTCATATATTTCACACATTTTGAAGCGATTCATATATTTCACACTTTTTCTGGCTCTTCATGTTTTTGAACACCACTTCATGCTCCTCCAATTTTTGAGACCGTTTCATGCTCCTCATATTTTTGACACGTTTTGAAGCTCTTCATATTTTTCACACCTTTTCAGGCTCTTCATGTTTTTGAACACTGTTTCATGCTCCTCCTATTTTTCAGACCGTTTAATGCTCGTGATATTTTTTACACCGATTGGAGCTCTTCATATATTTAACACCTTTTCAGGCTCTTCATGTTTTTCAACACTACTTCATGCTCCTCCTATTGTTCAGACCGTCTTTTGCTCCTCTTATTTTTGACACCTTTTGAAGCTCTTCATATTTTTCACACCTTTTCAGGCTCTTCATGTTTTTGAACACTGTTTCATGCTCCTTCTATTTTTCAGACCATTTCATTCTCCTCATATTTTGACACCTTTTGAAGCTCTTCATATTTTTCACACCTTTTCAGGCTCTTCCATTTTTGCAACACCGCTTCATGCTCCTCCTATTTTTCAGACCGTTTCATGCTCCTCATATTTTGACACCTTTTGAAGCTCTTCATATTTTTCACACCTTTTCAAGCTCTTGTAATTTTTCAACAACGCTCCATGTGCCTCCTATTTTTCAGACTGTTTCATGCTCCTCATATTTTTGACTCCTTTTGAAACTCTTCATATTTTTCACACCTTTCCATGCTCTTCATGTTTTTCAACACCGTTTCATCCTCCTCCTATTTTCAGACTGTTTCATTCTCCTCATACGTTTGACACATTTTGAAGCTCTTCATATATTTCACACCTTTTCAGGCTCTTCATGTTTTTGAACACCGCTTCATGCTCCTCCTATTTTTCACACCTTTTGAAGCTCTTCGTATATTTCACACCTTTTCAAGCTCTTCATGTTTTTGAACACCACTTCATGCTCCTCATATTTTCACACCTTTTGAAGCTCTTCATAATTTTCACACATTTTCAGGCTCTTCATGTTTTTGAACACCGTTTCATGATCCTCCTATATTTCAGACCGTTTCTTGCTCCTCATATTTTTGACTCCTTTGGAAACTCTTCATATTTTTCACAGCTTTTCAGGCTCTTCATGTTTTTGAACACCGTTTCATGCTCCTCATATTTTCAAACCGTTTCTTGCTCCTCTAATTTTGACACGTTTTGAAGCTATTCATATTTTTCACACCTTCTCATGCTCTTCCATTTTTTCAACACGGCTTCATGCTCCTCCTATTTTTCAGAACTTTTCATGCTCCTCATATTTTTGACACGTTTTGTAGCTCTTCATATTTTTCACATATTTTGAAGCTCTTCATATTTTTTAAACCTTTTCTGGCTCTTCATGTTTTTCAACAAAGCTTCATGCTCCTCCAGTTTTTCAGACCGTTTCATGCTCCTCATAAAATGACACGTTTTTAAGCTCTTCATATTTTTCACAACTTTTCACGCTCTTCAAGTTTTTGAACACAGTTTCATGCTCCTCCTATTTTTCAGACCGTTTCATGCCCCTCATATTTTTAACACCTTTTGAAGCTCTTCATATTTTTCACACCTTTTCAGGCTCTTCATGTTTTTGAACTCCGCGTCATGTTCCTGCTATTTTTCAGACCGTTTCATGGCCCTCATGTTTTTGACTCCTTTTGAAGCTCTTCATATTTTTCACTCCTTTTCAGGCTCTTCATGTTTTTGAACACCATTTCATGCTCCTCCTATTTTTCAGACCGTTTCATGCTCCTCATATTTTTCACACCTTTTGAAGCTCTTCATATTTTTCACACCTTTTCAGGCTCTTCATGTTTTTGAACACCATTTCATGCTCCTCCTATTTTTCAGACCGTTTCATGGTCCTCATATTTTTGACTCCTTTTGAAGCTCTTCATATTTTTCACACCTTTTCAGACTCTTCATGTTTTTGAACACCTTTTTATTCTCCTCCTATTCTTCAGACCATTTCATGCTCCTCGTATATTTGACACCTTTTGAAGCCCTTCATATTTTTCACACCTTTTCAGGCTCTTCATGTTTTTCAACACCGTTTCATGCTCCTCCTATTTTTCAAAAGGTTTCAGGCTTCCCATATTTTGACAAGTTTTGAATCTCTTCATATTTTTCACACCTATTCAGGCTCTTCATGTTTTTGAACACCGTTTCATGCTTCTCCCATTTTTCAGAAAGTTTCATGCTCCTCATATTTTTCACACCTTTGAAGCTCTTATTATTTTTCACACCTTTTCAAACTCTTCATGTTTTTGAACACCGTTTCATTTTCCTCCTATTTTTCAGACCGTTTCATGCTCCTCGTATCTTTGACACCTTTTGAAGCCCTTCATATTTTTCACACCTTTTCAGGCTCTTCATGTTTTTCAACACCGCTTCATGCTCCTCCTATTTTTCTGACCGTTTCATGCTCGAAATATTTTTGACCCCTATTGAAGCTCTTCATATATTTCACACCTTTTCAGGCTCTTCATGGTTTTCAACACCACTTCATGCTCCTCCTATTTTTCAGACCCTTTCATGCTCCTTTCATTTTTCACACCTTTTGAAGCTCTGCATATTTTTCACACCATTTCAGGCTCGTCATGTTTTTCAACACCGCTTCATGCTCCTCCTATTTTTCAGACCGATTCATGCTCATCATATTTTAGACACCTTTTGAAGCTCGTCATATTTTTCACACCTTTTCAGACTCTTCATGATTATCAACACCGCTTCTTTCTCCTCCTATTTTTCAGACCGTTTCTAGGTCCTCATATTTTTCATGCCTTTTGAAACTCTTCATATTTTCACACCTTTTCAGACTCTTCATGTTTTTCAACTTCACTTCATGCTCTTCCTATTTTTCAGACTGTTTCATGCTACTCATATTTTTGACACCTTTTGAAGCTCTTCATATTTTTCACAACTTTTCATGCTCTTCATGTTTTTCAACACCGCTTTTGCTCCTCCTATTTTTCAGACCGTTTCATGCTCCTCATATTTTTGACACCTTTTGAAGCTCTTCATATATTTCACACATTTTCAGGCTCTTCATGTTTTTCAACACCACTTCATGTTTCTCCTATTATTCAGACCGTTTCATGCTAATCTCATTTTTTACACCTTTTGAAGCTCTTCATATTTTTCACACATTTTGAAGCTCTTCATATTTTTCACACGTTTTCACGCTCTTCATGTTTTTCAACACCGCTTCATGCTCCTCCTGTTTATCAGCCCGTTTCAAGCTTCTCATGTATTTCACAAATTTTGAAGATCTTCATATTTTTCACACATTTTCATGCTCTTCATGTTTTTCAACACCGCTTCATGCTCCTATATTTTTCAGAACGTTTCATGCTCCTCATTTTTTGACACCTTTTAAAGCTCTTCATATATTTCACTCCTTTTCAGGCTCTTCATTGTTTTCAACACCACTACATGCTCCTCCTATTTCTCAGACCGTTTCATGCTCATCTCTTTCTTGACACCTTTTGAAGCTCTTCATATTTTTCACACCTTTTGAAGCTCTTCATTTATTTAACACCTTTTCAGGCTCTTGATGGTTTTCAACACCACTACATGCTCCTCATATTTCTCAGACCGTTTCATGCTCATCTCATTTTTAACATCTTTTGAAGCTCTTCATATTTTTCACACCATTTCAGGCTCGTCATGTTTTTCAACACCGCTTCATGCTCCTCCTATTTTACAGACGGTTTCGTGCTCCTCATAATTTTCTCACCTTTTGAAGCTCTTCATATTTTTCACACCTTTTCAGGCTCTTCATGTTTTTGAACACCGCTTCATGCTCCTCCTGTTGTTCAGACTGATTCATCCTCCTCATGTATTTCACACCTTTTGAAGCTCTTCATATTTTTCACACCTTTTCAGGCTCTTCATGTTTTTCAACACCACTTCATGCTCGTCCTATTTTTCCGACCGTTTCATGCCCCTCATATTTTTCTCAACTTTTGAAGCTCTTCATATTTTTCACACCTTTTCAGGCTCTTCATGATTTTCAACACCGCTTCAAGATCCTCCTAATTTTCAGACCGTTTCGTGCTCCTCATAATTTTCACACCTTTTGAAGCACTTCATATTTTTCACACCATTTCAGTCTCTTCATGTTTTTGAACACTGCTTCATGCTCCTCCTATTTATCAGACCGATTCATCCTCCTCATGAATTTCACATCTTTTGAAGCTCTTCATAATTTTCACACCTTTTCAGGCTCTTCAAGTTTTTCAACACCACTTCATGCTCCTCCTGTTGTTCAGACCGATTCATCCTCCTCATGAATTTCACATCTTTTGAAGCTCTTCATATTTTTCACACCTTTTCAGGCTCTTCAAGTTTTTCAACACCGCTTCATGCTCCTCCTGTTGTTCAGACCGATTCATCCTCCTAATGAATTTCACATCTTTTGAAGCTCTTCATATTTTTCACACCTTTTCAGGCTCTTCAAGTTTTTCAACACCACTTCATGCTCCTCCTATTTTTCAGACCGTTACATGCTCCTCATGTATTTCACACCTTTTGAAGCTCTTCATATATTTCACACCTTTTCAGGCTCTTCATGTTTTTGAACACCGTTTCATGCTCCTACTATTTTTCAGACCTTTTCAGGCTCCTCATATATTTGACACATTTTAATGCCTCTTCATAATTTTCACACCTTTTCAGGCTCTTCATGTTTTTCAACACCACTTCATGCTCCCCCTATTTTTCGGACCGTTTCATGCTCTTCATATTTTTGACACCTTTTCAAGCTCTTCATATTTTTCACACCTTTTCAGGCTATTCATGTTTTTGAACACCGCTTCATGCTCCTCCTGTTGTTCAGACTGATTCATCCTCCTCATGTATTTCACACCTTTTGAAGCTCTTCATATTTTTCACACCTTTTCAGGCTCTTCATGTTTTTCAACACCACTTCATGCTCCTCCTATTTTTCCGACCGTTTCATGCCCCTCATATTTTTCACAACTTTTGAAGCTCTTCATATTTTTCACACCTTTTCAGGCTCTTCATGATTTTCAACACCTCTTCAAGATCCTCCTAATTTTCAGACCGTTTCGTGCTCCTCATAATTTTCACACCTTTTGAAGCTCTTCATATTTTTCACACCATTTCAGTCTCTTCATGTTTTTGAACACTGCTTCATGCTCCTCCTATTTTTCAGACCGATTCATCCTCCTCATGAATTTCACATTTTTGAAGCTCTTCATAATTTTCACACCTTTTCAGGCTCTTCAAGTTTTTCAACACCGCTTCATGCTCCTCCTGTTGTTCAGACCGATTCATCCTCCTCATGAATTTCACATCTTTTGAAGCTCTTCATATTTTTCACACCTTTTCAGGCTCTTCAAGTTTTTCAACACCGCTTCATGCTCCTCCTGTTGTTCAGACCGATTCATCCTCCTAATGAATTTCACATCTTTTGAAGCTCTTCATATTTTTCACACCTTTTCAGGCTCTTCAAGTTTTTCAACACCACTTCATGCTCCTCCTATTTTTCAGACCGTTACATGCTCCTCATGTATTTCACACCTTTTGAAGCTCTTCATATATTTCACACCTTTTCAGGCTCTTCATGTTTTTGAACACCGTTTCATGCTCCTACTATTTTTCAGACCTTTTCAGGCTCCTCATATATTTGACACATTTTAATGCCTCTTCATAATTTTCAAACCTTTTCAGGCTCTTCATGTTTTTCAACACCACTTCATGCTCCCCCTATTTTTCGGACCGTTGCATGCTCTTCATATTTTTGACACCGTTTGAAGCTCTTCATATTTTTCACACTTTTGAAGCTCTTCATGTTTTCAACACCGCTTCATGCTCCTCCTATTTTTCAGACCGTTCATACTCCTCATATTTTCGAAACATTTTGAAGCTCTTCATATTTTTCACACCGTTTCAGGCTCGTAATGTTTTCAAGACCGCTTCATGCTCCTCCTATTTTTCAGACCGTTCATGCTCCTCATATTTTTGACAACTTTTGAAGCTCTTCATATTTTTCACACCTTTTGAAGCTCTACATATTTTTCACACTTTTTCAGGCTCTTCATGATTTTCAACACCGCTTCAAGATCCTCCTAATTTTCAGACGGTTTCGTGCTCCTCATAATTTTCACACCTTTTGAAGCTCTTCATATATTTCACACCTTTCAGGCTCTTCATGATTTTCAACACCGCTTCATGCTCCTCCTATTTTTCAGATCGTTTCATGCTCATCTCATTTTTGACACCTTTTGAAGCTCTTCATATTTTTCACACCTTTTGAAGCTCTTCATATTTTTCACACCATTTCCGGCTCTTCATGTTTTTGAACACCGCTTCATGCTCCTCCTATTTTTCAGACCGATTCATCCTCCTCATGAACTTCACACCTTTTGAAGCTCTTCATATTTTTCACACCTTTTCAGGCTCTTCAAGTTTTTCAACACCACTTCATGCTCCTCCTATTTTTCAGACCGTTACATGCTCCTCATGTATTTCACACCTTTTGAAGCTCTTCATATATTTCACACCTTTCAGGCTCTTCATGTTTTACAACAACACTTCATGCTCCTCCTATTTTTCAGACCTTTTCATGCTCCTCATATTTTTGACACCTTTTGAAGCTCTTCATATATTTCACACCTTTTCAGGCTCTTCATGTTTTTGAACACCGCTTCATGCTCCTCCTGTTTTTCAGACCGATTCATCCTCCTCATGTATTTCACACCTTTTGAAGCTCTACACATTTTTCACACTTTTTCAGGCTCTTCATATTTTTCAACACCACTTCATGCTCCTCATATTTTTCACACCTTTTGAAGCTCTTCATATATTTCACACCTTTCAGGCTCTTCATGTTTTACAACAACACTTCATGCTCCTCCTATTTTTCAGACTTTTTCATACGCTTCATATTTTTGACACCTTTTGAAGCTCTTCATATTTTTGAACACCGTTTCATGCTCCTCCTTTTTTTCAGACCGATTAATGCTTCGCATATTTTTCACACTTTTGAAACTCTTCATATTTTTGAACACCGTTTCATGCTCCTCCTATTTTGCAGACCGTTTCACGCTCCTTACATTTTGGACACCTTTTGAAACTCTTCATATATTTCACACCTTTTGAAGCTCTTCATATTTTTCACACCATTTCAGGCTCTTCATGTTTTTCAACACCGCTTCATGCTCCTCCTATTTTTCAGACCGTTTCATGCTCATCTCATTTTTGACACCTTTTGAAGGTCTTCATATATTTCACACCTTTTGAATCTCTTCTTATTTTTTTCACACGTTTTAGGCTCTTCATGTTTTTCAACACCACTTCATGCTCCTCCTGTTGTTCAGACCGATTCATCCTCCTAAGGAATTTCACATCTTTTGAAGCTCTTCATATTTTTCACACCTTTTCAGGCTCTTCAAGTTTTTCAACACCACTTCATGCTCCTCCTGTTGTTCAGACCGATTCATCCTCCTCATGAATTTCACATCTTTTGAAGCTCTTCATATTTTTCACACCTTTTCAGGCTCTTCAAGTTTTTCAACACCGCTTCATGCTCCTCCTGTTGTTCAGACCGATTCATCCTCCTAATGAATTTCACATCTTTTGAAGCTCTTCATATTTTTCACACCTTTTCAGGCTCTTCAAGTTTTTCAACACCACTTCATGCTCCTCCTATTTTTCAGACCGTTACATGCTCCTCATGTATTTCACACCTTTTGAAGCTCTTCATATATTTCACACCTTTTCAGGCTCTTCATGTTTTTGAACACCGTTTCATGCTCCTACTATTTTTCAGACCTTTTCAGGCTCCTCATATATTTGACACATTTTAATGCCTCTTCATAATTTTCACACCTTTTCAGGCTCTTCATGTTTTTCAACACCACTTCATGCTCCCCCTATTTTTCGGACCGTTTCATGCTCTTCATATTTTTGACACCTTTTCAAGCTCTTCATATTTTTCACAGCTTTTCAGGCTATTCATGTTTTTGAACACCGCTTCATGCTCCTACTGTTGTTCAGACTGATTCATCCTCCTCATGTATTTCACACCTTTTGAAGCTCTTCATATTTTTCACACCTTTTCAGGCTCTTCATGTTTTTCAACACCACTTCATGCTCCTCCTATTTTTCCGACCGTTTCATGCCCCTCATATTTTTCACAACTTTTGAAGCTCTTCATATTTTCACACCTTTTCAGGCTCTTCATGATTTTCAACACCGCTTCAAGGTCCTCCTAATTTTCAGACCGTTTCGTGCTCCTCATAATTTTCACACCTTTTGAAGCTCTTCATATTTTTCACACCATTTCAGTCTCTTCATGTTTTTGAACACTGCTTCATGCTCCTCCTATTTTTCAGACCGATTCATCCTCCTCATGAATTTCACATCTTTTGAAGCTCTTCATAATTTTCACACCTTTTCAGGCTCTTCAAGTTTTTCAACACCACTTCATGCTCCTCCTGTTGTTCAGACCGATTCATCCTCCTCATGAATTTCACATCTTTTGAAGCTCTTCATATTTTTCACACCTTTTCAGGCTCTTCAAGTTTTTCAACACCACTTCATGCTCCTCCTGTTGTTCAGACCGATTCATCCTCCTAAGGAATTTCACATCTTTGGAAGCTCTTCATATTTTTCACACCTTTTCAGGCTCTTCAAGTTTTTCAACACCACTTCATGCTCCTCCTATTTTTCAGACCGTTACATGCTCCTCATGTATTTCACACCTTTTGAAGCTCTTCATATATTTCACACCTTTTCAGGCTCTTCATGTTTTTGAACACCGTTTCATGCTCCTACTATTTTTCAGACCTTTTCAGGCTCCTCATATATTTGACACATTTTAATGCCTCTTCATAATTTTCACACCTTTTCAGGCTCTTCATGTTTTTCAACACCACTTCATGCTCCCCCTATTTTTCGGACCGTTGCATGCTCTTCATATTTTTGACACCGTTTGAAGCTCTTCATATTTTTCACACTTTTGAAGCTCTTCATGTTTTCAACACCGCTTCATGCTCCTCCTATTTTTCACACCGTTCATACTCCTCATATTTTCGAAACATTTTGAAGCTCTTCATATTTTTCACACCGTTTCAGGCTCGTAATGTTTTCAAGACCGCTTCATGCTCCTCCTATTTTTCAGACCGTTCATGCTCCTCATATTTTTGACAACTTTTGAAGCTCTTCATATTTTTCACACCTTTTGAAGCTCTACATATTTTTCACACTTTTTCAGGCTCTTCATGATTTTCAACACCGCTTCAAGATCCTCCTAATTTTCAGACGGTTTCGTGCTCCTCATAATTTTCACACCTTTTGAAGCTCTTCATATATTACACACCTTTCAGGCTCTTCATGATTTTCAACACCGCTTCATGCTCCTCCTATTTTTCAGATCGTTTCATGCTCATCTCATTTTTGACACCTTTTGAAGCTCTTCATATTTTTCACACCTTTTGAAGCTCTTCATATTTTTCACACCATTTCCGGCTCTTCATGTTTTTGAACACCGCTTCATGCTCCTCCTATTTTTCAGACCGATTCATCCTCCTCATGAACTTCACACCTTTTGAAGCTCTTCATATTTTTCACACCTTTTCAGGCTCTTCAAGTTTTTCAACACCACTTCATGCTCCTCCTATTTTTCAGACCGTTACATGCTCCTCATGTATTTCACACCTTTTGAAGCTCTTCATATATTTCACACCTTTCAGGCTCTTCATGTTTTACAACAACACTTCATGCTCCTCCTATTTTTCAGACCTTTTCATGCTCCTCATATTTTTGACACCTTTTGAAGCTCTTCATATATTTCACACCTTTTCAGGCTCTTCATGTTTTTGAACACCGCTTCATGTTCCTCCTGTTTTTCAGACCGATTCATCCTCCTCATGTATTTCACACCTTTTGAAGCTCTACACATTTTTCACACTTTTTCAGGCTCTTCATATTTTTCAACACCACTTCATGCTCCTCATATTTTTCACACCTTTTGAAGCTCTTCATATATTTCACACCTTTCAGGCTCTTCATGTTTTACAACAACACTTCATGCTCCTCCTATTTTTCAGACTTTTTCATACGCTTCATATTTTTGACACCTTTTGAAGCTCTTCATATTTTTGAACACCGTTTCATGCTCCTCCTTTTTTTCAGACCGATTAATGCTTCGCATATTTTTCACACTTTTGAAACTCTTCATATTTTTGAACACCGTTTCATGCTTCTCCTATTTTGCAGACCGTTTCACACTCCTTACATTTTGGACACCTTTTGAAACTCTTCATATATTTCACACCTTTTGAAGCTCTTCATATTTTTCACACCATTTCAGGCTCTTCATGTTTTTCAACATTGCTTCATGCTCCTCCTATTTTTCAGACCGTTTCATGCTCATCTCATTTTTGACACCTTTTGAAGGTCTTCATATATTTCACACCTTTTGAAGCTCTTCTTATTTTTTTCACACGGTTTAGGCTCTTCATGTTTTTCAACACCACTTCATGCTCCTCCTGTTGTTCAGACCGATTCATCCTCCTAAGGAATTTCACATCTTTTGAAGCTCTTCATATTTTTCACACCTTTTCAGGCTCTTCAAGTTTTTCAACACCACTTCATGCTCCTCCTATTTTTCAGACCGTTACATGCTCCTCATGTATTTCACACCTTTTGAAGCTCTTCATATATTTCACACCTTTTCAGGCTCTTCATGTTTTTGAACACCGTTTCATGCTCCTACTATTTTTCAGACCTTTTCAGGCTCCTCATATATTTGACACATTTTAATGCCTCTTCATAATTTTCACACCTTTTCAGGCTCTTCATGTTTTTCAACACCACTTCATGCTCCCCCTATTTTTCGGACCGTTGCATGCTCTTCATATTTTTGACACCGTTTGAAGCTCTTCATATTTTTCACACTTTTGAAGCTCTTCATGTTTTCAACACCGCTTCATGCTCCTCCTATTTTTCAGACCGTTCATACTCCTCATATTTTTGAAACATTTTGAAGCTCTTCATATTTTTCACACCGTTTCAGGCTCGTAATGTTTTCAAGACCGCTTCATGCTCCTCCTATTTTTCAGACCGTTCATGCTCCTCATATTTTTGACAACTTTTGAAGCTCTTCATATTTTTCACACCTTTTGAAGCTCTACATATTTTTCACACTTTTTCAGGCTCTTCATGATTTTCAACACCGCTTCAAGATCCTCCTAATTTTCAGACGGTTTCGTGCTCCTCATAATTTTCACACCTTTTGAAGCTCTTCATATATTTCACACCTTTCAGGCTCTTCATGATTTTCAACACCGCTTCATGCTCCTCCTATTTTTCAGATCGTTTCATGCTCATCTCATTTTTGACACCTTTTGAAGCTCTTCATATTTTTCACACCTTTTGAAGCTCTTCATATTTTTCACACCATTTCCGGCTCTTCATGTTTTTGAACACCGCTTCATGCTCCTCCTATTTTTCAGACCGATTCATCCTCCTCATGAACTTCACACCTTTTGAAGCTCTTCATATTTTTCACACCTTTTCAGGCTCTTCAAGTTTTTCAACACCACTTCATGCTCCTCCTATTTTTCAGACCGTTACATGCTCCTCATGTATTTCACACCTTTTGAAGCTCTTCATATATTTCACACCTTTCAGGCTCTTCATGTTTTACAACAACACTTCATGCTCCTCCTATTTTTCAGACCTTTTCATGCTCCTCATATTTTTGACACCTTTTGAAGCTCTTCATATATTTCACACCTTTTCAGGCTCTTCATGTTTTTGAACACCGCTTCATGCTCCTCCTGTTTTTCAGACCGATTCATCCTCCTCATGTATTTCACACCTTTTGAAGCTCTACACATTTTTCACACTTTTTCAGGCTCTTCATATTTTTCAACACCACTTCATGCTCCTCATATTTTTCACACCTTTTGAAGCTCTTCATATATTTCACACCTTTCAGGCTCTTCATGTTTTACAACAACACTTCATGCTCCTCCTATTTTTCAGACTTTTTCATACGCTTCATATTTTTGACACCTTTTGAAGCTCTTCATATTTTTGAACACCGTTTCATGCTCCTCCTTTTTTTCAGACCGATTAATGCTTCGCATATTTTTCACACTTTTGAAACTCTTCATATTTTTGAACACCGTTTCATGCTCCTCCTATTTTGCAGACCGTTTCACGCTCCTTACATTTTGGACACCTTTTGAAACTCTTCATATATTTCACACCTTTTGAAGCTCTTCATATTTTTCACACCATTTCAGGCTCTTCATGTTTTTCAACACCGCTTCATGCTCCTCCTATTTTTCAGACCGTTTCATGCTCATCTCATTTTTGACACCTTTTGAAGGTCTTCATATATTTCACACCTTTTGAAGCTCTTCTTATTTTTTTCACACGTTTTAGGCTCTTCATGTTTTTCAACACCGCTTCATGCTCCTCCTGTTGTTCAGACCGATTCATCCTCCTAAGGAATTTCACATCTTTTGAAGCTCTTCATATTTTTCACACCTTTTCAGGCTCTTCAAGTTTTTCAACACCACTTCATGCTCCTCCTATTTTTCAGACCGTTACATGCTCCTCATGTATTTCACACCTTTTGAAGCTCTTCATATATTTCACACCTTTTCAGGCTCTTCATGTTTTTGAACACCGTTTCATGCTCCTACTATTTTTCAGACCTTTTCAGGCTCCTCATATATTTGACACATTTTAATGCCTCTTCATAATTTTCACACCTTTTCAGGCTCTTCATGTTTTTCAACACCACTTCATGCTCCCCCTATTTTTCGGACCATTGCATGCTCTTCATATTTTTGACACCGTTTGAAGCTCTTCATATTTTTCACACTTTTGAAGCTCTTCATGTTTTCAACACCGCTTCATGCTCCTCCTATTTTTCAGACCGTTCATACTCCTCATATTTTTGAAACATTTTGAAGCTCTTCATATTTTTCACACCGTTTCAGGCTCGTAATGTTTTCAAGACCGCTTCATGCTCCTCCTATTTTTCAGACCGTTCATGCTCCTCATATTTTTGACAACTTTTGAAGCTCTTCATATTTTTCACACCTTTTGAAGCTCTACATATTTTTCACACTTTTTCAGGCTCTTCATGATTTTCAACACCGCTTCAAGATCCTCCTAATTTTCAGACGGTTTCGTGCTCCTCATAATTTTCACACCTTTTGAAGCTCTTCATATATTTCACACCTTTCAGGCTCTTCATGATTTTCAGCACCGCTTCATGCTCCTCCTATTTTTCAGATCGTTTCATGCTCATCTCATTTTTGACACCTTTTGAAGCTCTTCATATTTTTCACACCTTTTGAAGCTCTTCATATTTTTCACACCATTTCCGGCTCTTCATGTTTTTGAACACCGCTTCATGCTCCTCCTATTTTTCAGACCGATTCATCCTCCTCATGAACTTCACACCTTTTGAAGCTCTTCATATTTTTCACACCTTTTCAGGCTCTTCAAGTTTTTCAACACCACTTCATGCTCCTCCTATTTTTCAGACCGTTACATGCTCCTCATGTATTTCACACCTTTTGAAGCTCTTCATATATTTCACATCTTTCAGGCTCTTCATGTTTTACAACAACACTTCATGCTCCTCCTATTTTTCAGACCTTTTCATGCTCCTCATATTTTTGACACCTTTTGAAGCTCTTCATATATTTCACACCTTTTCAGGCTCTTCATGTTTTTGAACACCGCTTCATGCTCCTCCTGTTTTTCAGACCGATTCATCCTCCTCATGTATTTCACACCTTTTGAAGCTCTACACATTTTTCACACTTTTTCAGGCTCTTCATATTTTTCAACACCACTTCATGCTCCTCATATTTTTCACACCTTTTGAAGCTCTTCATATATTTCACACCTTTCAGGCTCTTCATGTTTTACAACAACACTTCATGCTCCTCCTATTTTTCAGACTTTTTCATACGCTTCATATTTTTGACACCTTTTGAAGCTCTTCATATTTTTGAACACCGTTTCATGCTCCTCCTTTTTTTCAGACCGATTAATGCTTCGCATATTTTTCACACTTTTGAAACTCTTCATATTTTTGAACACCGTTTCATGCTCCTCCTATTTTGCAGACCGTTTCACGCTCCTTACATTTTGGACACCTTTTGAAACTCTTCATATATTTCACACCTTTTGAAGCTCTTCATATTTTTCACACCATTTCAGGCTCTTCATGTTTTTCAACACCGCTTCATGCTCCTCCTATTTTTCAGACCGTTTCATGCTCATCTCATTTTTGACACCTTTTGAAGGTCTTCATATATTTCACACCTTTTGAAACTCTTCATAATTTTCACACGTTTTAGGCTCTTCATGTTTTTCAACACCGCTTCATGCTCCTCCTATTTTTCAGACCGTTTAATTCTCCTCATGCATTTCACACCTTTTGAAGTTCTTTATATTTTTCACACCTTTTTAGGCTCTTCAGGGTTTTTAACACAGTTTCATGCTCCTACTATTTTTCAGACCGTTTCCTGCTCCTCATATTTTTGACACCTTTTGAAGCTCTTCATATATTGCACACCTTTTCAGGCTCTTCATGTTTTTCAAAACCACTTCATGTTCCTCCTATTATTCAGACCGTTTCATGCTCATCTCATTTTTGACACCTTTTGAAGCTCTTCATATTTTTCACACGTTTTCAGGCTCTTCATGATTTTCAACACCGCTTCATGCTCCTCCTGTTTTTCAGACCTTTTCAAGCTCCTCATGTATTTCACAAATTTTGAAGCTCTTCATATTTTTCACACATTTTCAGGCTCTTCATATTTTTCAACACCCCTTCATGATCCTCCTATTTTTCAAATGGTTTCGTGCTCCTCATAATTTTCACACCTATTCAAGCTCTTTATATTTTTCACACATTTTCAGGCTCTTCATGTTTTTCAACACCACTTCATGCTCCTCCTGTTTTTCAGATCGTTTCATGCTCATCTCATTTTTGACACCTTTTGAAGCTCTTCATATATTTCACACCTTTTCAAGCTCTTCATATTTTTCACACCTTTTCAGGCTCTTCATGTTTTTCAACACCACTTCATGCTCCTCCTTTATTCCGACCGTTTCATGCTCCTCATATTTTTTAAACCTTTTGATGCTCTTCATATTTTTCATACCTTTTCAAACTCTTCACGTTTTTCAACACCGCATCTTGCTCCTCCTATTTTTCAGACCGTTTCATGGTCCTCATATTTTTCCCGCCTTTTGAAGCTCTTCATATTTTTCACACCTTTTCAGACTCTTCATGTTTTTCAACATCACTTCATGCTCCTTATATTTTTCAGACTGTTTCATGCTACTCATATTTTTGACACCTTTTGAAGCTCTTCATATATTTCACACCTTTTCAGGCTCTTCATGTTTTTCAACACCACTTCATGCTCCTCCTATTTTTCAGACCGTTTCATGCTCATATCATTTTTGACACCTTTTGAAGCTCTTCATATTTTTCACAACTTTTCAGGCTCTTCATGTTTTTCAACACCGCATCTTGCTCCTCCTATTTTTCACACCGTTTCATGGTCCTCATATTTTTCACGCCTTTTGAAGCTCTTCATATTTTTCACACCTTTTCAGGCTCTTCATGTTTTTCAACACCGCTTCATGCTCCTCCTGTTTTTCAGCCCGTTTCAAGCTCCTCATGTATTTCACAAATTTTGAAGCTCTTCATATTTTTCACACATTTTCAGGCTCTTCATGTTTTTCAACACCGCTTCATGATCCTCCTATTTTTCAGACCGTTTCGTGCTATTCACAATTTTCACACCTTTTAAGCTCTTCATATTTTTCACACCTTTTCAGGCTCTTCATGTTTTTGAACACCGCTTCATGATCCTCCTATTTTTCAGACCGTTTCGTGCTATTCATAATTTTCACACCTTTTAAGCTCTTCATTTTTTTCACACCTTTTGAAGCTCTTCATATTTTTCACACCTTTTCAGGCTCTTCATGTTCTTCAACACCGCTTTATGATCCTCCTATTTTTCAGACCGTTTCATGCTCCTCATATTTTTGACACCTTTTGAAATTCTTCATATATTTCACACCTTTTCAGCTCTTCATGATTTTCAACACCACTTCATGTTCCTCCTATTATTCAGACCGTTTCTTGCTCATCTCATTTTTGACACCTTTTGAAGCTCTTCATATTTTTCACACGTTTTCAGTCTCTTCATGATTTTCAACACCGCTTCATGCTCCTCCTATTTTTCAGACCGTTTAATGCTCCTCATGCATTTCACACCTTTTGAAGCTCTTTATATTTTTAACACCTTTTTAGGCTCTTCAGGGTTTTGAACACCGTTTCATGCTCCTAATATTTTTCAGACCGTTTCCTGCTCCTCATATTTTTGACACATTTTGAAGCTCTTCATATATTTCACACATTTTCAGTCTCTACATGTTTTTCAACACTGCTTCATGATCCTCCTATTTTTCAGACGGTTTCGTGCTCCTCATAATTTTCTCACCTTTTGAAGCTCTTCATATTTTTCACACCTTTTCAGGCTCTTCATGTTCTTGAACACCGCTTCATGCTCCTCCTGTTGTTCAGACCGATTCATCCTCCTCATGTATTTCACACCTTTTGAAGCTCTTCATATTTTTCACACCTTTTGAAGCTCTTCATGTTTTCAACACCACTTCATGCTCCTCCTATTTTTCAGACCGTTCATACTCCTCATATTTTTGAAACATTTTGAAGCTCTTCATATTTTTCACACCGTTTCAGGCTCGTAATGTTTTCAAGACCGCTTCATGCTCCTCCTATTTTTCAGACCGTTCATGCTCCTCATATTTTTGACAACTTTTGAAGCTGTTCATATTTTTCACACATTTTCAGGCTCTTCATGTTTTTCATCAACGCTTCATGCTCCTCCTATTTTTCAGACCGTTTAATGCTCCTCAGGCGTTTCACACCTTTTGAAGCTCTTTATATTTTTCACACCTTTTTAGGCTCTTCAGGGTTTTGAACCCCATTTCATTTTCCTACTATTTTTCAGAATGTTTCATGCTCCTCATATTTTTGACAGCTTTTGAAGCTCTTCATATATTTCACACCTTCTCAGGCTCTTCATGTTTTTGAACACGTCTTCATGCTCCTCCTATTTTTCAGACCGATTCATTCTCCTCATGTATTTCACAACTTTTGAAGCTCTTCATATTTTTCACACCTTTTCAGGCTCTTCATGTTTTTCAACACCACTTCATGCTCCTCCTATCTTTCAGACCGTTTCATGCTCCTCATATTTTTGACACCTTTTGAAACTCTTCATATATTTAACACCTTTTGAACCTCTTCATATTTTTCACACCTTTTAAGGCTCTTCATGTTTTTCAACACCGCTTCATGCTCCTCCTATTTTGCAGACCGTTTCACGCTCCTCATATTTTTGACACCTTTTGAAACTCTTCATATAATTCACACCTTTTGAAGCTCTTCATATTTTTCACACGTTTTCAGGCTCCTCATGATTTTCAACACCGCTTCATGCTCCTCCTATTTTTCAGATCGTTTCATGCTCATCTCATTTTTGACACCTTTTGAAGCTCTTCATATTTTTCACACTTTTTGAAGCTCTACATATTTTTCACACTTTTTCAGGCTCTTCATGATTTTCAACACCGCTTCAAGATCCTCCTAATTTTCAGACCGTTTCATGCTCCTCATAATTTTCACACCTTTTGAAGCTCTTCATATTTTTCACACCATTTCAGGCTCTTCATGTTTTTGAACACCGCTTCATGCTCCTCCTATTTTTCAGACCGATTCATCCTCCTCATGAATTTCACACCTTTTGAAGCTCTTCATATTTTTCACAACTTTTCAGGCTCTTCATATTTTTTTGAACACTGCTTCATGCTCCCCCTATTTTTCAGACGGTTTCATGCTCCTCATATTTTTGACACCTTTTGAAGCTCTTCATATTTTTCACATCTTTTCAGGCTCTTCATGTTTTTGAACACCACTTCATGCTCCCCCTATTGTTCAGACGGTTTCATGCTCCTCATATTTTTGACACCTTTTGAAGCTCTTCATATTTTTCACTCCTTTACAGGCTCTTCATGTTTTTCAACACCGCTTCATGCTCCTCCTATTTTTCAGACCGTTTAATGCTCCTCAGGCGTTTCACACCTTTTGAAGCTCTTTATATTTTTCACACCTTTTTAGGCTCTTCAGGGTTTTGAACCCCATTTCATTTTCCTACTATTTTTCAGAATGTTTCATGCTCCTCATATTTTTGACAGCTTTTGAAGCTCTTCATATATTTCACACCTTCTCAGGCTCTTCATGTTTTTGAACACGTCTTCATGCTCCTCCTATTTTTCAGACCGATTCATTCTCCTCATGTATTTCACAACTTTTGAAGCTCTTCATATTTTTCACACCTTTTCAGGCTCTTCATGTTTTTCAACACCACTTCATGCTCCTCCTATCTTTCAGACCGTTTCATGCTCCTCATATTTTTGACACCTTTTGAAACTCTTCATATATTTAACACCTTTTGAACCTCTTCATATTTTTCACACCTTTTAAGGCTCTTCATGTTTTTCAACACCGCTTCATGCTCCTCCTATTTTGCAGACCGTTTCACGCTCCTCATATTTTTGACACCTTTTGAAACTCTTCATATAATTCACACCTTTTGAAGCTCTTCATATTTTTCACACGTTTTCAGGCTCCTCATGATTTTCAACACCGCTTCATGCTCCTCCTATTTTTCAGATCGTTTCATGCTCATCTCATTTTTGACACCTTTTGAAGCTCTTCATATTTTTCACACCTTTTGAAGCTCTACATATTTTTCACACTTTTTCAGGCTCTTCATGATTTTGAACACCGTTTCATGCTCCTCTTATTTTTCAGTCCGTTTCATGGGCCTCATATATTTTACACCTTTTGAAACCCTGCATATTTTTCACACCTTTTCAGGCTCTTCATGTTTTTGAACACCGCTTCATGCTCCTCCTATTTTTTACACCGTTTCATGATTCCCATATTTTTGACACCTTTTTAAGCTCTTCATATTTTTCACACCTTCTCAGGCTTTTCATGTTTTTGAACACCTTTTCAAGCTCCTCATAATTTTGACACCTTTTGAAGCTCTTCATAGTTTTCACACCTTTTCAGGCTCTTCATGTTTTTCAACACCGCTTCATGCTCCTCCTATTTTTCAGACCGTTTCATGCTCCTCATATTTTTGACACCTTTTGAAAGTCTTCATATATTTCACTCTTTTCAGGCTCTTCAAATTTTTCAACACCACTTAATGCTCCTCGTATTTTTCACACCTTTTGAAGCTCTTCGTATATTTCACACCTTTTCAAGCTCTACATGTTTTTGAACACCACTTCATGCTCCTCATATTTTTCACACCTTTTGAAGCTCTTCATATTTTTCACACATTTTCAGGCTCTTCATGTTTTTCAACACCTTTCATGCTCCTCCTATTTTTCACACCGTTTCATGCTCCTCCTATTTTTCACACCGTTTCATGCTCCTCATTTTTTTCACACCTTTTGAAGCTCTTCATATTTTTCACACGTTTTCAGTCTCTTTATGTTTTTGAACACCATTTCATGCTCCTCCTATTTTTCAGACCGTTTCATGCTCCTCATATTTTTGACACCTTTTGAAACTCTTCATATATTTCACTCATTTCAGGCTCTTCATGTTTTTCAACACCGCTTCATTCTCCTCCTATTTTTCAGACCGTTTCATGCTCCTCATATTTTTGACACCTTTTGAACCTCTTCATATATTTCACACCTTTTCAGGCTCTTCATATTTTTCAACACCGTTTCATGCTACTTCTATTTTTCAGACCGTTTCATGCTCCTCATATTTTTCACATCTTTTGAAGCTCTTCATATTTTTCACACATTTTCAGTCTCTTCAAGTTTTTGAACACCATTTCATGCTCCTCCTTTTTTTCAGGCCGTTTCATGCTCCTCATATTTTTGACACCTTTTGAAACTCTTCATATTTTTTACATCTTTTCAGGCTCTTCATGTTTTTCAACACCACTTCATGCTCCTCCTATTTGTCAGGCCATTTCATGCTCCTCATATTTTTGACACCTTTTGAAGCTCTTCATATTTTGCACACCTTTTCAGCCTCTTCATATTTTTCAACACAACTTCATGCTCCTCCTATTTTTCAGACCGTTTCATGCTCCTCGTATTTTTGACACCTTTTAAGCTCTTCATTTTTTTCAGACATTTTCATGCTCTTCATGTTTTTGAACACCTTTTTAAGCTCGTCATATTTTAGACACCTTTTTAAGCTCTTCATATTTTGCACACCTTCTCAGGCTCTTCATGTTTTTGAACACCCTTTCAAGCTCCTCATACTTTTGACACCTTTTGAAGCTCTTCATAGTTTTCACACCTTTTCTGGCTCTTCATGTTTTTCAACACCTTTTCAAGCTCCTCATACTTTTGACACCTTTTGAAGCTCTTCATATATTTCACACCTTCTCAGGCTCTTCACGTTTTTGAACACCTTTTCAAGCTTCTCACACTTTTGACACCTATTGAAGCTCTTCATAGTTTTCACACCTTCTCAGGCTCTTCATGTTTTTGAACACCTTTTCAAGCTCCTCATACTTTTGACACCTTTTGAAGCTCTTCATAGTTTTCACACCTTCTCAGGCTCTTCATGTTTTTGAACACCTTTTCAAGCTCCTCATACTTTTGACACCTTTTGAAACTCTTCATATATTTCACTCTTTTCAGGCTCTTCATGTTTTTCAACACCGTTTCATGCTCCTCCTGTTTTTCAGACCGTTTCATGCTCCTCATACTTTTGACACCTTTTGAAGCTCTTCATAGTTTTCACACCTTCTCAGGCTCTTCATGTTTTTGAACACCATTTCAAGCTCCTCATACTTTTGACACCTTTTGAAACTCTTCATATATTTCACTCTTTTCAGGCTCTTCATAATTTTCAACACCACTTCATGCTCCTCGTATTTTTCACACCTTTTGAAGCTCTTCGTATATTTCACACCTTTTCAAGCTCTACATGTTTTTGAACACCACTTCATGCTCCTCATATTTTTCACACCTTTTGAAGCTCTTCATATTTTTCACACCATTTCAATCTCTTCATGTATTTCAACATCTTTCATGCTCCTCCTATTTTTCATACCGTTTCATGCTCCTCATATATTTTACACTTTTTGAAGCTCTTCATATTTTTCACACCTTTTGAAGCTCTTCATATTTTTCACACATTTTCAGGCTCTTCATGTTTTTCAACACCTTTCATGCTCCTCCTATTTTTCACACCGTTTCATGCTCCTCCTTTTTTTCACACCGTTTCATGCTCCTCATTTTTTTCACACCTTTTTAAGCTCTTCATATTGTTCACACGTTTTCAGTCTCTTTATGATTTTGAACACCATTTCATGCTCTTCCTATTTTTCAGACCGTTTCATGCTCCTCATATTTTTGACACCTTTTGAAACTCTTCATATATTTCACTCATTTCAGGCTCTTCATGTTTTTCAACACCGCTTCATTCTCCTCCTATTTTTCAGACCGTTTCATGCTCCTCATATTTTTGACACCTTTTGAACCTCTTCATATAATTCACACCTTTTCAGGCTCTTCATATTATTCAACACCGTTTCATGCTACTTCTATTTTTCAGACCGTTTCATGCTCCTCATATTTTTCACATCTTTTGAAGCTCTTCATATTTTTCACACATTTTCAGCCTCTTCAAGTTTTTGAACACCATTTCATGCTCCTCCTTTTTTTCAGTCCGTTTCATGCTCCTCATATTTTTGACACCTTTTGAAACTCTTCATATTTTTCACACCTTTTCAGGCTCTTCATGTTTTTCAACACCACTTCATGCTCCTCATATTTTTCAGGCCATTTCATGCTCCTCCTATTTTTGACACATTTTGAAGGTCTTCATATTTTTCACACCTTTTCATGCTCGTCATGTTTTTCAACACAGTTTCACACTCCTCATATTTTTGACACGTTTTGAAGCTCTTCATATATTTCACACCTTTTCAGGCTCTTCATGTTTTTCAACATCGCTTCATTCTCCTCCTATTTTTCAGACCTTTTCATGCTCCTCACATTTTTGACTCCTTTTGTAGCTCTTCATATTTTTGACACCTTTTGAAGCTCTTCATATTTTTGAACACCGTTTCATGCTCCTCCTTTTTTTCAGACCGATTAATGCTCCTCATATTTTTCACACTTTTGAAACTCTTCATATTTTTGAACACCGTTTCATGCTCCTCCTATTTTTCAGACCGTTTCACGCTCCTTATATTTTGGACACCTTTTGAAACTCTTCATATATTTCACACCTTTTGAAGCTCTTCATATTTTTCACACCATTTCAGGCTCTTCATGTTTTTCAACACCGCTTCATGCTTCTCCTATTTTTCAGACCGTTTCATGCTCATCTCATTTTTGACACCTTTTGAAAGTCTTCATATATTTCACACCTTTTGAAGATCTTCATATTTTTCACACGTTTTAGGCTCTTCATGTTTTTCAACACCGCTTCATGCTCCTCCTATTTTTCAGACCGTTTAATTCTCCTCATGCATTTCACACATTTTGAAGTTCTTTATATTTTTCACACCTTTTTAGGCTCTTCAGCGTTTTTAACACAGTTTCATGCTCCTACTATTTTTCACACCGTTTCCTGCTCCTCATATTTTTGACACCTTTTGAAGCTCTTCATATATTGCACACCTTTTCAGGCTCTTCATGTTTTTCAAAACCACTTCATGTTCCTCCTATTATTCAGACCGTTTCATGCTCATCTCATTTTTGACACCTTTTGAAGCTCTTCATATTTTTCACACGTTTTCAGGCTCTTCATGATTTTCAACACCGCTTCATGCTCCTCCTGTTTTTCAGACCTTTTCAAGCTCCTCATGTATTTCACAAATTTTGAAGCTCTTCATATTTTTCACACATTTTCAGGCTCTTCATATTTTTCAACACCCCTTCATGATCCTCCTATTTTTCAAATGGTTTCGTGCTCCTCATAATTTTCACACCTATTCAAGCTCTTCATATTTTTCACACATTTTCAGGCTCTTCATGTTTTTCAACACCACTTCATGCTCCTCCTGTTTTTCAGATCGTTTCATGCTCATCTCAGTTTTGACACCTTTTGAAGCTCTTCATATATTTCACACCTTTTCAAGCTCTTCATATATTTCACACCTTTTCAGGCTCTTCATGTTTTTCAACACCACTTCATGCTCCTCCTATTTTTCAGACCGTTTCATGCTCATATCATTTTTGACACCTTTTGAAGCTCTTCATATTTTTCACAACTTTTCAGGCTCTTCATGTTTTTCAACACCGCATCTTGCTCCTCCTATTTTTCACACCGTTTCATGGTCCTCATATTTTTCACGCCTTTTGAAGCTCTTCATATTTTTCACACCTTTTCAGGCTCTTCATGTTTTTCAACACCGCTTCATGCTCCTCCTGTTTTTCAGCCCGTTTCAAGCTCCTCATGTATTTCACAAATTTTGAAGCTCTACATATTTTTCACACCTTTTGAAGCTTTGGAAGCGGGAGACCCAGGGTCCCTTTCCACGTGCCACATGCATCCTGGGACTCCTATCCATTTTCAAGAGGAGTCAGGCATCGTCTCCTCTGGAAGCATTGATCACCGCGGACCTCTCGAGTTTTCAAAGGACGTGAGGCCTCCGGTCGCGATGAGGCGGAGAACTAGGTCTTTCTCTGTGGTCTCCACAGGGGATTCAGACATCTCTTCGTCGTGGGAGATGCAAGACGAGCCTGCATTCAATTCACTGCAGGGATATCCGGCCTTCCTTCGAGTCAGAGCATCTCGGTGTCCATTCCATTTGAGGCCACAAACTCAGGGTCCCTCTCACATACCTGTAGCTGAGAGAAGCCTACTCTTGAGGTGCTTGTGGAAAGTGGGTATTCCTCTTGAGTCGAAGCCAGGGACAAAGCTCTCATCTCGAGTTGATTTGGGGTCCACAGACCCGTTTCGTATTGCTCCTGTGACCTCAGGATCCCTCTAGACTTGAGACAGTGATCATGGGTTTTCTCTGGAGTGCCATCAAGGAAATCAAGGCTCCTTTCACCTTTGATGTGGAACACGCAATTGCTCTGCACGCAGTGCAGGGGAATCAGGCCTCATCTCGGGGTGAGGGGGAAGACTCATGGTTTTTATCGAGTTGCGGCCGGAACCTGGGGTATATTCTCGAGTTACGAGGGGGAGGGCCCTTCCAGACACGTGTTTGTTCAGCGAAGTCAGGACTCCTGCCTAGGTGCGAGGGACACCTCGGAATTCTCCTCGAGTCTTGGCATGGAAATTGGGACGCGACTCCACGTGAGGTGGGAGACCCAGTGTCCCTTTCCACATGCCACAGGGATCCTGGGACTCCGATCCATTTTCAAGAGGAGTCAGGCATCGTCTCCTTTGGAAGCATTGATATCCCCGGACCTCTCGAGTTTTCAAAGGATGTGAGGCCTCCGATCGTGATGAGGCGGAGAACTAGGTCTTTCTCTGTGGTCTCCACAGGGGATTCAGACATCCCTTCGTCTTGGGAGATGCAAGACGAGCCTGCATTCAATTCACTGCAGGGATATCCGGCCTTACTTCGAGTCAGAGCATCTCGGTGTCCATTCCACTTGAGGCCACAAACTCAGGTTCCTGTCACATACCTGTAGCTGAGAGAAGCCTCCTCTTGAGGTGCTTGTGGAAACTTGGTATTCCTCTTGAGTCGAAACCAGGGAATAAGCTCTCATCTCGAGTTGATTTGGGGTCCACGGAGCCCTTTCGTGTTGCTCCAGTGACCTCAGGATCCCTCTAGACTTGAGACAGTGATCTTGGGTTTTCTCTGGAGTGCCATCAAGGAAATCAAGGCTCCTTTCAGGTTTGATGTGGAACACGGAATTGCTCTGCACGCAGTGCAGGGGAATCGGGCCTCATCTCGCGGCGAGGGGAAAGTTTCATGGTTTTTCTCGAGTTGCGACCGGAACCTGGGGTATATTCTCGAGTTACGACGGGGAGGGCCCCTCCAGACACGTGTTTGTTCAGCGACGTCAGGACTCCTGCCTAGGTGCGAGGGACACCTCGGGATTCTCCTCGAATCTCGGCATGGCAATTGGGACGCGTCTCCACGTGAGGCGGGAGACCCAGGTTGCCTTTCCACGTGCCACAGGGATCCTGGGACTCCTATCCATTTTCAAGAGGAGTCAGGCATCGTCTCCTTTGGAAGCATTGATCTCCGCGGAACTCTCGAGTTTTCAAAGGATGTGAGGCCTCGGTTCGCGTTGAGGCGGAGGACTAGGTCTTTCTCTGTGGTCTCCACAGGGGATTCAGACAACCCTTCGTCTTGGGAGATGCAAGACGAGCCTGCATTCAATTCACTGCAGGGATATCCGGCCTTACTTCGAGTCAGAGCATCTCGGTGTCCATTCCACTTGAGGCCACAAACTCAGGGTCCTTCTCACATACATGTAGCTGAGAGAAGCCTCCTCTTGAGGTGCTTGTGGAAAGTTGGTATTCCTCTTGAGTCGAAGCCAGGGACTAAGCTCTCATCTCGAGTTGATTTGGGGTCCACGGAGCCCTTTCGTGTTGCTCCAGTGACCTCAGGATCCCGCTAGACTTGAGACAGTGATCTTGGGTTTTCTCTGGAGTGCCATCAATGAAATCAAGGCTCCTTTCACGTTTGATGTGGAACACGGAATTGCTCTGCATGCAGTGCAGGGGAATCGGGCCTCATCTCGCGGCGAGGGGGAAGTCTCATGGTTTTTCTCGAGTTGCGGCCGCAACCTGGGGTATATTCTCGAGTTACGACGGGGAGGGCCCTTCCAGACACGTGTTTGTTCAGTGACGTCAGGACTCCTGCCTACGTGCGAGGGACACCTCGGGATTCTCCTCGAGTCTTGGCATGGCCATTGGGACGCGTCTCCACGTGAGGCGGGAGACCCAGGGTCCCTTTCCACATGCCACAGGGATCCTGGGACTCCTATCCATTTTCAAGAGGAGTCAGGCATGGTCTCCTTTGGAAGCATTGATCTCCGCGGACCTCTCGAGTTTTCAAAGGACGTGAGGCCTCCGATCACGATGAGGCGGAGAACTAGGTATTTCTCTGTGGTCTCCACAGGGGATTCAGACATCCCTTCATCGTGGGAGATGCAAAAGAGGCCTGCATTCAATTCACTGCAGGGATATCCGGCCTTCCTTCGAGTCAGAGCATCTCGGTGTCCATTCCACTTGAGGCCACAAACTCAGGGTCCCTCTCACATACCTGTAGCTGAGAGAAGCCTCCTCTTGAGGTGCTTGTGGAAAGTGGGTATTCCTCTTGAGTCGAAGCCAGGGACGAAGCTCTCATCTCGAGTTGATTTGGGGTCCACGGAGCCCTTTCGTGTTGCTACAGTGACCTCAGGATCCCTCTAGACTTGAGACAGTGATCTTGGGTGTTCTCTGGAGTGCCATCAAGGAAATCAAGGCTCCTTTCATGTTTGATGTGGAACAAGGAAGTTCTCTGCACGCAGTGCAGGGGAATCGGGCCTCATCTCGCGCGAGGGGGAAGTCTCATGGTTTTTATCGACTTGCGGCCGGAACCTGGGGTATATTCTCGAGTTACGACGGGGAAGGCCCTTCCAGACACGTGTTTCTTCAGCGACGTCAGGACTCCTGCCTCGGTGCGAGGGACACCTCGGGATTCTCCTCGAGTCTTGGCATGGCCATTGGGACGCGTCTCCACGTGAGGCGGGAGACCCAGGGTCCCTTTCCACGTGCCCCAGGGATCCTGGGACTCCTATCCATTTTCAAGAGGAGTCAGGCATCGTCTCCTTTGGAAGCATTGATCTCCGCGGACCTCTTGAGTTTTCAAAGGACGTGAGGCCTCCGATCGATTTGAGGCGGAGAACTAGGTCTTTCTCTGTGGTCTCCACAGGGGATTCAGACATCCCTTCGTCGTGGGAGATGCAAAAGAGGCCTGCATTCAATTCACTGCAGGGATATCCGGCCTTCTTTGGAGTCAGAGCATCTCGGTGTCCATTCCACTTGAGGCCACAAACTCAGGGTCCCTCTCACATACCTGTAGCTGAGAGAAGCCTCCTCTTGAGGTGCTTGTGGAAAGTGGGTATTCCTCTTGAGTCGAAGCCAGGGACGAAGCTCTCATCTCGACTTGATTTGGGGTCCACGGAGCCCTTTCGTGTTGCTACAGTGACCTCAGTATCCCTCTAGACATGAGACAGTGATCTTGGGTCTTCTCTGGAGTGCCATCAAGGAAATCAAGGCTCCTTTCATGTTTGATGTGGAACACGGAATTGCTCTGCACGCATTGCAGGGGAATCGGGCCTCATCTCGTGGCGAGGGGGAAGTCTCATGGTTTTTCTCGAGTTGCGGCCGCAACCTGGGCTACATTCTCGAGTTTCGACCAGAAGGGCCTTTCCAGACACGTGTTTCTTCAGCGACGTCAGGACTCCTGCCTGGGTGCGAGGGACCCCTCGGGATTCTCCTCGAGTTTTGGCATGGCCATTGGGACACGTCTCCACGTGAGGCGGGAGACCCAGGGTCCCTTTCCACGTGCCACAGGGATCCTGGGACTCCTATCCATTTTCAAGAGGAGTCAGGCATCGTCTCCTTTGGAAGCATTGATCTCCGCGGACCTCTCGAGTTTTCAAAGGACGTGAGGCCTCCGGTCGCGATGAGGCGGAGAACCAGGTCTTTCTCCTTGGTCTCCACAGGGGATTCAGACATCCCTTCGTCGTGGGAGATGCAAGACGAGCCTGCATTCAATTCACTGCAGGGATATCCGGCCTTCCTTCGAGTCAGAGCATCTCGGTGTCCATTCCACTTGAGGCCACAAACTCAGGGTCCTTCTCACATACCTGTAGCTGAGAGAAGCCTCCTCTTGAGGTGCTTGTGGAAAGTGGGTATTCCTCTTGAGTCGAAGACAGGGACGAAGCTCTCATCTCGAGTTGATTTGGGGTCCACGGAGCCCTTTCGTGTTGCTACAGTGACCTCAGTATCCCTCTAGACTTGAGACAGTGATCTTGGGTTTTCTCTGGAGTGCCATCAAGGAAATCAAGTCTCCTTTCACGTTTGATGTGGAAAACGGAATTGCTCTGCACGCAGTGCAGGGGAATCGGACCTCATCTCGCTGGGAGGGGGAAGTCTCATGGTTTTTCTCGAGTTGCGGCTGGAACCTCGGGTATATTCTCGAGTTAAGACGGGGAGGGCCCTTCCAGACACGTGTTTGTTCAGCGACGTCAGGACTCCTGCCTAGGTGCGAGGGACACCTCGGGATTCTCCTCGAGTCTTGGCATGGCAATTGGGATGCGTCTCCACGTGAGGCGGGAGACACAGGGTCCCTTTCCACGGGCCATAGGGATCCTGGGACTCCTATCCATTTTCAAGAGGACTCAGGCATCGTCTCCTTTGGAAGCATTGATCTGTGCGGAACGCTCGAGTTTTCAAAGGATGTGAGGCCTCCGGTCACGATGAGGCGGAGGACTAGGTCTTTCTCTGTGGTCTCCACAGGGGATTCAGACATCCCTTCGTCTTGGAAGATGCAAGACGAGCCTGCATTCAATTCACTGCAGGGATATCCGGCCTTACTTCGAGTCAGAGCATCTCGGTGTCCATTCCACTTGAGGCCACAAACTCAGGGTCCCTCTCACATACCTGTAGCTGAGAGAAGCCTCCTCTTGAGGTGCTTTTGGAAAGTTGGTATTCCTCTTGAGTCGAAGCCAGGGACAAAGCTCTCATCTCGAGTTGATTTGGGGTCCACAGACCCCTTTCGTATTGCTCCTGTGACCTCAGGATCCCTCTAGACTTGAGACAGTGATCTTGGGTTTTCTCTGGAGTGCCATCAAGGAAATCAAGGCTCCTTTCACCTTTGATGTGGAACACGCAATTGCTCTGCACGCAGTGCAGGGGAATCAGGCCTCATCTCGGGGTGAGGGGGAAGACTCATGGTTTTTATCGAGTTGCGGCCGCAACCTGGGGTATATTCTCGAGTTACGAGGGGGAGGGCCCTTCCAGACACGTGTTTGTTCAGCGAAGTCAGGACTCCTGCCTAGGTGCGAGGGACACCTCGGAATTCTCCTCGAGTCTTGGCATGGAAATTGGGACGCGACTCCACGTGAGGTGGGAGACCCAGTGTCCCTTTCCACGTGCCACAGGGATCCTGGGACTCCTATCCATTTTCAAGAGGAGTCAGGCATCGTCTCCTTTGGAAGCATTGATCTCCGCGGACCTCTCGAGTTTTCAAAGGATGTGAGGCCTCCGGTCGCGATGAGGCGGAGAACTAGGTCTTTCTCTGTGGTCTCCACAGGGGATTCAGACATCCCTTCTTCTTGGGAGATGCAAGACGAGCCTGCATTCAATTCACTGCAGGGATATCCGGCCTTACTTCGAGTCAGAGCATCTCGGTGTCCATTCCACTTGAGGCCACAAACTCAGGGTCCCTCTCACATACCTGTAGCTGAGAGAAGCCTCCTCTGGAGGTGCTTGTGGAAAGTTGGTATTCCTCTTGAGTCAAAGCCAGGGACTAAGCTCTCATCTCGAGTTGATTTGGGGTCCATGGAGCCCTTTCGTGTTGCTCCAGTGACCTCAGGATCCCTCTAGACTTGAAACAGTGATCTTGGGTTTTCTCTGGAGGGCCATCAAGGAAATCAAGGCTCCTTTCACGTTTGATGTGGAACACGGAATTGCTCTGCACGCAGTGCAGGGAAATCGGGCCTCATCTCGCGGCGAGGGGGAAGTCTCATGGTTTTTCTCGAGTTGCGTCCGGAACCTGCGGTATATTCTCGAGTTACAACGGGGAGGGCCCTTCCAGACACGTGTTTGTTCAGCGACGTCAGGACTCCTGCCTAGGTGCGAGGGACACCTCGTGATTCTCCTCGAGACTTGGCATGGCAATTGGGATGCGTCTCCACGTGAGGCGGGAGACACAGGGTCCCTTTTGACGTGCCACAGGGATCCTGGGACTCCGATCCATTTTCAAGAGGACTCAGGCATCGTCTCCTTTGGAAGCATTGATCTGTGCGGATCGCTCGAGTTTTCAAAGGATGTGAGGCCTCCGATCGTGATGAGGCGGAGAACTAGGTCTTTCTCTGTGGTCTCCACAGGGGATTCAGACATCCCTTCGTCTTGGGAGATGCAAGACGAGCCTGCATTCAATTCACTGCAGGGATATCCGGCCTTACTTCGAGTCAGAGCATCTCGGTGTCTATTCCACTTGAGGCCACAAACTCAGGTTCCTCTCACATACCTGTAGCTGAGAGAAGCCTCCTCTTGAGGTGCTTGTGGAAACTTGGTATTCCTCTTGAGTCGAAGCCAGGGAATAAGTTCTCATCTCGAGTTGATTTGGGGTCCACAGAGCCCTTTCATGTTGCTCCAGTGACCTCAGGATCCCTCTAGACTTGAGACAGTGATCTTGGGTATTCTCTGGAGTGCCATCAAGGAAATCAAGGCTCCTTTCACGTTTGCTGTGAAACACCGAAATGCTCTGCACGCATTGCAGGGGAATCGGGCCTCATTTCGCGATGAAGGGGAAGTCTCATGGTTTTTCTCGAGTTGCGGCCGGAACCTGGGGTATATTCTCGAGTTACCACGGGGAGGGCCCTTCGAGACACGTGTTTGTTCAGCGACGTCAGGACTCCTGCCTAGGTGCGAGGGACACCTCGGGATTCTCCTCGAGTCTTGGCATGGCAATTGGGACGCGTCTCCACCTGAGGCGGGAGATCCAGTGTACCTTTCCACGTGCCACAGGGATCCTGGGACTCCTATCCATTTTCAAGAGGAGTCAGGCATCGTCTCCTTTGGAAGCATTGATCTCCGCGGACCTCTCGAGTTTTCAAAGGATGTGAGGGCTCCGGTCGCGTTGAGGTGGAGGACTAGGTCTTTCTCTGTAGTCTCCACAGGGGATTCAGACAACCCTTCGTCTTGGGAGATACAAGACGAGCCTGCATTCAATTCACTGCAGGGATATCCGGCCTTACTTCGAGTCAGAGCATCTCGGTGTCCATTCCACTTGAGGCCGCAAACTCAGGGTCCTTCTCACATACCTGTAGCTGAGAGAAGCCTCCTCTTGAGGTGCTTGTGGAAAGTTGGTATTCCTCTTGAGTCGAAGCCAGGGACTAAGCTCTCATCTCGAGTTGATTTGGGGTCCGCGGAGCCCTTTCGTGTTGCTCCAGTGACCTCAGGATCACTCTAGACTTGAGACAGTGATCTTGGGATTTCTCTGGAGTGCCATCAAGGAAATCAAGGCTCCTTTCAGGTTTGATGTGGAACACGGAATTGCTCTGTACTCAGTGCAGGGGAATCGGGCCTCATCTCGCGCCGAGGGGGAAGTTTCCCGGTTTTTCTCGAGTTGCGGCCGGAACCTGGGGTATATTCTCGAGTTACGACGGGGAGGGCCCCTCCAGACACGTGTTTGTTCAGCGACGTCAGGACTCCTGCCTAGGTGCGAGGGACACCTCGGGATTCTCCTCGAATCTTGGCATGGCAAAGGGGACGCGTCTCCACGTGAGGCGGGAGACCCAGGGTCCCTTTCCACGTGCCACAGGGATCCTGGGACTCCTATCCAATTTCAAGAGGAGTCAGGCATCGTCTCCTTTGAAAGCATTGATCTCCGCGGACCTCTCGAGTTTTCAAAGGAGGTGAGGCCTCCGGTCCCGATGAGGCGGAGAACTAGGTCATTCTCTGTGGTCTCCACAGGGGATTCAGACATCCCTTCGTCTTGGGAGAAGTAAGACGAGCCTGCATTCAATTCACTGCAGGGATATCCGGCCTTACTTCGAGTCAGAACATCTCGGTGTCCATTCCTCTTGAGGCCACAAACTCAGGGTACCTCTCACATACCTGTAGCTGAGAGAAGCCTCCTCTTGAGGTGCTTGTGGAAAGTTGATATTCCTCTTGAGTCGAAGCCCGGGACTAAGCTCTCATCTCGAGTTGATTTGGGTCCACGGAGCCCTTTCGTGTTGCTCCAGTGACCTCAGGATCCCTCTAGACTTGAGACAGTGATCTTGGGTTTTCTCTGGAGTGCCATCAATGAAATCAAGGCTCCTTTCACGTTTGATGTGGAACACGGAATTGCTCTGCACGCAGTGCAGGGGAATCGGGCCTCATCTCGCGGCGAGGGGGAAGTCTCATGGTTTTTCTCGAGTTGCGGCCGGAACCTGGGGTATATTCTCGAGTTATGACGGGGAGGGCCCTTCCAGACACGTGTTTGTTCAGCGACGTCAGGACTCCTGCCTAGGTGCGAGGGACACCTCGGGATTCTCCTCGAGTCTTGGCATGGCAATTGGGACGCGTCTCCACGTGAGGCGGGATACCCAGGGTCCCTTTCCACGTGCCACAGGTATCCTGGGACTCCTATCCATTTTCAAGAGGAGTCAGGCATCGTCTCCTTTGGAAGCATTGATCTCCGGGGACATCTCGAGTTTTCAAAGGATGTGAGGCCTCCGGTCGCGTTGAGGCGGAGGACTAGGTCTTTCTCTGTGGTCTCCACAGGGGATTCAGACATCCCTTCGTCTTGGGAGATGCAAGACGAGCCTGCATTCAATTCACTGCAGGCATATCCGGCCTTACTTCGAGTCAGAGCATCTCGGTGTCTATTCCACTTGAGGCCACAAACTCAGGGTCCCTCTCACATACCTGTAGCTGAGAGAAGCCTCCTCTTGAGGTGCTTGTGGAAAGGTGGTCTTCCTCTTGAGTCGAAGGCAGGGACTAAGCACTCATCTCGAGTTGATTTGGCATCCACGGAGCTCTTTAGTGTTGCTCCAGTGAACTCAGGATCCCTATAGACTTGAGCCAGTGATCTTGGGTTTTCTCTGGAGTGCCATCAAAGAAATCAAGGCTCCTTTCCCGTTTGATGTGGAACACGGAATTCCTCTGCACGCAGTGCAGTGGAATCGGGACTCATCTCGCGGCGAGGGGAAAGTCTCATGGTTTTTCTCGAGTTGCGGCCGGAACCTGAGGTATATTCTCGAGTTATGACGGGGAGGGCACTTCCAGACAGTTGTTTGTTCAGCGACGTCAGCACTCCTGCTAGGTGCGAGGGACACCTCGGGATTCTCCTCGAGTCTTGGCATGGCAACTGGGACGCGTCTCCACGTGAGGCGGGAGACCCAGGGTCCCTTTCCACGTGCCACAGGGATCCTGGGACTCCTATCCATTTTCAAGAGAAGTCAGGCATCGTCTCCTTTGGAAGCATTGAACTCCGCGGACCTCTCGAGTTTTCAAAGGATGTGAGGCCTCTGGTCGCGATTAGGCATTAGGCAGAGAACTAGGTCTTTCTCTGTGGTCTCCACAGGGGATTCAGTCATCCCTCCGTCTTGGGAGATGCAAGACGAGCCTCCATTCAATTCACTGCATGGCTATCCGGCCTTACTTCGAGTCGATCATCTCGGTGTCCATTCCACTTGAGGCCACAAACTCAGGGTCCCTCTCACATACCTGTAGCTGAGAGAAGCCTCCTCTTGAGGTGCTTGTGGAAAGTTGGTATTCCTCTTGAGTCGAAGCCAGGGATTAAACTCTCATCTCGAGTTGATTTGTGGTCCACGGAGCCCTTTATTTTTGCTACAGTGACCTCAGGATCCCTCTAGACTTGAGACAGTGATCTTGGGTTTTCTCTGGAGTGCCATCAAGGAAATCAAGGCTCCTTTCACGTTTGATGTGGAACACGGAATTGCTCTGCACGCAGTGCAGGGGAATCGGGCCTCATCTCGTGGTGAGGGGGAAGTCTCATGGTTTTTCTCGAGTTGCGGCCCGAACCTGGGGTATAATCTCGAGTTACGACGGGGAGGGCCCTTCCAGACACGTGTTTATTCAGCGACGTCACGACTCCAGCCTAGGTGCGAGGGACACCTTGGGATTCTCCTCGAGTCTTGGCATGGCAATTGAGACGCGTCTCCAAATGAGGCGGGAGACCCAGGGTCCCTTTCCACGTGCCACAGGGATCCTGGGACTCCTATTCATTTTCAAAAGGAGTCAGGCATCGTCACCTTTAGAAGCATTGATCTCTGCCGACCTCTCAAGTTCTCAAAGGATGTGAGGCCTCCGGTCGCGATGAGGCGGAGGACTAGGTCTTTCTCTGTTGTCTCCACAGGGGATTCAGACATCCCTTCGTCTTGGGAGATGCAAGACGAGCCTGTATTCAATTCACTGCAGGGATATTCGGCCTTACTGCGAGTCAGAGCATCTCGGTGTCCATTCCACTTGAGGCCACAAACTCAGGGTCCCTCTCACATACCTGTAGCTGAGAGAAGCCTCCTCTTGAGGTGCTTGTTGAAAGTTGGTATTCCTCTTGAGTCGAATGCAGGGACTAAGCTCTCATCTCGAGTTGATTTGGGGTCCAAGGAGCCCTTTCGTGTTGCTCCAGTGACCTCAGGATCCCTCTAGACTGGAGACAGTGATCTTGGGTTTTCTCTGGAGTGCCATCAAGGAATTCAAGGCTCCTATCATGTTTGATGTGGAACACGGAATTGCTCGGCACACAGTGCAGGGGAATTGGGCCTCATCCCTCGGCGAGGGGGAAGTCTCATGGTTTTTCTCGAGTTGCGGCCGGAACCTGGGGTATATTCTCGAGTTACGACGGGGAGGGCCCTTCCAGACACGTGTTTGTTCAGCGACGTCAGGACTCCTGCCTAGGTGCGAGGGACACCTCGGGATTCTCCTCGAGTCTTGTCATGGCAATTGGAACACGTCTCCACGTGAGGCGGGAGACCCAGGGTCCCTTTCCATGTGCCACAGTGTTCCTGGGACTCCTATCCATTTTCAAGAGGAGTCAGGCATCGTCTCCTTTGGAAGCATTGATCTCCGCAGACCTCTCGAGTTTTCAAAGGATGTGAGGCCTCTGGTAGCGATGAGGCGGAGAACTAGGACTATCTCTGTGGTCTCCACCGGGGATTCAGACATCCCTTCGTCTTGGGAGATGCAAGACGAGCCTGCATTCAATTCACTGCAGGGATATCCAGCCTTACTTCGAATCAGAGCATCTCGGTGTCCATTCCACTTGAGGCCACAAACTCAGAGTCCCTCTCACATACCTGTAGCTGAGAGAAGCTTCCTCTTGAGGTGCTTGTGGAAACTTGGTATTCGTCTTGAGTCGAATCCAGCGACTAAGCTATCATCTCGAGTTGATTTGTGGTCCACGGAGCCTTTTCGTGTTGCTCCAGTGACCTCAGGATCCCTCTAGACTTGAGACAGTGACTTTGGGTTTTCTCTGGAGTGCCATCAAGGAAATCAAGGCTCCTTTCCCGTTTGATGTGGAACACGGAATTGCTCTGCACGCAGTGCAGGGGAATCGGGCCTCATCTCGCGGCGAGGGGGAAGTCTCATGGTTTTTCTCGAGTTGCGGCCGGACCCTGGGGTATATTCTCGAGTTACGACGGGGAGGGCCCTTCCAGACACGTGTTTGTTCAGCGACGTCAGGACTCCTGCCTAGGTGCGAGGGACACCTCGGGATTCTCCTCGAGTCTTGGCATGGCAATTGGGACGCGTCTCCACTTGAGGCGGGAGACCCAGGGTCCCTTTCCACGTGCCATAGGGATCCTGGGACTCCTATCCATTTTCAAGAGGAGTCAGGCATCGTCTCCTTTGGAAGCATTGATCTCCGCGGACCTCTCGAGTTTTCAAAGGATGTGAGGCCTCCGGTCGCGAAGAGGCGGAGAATGAGGTCTTTCTCTGTGGTCTCCACAGGGGATTCAGACATCCCTTCGTCTTGGGAGATGCAAGACGAGCCTGCATTCAATTCACTGCAGGGATATCCGGCCTTACTTCGAGTCAGAGCATCTCGGTGTCCATTCCACTTGAGGCCACAAACTCAGGGTCCCTCTCACATACCTGTAGCTGAGAGAAGCCTCCTCTTGAGGTGCTTGTGGAAAGTTGGTATTCCTCTTGAGTAGAAGCCAGGGACTAAGCTCTCATGTCGAGTTGATTTGGGGTCCACGGAGCCCTTTCGTGTTGCTCCAGTGACCTCAGGATCCCTCTAGACTTGAGACAGTGATCTTGGGTTTTCTCTGGAGGGCCATCAAGGAAATCAAGGCTCCTTTCCCGTTTGATGTGGAACACGGAATTGCTCTGCACGCAGTGCAGGGGAATCGGGCCTCATCTCGCGGCGAGGGGGAAGTCTCATGGTTTTTCTCGAGTTGCGGCCGGACCCTGGGGTATATTCTCGAGTTACGATGGGGAGGGCCCTTCCAGACACGTGTTTGTTCAGCGACGTCAGGACTCCTGCCTAGGTGCGAGGGACACCTCGGGATTCTCCTCGAGTCTTGGCATGGAAATTGGCTCGCGTCTCCACGTGAAGCGGGAGACCCAGGGTCCCCGTCCATGTGGACAGGGATCCTGGGACTCCTATCCATTTTCAAGAGGAGTCAGGCATCGTCTCCTTTGGAAGCATTGATCTCCGGGGACCTCTCGAGTTTTCAAAGGATGTGAGGCCTCCGGTTGCGATGAGGTGGAGAATTAGGTCTTTCTCTGTGGTCTCCACAGGGGATTCAGACATCCCTTCGTCTTGGGAGATGCAAGACGAGCCTGCATTCAATTCACTGCAGGGATATCCGGCCTTACTTCGAGTCAGAGCATCTCGGTGTCCATTCCACTTGAGGCCACAAACTCAGGGTCCCTCTCACATACCTGTAGCTGAGAGAAGCCTCCTCTTGAGGTGCTTCTGGAAAGTTGGTATTCCTCTTGAGTCGAATCCAGGGACTAAGCTCTCATCTCGAGTTGATTTGGGGTCCACGGAGCCCTTTCATGCTGCTACAGTGGCGTCATGATCCCTCTAGACTTGAGACAGTGATCTTGGGTTTTCTCTGGAGTGCCATCAAGGAAATCAAGGCTCCATTCACGTTTTATGTGGAACACGGAATTGCTCTGCACGCAGTGCAGGGGAATCGGGCCTCATCTCGCGGCGAGGGGGAATTCTCATGGTTTTTCTCGAGTTGCAGCCGGAACCTGGGGTATATTCTCGAGTTACGACGGGGAGGGCCCTTCCAGACACGTGTTTGTTCAGAGACGTAAGGACTCCTGCCTAGGTGCGAGGGACACTTCGGGATTCTCCGCGAGTCTTGGCATGGCAATTGGGACGCGTCTCCACGTGAGGCGGGAGACCCAGGGTCCCTTTCCACGTGCCACAGGGATCCTGGGAGTCCTATCCATTTTCAAGAGGAGTCAGGCATCGTCTCCTTTGGAAGCATTGATCTCCGTGGACCGCTCGAGTTTTCAAAGGATGTGAGGCCTCCGGTCGCGATGAGGCGGAGGACTAGGTCTTTCTCTGTGGTCTCCACAGGGGATTCAGACATCCCGTCGTCTTGGGAGATGCAAGACGAGCCTGCATTCAATTCACTGCAGGGATATCCGGCCTTACTTCGAGTCAGAGCATCTCGGTGTCCATTCCACTTGAGGCCACAAAATCAGGGTCCCTCTCACATACCTGTAGCTGAGAGAAGCCTCCTCTTGAGGTGCTTGTGGAAAGTTGGTATCCCAGTTGAGTCGAAGCCAGGGACTAAGCTCTCATCTCGAGTTGATTTGGGGTCCACGGAGTCCTTTCGTGTTACTCCAGTGACCTCAGGATCCCTCTAGACTTGAGACAGTGATCTTGGGTTTTCTCTGGAGTGCCATCAAGGAAATCAAGGCTCCTTTCACGTTTGATGTGGAACACGGAATTGCTCTGCACGCATTGCAAGGGAATCGGGCCTCATCTCGCGGCGAGGGGGAAGTCTCATGGTTTTTCTCGAGTTGCGGCCGGAACCTGGGGTATATTCTCGAGTTACGACGGGGAGGGCCCTTCCAGAAACGTGTTTGTTCAGCGAAGTCAAGACGCCTGCCTAGGTGCAAGGGAAATCTCGGGATACTCCTCGAGTCTTGGCATAGCAAATGGGCCGCGACTCCACATTAGGCGGGAGACCCAGGGTCCCTTTCCACGTGCCACAGGGATCCTGGGACTCCTATCCATTTTCAAGAGGAGTCAGGCATCGTCTCCTTTGGAAGCATTGATCTCCGCGGACCTCTCGAATTTTCAAAGGATGTGAGGCCTCCGGTCGCAATGAGGCGGAGAACTAGGTCTTTCGCTGTGGTCTCCACAGGGGATTCAGATATCCCTTCGTCTTGGGAGATGCAAGACGAGCCTGCATTCAATTCACTGCAGGGATATCCGGCCTTACTTCGAGTCAGAGCATCTCGGTGTCCATTTCACTTGAGGCCACAAACTCAGGGTCCCTCTCACATACCTGTAGCTGAGAGAAGCCTCTTCTTGAAGGGCTTGTGGAAAGTTGGCATTCCTCTTGAGTCGAAGCCAGGAACTAAGCTCTCATCTCGAGTTGATTTGTGGTCCACTGAGCCCTTTCGTGTTGCTCCAGTGACCTCAGGATCCCTCTAGACTTGAGACAGTGATCTTGGGTTTTCTCTGGAGTGCCATCAAGGAAATCAAGGCTCCTTTCACGTTTGATATGGAACACGGAATTGCTCTGCACGCAATGCAGGGGAATCGGGCCTCATCTCGCGGCGAGGGGGAAGTCTCATGGTTTTTCTCGAGTTGCGGCCAGGAACCAGGGTATATTCTCGAGTTACGACGGGGAGGGTCCTTCCAGACAAGTGTTTGTTCAGCGACGTCAGGACGCCTGCATAGGTGCAAGGGATACCGCGGGTTTCTCCTCGAGTCTTGGCATGGCAATTGGGACGCGTCTCCACGTGAGGCGGGAGACCCAGTGTCACTTTCCACGTGCCACAGGGATCCTGGGACTCCTATCCATTTTCAAGAGGAGTCAGGCATCGTCCCCTTTGGAAGCATTGATCTCCGTGGACCTCTCGAGTTTTCAAAGGATGTGAGGCCTCCAGTAGTTATGAGGCGGAGAACTAGGTCTTTCTCTGTGGTCTCCACAGGGGATTCAGACATCCCTTCGTCTTGCGAGATGCAAGACGAGCCTGCATTCAATTCACTGCAGGGATATCCGGCCTTACTTCGAGTCAGAGCATCTCGGTGTCCATTCCACTTGAGGCCACAAACTCAGGGTCCCTCTCACATACCTGTAGCTGAGAGAAGCCTCCTCTTGAGGTGCTTGTGGAAAGTTGGTATTCCTCTTGAGTCGAAGCCAGGGACTAAGCTCTCATCTCGAGTTGATTTGGGGTCCCCGTAGTCCTTTCGTGTTGCTACAGTGACCTCAGGATCCCTCTAGACTTGAGATAGTGATCTTGGGTTTTCTCTGGAGTGCCATCAAGGAAATCAAGGCTCCTTTTACTTTTGATGTGGAACACGGAATTGCTCTGCATGCAGTGCAGGGGCATCGGTCCTCATCTCGCAGCGAGTGGGAAGTCTCATGGTTTTTCTCTAGTTGCGGCCGGAAACTGGGGTATATTATCGAGTTACGACGGGGGGGCCCTTCCAGACACGTGTTTGTTCAGCGACGTCAGGACTCCTGCCTAGGTGCGAGGGAAACCTCGGGATTCTCCTCGAGTCTTGGCATGGCAATTTGGACGCGTCTCCACGTGAGGCGGGAGTCGCAGGGTCCCTTTCCACGTGCCACAGGGATCCTGGTACTCCTATCCATTTTCAAGAGGAGTCAGGCATCTTCTCCTTTGGAAGCATTGATCTCTGCGGACCTCTCGAGTTTTCAAAGGATGTGAGGCCTCCGGTCGCGATGAGGCGGAGAACTAGATCTTTCTCTGTGGTCTCCACAGGGGATTCAGACGTCCCTTCATTTTGGGAGATGCAAGACGAGCCGGCATTCAATTCACTGCAGGGACATCCGGCCTTACTTCGAGTCAGAGCATCTCGGTGCCCATTCCACTTGAGGCCACAAACTCAGGGTCCCTCTCACATACCTGTAGCTGAGAGAAGCCTCCTCTTGAGGTGCTTGTGGAAAGTGGGTATTCCTCTTGAGTCGAAGCCAGGGACGAAGCTCTCATCTCGAGTTGATTTCGAGTCCATGGAGCCCTTTCATGTTGCTCCAGTGACCTCAGGATCCCTCTAGACTTGAGACAGTGATCTTGGGTTGTCTCTGGAGTGCCATCAAGCAAATCAAGGCTCCTTTCACGTTTGATGTGGAACACGGAATTGCTCTGCACGCAGTGCAGTGGAATCGGGCCTCATCTCGTGGCGAGGGGGAAGTCTCATGGTTTTTCTCGAGTTGAGGCCGGAACTTGGGGTATATTCTCGAGTTACGACGGGGAGGGCCCTTCCAGACACGTGTTTGTTCAGCGACGTCAGGACTTCTGCCTAGTTGCGAGGGACACCTCGGGATTCTCCTCGAGTCTTGGAATGGCAATTGGGATGCGTCTCCACGTGAGGCGGGAGACCCAGGGTCCCTTTCCACGTGCCACAGGGATCCTGGGACTCCTATCCATTTTCAAGAGGAGTCAGGCATCGTCTCCTTCGGAAGTATTGATCTCCGCGGACCTCTCGAGTTTTCAAAGAATGTGAGGCCTCCGGTAGCGTTGAGGCGGAGGACTAGGTCTTTCTCTATGGTCTCCACAGGGGATTCAGACAACCCTTCGTCTTGGGAGATGCAAGACGAGCCTGCATTCAATTCACTGCAGGCATATCCGGCCTTACTTCGAGTCAGAGCATCTCGGTGTCCATTCCACTTGAGGCCACAAACTCAGGGTCCCTCTGACATACCAGTAGCTGAGAGAAGCCTCCTCTTGAGATGCTTGTGGAAAGTTGGTATTCCTCTTGAGTCGAAGCCAGGGACTAAGCTCTCATCTCGAGTTGATTTGTGGTCCACAGAGACCTTTCATGTTGCTGCAGTGACCTCAGGATCCCTCTAGACTTGAGACAGTGATCTTTGGTTTTCTCTGGAGTGCCATTAAGGAAATCAAGGCTCCTTTCAAGGTTGATGTGGAACACGGAATTGCTCTGCACGCAGTGCAGGGGAATCGGGCCTCATCCTGCGGGGAGGGGGAAGTCTCATGGTTTTTCTCGAGTTGCGGCTGGAACCTGTGTTATATTCTCGAGTTACGACGGGGAGGGCCCTTCCAGACACGTGTTTATTCAGTGACGTCAGGACTCCTGCCTAGGTGCGAGGGACACCTCGGGATTCTCCTCGAGTCTTGGCATGGCAATTTGGACGCGTCTCCACGTGAGGCGGGAGACCCAGGGTCCCTTTTCACGTGCCACAAGGATCCTGGGACTCCTATCCACTTTCAAGAGAAGTCAGGCATCGTCTCCTTTGGAAGCATTGATCTCCGCGGACCTCTGGTGTTTTCAAAGGATGTGAGGCCCCCGGTCGCTATGAGGCGGAGAATTACGTCTTTCTCTGTGGTCTCCACAGGGGATTCAGACATCCCTTCGTCTTGGGAGATGCAAGACGATCCTGCATTCAATTCACTGTAGGGATATCCGGCCTTACTTCGAGTCAGAGCATCTCGGTGTCCATTCCACTTGAGGGCACAAACTCAGGGTCCCTCAAATATACCTGATGCTGAGAGAAACCTCCTCTTGAGGTGCTTGTGGAAAGTTGGTATTCCTCTTGAGTCTAAGCCAGGGTCTTCGCTCTCATCTCGAGTTGATTTGGGGTCCACGAAGCCCTTTCCTTTTGGTCCAGTGACTTCAGGATCCCTCTAGACTTGAGACAGTGATCTTGGATTTTCTCTGGAGTGTCATCAAGGAAATCAAGGCTCCTTTCACGTTTGATGTGGAACACGGAATTGCTCTGCATTCAGTGCAGGGGAATCGGGCCTCAACTCGTGGCGAGGGGGAAATCTCATGGTTTTTCTCGAGTTGCGGCCGGAACGTGGGGTATATTCTCGAGTTACGATGGGGAGGGCCCTTCCAGACACGTGTTTGTCAGCGACATCAGGACTCCTGCCTAGGTGCGAGGGACACTTCGGGATTCTCCTCGAGTCTTGGCATGGTAATTTGGACGCGTCTCCTCGTGAGCCGGGAGACCCAGGGTCCCTTTCCACGTGCCACAGGGATCCTGGGACTCCTATCCATTTTCAAGAGGAGTCAGGCATCGTCTCCTTTGGAAGCATTGATCTCCGCAGACCTCTCGAGTTTTCAAAGGATGTGAGGCCTCCGGTCGCGATGAGCCGGAGAAGTCGGTCTTTCTCTGAGGTCTCCACAGGGGATTCAGACATCCCTTCGTCTTGGGATATGCAAGACGAGCCTGCATTCAATTCACTGCAGGGATATCCGGCCTTACTTCGAGTCAGAGCATCTCGGTGTCCATACCACTTGAGGCCAGAAACTCAGGGTCCCTCTCACATACCTGTAGCTGAGAGAAGCCTCCTCTTGAGGTGCTTATGGAAAGTTGGTATTCCTCTTGAATCGAAGCCAGGGACAAAGCTCTCATCTCGAGTTGATTTGGGGTCCAAGGGGAAATTTCGTGTTGCTCCAGTGACCTCAGCATCCCTCTAGACTTGAGACAGTGATCTTGGGTTTTCTCTGGAGTGCCATCAAGGAAATCAAGGCTCCTTTCACGTTTGATGTGGAACACGGAATTGCTCTGCACGCATTCCAGGGGAATCGGGCCTCAACTCGCGGCTGGGGGGAAATCTCATGTTTTTTCTCGAGTTGCGGACGGAACCTGGGGTATATTCTCGAGTTACGACGGGGAGGGCCCTTCCAGACACGTGTTTGTTCAGCAACGTCAGGATTCCTGCCTAGGGGCGAGGGACACCTCGGGATTCTCCTCGAGTCTTGGCATGGCAATTGGGACGCGTCTCCACGTGAGACGGGAGACCCAGGGTCCCTTTCCACGTGCCACAGGGATCCTGGGACTCCTATCCATTTTCAAGAGGAGTCAGGCATCGTCTCCTTTGGAAGCATTGATCTCCGCGGACCTCTTGAGTTTTCAAAGAATGTGAGGCCTCAGGTCGCGATGAGGCGGAGAACTAGGTCTTTCTCTGTGGTCTCCACAGGGGATTCAGACATCCCTTCGTCTTGGGAGATGCAAGACGAGCCTGCATTCAATTCACTGCAGGGATACCCGGCCTTACTTCGAGTCAGAGCATCTCGGTGTCCATTGCACTTGAGGCCACAAACTCAGGGTCCCTCTCACTTACCTGTAGCTGAGAGAATCCTCCTCTTGAGCTGCTTGTGAAAAGTTGGTATTCCTCTTGAGTCGACGCCAGGGACTAAGCTCTCATCTCGAGTTGATTTGGGGTCCACGGAGCCCTTTCGTGTTGCTCCAGTGACCTCAGGACCCTCTAGACTTGAGACAGTGATCTTGGGTTTTCTCTGGAGTGCCATCAAGGAAATCAAGGCTCCTTTCACGTTTGATGTGGAACACGGAATTGCTCTGCACGCAGTGCTGGGGAATCGGGCCTCATCTCGCGGCGAGGGGGAAGTCTCATGGTTTTTCTCGAGTTGCGACCGGAACCTGGGGTATATTCTCGAGTTACGACGGGGAGGGCCCTTCCAGACACGTGTTTGTTCAGCGACGTCAGGACTCCTGCCTAGGTGCGAAGGACACCACGGGATTCTCCTCGAGTCTTGGCATGGCAATTTGGACGCGTCTCCACGTGAAGCGGGAGACCCAGGGTCCCTTTCCACGGGCCACAGGGATCCTGGATCTCCTATCATTTTCAAGAAGAGTCAGGCATCTTCTCCTTTGGAAGCATTGATCTCCACAGACCTCTCGAGTTTTCAAAGGATGTGAGGCCTCCGGTCGCGATGAGGCGGAGGACTAAGTCTTTCTCTGTGGTTTCCACAGCGGATTCAGGCATCCGTTTGTCTTGGGAGATGCAAGACGAGCCTGCATTGAATTCACTGCAGGGATATCCGGCCTTACTTCGAGTCAGAGCATCTCGGTGTCCATTCGACTTGAGGCCACAAACTCAGGGTCCCTCTCACATACCTGTATCTGAGAGAAGCCTCCTCTTGAGGTGCTTTTGGAAAGTTGGTATTCCTCTTGAGTCGAAGCCAGGGACTAAGCTCTCATCTTGAGTTGATTTGGGGTCCACGGAGCCCTTTCGCGTTGCTCCAGTGACCTCAGGATCCCTCTAGACTTGAGACAGTGATCTTGGGTTTTCTCTGGAGTGCCATCAAGGAAATCAAGGCTCCTTTCACGTTTGATGTGGAACACGGAATTGCTCCCCACGCAGTGCGGGGGAATCGGGCCTCATCTCGCGGCGAGGGGGAAGTCTCATTGTTTTTCTCGAGTTGCAGCCGGAACCTGGGGTATATTCTCGAGTTACGACGGGGAGGGCCCTTCCAGACACGTGTTTGTTCAGCGACATCAGGACTCCTGCCTAGGTGCGAGGGACACCTCGGGATTCTCCTCGAGTCTTGGCATGGCAATTTGGACACGTCTCCACGTGAGGCGGGAGACCCAGGGTCTCTTTCCACGTGCCACAGGAATCCTGGGACTCCTATCCATTTTCAAGAGGAGTCAGGCATTGTCTCCTTTGGAAGCATTGATCTCTGCAGACCTCTCGAGTTTTCAAAGGATGTGAGGCCTCCGGTCGCGATGAGACGGATGACTAGGTCTTTCTCTGTGGTCTCCACAGGGGATTCAGACATCCCTTCGTCTTGGGAGATGCAAGACGAGCCTGCATTCAATTCACTGTAGGGATATCCGGCCTTACTTCGAGTCAGAGCATCTCGGTGTCCATTCCACTTGAGGCCACAAACTCAGGGTCCCTCTCACATACCTGTAGCTGAGAGAAGCCTCCTCTTGAGGTGCTTGTGGAAAGTTGGTATTCCTCTTGAGTCTAAGCCACGGACTAAGCTCTCATCTCGAGTTGATTTGGGGTCCAAGGAGCCCTTTCCTGTTGGTCCAGGGACCTCAGGATCCGTCTAGACTTGAGACAGTGATCTTGGGTTTTCTCTGGAGTGCCATCAAGGAAATCAAGGCTCCTTTCACGTTTGATGTGGAACACGGAATTGCTCTGCATGCAGTGCAGAGGAATCGGGCCTCAACTCCCGGCGAGGGGGAAATCTCATGGTTTTTCTCGAGTTGCGGCCAGAACCTGGGGTATATTCTCGAGTTACGACAGGGAGGGCCCTTCCAGACACGTGTTTGTTCAGCGACGTCAGGACTCCTGCCTAGGTGCGAGGGACACCTCAGGATTCTCCTCGAGTCTTGGCATGGCAATTTGGACGCGTCTGAACGTGAGGCGGGAGACCCGGGGTCCCATTCCACGTGCCACAGGGATCCTGGGACTCCTATCCATTTTCAAGAACAGTGAGGCATCGTCTCCTTTGGAAGCATTGATCTCCGCGGACCTCTCGAGTTTTCAAAGGATGTGAGGCCTCCGGTCGCGATGAGACGGAGGACTAGGTCTTTCTCTGTGGTCTCCACATGGGATTCAGACATCCCTTCGTCTTGGGAGATGCAAGACGAGCCTGCATTCAATTCACTGCAGGGATATCCGGCCTTACTTTAGTCAGAGCATCTCGGTGTCCATTCCACTTGAGGCCACAAACTCAGGGTCCCTCTCACATACCTGTAGCTGAGAGAAGCCTCGTCTTGAGGTGCTTGTGAAAAGTTATTATTCCTCTTGAGTCGAAGCCAGGGACTAAGCTATCATCTCGAGTTGATGTGGGGTCCTCGGAGCCCTTTCGTGTTGCTCCAGGGACCTCAGGATCTCTCTAGACTTGAGACAGTGATCTTGGGTTTTCTCTAGTGCCACCATGGAAATAAAGGCTCCTTTCACGTTTGATGTGGAACACGGAATTGTTCTGCACGCAGTGCAGGGGAATCGGGCCTCATCTCGCGGCGAGGGGGAAGTCTCATGGTTTTTCTCGAGTTGCGGCCGGAACCTGGGGTATATTCTCGAGTTACGACGGCGAGTGCCCTTCCAGACACCTGTTTCTTCAGCGACGTCAGGACTCCTGCCTAGGTGCGAGGGACACCTCGGGATTCTCCTCGAGTCTTGGCATGGCAATTGGGACGCGTCTCCACATGAGGCGGGAGACCCAGGGTCCCTTTACAAGTGCCACAGGGATCCTGGGACTCCTATCCATTTTCAAGAGGAGTCAGGCATCGTCTCCTCTGGAAGCATTGATCCCCGCGGACCTCTCGAGTTTTCAAAGGATGTGAGGCCTCCGGTCGCATTGATTCGGACGACTAGGTCTTTCTCTGTGGTCTCTACAGGGGAATCAGACATCCCTTTGTCTTGGGAGATGCAAGACTAGCCTGCATTCAATTCACTGCAGGGATATCCGGCCTTACTTCGAGTCAGAGCATCTCGGTGTCCATTCCACTTGAGGCCACAACCTCAGGGTCCCTCTCACATACCTGTAGCTGAGAGAAGCCTCCTCTTGAGGTGCGTGTGGAAAGTTGGTATTCCTCTTGAGTCGAAGCCAGGGACTAAGCTCTCATCTCGAGTTGATTTGGGGTCCACGGAGCCCTTTCATGTTGCTCCAGTGACCTCAGCATCCCTCTAGACTTGAGACAGTGACTTTGGGTTTTCTCTGGAATGTCATCAAGGAAATCAAGGCTCCTTTCACGTTTGATGTGGAACACGGAATTGCTCTGCACGCAGTGCAGGGGAATCGGGCCTCATCTCGCTGCGAGGGGGAAGTCTCATGGTTTTTCTCGAGTTGCGGCCGGAACCTGTGGTATATTCTCGAGTTACGACGGGGAGGGTCCTTCCAGACACGTGTTTGTTCAGCGACGTCAGGACTCCTGCCTAGGTGCGAGGGACACCTCGGTATTCTCCTCGAGTCTGGGCATGGCAATTGGGACGCGTCTCCACGTGAGGTGGGAGACCCAGGATCCCTTTCCACGTGCCACAGGGATCCTGGGACTCCTATCCATTTTCAAGCGGAGTCAGGCATCATCTCCTTTGGAAGCATTGATGTCCGTGGACCTCTCGAGTTTTCAAAGGATGTGAGGCCTCCGGTCGCGTAGAGGCGGAGGACTAGGTCTTTCTCTGTGGTCTCCACAGGGGATTCAGACATCCCTTCGTCTTGGGAGATGCAAGACAAGCCTGCATTCAATTCACTGCATGGATCTTCGGCGTTACTTCGAGTCAGAGCATCTCGGTGTCCATTCCACTTGAGGCCACAAACTCAGGGTCCCTCTCACATACCTGTAGCTGAGAGAAGCCTCCTCTTGAGGTGCTTGTGGAAAGTTGGTATTCCTCTTGAGTCGAAGCCAGGGACCAAGCTCTCATCTCGAGTTGATTTGGGGTCCACGTAGCCCTTTCGTGTTGGTACAGTGACCTCAGGATCCCTCTAGACTTGAGACAGTGATCTTGGGTTTTCTCTGGAGTGCCATCAAGGAAATCAAGGCTCCTTTCACGTTTGATGTGGAACACGGAATTGCTCTGCACGCAGTGCAGGGGAATCGGGCCTCATCTCGCGGCGAGGGGGAAGTCTCATGGTTTTTATCGAGTTGCGGCCAGATCCTGGGGTATATTCTCGAGTTACGACGGGGACGGCCCTTCCAGACACGTGTTTGTTCAGCGATGTCAGGACTCCTGCCTAGGTTCGAAGGACACCTCTGTATTCTCCTCGAGTCTTGGCATGGCAATTGGGACGCGTCTCCACGTGATGTGGGAGACCCAGTTTCCCTTTCCACGTGCCACAGGGATCCTGGGACTCCTATCCATTTTCAAGAGGAGTCAGGCATCGTCTCCTTTGGAAGCATTGTTCTCCGCGGACCTCTCGAGTTTTCAAAGGATGTGAGGCCTCTGGTCGAGATGAGGCGGTGAACTAGGTCTTTCTCTGTGGTCTCCAGATGGGATTCAGACGTCCCTTCGTCTCGGTAGATGCAAGACGAGCCTGCATTCAATTCACTGCAGGGATATCCGGCCTTACTTCGAGTCAGAGCATCTCGGTGTCCATTCCACTTGAGACCACAAACTCAGGGTCCCTCTCACATACCTGTAGCTGAGAGAAGCCTCCTCTTGAGGTGCTTGTGGAAAGTTGGTATTCCTCTTGAGTCGAGGCCAGGGAAGAAGCTCTCATCTCGAGTTGATTTGGGGTCCACGGAGCCCTTTCGTGTTGCTCCAGTGACCTCAGGATCCCTCTAGACTTGAGACAGTGACTTTGGGTTTTCTCTGGAGTGCCATCAAGGTAATCAAGGCTCCTTTCACGTTTGATGTGGAACACGGATTTGCTCTGCACGCAGTGCAGGGGAATTGGGGCTCTTCACGCGGCGAGGGGGAAGTCTCATGTTTTTTCTCGAGTTGCGGCTGGAACCTGGGGTATATTCTCGAGTTACGACGGGGAGGGCCCTTCCAGACACGTGTTTGTTCAGCGACGTCAGGACTCCTGCCTAGCTGCCAGGGACACCTCGGGATTCTCCTCGAGTCTTGGCATGGCAATTGGGACGCGTCTCCACGTGAAGCGGGAGACCCAGGTCCCCTTCCACGTGGACAGGGATCCTGGGACTCCTATCCATTTTCAAGAGGAGTCAGGCATCGTCTCCTTTGGAAGCATTGATCTCTGCGGACCTCTCGAGTTTTCAAAGGATGTGAGGCCTCCGGTCGCGATGAGGCGGAGAACTAGGTCTTTCTCTGTGGTCTCCACAGGGGATTCAGACATCCCTTCGTCTTGGGAGATTCAAGACGAGCTTGCATTCAATTCACAGCAGGGATATCCGGCCTTACTTCGAGTCAGAGCATCTCAGTGTCCATTCCACTTGAGGCCACAAGCTCAGGGTACCTCTCACATACAAGTAGCTGAGAGAAGCCTCATCTTGAGGTGCTTGTGGAAGGTTGGTATTCCTCTTGAGTCGAAGACAGGGACTAAGCTCTCTTCTCGAGTTGATTTGGGGTCCACGGAGCCCTTTCGTGTTGCTCCAGTGACCTCAGGATCCCTCTAGACTTGAGACAGTGATCTTGGGTTTTCTCTGGAGTGCCATCAAGGAAATCAAGGCTCCTTTCACGTTTGATGTGGAACACGGAATTGCTCTGCACGCAGTGCAGCGGAATCGGGCCTCATCTCGCGGCGAGGGGAAAGTCTCATGGTTTTTCTCGAGTTGCGGCCGGAACCTGGGGTATATTCTCGAGTTACAATGGGGAGGGCCCTTCCTGACACGTGTTTGTTCAGCGACGTCAGGACTCCTGCCTAGGTGCGAGGGACACCTCGGGATTCTCCTCGAGTCTTGGCATGGAAATTGGGACGCGTCTCCACGTGAGGCGGGAAACCCAGGGTCACTTTCCACGTGCCAAAGGGATCCTGGGACTCCTATCCATTTTCAAGAGGAGTCAGGCATCGTCTCCTTTGGAAGCATTGATCTCCGCGGACCTCTCGAGTTTTCAAAGGATGTGAGGCCTCCGGTCGTGTTGAGGCGGAGGACTAGGTCTTTCTCTCTGGTCTCCACAGGGGATTCAGACATCCCTTCGTCTTGGGAGATGCAAGACGAGTCTGCATTCAATTCACTGCAGGGATATACGGCCTTAATTCGAGTCAGAGAATCTCGGTGTCCATTGCACTTGAGGCCCCAAACTCAGGGTCCCTCTCACTTAGCTGTACCTGAGAGAAGCCTCCTCTTGAGGTGCTTGTGGAAAGTTGGTATTCCTCTTGAGTCGAAGCCAGGGACTAAGCTCTCATCTCGAGTTGATTTGGGGTCCACGGAGCCCTTTCGTGTTGCTCCAGTGACCTCAGGATACCTCTAGACCTGAGACAGTGATCTTGGGGTTTCTCTGGAGTGCCATCAAGGAAATCAAGGCTCCTTTCACGTTTGATGTGGAACATGGAATTGCTCTGCACGCATTGCAGGGGAATCGGGCCTCATCTCGCGGCGATGGGGAAGTCTCATGGTTTTACTCGAGTTGCGGCCGGAAGCTGGGGTATATTCTCGAGTTACGATGGGGAGGGCCCTTCCAGACACGTGTTTGTTCAGCGACGTCAGGACTCCTGCCTAGGTGCGAGGGACACCTCGGGATTCTCCTCCAGTCTTGGCATGGCAATTGGGACGCGTCTCCACGTGAGGCGGGAGACCCAGGGTCCCTTTCCACGTGCCACAGGGATCCTGGGACTCCTATCCATTTTCAAGAAGAGTCAGGCATCGTCTCCTTTGGAAGCATTGATCTCCGCAGAACTCTCGAGTTTTCAAAGGATGTGAGGCCTCCGGTCGCGGTGAGGCGGAGGACTAGGTCTTTCTCTGTCGTCTCCACAGGGGATTCAGACATCGCTTCGTCGTGGGAGATGCAAGACAAGCCTGCATTCAATTCACTGCAGGGATATCCGGCCTTACTTCAAGTCAGAGCATCTCACTGTCCATTCCACTTGAGGCCACAAACTCAGGGTCCCTCTCACATACCTGTAGCTGAGAGAAGCCTCTTCTTGAGGTGCTTGTGGAAAGTTGGTATTCCTCTTGAGTCGAAGCCAAGGACTAAGCTCTCATCTCGAGTTGATTTGGGGTCCACGGAGCCTTTCAGGTTGCTCCAGTGACCTCAGGATCCCTGTAGACTAGAGACAGTGATCTTGGGTTTTCTCTGGAGTGCCGTCAAGGAAATCAAGGCTCTGTTCACGTTTGATGTGGAACACGGAATTGCTCTGCACGCAGTGCAGGGGAATCGGGCCTCATCTCGCGGCGAGGGGGAAGTCTCATGGTTTTTCTCGAGTTGCGACCAGAACCTGGGGTATATTCTCGAGTTACGACGGGGAAAGCCCTTCCAGACATGTGTTTGTTCAGCGACGTCAGGACTCCTGCCTAGGTGCGAGGGACACCTCGGGATTCTCCTCGAGTCTTGGCATGGCAATTGGCGGGAGACCCAGGGTCCCTTTCCACGTGCCACAGGGATCCTGGGACTCCTATCCATTTTCAAGAGGAGTCAGGCATCGTCTCTTTGAGAGTATTGATCTCCGTGGACCTCTCGAGTTTTCAAAGGATGTGAGGCCTCCGGTCGCGATGAGGCGGAGGACTGCGTCTTTCTCTGTGGTCTCCACAGCGGATTCAGACATCCCTTCTACTTGGGAGATGCAAGACGAGCCTGCATTCAATTCACTGCAGGGATATCCGGCCTTACTTCGAGTCAGAGCATCTCGGTGTCCATTCCACTTGAGGCCACAAACTCAGGGTCCCTCTCACATCCCTGTAGGTGAGAGAAGCCTCCTCTTGAGGTGCTTGTGGAAAGTTGGTATTCCTCTTGAGTCGAAGCCAGGGACTAAGCTCTCATCTCCAGTTAATTTGGGGTCCACGGATCCTTTTCGTGTTGCTCCAGTGACCTCAGCATCCCTCTAGACTTGAGACAGTGATCTTGGGTTTTCTCTGGAGTGCCATCAAGGAAATCAAGGCTCCGTTCACGTTTGATGTGGAACACGGAATTGCTCTGCACGCAGTGCAGGGGAATCGGGCCTCATCTCGCGGCGAGGGGGAAGTCACATGGTTTTTCTTGAGTTCCGGCCGGAACCTGGGGTATATTCTCGAGTTTCGACGGGGAGGGCCCTTCCAGACACGTGTTTGTTCAGCGACGTCAGGACTCCTGCCTAGGTGCGAGGGACACCTCGGGATTCTCCTCGAGTCTTGGCATGGCAATTGGGACGCGTCTCCACCTGAGGCGGGAGACCAAGGGTCCCTTTCCACGTGCCACAGGGATCCTGGGCCTCCTATTCATTTTCAAGAGGAGTCAGGCATCGTCTCCTTTGGAAGCATTTATCTCCGCGGACCTCACGAGTTTTCAAAGGTTGTGAGGCCTCCGTTCGCGTTGAGGCGGAGGACTAGGTCTTTCTCTGTGGTCTCCACAGGGGATTCAGACAAACTTTCGTCTGGGGAGAGGCAAGAGGAGCCTGCATTCAATTCATTGCAGGGATATCCGGCCTTACTTCGAGTCAGAGCATCTCGGTGTCCATTCCACTTGAGGCCACCTACTCAGGGTCCCTCTCACATACATGTAGCTGAGAGAAGCCTCCTCTTGAGGTGCTTGTGGAAACTTGGTGTTCCTCTTGATTCGAAGCCAGGGGCTAAGCTCTCATCACGAGTTGATTTGGGGTCCACGGAGCCCTTTCGTGTTGCTCCAGTGACCTCAGGATCCCTCTAGACTTGAGACAGTGATCTTGGGTTTTCTCTGGAGTGCCATCAAGGAAATCAAGGCTCCTTTCACGTTTGATGTGGAATACGGAATTGCTCTGCACGCAGTGCAGGGGAATCGGGCCTCATCTCGCGGCGAGGGGGAAGTCTCATGGTTTTTCTCGAGTTGCGGCCGGAACCTGGGGTATATTCTCGAGTTACGATGGGGAGGGCCCTTCCAGACACTTGTTTATTCAGCGACGTAAAGACTCCTGCCTAGGTGCGTGGGACAACTCGGGATTCTCCACGAGTCTTGGCATGGTATTGGGACGCGTCTCCACGTGATGCTGGAGACCCAGGGACCCTTTCCACGTGCCACAGGGATCCTGGGACTCCTATCCATTTTCAAGAGGAGTCAGGCATCGTCTCCTTTGGAAGCATTGATCTCCGCGGACCTCTCGAGTTTTCAAAGGATGTGAGGCTTCCGGTCACGATGAGGCGGACAACTAGGTTTTTCTCTGTGGTCACAACAGGGGATTCAGACACCCCTTCGTCTTGGGAGATGCAAGACGAGCCTGCATTCAATTCACTGCAGGGATATCCAGCCTTACTTCGAGTCAGTGCATCTCTTTGTCCATTCCACTTGAAGCCACAAACTCAGGGTCCCTCTCACATACCTGTAGCTGAGAGAAGCCTCCTCTTGAGGTGCTTGTGGAAAGTTGGTATTCCTCTTGAGTCGAAGCCAGGGACTAAGCTTTCATCTCGAGTTGATTTGGGGTCCACGGAGGCCTATTGTTTTCCTTCAGTGACCTCAGAATCCCTCTAGACTTGAGACAGTGATCTTGGGTTTTCTCTGGAGAGCCATCAAGGAAATCAAGTCTCCTTTCACGTTCGATGTGGAACACGGAATTGCTCTGCACGCAGTGCAGGGGAATCGGGCCTCATCTCGCGGCGAGGGGGAAGTCTCATGGTTTTTCTCGAGTTGGGGCCGGAACCTCGGGTATATTATCGAGTTATGACGGGGAGGGCCCTTAAAGATACTGATTTTTCAGCGACGTCAGGACTCCTGCCTAGGTGCGAGGGACACCTCGGGATGCTCCTCGAGTCTGGGCATGGCAATTGGGACGCTTCTCCACGTGAGGCGGGAGACCCAGGGTCCCTTTCCACGTGCCACAGGGATCCTGGGACTCCTATCCATTTTCAAGAGGAGTCAGGCATCGTCTCCTTTGGAAGCATTGATCTCCTCTGACCTCTCGAGTTTTCAAAGGATGTGAGGTCTCGGGTCACGATGAGGCGGAGAACTAGGTCTTTCTCTGTGGTCTCCACAGGGGATTCAGACCTCCCTTCGTCTTGGGAGATGCAAGACGAGACTGCATTCAATTCACTTCAGGGATATCCGGCCTTAATTCGAGTCAGAGCATCTCGGTGTCCATTCCACTTGAGGCCACAAACTCAGGGTCTCTCTCACATACCTGTAGCTGAGAGAAGCCTCCTCTTGAGGTGCTTGTGGAAACTTGGTATTCCTCTTAAGTCTAAGCCAGGGACTAAGCTCTCATCTCGAGTTGATTTGGGTTCCACGGAGCCCGTTCGTGTTGCTCCTGTGACCTCAGGATCCCTCTAGACTTGAGACAGTGAACTTGGGTTTTCTCTGGAGTGCCATCAAGGAAATCAAGGCTCATTTCACGTTTGATGTGGAACACGGAATTGCTCTGCACGCAGTGCAGGGGAATCGGGTCTCATCTCGCGGCGAGGGGGAAATCTCATGGTTTTTCTCGAGTTGGGGCCGGAACCTGGGGTATATTCTCGAGTAACGACGGGGAGGGCCCTTCCAGACACGTGTTTGTTCAGCGACGTCAGGACACCTGCCTAGGTGCGAGGGACACCTCGGGATTCTCCTCGAGTCTTGGCATGGCAATTGGGACGCGTCTCCACGTGAGGCGGGAGACCCAGGGTCCCTTTCCACGTGCCACAGGGATCCTGGGAATCCTATCCATTTTCAAGAGGAGTCAGGCATCGTCTCCTTCGGAAGTATTGATCTCCGCGGACCTCTCGAGTTTTCAAAGGATATGAGGCCTCCGGTTGCGTTGAGGTGGAGGACTAGGTCTTTCTCTGTGGTCTCCACAGGGCATTCAGACATCCCTTCATCTTGGGAGATGCAAGACGAGCCTGGATTCAATTCACTGCAGGGATATCCGGCCTTACTTCGAGTCAGACCATCTCGGTGTCCATTCCACTTGAGGCCACTAACTCAGGGTCCCTCTCACATACCTGTAGCTGAGAGAAGCCTCCTCTTGAGGTGCTTGTGGAAAGTTGGTATTCCTCTTGACTCGAAGCCAGGGACTAAGCTCTCATCTCGAGTTGATTTGGGGTCCACGGAGCCCTTTCGTGTTGCTCCAGTGACCTCAGGATCCCTCTAGACTTGAGACAGCGATCTTGGGTTTTCTCTGGAGTGCCATCAAGGAAATCAAGGCTCCTTTCACGTTTGATGTGGAACACAGAATTGCTCTGCATGCAGTGCAGGGGAATCGGGCCTCAACTCGCGGCGTGGAGGAAATCTCATGGTTTTTCTCGAGTTGCGGCCCGAACCTGGGGTATATTCTCGAGTTACGACGGGTAGGGCCCTTACAGACACGTGTTTGTTCAGCGACGACAGGACTCTTCCCTAGGTGCGAGGGACACCTCGGGATTCTCCTCGAGTCTTGGCATGGCAATTGGGACTCGTCTCCACGTGAGGCGTGAGACACAGTGTCCCTTTCCACGTGCCACAGGGATCCTGGGACTCCTATCCATTTTCAAGAGGAGGCAGGCATCGTCTCCTTCGGAAGCATTGATCTCCGCGGACCTCTCGAGTTTTCAAAGGATGTGAGGCCTCCGGTCTCGATGAGGCGGAGAACGAGGTCTTTCTCTGTGGTCTCCACTGGGGATTCAGACAACCCTTCGTCTTGGGAGATGCAAGACGAGCCTTCATTCAATTCACTGCATGGATATCCGGCCTTATTTCGAGTCAGAGCATCTCGGTGTCCATTCCACTTGAGGCCACAAACTCAGGGTCCCTCTCACATACATGTAGCTGAGAGAAGCCTCCTCTTGAGGTGCTTGTGGAAAGTTGGTATTCCTCTTGAGTCTAAGCCAGGGACTAAGCTCTCATCTCAAGTTGATTTGCGGTCCACGGAGCCCTTTCCTGTTGCTCCAGTGACCTCAGGATCCCTCTAGACTTGAGACAGTGATCTTGGGTTTTCCCTGGAGTGCCATCAAGGAAATCAAGGCTCCTTTCACGTTTGATGTGGAACACGGAATTGCTCTGCATGCAGTGCAGGGGAATCGGGCCTCAACTCGCGGCGAGTGGGAAATCTCATGGTTTTTCACGAGTTGCGGCCGGAACCTGGGGTATATTCTCGAGTTACGACGGGGAGGGCCTTCAAGACAGGTGTTTGTTCAGCGACGACAGGACGCCTGCCTAGGTGCGAGGGACACCTCGGGATTCTCCTCGAGTCTTGGCATGGCAATTGGGATACGTCTCCACGTGAGGCGGAGACCCAGTGTCCCTTTCCACGTGCCACAGGGATCCAGGGACTCCTATCCATTTTCAAGAGGAGTCAGGCATCGTCTCCTTTGGAAGCACTGATCTCCGCGGACCTCTCGAGTTTTCAAAGGATGTGAGGCCTCTGGTCGCGATGAGGCGGAGAACTAGGTCTTTCTCTGTGGTCTCCACAGGGGATTCAGACATCCCTTCTTCTTGGGAGATGCAAGACGAGCCTGCATTCAATTCACTGCAGGGATATCCGGCCTTACTTCGAGTCAGAGCATCTTGGTGTCCATTCCATTTGAGGCCACAAACTCAGAGTCCCTCTCACATACCTGTAGATGAGAGAAGCCTCCTCTTGAGGTGCTTGTGGAAAGTTGGTATTCCTCTTGAGTCTAAGCCAGGGACTACGCTCTCATCTCAAGTTGATTTGCGGTCCACGGAGCCCTTTCGTGTTGCTCCAGTGACCTCAGGATCCCTCTAGACTTGAGACAGTGATCTTGGGTTTTCCCTGGAGTGCCATCAAGGAAATCAAGGCTCCTTTTACCTTTGATGTGGAACACGGAATTGCTCTGCATGCAGTGCAGGGGAATCGGGCCTCAACTCGCGGCGAGTGGGAAATCTCATGGTTTTTCACGAGTTGCGGCCGGAACCTGGGGTATATTCTCGAGTAACGACGGGGAGGGCCCTTCAAGACAGGTGTTTGCTCAGCGACTTCAGGACTCTTGCCTAGGTGCGAGGGACACCTCGGGATTCTCCTCGAGGTTTGGCATGGCAATTGGGACGCGTCGCCACGTGAGGCGGAGACCCAGTGTCCCTTTCCACGTGCCACAGGGATCCAGGGACTCCTATCCATTTTCAAGAGGAGTCAGGCATCGTCTCCTTTGGAAGCATTGATCTCCGCGGACCTCTCGAGTTTTCAAAGGATATGAGGCTTCTGGTCGCGATGAGGCGGAGACCTAGGTCTTTCTCTGTGGTCTCCACAGGGGATTCAGACATCCCTTCTTCTTGGGAGATGCAAGACGAGCCTGCATTCAATTCACTGCAGGGATATCCGGCCTTACTTCGAGTCAGAGCATCTCGGTGTCCATTCCACTTGAGGCCACAAACTCAGGGTCCCTCTCACATACCTGTAGATGAGAGAAGCCTCCTCTTGAGGTGCTTGTGGAAAGTTGGTATTCCTCTTGAGTCTAAGCCAGGGACTAAGCTCTCATCTCAAGTTGATTTGGGGTCCACGGAGCCCTTTCCTGTTGCTCCAGTGACCTCAGGATCCCTCTAGACTTGAGACAGTGATCTTGGGTTTTCTCTGGAGTGCCATCAAGGAAATCAAGGCTCCTTTCACGTTTGATGTGGAACAAGGAATTGCTATGCACGCAGTCCAAAGGAATCGAGCCTCTTCTCGCGGCGAGGGGGAAGTGTCATGGTTTTTCTCGAGTTGCTGCTGGAACCTGGGGTATATTCTGGAGTTACGACAGGGAGGGCCTTTCCAGACACGTGTTTGTTCAGCGACGTCAGGACTCCTGCCTAGGTGCGAGGGACACCTCGGGATTCTCCTCGAGTCTTGGCATGGCAATTGGGACGCGTCTCCACGTGAGGCGGGAGACCCAGGGTCCCTTTCCACGTGCCACAGGGCTCCTGGGACTCCTATCCATTTTCAAGAAGAGTCAGGCATCTTCTCCTTTGGAAGCATTGATCTCCGCGGACCTCTCGAGTTTTCAAAGGATGTGAGGCCTCCGGTCGCGATGAGGCGGAGGTCGAGGTCTTTCTCTGTGGTCTCCACAGGGGATTCAGACAACCCTTCGTCTTGGGAGATGCAAGACGAGACTGCATTCAATTCACTGCAGGGATATCCGGCCTTTATTCGAGTCAGAGCATCTCGGTGTCCATTCCACTTGAGGCCACAAACTCAGGGTCCCTCAAATATACCTGTAGCGGAGAGAAGCCTCCTCTTGAGGTGCTTTTGGAAAGTTGGTATTCCTCTTGAGTCGAAGCCAGGGACTAAGCTCTCATCTCGAGTTGATTTGGGGTCCACGGAGCCCTTTCGTGTTACTCCAGTGACCTCAGGATCCCTCTAGACTTGAGACAGTGATCTTGGGTTTTCTCTGGAGTGCCATCAAGGAAATCAAGGCTCCTTTCACGTTTGATATCGAACACGGAATTGCTCTGCACGCAGTGCAGGGGAATCGGGCCTCAACTCGCGGCTAGGGGGAAATCTCATGGTTTTTCTAGAGTTGTGGCCGGAACCTGGGGTATATTCTCGAGTAACGACGAGGAGGGCCCTTCCAGATACGTGTTTGTTCAGCGACGTCAGGACTCCTGCCTAGGTGCGAGGGACACCTCGGGATTCTCCTCGAGTCTTGGCATGGCAATTGGGACGCGTCTCCACATGAGGCGGGAGACACAGGGTCCCTTTCCACGTGCCACAGGGATCCTGGGACTCCTATCCATTTTCAAGAGGAGTCAGGCATCGTCTCCTTTGGAAGCATTGATCTCCGCGGACCTCTTGAGTTTTCAAAGGATGTGAGGCCTCCTATCGCGATGAGGCGGAGAACTAGGTCTTTCTCTGTGGTCTCCACAGGGGATTCAGACATTCCTTCGTCTTGGGAGATGCAAGATGAGACTGCATTCAATTCACTGCAGGCATATCCGGCCTTACTTCGAGTCAGAGCATCTCGGTGTCCATTCCACTTGATGCCACAAATTCAGGGTCCCTCTCACATACCTGTAGCTGAGAGAAGCCTCCTCTTAAGGGGCTTTTGGAAAGTTGGTATTCCTCTTGAGTCGAATCCAGGGACTAAGCTCTCATCTCGAGTTGACTTGGGGTCCACGGAGCCCTTTTGTGTTGCTCCAGTGACCTCAGGATCCCTCTAGACTTGAGACAGTGATCTTGGGTTTTCTCCGGAGTGCCATCAAGGAAATCAAGGCTCCTTTCACGTTTGATGTGGAGCACGGAATTGCTCTGCACGCAGGGCAGGGGAATCGGGCCTCATCTCGCGGCGAGGGGGAAGTCTCATGGTTTTTCTCGAGTTGCGGCCGGAACCTGGGGTATATTCTCGAGTTACCAAGGGGAGGGCCCTTCCAGACACGTGTTTGTTCAGCGACTTCAGGACTCCTGCCTAGGTGTGAGGGACACCTCGGGATTCTCCTCGAGTCTTGGCATGGCAATTTGGACGCGTCTCCACGTGAGGCGGGAGACCCAGGGTCCCTTTCCACGTGCCACAGGGGTCCTGGGACTCCTATCCATTTTCAAGAAGAGTCAGGCATCATCTTCTTTGGAAGCATTGATCTCCGCGGACCTCTCGAGTTTTCAAAGGATGTGAGGCCTCCGGTCTCGATGAGGCGGAGTACGAGGTCTTTCTCTGTGGTCTCCACAGGGGATTCAGACAACCCTTCATCTTGGGAGATGCAAGACGAGCCTGCATTCAATTCACTGCAGGGATATCCGGCCTTACTTCGAGTCAGAGCATCTCGGTGTCCATTCCACTTGAGGCCACAAACTCAGGGTCCCTCTCACATACCTGTAGCTGAGAGAAGCCTCCTCTTGAGGTGCTTGTGGAAAGTGGGTATTCCTCTTGAGTCGAAGCTAGGGAAGAAGCTCTCATCTCGAGGTGATTTGAGGTTCACGGAGCCCTTTCGTGTTGCTACAGTGACCTCAGGATCCCTCTAGATTGAGACAGTGATCTTGGGTGTTCTCTGGAGTGCCATTAAGGAAATCAAGGCTCCTTTAATGTTTGATGTGGAACACGGAATTGCTCTGCACGCAGTGCATGAGAATCGGGCCTAATCTCGCGGTGAGGGGGAAGTCTCATGGTTTTTCTCGAGTTGCGGGCGGACCCTGGGGTATATTCTCGAGTTACGACGGGGAGGGCCCTTCCATACACGTGTTTGTTCAGCGTCGTCATGACTCCTGCCTAGGTGCAAGGGACACCTCGGGATTCTCCTCGAGTCTTGGCATGGCCATTGGGACGCGTCTCCACGTGAGGCGGGAGACCCAGGGTCCCTTTCCACGTGCCACAGGGATTCTGGGACTCGTATCCATTTTCAAGAGGAGTCAGGCATCGTCTCCTTTGGAAGCATTGATCTCCGCGGACCTCTCGAGTTTTCAAAGGACGTGAGGCCTCCAGTCACGATGAGGCGGAGAACTAGGTCTTTCTCTGTGGTCTCCACAGGGGATTCAGACATCCCTTCGTCGTGGGAGATGCAAGACGAGCCTGCATGCAATTCACTGCACGGATATCCGGCATTCCTTCGAGTCAGAGCATCTCGGTGTCCATTCCACTTGAGGCCACAAACTCAGGGTCCCTCTCACATACCTGTAGCTGAGAGAAGCCTCCTCTTGAGGTGCTTGTGGAAAGTGGGTATTCCTCTTGAGTCGAAGCCAGCGAAGAAGCTATCATCTCGAGTTGATTTGGGGTCCACGGAGCCCTTTCGTGTTGCTACAGTGACCTCAGGATCCCTCTAGACTTGAGACAGTGATCTTGGGTGTTCTCTGGAGTGCCATTAAGGAAATCAAGGCTCCTTTCATGTTTGATGTGGAACACGGCATTGCTCTGCACGCAGTGCAGGGGAATCGGGCCTCATCTCGCAGCGAGGGGGAAGTCTCATGGTTTTTCTCGAGTTGCGGCCGGAACCTGGGGTATATTCTCGAGTTACGACGGGGAGGGCCCTTCCAGACACGTGTTTGTTCAGCGACGTCAGGACTCCTGCCTAGGTGCGAGGGACACCTCGGGATTCTCCTCGAGTCTTGGCATGGCCATTGGGACGAGTCTCCACGTGAGGCGGGAGACCCAGGGTCCCTTTCCACGTGCCACAAGGATCCTGGGACTCCTATCCATTTTCAAGAGGAGTCAGGCATCGTCTCCTTTGGAAGCATTGATCTCCGCGGACCTCTCGAATTTTCAAAGGACGTGAGGCCTCCGGTCACGATGAGGCGGAGAACTAGGTCTTTCTCTGTGGTCTCCACAGGGGATTCAGACATCCCTTCGTTGTGGGAGATGCAAGACGAGCCTACATGCAATTCACTGCACGGATATCCGGCCTTCCTTCGAGTCAGAGCATCTCGGTGTCCATTCCACTTGAGGCCACAAACTCAGGGTCCCTCTCACATACCTGTAGCTGAGAGAAGCCTCCTCTTCAGGTGCTTGTGGAAAGTGGGTATTCCTCTTGAGTCGAAGCCAGGGAAGAAGCTATCATCTCGAGTTGAATTGGGGTCCACAGAGCCCTTTCGTGTTGCTACAGTGACCTCATTATCCCTCTAGACTTGAGACAGTGATCTTGGGTGTTCTCTGGAGTGCCATTAAGGAAATCAAGGCTCCTTTCATGTTTGATGTGGAACACGGCATTGCTCTGCATGCAGTTCAGGGGAATCGGGCCTCATCTCGCAGCGAGGGGGAAGTCTCATGGTTTTTCTCGAGTTGCGGCCGGAACCTGCGGTATATTCTCGAGTTACGACGGGGAGGGCCCTTCCAGACACGTGTTTGCTCAGCGACGTCAGGACTCCTGCCTAGGTGTGAGGGACACCTCGGGATTCTCCTCGAGTCTTGGCATGGCCATTGGGACGCGTTTCCATGTGAGGCGGGAGACCCAGGGTCGCTTTCCACGTGCCACAGGGATCCTGGGACTCCTATCCATTTTCAAGAGGAGTCAGGCATCGTCTCCTTTGGAAGCATTGATCTCCGCGGACCTCTCGAGTTTTCAAAGGACGTGAGGCCTCCGGTCGCGATGAGGCAGAGAACTAGGTCTTTCTCTGTGGTCTCCACAAGGGATTCAGACATCCCTTCGTCGTGGGAGATGCAAGACGAGCCTGCATTCAATTCACTGCAGGGATATCCGGCCTTCCTTCGAGTCAGAGCATCTCGGTGTCCATTCCACTTGAGGCCACAAACTCAGGGTCCCTCTCACATACCTGTAGCTGAGAGAAGCCTCCTCTTGAGGTGCTTGTGGAAAGTGGGTATTCCTCTTGAGTCGATGCCAGGGACTAAGCTCTCATCTCGAGTTGATTTGGGGTCCACGGAGACCTTTTGTTTTGCTGCAGTGACCTCAAGATCCCTCTAGACTTGAGACAGTGATCTTGGGTGTTCTCTGGAGTGCCATCAAGGAAATCAAGGCTCCTTTCATGTTTGATGTGGAACACGGAATTGCTCTGCACGCAGTGCAGGGGAATTGGGCCTCATCTCGCGGCGAGGGGGAAGTCTCATGGTTTTTCTCGAGTTGCGGCCGGAACCTGGGGTATATTCTCGAGTTACGACGGGGAGGGCCCTTCCAGACACGTGTTTGTTCAGCGACGTCAGGACTCCTGCCTAGGTGCGAGGGACACCTCGGGATTCTCCTCGAGTCTTGGCATGGCCATTGGGACGTGTCTCCACGTGAGGCGGGAGACCCAGGGTCCCTTTCCACGTGCCACAGGGATCCTGGGACTCCTATCCATTTTCAAGAGGAGTAAGGCATCGTCTCCTTTGGAAGCATTGATCTCCGCGGACCTCTCGAGGTTTCAAAGGACGTGAGGCCTCCGGTCGCGATGAGGCAGAGAACTAGGTCTTTCTCTGTGGTCTACACAAGGGATTCAGATATCCCTTCGTCTTGGGAGATGCAAGACGAGCCTGCATTCAATTCACTGCAGGAATATCCGGCCTTCCTTCGAGTCAGAGCATCTCGGTGTCCATTCCACTTGAGGCCACAAACTCAGGGTCCCTCTCACATACCTGTAGCTGAGAGAAGCCTCCTCTTGAGGTGCTTGTGGAAAGTGGGTATTCCTCTTGAGTCGAAGCCAGGGACGAAGCTCTCATCTCGAGTTGATTTGGGGTCCACGCAGCCCTTTTGTGTTGCTACAGTGACCTCAGGATCCCTCTAGACTTGAGACAGTGATCTTGGGTGTTCTCTGGAGTGCCATTAAGGAAATCAAGGCTCCTTTCATGTTTGATGTGGAACACGGCATTGCTCTGCACGCAGTGCAGGGGAATCGGGCCTCATCTCGCGGCGAGGGGGAAGTCTCATGGTTTTTCTCGAGTTCCGGCCGGAACCTGGGGTATATTCTCGAGTTACGACGGGGAGGGCCCTTCCAGACACGTGTTTGTTCAGCGACGTCAGGACTCCTGCCTAGGTGCGAGGGACACCTCGGGATTCTTCTCGAGTCTTGGCATGGCCATTGGGACGAGTCTCCACGTGAGGCGGGAGACCCAGGGTCCCTTTCCACGTGCCACAGGGATCCTGGGACTCCTATCCATTTTCAAGAGGAGTCAGGCATCGTCTCCTTTGGACGCATTGATCTCCGCGGACCTCTCGAGTTTTCAAAGGACGTGAGGCCTCCTGTCGCGATGAGGTGGAGAACTTGGTCTTTCACTGTGGTCTCCACAGGGGATTCAGACATCCCTTCGTCGTGTTAGATGCAAGACGAGCCTGCATTCAATTCACTGCAGGGATATCCGGCCTTCCTACGAGTCAGAGCATCTCGGTGTCCATTCCACTTGAGGCCACAAACTCAGGGTCCCTCTCACATACATGTAGCTGAGAGAAGCCTCCTCTTGAGGTGCTTGTGGAAAGTGGGTATTCCTCTTGAGTCGAAGCCAGGGACGAAGCTCTCATTTCGAGTTGATTTGGGGTCCACGGAGCCCTTTTGTGTTGCTACAGTGACCTCAGGATCCCTCTAGACTTGAGACAGTGATCTTGGGTGTTCTCTGGAGTGCCATCAAGGAAATCAAGGCTGCTTTCATGTTTGATGTGGAACACGGAATTGCTCTGCACGCAGTGCAGGGGAATCGGGCCTCATCTCGCGCCGAGGGGGAAGTCTCCTGGTTTTTCTCGAGTTGCGGCCGGAACCTGGGGTATATTCTCGAGTTACGACGGGGAGGGCCCTTCCAGACACGTGTTTGTTCAGGACGTCAGGACTCCTGCCTAGGTGCGAGGGACACCTCGGAAGTCTCCTCGAGTCTTGGCATGGCCATTGGGACGCGTCTCCACGTGAGGCGGGAGACCCAGGGTCGCTTTCCACGTGCCACAGGGATCCTGGGACTCCTATCCATTTTCAAGAGGAGTCAGGCATCGTCTCCTTTGGAAGCATTGATCTCCGCGGACCTCTCGAGTTTTCAAAGGATGTGAGGCCTCCGGTCGCGATGAGGCGGGGAACTAGGTCTTTCTCTGTGGTCTCCACAAGGGATTCAGACATCCCTTCATCTTGGGAGATGCAAGACGAGCCTGCATTCAATTCACTGCAGGGATATCCGGCCTTACTTCGAGACAGAGCATCTAGGTGTCCATTCCACTTTAGGCCACAAACTCAAAGTACCTCTCACATCCATGTAGCTGAGACAAGCCTCCTCTTGAGGTGCTTGTGGAAACTTGGTATTCCTCTTGAGTCGAAGCCAGGGACTAAGCTCTCATCTTGAGTTGATTTGGGGTCCACGAAGCCCTTTCGTGTTGCTCCAGTGACCTCAGGATCCCTCTAGACTTGAGACAGTGATCTTGGGTTTTCTCTGGAGTGCCATCAAGGAAATCAAGGCTCCTTTCACGTTTGATGTGGAACACGGAATTGCTCTGCACGCAGTGCAGGGGAATTGGGCCTCATCTCGCGGCGAGGGGGAAGTCTCATGGTTTTTCTCGAGTTGCGGCCGGAACCTGGGGTATATTCTCGAGTTACGACGGGGAGGGCCCTTCCAGACACGTGTTTGTTCAGCGACGTCAGGACTCCTGCCTAGGTGCGAGGGACACCTCGGGATTCTCCTCGAGTCTTGGCATGGCATTTGGGACGCGTCTCCACGTGCAGCGGGAGACCCAGAATCCCCGTCCATGTGGACAGGGATCCTGGGACTCCTAACAATTTTCAAGAGGAGTCAGGCATCGTCTCCTTTGGAAGCATTGATCTCCGAGGACCTCTCGAGTTTTCAAAGGATGTGGGGCCTCCGGTCGCGATGAGGCGGGGAACTAGGTCTTTCTCTGTGGTCTCCACAGGGGATTCAGACATCCCTTCGTCTTGGGAGATGCAAGACGAGCCTGCATTCAATTCACTGCAGGGATATCCGGCCTTACTTCGAGTCAGAGCATCTCGGTGTCCATTCCACTTGAGGCCACAAACTCAGGGTCCCTCTCACATACCTGTTGCTGAGAGAAGCCTCCTCTTGAGGTGCTTATGGAAAGTTGGTATTCCTCTTGAGTCGAAGCCAGGGACTAAGCTCTCATCTTGAGTTGATTTGGGTTCCACGGAGGCTTTTCGTGTTGCTCCAGTGACCTCAGGATCCCTCTAGACTTGAGACAGTGATCTTGGGTTTTCTCTGAAGTGCCATCAAGGAAATCAAGGCTCCTTTCACGTTTGATGTGGAACACGGCATTGCTCTGCACGCAGTGCAGGGGAATCGGGCCTCATCTCGCGGCGAGGGGGAAGTCTCATGGTTTTTCTCGAGTTGCGGCCGGAACCTGGGGTATATTCTCGAGTTACGACGGGGAGGGCCCTTCCAGACACGTGTTTGTTCAGCGACGTCAGGACTCCTGCCTAGGTGCGAGGGACACCTCGAGATTCTCCTCGAGTCTTGGCCTGGCAATTGGGACGCGTCTCCGCGTGAGGCGGGAGACCCAGGGTCCCTTTCCACGTGCCAGAGGGATCCTGGGACTCCTATCCATTTTCAAGAGGAATCAGGCATCGTCTCCTTTGGAAGCATTGATCTCCGCGGACCTCTCGAGTTTTCAAAGGATGTGAGGCCTCCGGTCGCGATGAGGCGTAGGACTAGGTCTTTCTCTGTGGTCTCCACAGGGGATTCAGACATCCCTTGGTCTTGGGAGATGGAAGACGAGCCTGCATTCAATTCACTGCAGGGATATCTGGCCTTATTTCGAGTCAGAGCATCTCGGTGTCCATTCCACTTGAGGCCACAAACTCAGGGTCCCTCTCACATACCTGTAGCTGAGAGAAGCCTCCTCTTGAGGTGCTTGTGGAAATTTGGTATTCCTCTTAAGTCGAAGCCAGGGACTAAGCACTCACCTCGAGTTGATTTGGGGTCCACGGAGCCCTTTCGTGTTGCTCCATTGACCTCAGGATCCCTCTAGACTTGAGACAGTGATCTTGGGTTTTCTCTGGAGTGCCATCAAGGAAATCAAGGCTCCTTTCCCGTTTGATGTGGAACACGTAATTGCTCTGCACGCAGTGCAGGGGAATCGGGCCTCATCTCGCGGCGAGGGGGAAGTCTCATGGTTTTTCTCGAGTTGTGGCCAGAACCTGGAGTATATTCTCGAGTTACGACGGGGAGGGCCCTTACAGACACGTGTTTGTTCAGCGACGTCAGGACTCCGGCCTAGGTGCGAGGGACACCTCGGGATTCTCCTCGAGTCTTGGCATGGCAATTGGGACGCGTCTCCACGTGAGGCGGTAGACCCAGAGTCCCTTTCCACGTGCCACAGGGATCCTGGGACTCCTCTCCATTTTCAGGAGGAGTCAGGCGTCGTCTCCTTTGGAAACATTGATCTCCGCGGACCTCTCGAGTTTTCAAAGGATGTGAGGCCTCCAGTCGGGATGAGGCGGAGACTAGGTCTTTCTCTGTGGTCTCCACAGGGGATTCAGACATCCCTTCGTCTTGGGAGATGCAAGACGAGCCTGCATTCAATTCACTGCAGTGATATCCGGCCTTACTTCGAGTCAGAGCATCTCGGTGTCCATTCCACTTGAGGCCACAAACTCAGGGTCCCTCTCACATACCTGTAGCTGAGAGAAGCCTCCTCTTGAGGTGCTTGTGGAAAGTTGGTATTCCTCTTGAGTCGAAGCCAGGGACTAAGCTCTCATCTCGAGTTGATTTGGGGTCCACGGAGCCCTTTCGTGTTGCTACAGTGACCTCAGGATCCCTCTAGACTTGAGACAGTGATCTTGGGTTTTCTCTGGAGTGCCATCAAGGAAATCAAGGCTCCTTTCACGTTTGATGTGGAACACGGAATTGCTCTGCATGCAGTGCAGGGGAATCGGGCCTCATCTCGCGGCGAGGGGAAGTCTCATGGTTTTTCGCGAGTTGCGGCCGGAACCTGGGGTATATTCTCGAGTTACGACGGGGAGGGCCCTTCCAGACACGTGTTTTTTAAGCAACGTCAGGACTCTTGCCTAGGTGCGAGGGACACCTCGGGATTCTCCTCGAGTCTTGGCATGGCAATTGGGACGCGTCTCCACGTGAGGCGGGAGACCCAGGGTCCCGTTCCACGTGCCACAGGGATCCTGGGACTCCTTACAATTTTCAAGAGGAGTCAGGCATCGTCTCCTTTGGAAGCATTGATCTCCGCGGACCTCTTGAGTTTTCAAAGGATGTGAGGCCTCCGGTCGCGATGAGGCGGGGAACTAGGTCTTTCTCTGTGGTCTCCACAAGGGATTCAGACATCCCTTCGCTTGGGAGATGCAAGACGAGCCTGCATTCAATTCACTGCAGGGATATCCGGCCTTACTTCGAGTCAGAGCATCTCGGTGTCCATTCCACTTGAGGCCACAAACTCAGGGTACCTCTCACATACATGTAGCTGAGACAAGCCTCCTCTTGAGGTGCTTGTGGAAACTTGGTATCCTCTTGAGTCGAAGCCAGGGACTAAGCTCTCATCTCGAGTTGATTTGGGGTCCACGGAGCCCTTTCGTGTTGCTCCAGTGACCTCAGGATCCCTCTAGACTTGAGACAGTGATCTTGGGTGTTCTCTGGAGTGCCATCAAAGAAATCAAGGCTCCTTTCACGTTTGATGTGGAACACGGAATTGCTCTGCATGCAGTGCAGGGGAATCGGGCCTCATCTCGCGGCGAGGGGGAAGTCTCATGGTTTTTCTCGAGTTGCGGCCGGAACCTGGGGTATATTCTCGAGTTACGACGGGGAGGGCCTTTACAGACACGTGTTTGTTCAGCGACGTCAGGACTCCGGCCTAGGTGCAAGGGAAACCTCGGGATTCTCCTCGAGTATTGGCATGGCAATTGGGACGCGTCTCCAGGTGAGGCCGGAGACCCAGGGTCCCTTTCCACGTGCCACAGGGATCCTGGGACTCCTCTCCATTTTCAGGAGGAGTCAGGCGTCGTCTCCTTTGGAAGCATTGATCTCCGCGGACCTCTCGAGTTTTCAAAGGATGTGAGGCCTCCGGTCGCGATGAGGCAGAGGACTAGGTCTTTCTCTGTGGCCTCCGCATGGGATTCAGACATCCCTTCGTCTTGGGAGATGGAAGACGAGCCTGCATTCAATTCACTGCAGGGATATCTGGCCTTACTTCGAGTCAGAGCATCTCGGTGTCCATTCCACTTGAGGCCACAAACTCAGGGTCCCTCTCACATACCTGTTGCTGAGAGAAGCCTCCTCTTGAGGTGCTTATGGAAAGTTGGTATTCCTCTTGAGTCGAAGCCAGGGACTAAGCTCTCATCTTGAGTTGATTTGGGTTCCACGGAGGCTTTTCGTGTTGCTCCAGTGACCTCAGGATCCCTCTAGACTTGAGACAGTGATCTTGAGTTTTCTCTGGAGTGTCATCAAGGAAATCAAGGCTCCATTCACGTTTTATGTGGAACACAGAATTGCTCTGCACGCAGTGGAGGGGAATCGGGCCTCATCTGGCGGCGAGGGGGAAGTCTCATGGTTTTTCTCGAGTTGCGGCCGGAACCTGGGGTATATTCTCGAGTTACAACGGGGAGGGCCCTTCCAGACACGTGTTTGTTCAGCGACGTCAGGACTCCTGCCTAGGTGCGAGGGACACTTCGGGATTCTCCTCGAGTCTTGTCATGGCAATTGGGACGCGTCTCCACGTGAGGCGGGAGACCCAGGGTCCCTTTGCACGTGCCACAGGGATTCTGGGACTCCTATCCATTTTCAAGAAGAGTCAGGCATCGACTCCTTTGGAAGCATTGATCTCCGCAGACCTCTCGAGTTTTCAAAGGATGTGAGGCCTCCGGTCGCGATGAGGCGGAGGACTAGGTCTTTCTCTGTGGCCTCCACAGGGGATTCAGACATCCCTTCGTCTTGGGAGATGGAAGACGAGCCTGCATTCAATTCACTGCAGGGATATCCAGCCTTACTTCGAGTCAGAGCATCTCGGTGTCCATTCCACTTGAGGCCACAAACTCAGGGTCCCTCTCACATACCTGTAGCTGAGAGAAGCCTCCTCTTGAGGTGCTTGTGGAAAGTTGGTATTCCTCTTTAGTCGAAGCCAGGGACTAAGCTCTCATCTCGAGTTGATTTGGGGTCCACGCAGAAATTTCGTGTTGCTCCAGTGACATCAGGATCCCTCTAGACTTGAGACAGTGATCTTGGGTGTTCTCTGGAGTGCCATCAAGGAAATCAAGGCTCCTTTCACGTTTGATGTAGAACACGGAATTGCTCTGCACGCAGTGCAGGGGAATCGGGCCTCATCTCGCGGCGAGGGGGAAGTCTCATGGTTTTTCTCGAGTTGCGGGCGGAACCTGGGGTATATTCTCGAGTTACGACGGGGAGGGCTCTTCCAGACACGTGTTTGTTCAGCGACGTCAGGACTCTTGCCTAGGTGCGAGGGACACCTCGGTATTCTCCTCGAGTCTTGGCATGGCAATTGGGACGCGCCTCCACGTGAGGCGGGAGACCCAGAGTCCCTTTCCACGTGCCACAGGGATCCTGGGACTCCTATCAATTTTCATGCGGAGTCAGGCATCGTCTCCTTTGGAAGCATTGATCTCCGCGGACCTCTCGAGTTTTCAAAGGATGTGAGGCCTCCGGTCGCGATGAGGCGGAGGACTAGGTCTTTCTCTGTGGTCTCCACAGGGGATTCAGACATCCCTTCGTCTTGGGAGATGGAAGACGAGCCTGCATTCAATTCACTGCACGGATATCCAGCCTTAGTTCAAGTCAAAGCATCTCAGTGTCCATTCCACTTGAGGCCACAAACTCAGGGTCCCTCTCACATACCTGCAGCTGAGAGAAGCCTCCTCTTGAGGTGCTTGTGGAAAGTTGGTATTCCTCTTGAGTCGAAGCCAGGGAATAAGCTCTCATCTCGAGTTGATTTGGGGTCCACGGAGCCCTTTCGTGTTGCTCCAGTGACCTCAGGATCCCTCTAGACTTGAGACAGTGATCTTGGGTTTTCTCTGGAGTGCCATCAAGGAAATCAAGGCTCCTTTCACGTTTGATGAGGAACACGGAAATGCTCTGCGCGCAGTGCAGGGGAATCGGGCCTCATCTCGCGGCGAGGGGGAAGTCTCATGGTTTTTCTCGAGTTGCGGCCGGAACCTGGGGTATATTCTCGAGTTACGACGGGTAGGGCCCTTCCAGACACGTGTTTTTTAAGCGACATCAGGACTCCTGCCTAGGTGCGAGGGACACCTCGGCATTCTCCTCGAGTCTTGGCATGGCAATTGGGACGCGTCTCCACGTGAGGCGGGAGACCCAGGGTCCCTTTCCACATGCCACAGGGATCCTGGGACTCCTATCCATTTTCAAGAGGAGTCAGGCATCGTCTCCTTTGGAAGCATTGATCTCCGCGGACCTCTCGAGTTTTCAAAGGATGTGAGGCCTCCCGTCGCGGTGAGGCGGAGGACTAGGTCTTTCTCTGTGGCCTCCACAGGGGATTCAGATATCCCTTCGTCTTGGGAGATGGAAGACGAGCCTGCATTCAATTCACTGCAGGGATATCCGGCCTTACTTCGAGTCAGAGCATCTCGGTGTCCATTCCACTTGAGGCCACAAACTCAGGGTCCCTCTCACATACCTGTAGCTGAGAGAAGCCTCCTCTTGAGGTGCTTGTGGAAAGTTGGTATTCCTCATGAGTCGAAGTGAGGGACTAAGCTCTTATCTCGAGTTGATTTGGGGTCCACGGAGCCCTTTCTTGTTGCTACAGTGACCTCAGGATCCCTCTAGACTTGAGACAGTGATCTTGGGTTTTCTCTGGAGTGCCATCAAGGAAATCAAGGCTCCTTTCACGTTTGATGTGGAACACCGGATTGCTCTGCACGCAATGCAGGGGAATCGTGCATCATCTCGCGGCGAGGGGGAAATCTCATGGTTTTTCTCGAGTTGCGGCCGGAAACTGGTTTATATTCTCGAGTTACGATGGGGAGGGCCCTTCCCGAAATGTATTTGTTCAGCGACGTCAGGACTCCTGCCTAGGTGCGATGGACACCTCGGGATTCTCCTCTGGTCTTGGCATGGCAATTGGGACGCGTCTCCACGAGAGGCGGGAGACCCAGGGTCCCTTTCCACGTGCCACAGGGATCCTGGGACTCCTATCCATTTTCCAGAGGAATCAGGCATCGTCTCCTTTGGAAGCATTGATCTCCGCCCACCTCTCGAGTTTTCAAAGGATGTGAGGATTCCGGTCGCGATGAGGCGGAGAACTAGGTCTTTCTCTGTGGTCTCCACAAGCGATTCAGACATCCCTTCGTCTTGGGAGATGCAAGGCGAGCCTGCATTCTATTCACTGCAGGGATATCCGGCCTTACTTTGAGTCAGAGCATCTCGGTGTCCATTCCACTTGAGGCCACAAACTCAGGGTCCCTCTCACATACCTGTAGCTGAGAGAAACCTCCTATTGAGGTGCTTGTGGAAATTTGGTATTCCTCTTAAGTCGAAGCCAGGGACTAAGCACTCACCTCGAGTTGATTTGGGGTCCACGGAGCCCTTTCGTGTTGCTCCATTGACCTCAGGATCCCTCTAGACTTGAGACAGTGATCTTGGGTTTTCTCTGGAGTGCCATCAAGGAAATCAAGGCTCCTTTCCCGTTTGATGTGGAACACGTAATTGCTCTGCACGCAGTGCAGGGGAATCGGGCCTCATCTCGCGGCGAGGGGGAAGTCTCATGGTTTTTCTCGAGTTGTGGCCAGAACCTGGAGTATATTCTCGAGTTACGACGGGGAGGGCCCTTACAGACACGTGTTTGTTCAGCGACGTCAGGACTCCGGCCTAGGTGCGAGGGACACCTCGGGATTCTCCTCGAGTCTTGGCATGGCAATTGGGACGCGTCTCCACGTGAGGCGGTAGACCCAGAGTCCCTTTCCACGTGCCACAGGGATCCTGGGACTCCTCTCCATTTTCAGGAGGAGTCAGGCGTCGTCTCCTTTGGAAACATTGATCTCCGCGGACCTCTCGAGTTTTCAAAGGATGTGAGGCCTCCAGTCGGGATGAGGCGGAGACTAGGTCTTTCTCTGTGGTCTCCACAGGGGATTCAGACATCCCTTCGTCTTGGGAGATGCAAGACGAGCCTGCATTCAATTCACTGCAGTGATATCCGGCCTTACTTCGAGTCAGAGCATCTCGGTGTCCATTCCACTTGAGGCCACAAACTCAGGGTCCCTCTCACATACCTGTAGCTGAGAGAAGCCTCCTCTTGAGGTGCTTGTGGAAAGTTGGTATTCCTCTTGAGTCGAAGCCAGGGACTAAGCTCTCATCTCGAGTTGATTTGGGGTCCACGGAGCCCTTTCGTGTTGCTACAGTGACCTCAGGATCCCTCTAGACTTGAGACAGTGATCTTGGGTTTTCTCTGGAGTGCCATCAAGGAAATCAAGGCTCCTTTCACGTTTGATGTGGAACACGGAATTGCTCTGCATGCAGTGCAGGGGAATCGGGCCTCATCTCGCGGCGAGGGGAAGTCTCATGGTTTTTCGCGAGTTGCGGCCGGAACCTGGGGTATATTCTCGAGTTACGACGGGGAGGGCCCTTCCAGACACGTGTTTTTTAAGCGACGTCAGGACTCTTGCCTAGGTGCGAGGGACACCTCGGGATTCTCCTCGAGTCTTGGCATGGCAATTGGGACGCGTCTCCACGTGAGGCGGGAGACCCAGGGTCCCGTTCCACGTGCCACAGGGATCCTGGGACTCCTTACAATTTTCAAGAGGAGTCAGGCATCGTCTCCTTTGGAAGCATTGATCTCCGCGGACCTCTTGAGTTTTCAAAGGATGTGAGGCCTCCGGTCGCGATGAGGCGGGGAACTAGGTCTTTCTCTGTGGTCTCCACAAGGGATTCAGACATCCCTTCGCTTGGGAGATGCAAGACGAGCCTGCATTCAATTCACTGCAGGGATATCCGGCCTTACTTCGAGTCAGAGCATCTCGGTGTCCATTCCACTTGAGGCCACAAACTCAGGGTACCTCTCACATACATGTAGCTGAGACAAGCCTCCTCTTGAGGTGCTTGTGGAAACTTGGTATCCTCTTGAGTCGAAGCCAGGGACTAAGCTCTCATCTCGAGTTGATTTGGGGTCCACGGAGCCCTTTCGTGTTGCTCCAGTGACCTCAGGATCCCTCTAGACTTGAGACAGTGATCTTGGGTGTTCTCTGGAGTGCCATCAAAGAAATCAAGGCTCCTTTCACGTTTGATGTGGAACACGGAATTGCTCTGCATGCAGTGCAGGGGAATCGGGCCTCATCTCGCGGCGAGGGGGAAGTCTCATGGTTTTTCTCGAGTTGCGGCCGGAACCTGGGGTATATTCTCGAGTTACGACGGGGAGGGCCTTTACAGACACGTGTTTGTTCAGCGACGTCAGGACTCCGGCCTAGGTGCAAGGGAAACCTCGGGATTCTCCTCGAGTATTGGCATGGCAATTGGGACGCGTCTCCAGGTGAGGCCGGAGACCCAGGGTCCCTTTCCACGTGCCACAGGGATCCTGGGACTCCTCTCCATTTTCAGGAGGAGTCAGGCGTCGTCTCCTTTGGAAGCATTGATCTCCGCGGACCTCTCGAGTTTTCAAAGGATGTGAGGCCTCCGGTCGCGATGAGGCAGAGGACTAGGTCTTTCTCTGTGGCCTCCGCATGGGATTCAGACATCCCTTCGTCTTGGGAGATGGAAGACGAGCCTGCATTCAATTCACTGCAGGGATATCGGGCCTTACTTCGAGTCAGAGCATCTCGGTGTCCATTCCACTTGAGGCCACAAACTCAGGGTCCCTCTCACATACCTGTTGCTGAGAGAAGCCTCCTCTTGAGGTGCTTATGGAAAGTTGGTATTCCTCTTGAGTCGAAGCCAGGGACTAAGCTCTCATCTTGAGTTGATTTGGGTTCCACGGAGGCTTTTCGTGTTGCTCCAGTGACCTCAGGATCCCTCTAGACTTGAGACAGTGATCTTGAGTTTTCTCTGGAGTGTCATCAAGGAAATCAAGGCTCCATTCACGTTTTATGTGGAACACAGAATTGCTCTGCACGCAGTGGAGGGGAATCGGGCCTCATCTGGCGGCGAGGGGGAAGTCTCATGGTTTTTCTCGAGTTGCGGCCGGAACCTGGGGTATATTCTCGAGTTACAACGGGGAGGGCCCTTCCAGACACGTGTTTGTTCAGCGACGTCAGGACTCCTGCCTAGGTGCGAGGGACACTTCGGGATTCTCCTCGAGTCTTGTCATGGCAATTGGGACGCGTCTCCACGTGAGGCGGGAGACCCAGGGTCCCTTTGCACGTGCCACAGGGATTCTGGGACTCCTATCCATTTTCAAGAAGAGTCAGGCATCGACTCCTTTGGAAGCATTGATCTCCGCAGACCTCTCGAGTTTTCAAAGGATGTGAGGCCTCCGGTCGCGATGAGGCGGAGGACTAGGTCTTTCTCTGTGGCCTCCACAGGGGATTCAGACATCCCTTCGTCTTGGGAGATGGAAGACGAGTCTGCATTCAATTCACTGCAGGGATATCCAGCCTTACTTCGAGTCAGAGCATCTCGGTGTCCATTCCACTTGAGGCCACAAACTCAGGGTCCCTCTCACATACCTGTAGCTGAGAGAAGCCTCCTCTTGAGGTGCTTGTGGAAAGTTGGTATTCCTCTTTAGTCGAAGCCAGGGACTAAGCTCTCATCTCGAGTTGATTTGGGGTCCACGCAGAAATTTCGTGTTGCTCCAGTGACATCAGGATCCCTCTAGACTTGAGACAGTGATCTTGGGTGTTCTCTGGAGTGCCATCAAGGAAATCAAGGCTCCTTTCACGTTTGATGTAGAACACGGAATTGCTCTGCACGCAGTGCAGGGGAATCGGGCCTCATCTCGCGGCGAGGGGGAAGTCTCATGGTTTTTCTCGAGTTGCGGGCGGAACCTGGGGTATATTCTCGAGTTACGACGGGGAGGGCTCTTCCAGACACGTGTTTGTTCAGCGACGTCAGGACTCTTGCCTAGGTGCGAGGGACACCTCGGTATTCTCCTCGAGTCTTGGCATGGCAATTGGGACGCGTCTCCACGTGAGGCGGGAGACCCAGAGTCCCTTTCCACGTGCCACAGGGATCCTGGGACTCCTATCAATTTTCATGCGGAGTCAGGCATCGTCTCCTTTGGAAGCATTGATCTCCGCGGACCTCTCGAGTTTTCAAAGGATGTGAGGCCTCCGGTCGCGATGAGGCGGAGGACTAGGTCTTTCTCTGTGGTCTCCACAGGGGATTCAGACATCCCTTCGTCTTGGGAGATGGAAGACGAGCCTGCATTCAATTCACTGCACGGATATCCAGCCTTAGTTCAAGTCAAAGCATCTCAGTGTCCATTCCACTTGAGGCCACAAACTCAGGGTCCCTCTCACATACCTGCAGCTGAGAGAAGCCTCCTCTTGAGGTGCTTGTGGAAAGTTGGTATTCCTCTTGAGTCGAAGCCAGGGAATAAGCTCTCATCTCGAGTTGATTTGGGGTCCACGGAGCCCTTTCGTGTTGCTCCAGTGACCTCAGGATCCCTCTAGACTTGAGACAGTGATCTTGGGTTTTCTCTGGAGTGCCATCAAGGAAATCAAGGCTCCTTTCACGTTTGATGAGGAACACGGAAATGCTCTGCGCGCAGTGCAGGGGAATCGGGCCTCATCTCGCGGCGAGGGGGAAGTCTCATGGTTTTTCTCGAGTTGCGGCCGGAACCTGGGGTATATTCTCGAGTTACGACGGGTAGGGCCCTTCCAGACACGTGTTTTTTAAGCGACATCAGGACTCCTGCCTAGGTGCGAGGGACACCTCGGCATTCTCCTCGAGTCTTGGCATGGCAATTGGGACGCGTCTCCACGTGAGGCGGGAGACCCAGGGTCCCTTTCCACATGCCACAGGGATCCTGGGACTCCTATCCATTTTCAAGAGGAGTCAGGCATCGTCTCCTTTGGAAGCATTGATCTCCGCGGACCTCTCGAGTTTTCAAAGGATGTGAGGCCTCCCGTCGCGGTGAGGCGGAGGACTAGGTCTTTCTCTGTGGCCTCCACAGGGGATTCAGATATCCCTTCGTCTTGGGAGATGGAAGACGAGCCTGCATTCAATTCACTGCAGGGATATCCGGCCTTACTTCGAGTCAGAGCATCTCGGTGTCCATTCCACTTGAGGCCACAAACTCAGGGTCCCTCTCACATACCTGTAGCTGAGAGAAGCCTCCTCTTGAGGTGCTTGTGGAAAGTTGGTATTCCTCATGAGTCGAAGTGAGGGACTAAGCTCTTATCTCGAGTTGATTTGGGGTCCACGGAGCCCTTTCTTGTTGCTACAGTGACCTCAGGATCCCTCTAGACTTGAGACAGTGATCTTGGGTTTTCTCTGGAGTGCCATCAAGGAAATCAAGGCTCCTTTCACGTTTGATGTGGAACACCGGATTGCTCTGCACGCAATGCAGGGGAATCGTGCATCATCTCGCGGCGAGGGGGAAATCTCATGGTTTTTCTCGAGTTGCGGCCGGAAACTGGTTTATATTCTCGAGTTACGATGGGGAGGGCCCTTCCCGAAATGTATTTGTTCAGCGACGTCAGGACTCCTGCCTAGGTGCGATGGACACCTCGGGATTCTCCTCTGGTCTTGGCATGGCAATTGGGACGCGTCTCCACGAGAGGCGGGAGACCCAGGGTCCCTTTCCACGTGCCACAGGGATCCTGGGACTCCTATCCATTTTCCAGAGGAATCAGGCATCGTCTCCTTTGGAAGCATTGATCTCCGCCCACCTCTCGAGTTTTCAAAGGATGTGAGGATTCCGGTCGCGATGAGGCGGAGAACTAGGTCTTTCTCTGTGGTCTCCACAAGCGATTCAGACATCCCTTCGTCTTGGGAGATGCAAGGCGAGCCTGCATTCTATTCACTGCAGGGATATCCGGCCTTACTTTGAGTCAGAGCATCTCGGTGTCCATTCCACTTGAGGCCACAAACTCAGGGTCCCTCTCACATACCTGTAGCTGAGAGAAACCTCCTATTGAGGTGCTTGTGGAAAGTTGGTATTCCTCATGAGTCGAAGTGAGGGACTAAGCTCTTATCTCGAGTTGATTTGGGGTCCACGGAGCCCTTTCTTGTTGCTCCAGTGACCTCAGGATCGCTCTAGACTTGAGACAGTGATCTTGGGTTTCTCTGGAGTGCCATCAAGGAAATCAAGGCTCCTATCACGTTTGATGTGGAACACGGAATTGCTCTGCACGCAGTGCAGGGGAATCGGGCCTCATCTCGCGGCGAGGGGGAAGTCTCATGGTTTTTCTCGAGTTGCGGCCGGAACCTGGGGTATATTCTCGAGTTACGACGGGGAGGGCCCTTCCAGACACGTGTTTGTTCAGCGACGTCAGGACTCCTGCCTAGGTGCGAGGGACACCTCGGGATTCTCCACGAGTCTTGGCATGGAAATTGGGACGCGTCTCCACGTGAGGCGGGAGACCCAGGGTCCCCGTCCATGTGGACAGGGATCCTGGGACTCCTAACCATTTTCAAGAGGAGTCAGGCATCGTCTCCTTTGGAAGCATTGATCTCCGTGGACCTCTCGAGTTTTCAAAGGATGTGAGGCCTCCGGTCACGTGAGGCGGTAGACTAGGTCTTTCTCTGTTTCCTCCACAGGGGATTCAGACATCCCTTCGTCTTGGGAGATGGAAGACGAGCCTGCATTCAATTCACTGCAGGGATATCCGGCCTTACTTCGAGTCAGAGCATCTCGGTGTCCATTCCACTTGAGGCCACAAACTCAGGGTCCCTCTCACATACCTGTAGCTGTGAGAAGCCTCCTCTTGAGGTGCTTTTGGAAAGTTGGTATTCCTCTTGAGTCGAAGCCAGGGACTAAGCTTTCATCTCGAGTTGATTGGGGTCCACGGAGCCCTTTCTTCTTGCTCCAGTGACCTCAGGATCCCTCTAGACTTGAGACAGTAATCTTGGGTTTTCTCTGGAGTGCCATCAAGGAAATCAAGGCTCCTTTCACGTTTGATGTGGAACACGAAATTGCTCTGCACGCAGTGCAGGGGAATCGGGCCTCATCTCGCGGCGAGTGGGAAGTCTCATGGTTTTTCTCGAGTTGCGGCCGGAACCTGGGGTATATTCTCGAGTTACGACGGGGAGGGCCCTTCCAGACACGTGTTTGTTCAGCGACGTCAGGACTCCTGCCTAGGTGCGAGGGACACCTCGTGATTCTCCTCGAGTCTTGGCCTGGCAATTGGGACGCGTCTCCACGTGAGGCGGGAGACCCAGGGTCCCTTTCCACGTGCCAGAGGGATCCTGGGACTCCTATCCATTTTCAAGAGGAATCAGGCATCGTCACCTTTGGAAGCATTGATCTCCGCGGACCTCTCGAGTTTTCAAAGGATGTGAGGCCTCCGGTCGCGATGAGGCGGAGGACTAGGTCCTTCTCTGTGGCCTCCACAGGGGATTCAGACATCCCTTCGTCTTGGGAGATGGAAGACGAGCCTGCATTCAATTCACTGCAGGGATATCTGGCCTTACTTCGAGTCAGAGCATCTCGGTGTCCATTCCATTTGAGGCCACAAACTCAGGGTCCCTCTCACATACCTGTAGCTGAGAGAAGCCTCCTCTTGAGGTGCTTGTGGAAAGTTGGTATTCCTCTTAAGTAGAAGCAGGGACTAAGCTCTCACCTCGAGTTGATTTGGGGTCCACGGAGCCCTTTCATGCTGCTACAGTGGCCTCAGGATCCCTCTAGACGTGAGACAGTGACTTTGGGTTTTCGCTGGAGTGCCATCAAGGAAATCAAGGCTCCTTTCAGGCTTGATGTGGAACACGGAATTGCTTTGCATGCAGTGCAGGGAAATCGAGCCTCATCTCGCCGCGAGGGGGAAGTCTCATGGTTTTTCTCGAGTTGCGGCCGGAACCTGGGGTATATTCTCGAGTTACGACGGGGAGGGCTCTTCCAGACACGTGTTTGTTCAGCGACGTCAGGACTCCTGCCTAGGTGCGAGGGACACCTCTGGATTCTCCTCGAGTCTTGGCATGGCAATTGGGACGCGTCTCCACGTGAGGCGGGAGACCCAGGGATCCTTTCCACATGCCACAGGGATCCTGGGACTCCTATCCATTTTCAAGAGGAGTCAGGCATCGTCTCCTTTGGAAGTGGGTATTCCTCTTGAGTCGAAGCCAGGGAAGAAGCTATCATCTCGAGTTGATTTGGGGTCCAAGGAGCCCTTTCGTGTTGCTACAGTGACCTCAGGAGCCCTCTAGACTTGAGACAGTGATCTTGAGTGTTCTCTGGAGTGCCTTTAAGGAAATAAAGGCTCCTTTCATGTTTGATGTGGAACACGGAATTGCTCTGCATGCAGTGCAGGGGAATCAGCCTCATCTCGTGGCGAGGGGGAATTCTCATGGTTTTTCTCGAGTTGCGGCCGGAACCTGGTGTATATTCTCGAGTTACGACGGGGAGGGCCCTTCCAGACACGTGTTTCTTCAGCGACCTCAGGACTCCTGCCTAGGTGCGAGGGACAGCTCGGGATTCTCCTCGAATCTTGGCATGTCCATTGGGACGCGTCTCCACGTGAGGCGGGAGACCCAGGGTCGCTTTCCACGTTCCACAGGGATCCTGGGACTCCTATCCATTTTCTAGTGGAGTCAGGCATCGTCTCCTTTGGAAGCATTGATCTCCGCGGACTTCTCGAGTTTTCAAAGGACGTGAGGCCTCCGGTCACGATGAGGAGGAGAACTAGGTCTTTCTCTGTGGTCTCCACAGGGGATTTAGACATCCCTTCGTCGTGGGAGATGCAAGACGAGCCTGCATTCAATTCACTGCAGGGATATCCGCCCTTCTTTCGAGTCAGAGCATCTCGGTGTCCATTCCACTTGAGGCCACAAACTCAGGGTCACTCTCACATATCTGTAGCTGAGAGAAGCCTCCTCTTGAGGTGCTTGTGGAAAGTGGGTATTCCTCTTGAGTCGAAACCAGGGACGAAGCTATCATCTCGAGATGATTTGGGGTCCACGGAGCCCTTTCATGTTGCTACAGTTTCCTCAGGATCCCTCTAGAATTGAGACAGTGATCTTGGGTGTTCTCTGGAGTGCCATCAAGGAAATCAAGGCTCCTTTCATGTTTGATGTGGAACATGGAATTGCTCTGCACGCAGTGCAGGGGAATCGGGCCTCATCTCGCGGCGAAGGGGACGTCTCATGGTTTTTCTCGAGTTGCGGCCGGAACCTGGGGTATATTCTCGAGTTACGACGGGGAGGGCCCTTCCAGACACGTGTTTCTTCAGCGACGTCAGGACTCCTGCCTAGGTGCGAGGGACACCTCGGGATTCTCCTCGAGTCTTGGCATGGCCATTGGGACGCGTCTCCACGTGAGGCGGGAGACCCAGGGTCCCTTTCCACGTGCCACAGGGATCCTGGGACTCCTATCCATTTTCAAGAGGAGTCAGGCATCGTCTCCTTTGGAAGCATTGTTCTCCGCGGACCTCTCGAGTTTTCAAAGGACGTGAGGCCTCCGGTCGCAATGAGGTGGAGAACTAGGTCTTTCTCTGTGGTCTCCACAGGGGATTCAGACATCCCTTCGTCGTGGGAGATGCAAGACGAGCCTGCATTCAATTCACTGCAGGGATATCCGGCCTTCCTTCGAGTCAGAGCATCTCGGTGTCCATTCCACTTGAGGCCACAAACTCAGGGTCCCTCTCACATACCTGTAGCTGAGAGAAGTCTCCTCTTGAGGTGCTTGTGGAAAGTGGGTATTCCTCTTGAGTCGAAGCCAGGGAGGAATCTCTCATCTCGAGTTGATTTGGGGTCCACGGAGCCCTTTCGTGTTGCTCCAGTGACCTCAGGATCCCTCTAGACTTGAGACAGTGATCCTGGGTGTTCTCTGGAGGGCCATCAAGGAAATCAAGCCTGCTTTCATGTTTGATGTGGAACACGGAATTGCTCTGCACGCAGTGCAGGGTAATCGGGCCTCATGTCGCGGCGAGGGGGAAGTCTCATGGTTTTTCTCGAGTTGCGGGCGGAACATGGGGTATATTCTCGAGTTACGACGAGGAGGGCCCTTCCAGACACGTGTTTGTTCAGGGATGTCAGGACTCCTGCCTAGGTGCGAGGGACACCTCGGGATTCTCCTCGAGTCTTGGCATGGCCATTGGGACGCGTCTCCACGTGAGGTGGGAGTCCCAGAGTTGCTTTTCACGTGCCACAGGGATTCTGGGACCTCTATCCATTTTCTAGAGGAGTCAGGCATCGTCTCCTTTGGAAGCATTCGTCTCCGCGGACCTCTCGAGTTTTCAAAGGATGTGAGGCCTCCGGTCACGATGAGGCGGAGAACTAGGTCTTTCTCTGTGGTCTCACAGTGGATTCAGACATCCCTTCGTCGTGGGAGATGCAAGACGAGCCTGCATTCAATTCACTGCAGGGATATCCGGCCTTCCTTCGAGTCAGAGCATCTCGGTGTCCATTCCACTTGAGGCCACAAACTCAGGGTCCCTCTCACATACCTGTAGCTGAGAGAAGCCTCCTCTTGAGGTGCTTGTGGAAAGTGGGTATTCCTCTTGAGTCGAAGCTAGGGAAGAAGCTCTCATCTCGACTTGATTTGGGGTCCACGGAGCACTTTCGTGTTGCTACAGTGACCTCAGGATCCCTCTAGACTTGAGACAGTGATCTTACGTGTTCTCTGGAGTGCCATCAAGGAACTCAAGGCTCCTTTCATGTTTGATGTGGAACACGGAATTGCTCTGCACGCAGTGCAGGGGAATCGGGCCTCATCTCGCTGCGAGGGGGAAGTCTCATGGTTTTTCTCGAGTAGCGGCCGGAACCTGGTGTATATTCTCGAGTTACGACGGGGAGGGCCCTTCCAGACACGTGTTTGTTCAGCGACATCAGGACTCCTGCCTAGGTGCGAGGGACACCACGGGATTCTCCGCGAGTCTTGTCATGGCCATTGGGATGCGTCTCCACCTGAAGCGGGATAACCAGGTTCCTTTCCACGTGCCACAGGGATCCTGGGACTCCTATTCATTTTCAAGCGGAGTCAGGCATCGTCTCGTTTGGAAGCATTGACCTCCGCGGACCTCTCGAGTTTTCAAAGGACGTGAGGCTTCTGGTCGCGATGAGGCGGAGAACTAGGTCTTTCTCTGTGGTCTCCACAGGGGATTCAGACATCCCTTCGTCGTGGGAGATGCAAGACGAGCCTACATTAAATACACTGCAGTGATATCCGGCCTTCCTTCGAGTCAGAGCATCTCGGTGGACATTCCACTTGATTCCACACACTCAGGGTCCCTCTCACATACCTGTAGCTGAGAGAAGCCTCTTCTTGTGATGCTTGTGGAAAGTGGGTTTTCCACTTGAGTCGAAGCCAGGGACAAAGCTCTCATCTCGAGTTGATTTGGGGTCCAGTGAGCCCTTTCGTGCTTCTACAGTGACCTCAGGATCCCTCTAGACTTGAGACAGTGATCTTGGGCGTTCTCTGGAGTGCCATCAAGGAAATCAAGGCTCCTTTCTTGTTTGATGTGGAACACGGAATTGCTCTGCACGCAGGGCAGGGGAATCGGGCCTCATCTCGCGGCGAGGGGGAAGTCTCATGGTTTTTCTCGAGTTGCGGCCGGAACCTGGGGTATATTCTCGAGTTACGACGGGGAGGGCCCTTCCAGACACGTGTTTGTTCAGGGACGTCACGACTCCTGCCTAGGTGCGAGGGACACCTCGGGATTCTCCTCGAGTCTTGGCATGGCCATTGGGACGCGTCTCCACGTGAGGCGGGAGACCCAGGGTCCCTTTCCACGTGCCACAGGGATCCTGGGACTCCTATCCATTTTCAAGAGGAGTCAGGCATCGTCTCCTTTGGAAGCATTGATCTCCGCGGACCTCTCGAGTTTTCAAAGGACGTGAGGCCTCCGGTCGCAATGAGGAGGAGAACTAGGTCTTTCTCTGTGGTCTCCACAGGGGATTCAGACATCCCTTCGTCATGGGAGATACAAGACGAGCCTGCATTCAATTCACTGCACGGATATCCAGCCTTCCTTCGTGTCAGAGCATCTCGGTGTCCATTCCACTTGAGGCCACAAACTCAGGGTCCCTCTCACATACCTGTAGCTGAGAGAAGCCTCCTCTTGAGGTGCCTGTGGAAAGTGGGTAATCCTCTTGAGTCGAAGCCAGGGAAGAAGCTATCATCTCGAATTGATTTGGGGTCCATGGAGCCCTTTCGTGTTGCTACAGTGACCTCAGGATCCCTCTAGACTTGAGACAGTGATCTTGGATGTTCTCTGGAGTGCCATTAAGGAAATCAAGGCTCCTTTCATGTTTGATGTGGAACACGGAATTGCTCTGCACGCAGTGCAGGGGAATCGGGCCTCATCTCGCGGCGAGGGGAAAGTCTCATGGTTTTTCTCGAGTTGCGGCCGGAACCTGGGGTATATTCTCGAGTTACGACGGGGAGGGCCCTTCCAGACACGTGTTTGTTCAGCGACGTCAGGACTCCTGCCTAGGTGCGAGGGACACCTCGGGATTCTCCTCGAGTCTTGGCATGGCCATTGGGACGCGTCTCCACGTGAGGCGGGAGACCCAGGGTCCCTTTCCACGTGCCACAGGGATCCTGGGACTCCTATCCATTTTCAAGAGGATTCAGGCATCGTCTCCTTTGGAAGCATTGATCTCCGCGGACCTCTCGAGTTTTCAAAGGATGTGAGGCCTCCGGTCGCAATGAGGAGGAGTACTAGGTCTTTCTCTGTGGTCTCCACAGGGGATTCAGACATCCCTTCGTCGTGGGAGATGCAAGACGAGCCGGCATTCAATTCACTGCACGGATATCCGGCCTTCCTTCGTGTCAGAGCATCTCGGTGTCCATTCCACTTGAGGCCACAAACTCAGGGTCCCTCTCACATACCTCTAGCTGAGAGAAGCCTCCTCTTGAGGTGCTTGTGGAAAGTGGGTATTCCTCTTGAGTCGAAGCCAGGGAAGAAGCTATCATCTCGAATTGATTTGGGGTCCATTGAGCCCTTTCGTGTTGCTACAGTGACCTCAGAATCCCTCTAGACTTGAGACAGTGATCTTGGGTGTTCTCTGGAGTGCCATTAAGGAAATCAAGGCTCCTTTCATGTTTGATGTGGAACACGGAATTGCTCTGCACGCAGTGCAGGGGAATCGGGCCTCATCTCGCGGCGAGGGGAAAGTCTCATGGTTTTTCTCGAGTTACGGCCGGAACCTGGGGTATATTCTCGAGTTACAACGCGGAGGGCCCTTCCAGACACGTGTTTGTTCAGCGATGTCAGGACTCCTGCCTAGGTGCAAGGGACACCTCGGGATTCTCCTCGAGTCTTAGCATGGCAATTGAGACGCGTCTCCACGTGAGGCGGGAGACCCAGGGTCCCTTTCCACGTGCCACAGGGATCCTGGGACTCCTATCCATTTTCAAGAGGACTCAGGCATCGTCTCCTTTGGAAGCATTGATCTCCGCAGACCTCTCGAGTTTTCAAAGGACGTGAGGCCTCCGGTCGCGATGAGTCGGAGAACTAGGTGTTTCTCTGTGGTCTCCACAGGGGATTCAGACATCCCTTCGGCGTGATAGATGCAAGACGAGCCTGCATTCAATTCACTGCAGGGATATCCGGCCTTCCTTCCAGTCAGAGCATCTCCGTGTCCGTTCCACTTGAGGCCACAAACTCAGGGTCCCACTCACATACCTGTAGCTGAGAGTAGCCTCCTCCTGAGGTGATTGTGGAAAATGGGTATTCCTCTTGAGTCGAAGCCAGGGATGTGGCTCTCATCTCGAGTTGATTTGGGGTCCACGGAGCCCTTTTGTGTTGCTACAGTGACCTCAGGATCCCTCTCGACTTCAGACAGTGATCTTCGGTGTTCTCTGGAGTGCCATCAAGGAAATCAAGGCTCCTTTCATGTTTGATGTGGAACACGGAATTGCTCTGCACGCAGTCCAGGGGAATCGGGCCTCATCTCGCGGCGAGGGGGAAGTCTCATGGTTTTTCTCTAGTTGCGGCCGGAACCTGGGGTATATTCTCGAGTTACGACGGGGAGTGCCCTTCCAGACACGTGTTTGTTCAGCGATGTCAGGACTCCTGCCTAGTTGCAAGGGACACCTTGGGATTCTCCTCGAGTCTTGGCATGGCCATTGGGACGGGTCTCCACGTGAGGCGGGAGACCTAGTGTCCCTTTCCACGTGCCACAGGGATCCTGGGACGCCTATCCATTTTCAAGAGGAGTCAGGCATCGTCTCGTTTGGAAGCATTGACCTCCGCGGAACTCTCGAGTTTTCAAAGGACGTGAGGTCTCCGGTCACGATGAGGTGGAGAACTAGGTCTTTCTCTGTGGTCTCCACAGGGGATTCAGACATCCCTTCGTCGTGGGAGATGCAAGACGAGCCTGCATTCAATTCACTGCAGGGATATCCGTCCTGCCTTCGAGTCAGATCATCTCGGTGTCCATTCCACTTGAGGCCACAAACTCAGGGTCCCTCTCACATACCTTTAGCTGAGAGAAGCCTCCTCTTGAGGTGCTTGTGAATAGTGGGTATTCCTCTTGAGTCGAAGCTAGGGAAGAAGCTCTCATCTTGAGTTGATTTGGGGTTCACGCAGCCCATTCGTGTTGCTACAGTGACCTCAGGATCCCTCTAGATTGAGACAGTGATCTTGGGTGTTCTCTGGAGTGCCATTAAGGAAATCAAGGCTCCTTTCATGTTTGATGTGGAACACGGAATTGCTCTGCACGCAGTGCAGGGGAATCGGGCCTCATCTCGCGGCGAGGGGGAAGTCTCATGGTTTTTCTCGAGTTGCGGCCGGAACCTGGGGTATATTCTCGAGTTACGACGGGGAGGGCCCTTCCAGACACGTGTTTGTTCAGCGACGTCAGGACTCCTGCCTAGGTGCGAGGGACACCTCGGGATTCTCCTCGAGTCTTGTCATGGCAATTGGGACGTGTCTCCACGTGAGGCGGGAGACCCAGGGTCCCTTTCCACGTGCCACAGGGATCCTGGGACTCCTATCCATTTTCAAGAGGAGTCAGGCATCGTCTCCTTTGGAAGCATTGATCTCCGCGGACCTCTCGAGGTTTCAAAGGACGTGAGGCCTCCGGTCGTGATGAGGCAGAGACTAGGTCTTTCTCTGTGGTCTCCACAAGGGATGCAGACATCCCTCCGTCGTGGGAGATGCAAGACGAGCCTGCATTCAATTCACTGCAGGGATATCCGTCCTTCCTTCGAGTCAGAGCATCTCGGTGTCCATTCCACTTGAGGTCACAAACTCAGGGTCCCTCTCACATACCTGTAGCTGAAAGAAGCCTCCTCTTGAGGTGCTTGTGGAAAGTGGGTATTCCTCTTGAGTCGAACCCAGGGACGTGGCTCTCATCTCGAGTTGATTTGGGGTCCACGGAGCCCTTTTGTGTTGCTACAGTGACCTCAGGATCCCTCTAGACTTGAGACAGTGATCTTGGGTGTTCTCTGGAGTGCCGTTAAGGAAATCAAGGCTCCTTTCATGTTTGATGTGGAACACGGAATTGCTCTGCACGCAGTGCAGGGGAATCGGGCCTCATCTCGCGGCGAGGGGGAAGTCTCATGGTTTTTCTCGAGTTGCGGCCGGAACCTGGGGTATATTCTCGAGTTACGACGGGGAGGGCCCTTCCAGACACGTGTTTGTTCAGCGACGACAGGACTCCTGCCTAGGTGCGAGGGACACCTCGGGATTCTCCTCGAGTCTTGGCATGGCCATTGGGACGCGTCTCCAGGTGAGGCGGGAGACCCAGTGTCCCTTTCCACGTGCCACAGGGATCCTGGGACTCCTATCCATTTTCAAGAGGAGTCAGGCATCGTCTCCTTTGGAAGCATTGATCTCCGCGGACCTCTCGAGTTTTCAAAGGACGTGAGGCCTCCGGTCGCAATGAGGAGGAGAACTAGGTCTTTCTCTGTGGTCTCCACAGGGGATTCAGACATCCCTTCGTCGTGCGAGATGCAAGACGAGCCTGCATTCAATTCACTGCACGGATATCCAGCCTTCCTTCGTGTCAGAGCATCTCGGTGTCCATTCCACTTGAGGCCACAAACTCAGGGTCCCTCTCACATACCTGTAGCTGAGAGAAGCCTCCTCTTGAGGTGCTTGTGGAAAGTGGGTAATCCTCTTGAGTCGAAGCCAGGGAAGAAGCTATCATCTCGAATTGATTTGGGGTCCATGGAGCCCTTTCGTGTTGCTACAGTGAACTCAGGATCCCTCTAGACTTGAGACAGTGATCTTGGGTGTTCTCTGGAGTGCCATTAAGGAAATCAAGGCTCCTTTCCCGTTTGATGTGGAACACGTAATTGCTCTGCACGCAGTGCAGGGGAATCGGGCCTCATCTCGCGGCGAGGGGAAAGTCTCATGGTTTTTCTCGAGTTGCGGCCGGAACCTGGGGTATATTCTCGAGTTACGACGGGGAGGGCCCTTCCAGACACGTGTTTGTTCAGCGACGTCAGGACTCCTGCCTAGGTGCGAGGGACACCTCGGGATTCTCCTCGAGTCTTGGCATGGCCATTGGGACGCGTCTCCACGTGAGGCGGGAGACCCAGGGTCCCTTTCCACGTGCCACAGGGATCCTGGGACTCCTATCCATTTTCAAGAGGATTCAGGCATCGTCTCCTTTGGAAGCATTGATCTCCGTGGACCTCTCGAGTTTTCAAAGGATGTGAGGCCTCCGGTCGCAATGAGCAGGAGAACTAGGTCTTTCTCTGTGGTCTCCACAGGGGATTCAGACATCCCTTCGTCGTGGGAGATGCAAGACGAGCCGGCATTCAATTCACTGCACGGATATCCGGACTTCCTTCGTGTCAGAGCATCTCGGTGTCCATTCCACTTGAGGCCACAAACTCAGGGTCCCTCTCACATACCTGTAGCTGAGAGAAGCCTCCTCCTGAGGTGCTTGTGGAAAGTGGGTATTCCTCTTGAGTCGAAGCCAGGGAAGAAGCTATCATCTCGAATTGATTTGGGGTCCATTGAGCCCTTTCGTGTTGCTACAGTGACCTCAGAATCCCTCTAGACTTGAGACAGTGATCTTGGGTGTTCTCTGGAGTGCCATTAAGGAAATCAAGGCTCCTTTCATGTTTGATGTGGAACACGGAATTGCTCTGCACGCAGTGCAGGGGAATCGGGCCTCATCTCGCGGCGAGGGGAAAGTCTCATGGTTTTTCTCGAGTTGCGGCCGGAACCTGGGGTATATTCTCGAGTTACGACGGGGAGGGCCCTTCCAGACACGTGTTTGTTCAGCGATGTCAGGACTCCTGCCTAGGTGCAAGGGACACCTCAGGATTCTCCTCGAGTCTTGGCATGGCCATTGAGACGCGTCTCCACGTGAGGCGGGAGACCCAGGGTCCCTTTCCACGTGCCACAGGGATCCTGGGACTCCTATCCATTTTCAAGAGGACTCAGGCATCGTCTCCTTTGGAAGCATTGATCTCCGCAGACCTCTCGAGTTTTCCAAGGACGTGAGGCCTCCGGTCGCGATGAGTCGGAGAACTAGGTGTTTCTCTGTGGTCTCCACAGGGGATTCAGACATCCCTTCGGCGTGATAGATGCAAGACGAGCCTGCATTCAATTCACTGCAGGGATATCTGGCCTTCCTTCCAGTCAGAGCATCTCCGTGTCCGTTCCACTTGAGGCCACAAACTCAGGGTCCCTCTCACATACCTGTAGCTGAGAGTAGCCTCCTCCTGAGGTGATTGTGGAAAATGGGTATTCCTCTTGAGTCGAAGCCAGGGATGTGGCTCTCATCTCGAGTTGATTTGGGGTCCACGGAGCCCTTTTGTGTTGCTACAGTGACCTCAGGATCCCTCTCGACTTCAGACAGTGATCTTGGGTGTTCTCTGGAGTGCCATCAAGGAAATCAAGGCTCCTTTCATGTTTGATGTGGAACACGGAATTGCTCTGCACGCAGTCCAGGGGAATCGGGCCTCATCTCGCGGCGAGGGGGAAGTCTCATGGTTTTTCTCTATCTGCGGCCGGAACCTGGGGTATATTCTCGAGTTACGACGGGGAGGGCCCTTCCAGACACGTGTTTGTTCAGCGATGTCAGGACTCCTGCCTAGTTGCAAGGGACACCTTGGGATTCTCCTCGAGTCTTGGCATGGCCATTGGGACGGGTCTCCACGTGAGGCGGGAGACCTAGTGTCGCTTTCCACGTGCCACAGGGATCCTGGGACTCCTATCCATTTTCAAGAGGACTCAGGCATCGTCTCCTTTGGAAGCATTGATCTCCGCGGAACTCTCGAGTTTTCAAAGGACGTGAGGTCTCCGGTCACGATGAGGTGGAGAACTAGGTCTTTCTCTGTGGTCTCCACAGGGGATTCAGACATCCCTTCGTCGTGGGAGATGCAAGACGAGCCTGCATTCAATTCACTGCGGGGATATCCGGCCTTCCTTCGAGTCAGATCATCTCGGTGTCCATTCCACTTGAGGCCACAAACTCAGGGTCCCTCTCACATACCTTTAGCTGAGAGAAGCCTCCTCTTGAGGTGCTTGTGAATAGTGGGTATTCCTCTTGAGTCGAAGCTAGGGAAGAAGCTCTCATCTCGAGTTGATTTGGGGTTCACGCAGCCCATTCGTGTTGCTACAGTGACCTCAGGATCCCTCTAGATTGAGACAGTGATCTTGGGTGTTCTCTGGAGTGCCATTAAGGAAATCAAGGCTCCTTTCATGTTTGATGTGGAACACGGAATTGCTCTGCACGCAGTGCAGGGGAATCGGGCCTCATGTCGCGGCGAGGGGGAAGTCTCATGGTTTTTCTCGAGTTGCGGCCGGAACCTGGGGTATATTCTCGAGTTACGACGGGGAGGGCCCTTCCAGACACGTGTTTCTTCAGCGACGTCAGGACTCCTGCCTAGGTGCGAGGGACACCTCGGGATTCTCCTCGAGTCTTGGCATGGCCATTGGGACGTGTCTCCACGTGAGGCGGGAGACCCAGGGTCCCTTTCCACGTGCCACAGGGATCCTGGGACTCCTATCCATTTTCAAGAGGACTCAGGCATCATCTCCTTTGGAAGCATTGATCTCCGCGGACCTCTCGAGGTTTCAAAGGACGCGAGGCCTCCGGTCGCAATGAGGCAGAGGTCTTTCTCTGTGGTCTCCACAAGGGATTCAGACATCCCTCCGACGTGGGAGATGCAAGACGAGCCTGCATTCAATTCACTGCAGGGATATCCGGCCTTCCTTCGAGTCAGAGCATCTCGGTGTCCATTCCACTTGAGGCCACAAACTCAGGGTCACTCTCACATACCTGTAGCTGAGAGAAGCCTCCTCTTGAGGTGCTTGTGGAAAGTGGGTATTCCTCTTGAGTCGAAGCTAGGGAAGAAGCTCTCATCTCGAGTTGATTTGGGGTTCACGGAGCCCTTTTGTGTTGCTACAGTGACCTCAGGATCCCTCTAGATTGAGACAGGGATCTTGGGTGTTCTCTGGAGTGCCGTTAAGGAAATCAAGGCTCCTTTCATGTTTGATGTGGAACACGGAATTGCTCTGCACGCAGTGCAGGGGAATCGGGCCTCATCTCGCGGCGAGGGGGAAGTCTCATGGTTTTTCTCGAGTTGCGGCCGGAACCTGGGGTATATTCTCGAGTTACGACGGGGAGGGCCCTTCCAGACACGTGTTTGTTCAGCGACGACAGGACTCCTGCCTAGGTGCGAGGGACACCTCGGGATTCTCCTCGAGTCTTGGCATGGCCATTGGGACACGTCTCCAGGTGAGGCGGGAGACCCAGTGTCCCTTTCCACGTGCCACAGGGATCCTGGGACTCCTATCCATTTTCAAGAGGAGTCAGGCATCGTCTCCTTTGGAAGCATTGATCTCCGCGGACATCTCGAGTTTTCAAAGGACGTGAGGCCTCCGGTCGCGATGAGGCGGAGAACTAGGTCTTTCTCTGTGGTCTCCACAGGGGATTCAGACATCCCTTCGTCGTGGGAGATGCAAGAAGAGCCTGCATTCAATTCACTGCAGGGATATCCGGCCTTCCTTCCAGTCAGAGCATCTCCGTGTCCGTTCCACTTGAGGCCACAAACTCAGGGTCCATCTCACATACCTGTAGCTGAGAGTAGCCTCCTCCTGAGGTGATTGTGGAAAATGGGTATTCCTCTTGAGTCGAAGCCAGGGATGTGGCTCTCATCTCGAGTTGATTTGGGGTCCACGGAGCCCTTTTGTGTTGCTACAGTGACCTCAGGATCCCTCTCGACTTCAGACAGTGATCTTGGGTGTTCTCTGGAGTGCCATCAAGGAAATCAAGGCTCCTTTCATGTTTGATGTGGAACACGGAATTGCTCTGCACGCAGTCCAGGGGAATCGGGCCTCATCTCGCGGCGAGGGGGAAGTCTCATGGTTTTTCTCGAGTTGCGGCCGGAACCTGGGGTATATTCTCGAGTTACGACGGGGAGGGCCCTTCCAGACACGTGTTTGTTCAGCAACGTCAGGACTCCTACCTAGGTGCGAGGGACACCTCGGGATTCTCCTCGAGTCTTGGCATGGCCATTGGGACGCGTCTCCAGGTGAGGCGGGAGACCCAGGGTCCCTTTCCACGTGCCACAGGGATCCTGGGACTCCTATCCATTTTCAAGAGGAGTCAGGCATCGTCTCCTTTGGAAGCATTGATCTCCGCGGACCTCTCGAGGTTTCAAAGGACGTGAGGCCTCCGGTCGTGATGAGGCAGAGAACTAGGTCTTTCTCTGTGGTCTCCACAAGGGATGCAGACATCCCTCCGTCGTGGGAGATGCAAGACGAGCCTGCATTCAATTCACTGCAGGGATATCCGTCCTTCCTTCGAGTCAGAGCATCTCGGTGTCCATTCCACTTGAGGTCCCAAACTCAGGGTCCCTCTCACATACCTGTAGCTGAAAGAAGCCTCCTCTTGAGGTGCTTGTGGAAAGTGGGTATTCCTCTTGAGTCGAACCCAGGGACGTGGCTCTCATCTCGAGTTGATTTGGGGTCCACGGAGCCCTTTTGTGTTGCTACAGTGACCTCAGGATCCCTCTAGACTTGAGACAGTGATCTTGGGTGTTCTCTGGAGTACCATCAAGGAAATCAAGGCTCCTTTCATGTTTGATGTGGAACACGGAATTGCTCTGCACACAGTACAGGGGAATCGGGCCTCATGTCGCGGCGAGGGGGAAGTCTCATGGTTTTTCTCGAGTTTCGGCCGGAACCTGGGGTATATTCTCGAGTTACGACGGGGAGGGCCCTTCCAGACACGTGTTTGTTCAGCGATGACAGGACTCCTGCCTAGGTGCGAGAGACACCTCGGGATTCTCCTCGAGTCTTGGCATGGCCATTGGGACGCGTCTCCAGGTGAGGCGGGAGACCCAGGGTCCCTTTCCACGTGCCACAGGGATCCTGGGACTCCTATCCATTTTCAAGAGGAGTCAGGCATCGTCTCCTTTGGAAGCATTGATCTCCGCGGACCTCTCGAGTTTTCAAAGGACGTGAGGCCTCCGGTCGCGATGAGGCGGAGAACTAGGTCTTTCTCTGTGGTCTCCACAGGGGATTCAGACATCCCTTCGTCGTGGGAGATGCAAGAAGAGCCTGCTTTCAATTCACTGCAGGGATATCCGGCCTTACTTCGAGTCAGAGCATCTCGGTGTCCATTCCACTTGAGGCCACAAACTCAGGGTCCGTCTCACATACCTGTAGCTGAGAGTAGCCTCCTCCTGAGGTGCTTGTGGAAAGTGGGTATTCCTCTTGAGTCGAAGCCAGGGACGAAGCTCTCATCTCGAGTTGATTTGGGGTCCATGGAGCCCTTTCGTGTTGCTACAGTGACCTCAGGATCCCTCTAGACTTGAGACAGTGATCTTGGGTGTTCTCTGGAGTGCCATCAAGGAAATCAAGGCTCCTTTCATGTTTGATTTGGAACACGGAATTGCTCTGCACACAGTCCAGGGGAATCGGGCCTCATCTCGCGGCGAGGGGGAAGTCTCATGGTTTCTCTCGAGTTGCGGCCGGAACCAGGGGTATATTCTCGAGTTACGTCGAGGAGGGCCCTTCCAGACACGTGTTTGTTCAGCGACGTCAGGACTCCGGCCTAGGTGTGAGGGACACCTCGGGATTCTCCTCGAGTCTTGGCATGGCCATTGGGACGCGTCTCCACGTGAGGCGGGAGACCCAGGGTCCCTTTCCACGTGCTACAGGGATCCTGGGACTCCTATCCATTTTAAAGAGGAGTCAGGCATTGTCTCCTTTGGAAGCATTGATCTCCGTGGACCTCTCGAGTTTTCAAAGGACGTTAGGCCTCCGGTCGCGAGGAGGTGGAGAACTAGGTCTTTCTCTGTGGTCTCCACAGGGGATTCAGACATCCTTCGTCATGGGAGATGCAAGACGAGCCTGCATTCAATTCACTGCAGGGATATCCGGCCTTCCTTCGAGTCAGAGCATCTCGGTGTCCATTCCACTTGAGGCCACAAACTCAGGGTCCCTCTCACATACCTGTAGCTGAGAGTAGCCTCCTCCTGAGGTGCTTGTGGAAAGTGGGTATTCCTCTTGAGTCGAAGCCAGGGACGAAGCTCTCATCTCGAGTTGATTTGCGGTCCATGGAGCCCTTTCGTGTTGCTACAGTGACCTCAGGATCCCTCTAGACTTGAGACAGTGATCTTGGGTGTTCTCTGGAGTGCCATCAAGGAAATCAAGGCTCCTTTCATGTTTGATGTGGAACACGGAATTGCTCTGCACGCAGTGCAGGGGAATCGGGCCTCATCTAGCGGCGAGGGGGAAGTCTCATGGTTTCTCTCGAGTTGCGGCCGGAACCTGGGGTATAATCTCGAGTTACGACGGGGAGGGCCCTTCCAGACACGTGTTTGTTCAGCGACGTCAGGACTCCTGCCTAGGTGCGAGGGACACCTCGGGATTTTCCTCGAGTCTTGGCATGGCCATTGGGACGCGTCTCCACGTGAGGCGGGAGACCCAGGGTCCCTTTCCACGTGCCACAGGGATCCTGGGACTCCTATCCATTTTAAAGAGGAGTCAGGCATTGTCTCCTTTGGAAGCATTGATCTCCGCGGACCTCTCGAGTTTTCAAAGGACGTGAGGCCTCCAGTCGCGATGAGGCAGAGAACTAGGTCTTTCTCTGTGGTCTCCACCAGGGATTCAGACATCCCTCCGTCGTGGGAGATGCAAGAAGAGCCTGCATTCAATTCACTGCAGGGATATCCGGCCTTCCTTCGAGTCAGAGCATCTCGGTGTCCATTCCACTTGAGGCCACAAACTCAGGGTCACTCTCACATACCTGTAGCTGAGAGAAGCCTCCTCTTGAGGTGCTTGTGGAAAGTGGGTATTCCTCTTGAGTCGAAGCTAGGGAAGAAGCTCTCATCTCGAGTTGATTTGGGGTTCACGGAGCCCTTTTGTGTTGCTACAGTGACCTCAGGATCCCTCTAGATTGAGACAGGGATCTTGGGTGTTCTCTGGAGTGCCGTTAAGGAAATCAAGGCTCCTTTCATGTTTGATGTGGAACACGGAATTGCTCTGCACGCAATGCAGGGGAATCGGGCCTCATCTCGCGGCGAGGGGGAAGTCTCATGGTTTTTCTCGAGTTGCGGCCGGAACCTGGGGTATATTCTCGAGTTACGACGGGGAGGGCCCTTCCAGACACGTGTTTGTTCAGCGACGTCAGGACTCCTGCCTA